>NW_006431920.1:12242655-12259772 GCF_000325575.1 Pteropus alecto | reverse complement strand
TCCCCTCCCCTCTCCCTGGGGAGGGGGGGGGGGATTAGGATGTATCTTCTGCTCGCACTTCAAAGCCAAGAACAGCCCTGGGATATTTCTGGTGTAAATGCCTGCTGAGGCAGGGAGAAGGCTGCCCTTTGTCAATGGAGGCAAGCCAATAGCCAAGCAAGAAAATATCTGAAGATGGCCTAATATGAAGCAAGAGTTTTTGATAATTCTGTTTTCATAATTTCTTCTGTTAATCCCAGACTTCCAGAAAAGTCTCCTTAAGGTTTATAGCCCTGTCTCAGTGACGTTGTGGTGGCTGAGAAGCAGCTGATACTTGCTTGAGACCCATCAGCAGAGCAGTGAGCAGGATCCCCTCCTTGAAGCCAGAGAAGTAGAACGAGTGGTTATTGTAGGGCAGCTGTCCTCAGTAGGAACAGCATGAGGGCGGATGGCTGGGGCAGTGGCTCTGGTTAAGGCAGAGGGAAACATCCTCATGGAATCGTTCCTGAACATGGGTAAGGCAGCACTCTGGGAAGCTCTCCAAAATGGTCTGAGGGTCTCAGAGGGCTGGGTTCTCAGCTCAGGCTGAGGTTTGAGGGGCTTTCTTTTATAATATTAGACACTTCCCAAGGGGCCTGGGATTGTGTTGGGCTCTAGGGACACAGGGATGAATTAGATATGATCCCTCCCCTCAGGACCTTCCTGCCTAAGTGACTTTACCTCATCCCTTCTAGTGTCTGGACCAGAGGTCCCTGGGCAGGAAAAGGCATCTGAATTCCGGGCTCAGGGGAACCACTCATTTTCTTCGTCATCTATGTCTGATTTTAGGAACCATAGGCTAATAAAATCTGGAGGAGAAGTTGGAGAGTGTCTAGCTCAACTCTCTGATTTTATAGACTTAAGGGCATTGAAATGGTAAAATCTGGTGGGAAAGAGGCCATCCATACCCATCCCTTGGCAAAGAGGCACTTTCTGCAAGTAACATAAGAGCATCACCCTAAGAAGGAGGCGAGTCCTGTGGCCAAGTGTGCAGACTCAGACACAAAGATTCAAATTCTAGTTCTAGATCTGCAGCCATGGGCATGTTATTGAATCTCTTACAGGCTCTATTTTTCTCATCTATAAACAGGGGAAATGATAGCAGCTACTTGCGGTGTGTCTTTTGGGGATTAAATGAGAAAAATCCAAGTCAAGGGCTTAGCGCTATGTATGGAACATTAAAAATACTCCGTGGATTTCAATTATTTTTTTTAAAAAAAACTTTTTCTCAAAATGTGCTGGAGTTGGGATTGATTCGCCTTTTTTTCTGCTTCAAAGTACATGTCAACTGTAAACTTTGCTACTTTTAATATCATCAGTCATTAGCAATTGATGGGAATATTCTTGTTGAAGCTCTTGACTCTTCCATTTCCCTGAAAATCCAGGGAAATGCTGTATCTCACAGCTTCTGTTATAATACTCTAAGCAAGAAGTAGTGTCCCGGTTATGTACTATTGCGTAACAAACTATCCTACAATTTAGTGGCTTAAAACAGCAGCTTTATATGTTATATATAATGAGTTTATGGGTCAAGAACCTAGGCAGGACTCCGTTCACATTCTGTTCTTTTTAATGTTGACGTAAGTTACTTGGTGATTCTCGGTTTGCATTGATGCAAACAGCTGGAATTCTGGGCTCAGCTGGGATGGTCAAGGGCTAATGTATAACCTCTCCAGCATGTTGGCTGAAGATACTCAGACTTCTTACATGGAGACTCAAGACTCTATTATCTTGTGCAAAAGTAGTATAACCTTGCTTCAGAATTCCCAGGATATCAGTTCTACCACATTCTACTGGTCAACGAAGTCACTAAAGCCAGATTCGGGAGGAGGAGAATTAAACTCCACTTCTCACAGGTAAGAGGAGCAAAGAATTTGCAGCCATATTTAATCTACCAGAGGTAATGAGAGCATACAAAATGACATTTTTAATGAAAAAATACAAATCATCGGATGGGGGGAAGTTAAAAGAAATATACATGATTGTTTATCCCCTCTATGGATGGAGAAATTCTCTAAGCATAAGAAGATTGAAAGAAACCACAAAGAAAAATTTTGATAAGAATTCAAATTTCTGTATTTCAAATACATTGCAAACGAAATAAAAAATAAAACTGAAGCCATGGAAAAATAGCTATGACATATAATAGCTTAACATCTCTAAGGCGGAAAACTGATACAAATCAAAAAGAAAAAGAAAAGTCTAATGGAAAACTAGGCAAAGTAAATGAATGGGCAATTCCCCCAAACAAAAAAATGTACATCACTAATATGTGGAAAAAATTTAATTGCAGTCAAAAAATAGAAATTAAAACCACTATAAGATATTTTGTAATTTCTTCTCTACTGGATAATGGCAAAGATGTTGGGAGACAGGCATTCTCAACAAAATTCCTAGAAATCATCTTGATAATATGTATAAAAGCTTTTAAAATGTCATATTTTTTGAGCCACTAATTCTGCTTCTAGGAATCTATCCTAAGCAAATAATTATTAGAGTACACAAATATTTAGATACAAAGACATTCCTTGCAGTTTTGTACAACATAACAAAAAAATGAAAGAAAGCTAACAATAAGGATTGCTTACATAAATTATGATATATTTGCATAATGTAATACTATGCAGCCATTAAAAACGGTAAAATATGTCACTGACTTGAGAAAATTTTCACAATATATTGCTAAGGGGAAAATGTGCATTATGATTCCTTTTTTTTTGCAAGGAAAAATATATGTATTTACATAGAAAATAATATTGTTACCAAATACCACTGCTTCTATTACTCACAGCCACTTAATGGTGAAAATCTACTATTTCAATGTGACTGTCATGGGTTGACTTGTGCTGCCCCAAGATATTGAAGTCCCAACCCCCATACCTGTGAATGTGAATGTGAAGTTATTTAGAAATAGGATCTTTGCAGATGATCAAGTTAAGATGGGGTCATCCAGGTAGGCCCTAATCTAATAAAAAGAGGAAATTCGGCACAAACACATGCATACCATGGAAAGAATAACATGTGAAAATGAAGGCAGAGATTGGGGTGATGCAGCAGAAGCCAAGGAAAACCAAAGATTCCAGCAAACCGCCAGAAGCTAGGGAGAGGCACGAACCTCTAAGGGAGCCAACCCTCCTGGCACCTTGATCTTAAACTTCTGGCCTCCACAACTGTGAGACAATGAATATCTATTGGTTATGCCATCCAGTTTAGGGTATTTCATTATGAGACTCCTAGTAAACTACCATGACTAGTGACCCTGTCTACCAAAGGAAGCTGCCCGGCCCAAGTTGGCACAATCAATCTTCTTGGAGCTTGGAACTGGAACAATGAAAGACTGAGCCAGTGAGACTGAAAAATCTTGGAAACTCCAGAGCAGACAGGAGGACCACGTGCAAACTAAAAAATGAGCAAAGAGACAAGACTGGAGCAGGTGTAGAGATGAAGCAGAGATGCCATGGGAGGGAGGCCTCAAGGCCCCACAGAGCCAGAAAGAGCAGGTTCGGGATCTGTTGAAGTTTAGTTCCCTTGAGGCCCAGAGATACCCTGAGCCCTGCAGGTTTTCCCAGAGCTCACTGCAGCCTTTGATGATATCCCTGTGTTTGGGTCAACCAGAGCTGATTTCCTTCCATTCCTTACAACTCAAAGGGCACTGATGAGAGCAGTCAAGAAGGGTACATAGCAAATGCCAGTACTGGACGTTTCTGGATGGTGGTTCTTATTTCATTCCTAAGGTTTATCATAATTTCTAATTTTTCTACAAGAAACCAATAAAATCTGTTTCATTTTTTAAGCTATGTAGATTCATTTATTCATTCACATAACAGTGTTTGAGAGCAGTCTGTGTGCTAGACATAGTCTAGACCCTAAAGATAGAATGAACAAATTCACAAAAATCCTTGCCCTTGTGGAGTTAAAGATAAAGAAGACGAATAAATAAAATGCATAGTATGTTAAATACTGATAAGGGTTATGGAGAAAATAAAGTGAAAGGAGATGGAATTGTCAAGCGAGGTGGAGTTTTAATTTTAACGATGACCAGGGAAGGTTTCATTGAGAAGGTAAGTTTCAACCAAGACTAAAGATGTGAAGGAGCAAGTGATTTGAATATCTGGGAGAAGAGTGAATCAGGCAGAACCACCCCAAAATGCAAAGCATCTGAGGCAGGAGTATGCTCAGAATGTTTCAGGAAAACCAGTGTCTCTGTGGCAGAATGAAAGACAGGACAAAGGCTAGGGGATGAGGTCACAGCTGTAATTGGGGAGAGGAAGGCAGACCACCTACGGTCTTGTAGGTCATTGTGAGTAGTTTGATATTTTGGATTATTTATTAATTGCGGTATAGCAAAATTATCTCAAGACACAGTGATTTAAAACAGCAGCCAACATTATTATCTCACAGTTTCAGTGGTTCAGGCTTGAGATTTCAACAGCCAACATTATTACCTCACAGTTTCAGTGGTTCAGGCTTGAGATTTCAATCAAGATGCCAGGGCTGTGTTCCTCTGAGGGCCTGAGTAGAGCTGGAGGATTCACGTCCAAGGTGGCCCACTCACATGGCAGGCAAGTTGGGGCTGGCTGGGGGCAGGAGGCCCTAGCCGCTCATTACGTGGGCCTCTCCACAGGGCTGTTTGAGTGTCCTCTTGACTAGGAACTAGCACCCCTTTATGACCCAAGACAGAACAAGGTGAAAACCTCAATGTCTCATATGATGTGGTCTTAGAAGTCATGTTCCACATGCAATATTTTGCAATATTTTATTGGTTATACAAGTCAGCATTTTTTAACATGGGAAGAGACTATACAAAAATGTAAATATCGAGCAGCAAGCATCATTAGGGGCCTTTTTGGAAGTTGACTACCACGGTCATTCTATCTAAAAGATATTTTCCAATATATGCAAAGACAGACAATTTTCTAAATTTGACTACATCCCTTCTTGTAGAATTTATCTAAATATAACCATACAGAGGAACCAAATAATTCTCCAATTCTAACTTCCAAGGGACCTAATTTATGATAGCCAATCTTGAATCTGTAAATCCTCTCCTGACATATTATTTGTCTCCAAAATGAAAATATCTTACTAAGATCCTTCGGTTGTAAATAACAGCCCTCAACTTTAGCTGGCTTGAGAGCAAAGAAATAAAAATTTGGGGATGGATTCTGTGGTGTCTCATATAAAACACAGAAGGACTAAATTGCCAGACCCCAAGAAGGGTAGGAAAAGGTGGTTCTGGAGACTTCTGTACCTGCAGTACGCAACTCTTCCCTGGGACCGCTATTAATGTGATTCAGCTCTCAGACCCCAGGCCCCTAACACAGTTCAAAACACCAAGTTCCTGTGAAAGAGCATCTGATGGGCTTAAATTTAGTCAATCTCCTGGACCAATCTCCTATTGGGGGAAAGGTTACGTGATACAAACTCCACACTGAGGGCTCACCTTGAGTATTGTATGGAGGAAGTTCTCAGAGAAGAGTGAGTCTTTGTGAGCTGAGCAGCCATCCAGGTAATATTTCCTGGATGTATTGTATTCAGATGGTCACTACTGAGATTTATTTTTTTGCATTATTACATGCATGTTTGTCTGTAGTTTTACATAAAATTATTTTGTTGTCATACCAAGCAAAATGAACACAAATTCTTTCATATCATCTAATATCCAGTCCAAGAGTTCTTGATTGTCTCAGGGCATTTTTTTACATTTAAAATTTCTTGGTTGTCATTTTTTTACCTTTAATTTTTTGATTCATATTTTGCATTTAATTTGGTTCATATTCTAATTTTTAGTGTAACTCAGAATCACCCCCAGAGGGCATTTTGGAAAAGTGTGGACTGTTTTGGTTTGCCCCAGTAATGGGTCCCATTTCTGGCCAGCAGAGGCTGGGACCTGGGCAGCTCAGTCTTCTGCAATCTCTGGGATAATTTCCAGAAGCTTTCCCCATACTCCACATAACTTTCGAATGTCCCACTAGATATTTATAGGGCCGGAAACCTCTTTATAATCATCTGAGCTTCAGAATGTAACTTTTTAAATATGTAAACAGGACTTTTTAATATACACTAAGTATACACTTAAGAATGGAACTACTATGTAGATTACAAGAAGGTTATACTGTATTATGCTCAATGCTTTACCAGGAGTTGTTCGCTATTGTGGAAAATCATATCACTTAGAGCAGTGCTGCTCATAGTAACTGAGTCTCCAATATCCCTGTATTAGCTGTCACAATTCATAGCTACAATTTGCGGTGATCGTCCTTTCAGGAACTAGCATCTATTTCATTATGTCTTCCAGTGTAGTCCTCTGTGAGCTGTTACCTCAGTTCCATTTCCCTGACTCTTGCAACGCCAAGCCTCCCTCCACCCCTCTTCTTAACATGCCCAAAGCAGACATGGAAGTCTCCAGCGCATTTCCTTTAATTTAATCCCTGACATCCAGGTCTGGAGTGGGGAGGGGCAAGAGCTGGACCTGGATTTCCTGAGCTCCCTTGATATTCAAAGGAGAGGATGAGGGACTGTGGCTGGGAACCAGCAGCGACTTACCAGAAGGAAACATTTTGTTGCCTCACTCCTGCCACCACTGCCACCGCCATTGCTGCCACCATCATCACCACCCACTTTCATAAGAGCTCCTGATTTACAGGCTGCGCTGTCAGCTTACATTTCCCCATCGCCTCCGCTATGCCAGGCATCGTGCCAGGCATCCCCCAAGCATCGAGGTAGGCAGTACTATCCCCCTTTTACAGGCAAGGAAACTGGGATGTTTCTAGAGTATAGAAAAGATCCCAAGAAATCCTTCTAGAACCCTCACCCTGCTTCCAAGGAGGGCCAGTGGTCCTTTCCAAGTTTAGGCAGAGACGGGTCTCCCGCCTTTCTGTTCTCTCCGTTCCTTTTTATGCCTGCGCAGGCTCGGAGGAGAAGCGGGACTGGGCAGAGTTCCGGCCAGGGGTAATGAATGAACTTTATCTAATGATGTGTTGTTCTCTTGTTAATTCAAAGGCTTTTGCCTAAATGACTTGCTGATCACGCAAGCAGCACGCACTGGTTGGGTGAGGATGGGGAGACCAAGGGAAATCTAGACTGAGAGGAGTTTGACAGACAGGTTCGAAATGGACAGAGGTGCCCCCCACCCCGACCCCCGACCCATGCCAAGTGGGCCAGCTTCGGGGGGATTCTCTCTCTTCAGGTCTGAAACATGTTTAATCGAATGGCAGCGCCTTGGGGTACTGCTTCTTCTCTGGGCCCTGTGTTTGTCTGGAAGCTGACTTAACCGTAAGGCTTTTGAATTTCTGGGATCAAGATATAAGCTCCATTTTATCCAATACGTGGCTTGGCACTCGGTTTTCCTAAAGCCTCGTCTGACCTTAAGGAGTGGTTACATGGTCCATGGACCATTTTGCGTATGTAATGTTACTTATATACTCTACACACAGGGGCAGTGATAGGAGGGGGCATTCGGGGCCCCCATTGTTACAAACATTGTCCAGATCTATAGCTGTAGTCAAATGATACTCTTTAATAAGCTTTCTCTCTCTCTCTCTCTCTCTCTCTCTCTCTCTCTCTCTCTCTCTCTCTTTTTTTTTTTGTACAATTTAGGCCCTGTGACTAAAATCTGTTTTACAGCCATTATCATGATAGAGAGGCATATTTTCAAAGCCTCAGATGTAATTAGAATGTGGTATTGATAAAGTACTAGCTAAAGATTTAGACTTTGAGATTGTTCATGAGGAATTTGTTTTGTTAATATTGATATGCCTCCATCTACTTTAATTGCAGTTGAGAATTAGATTGAGATGCCAAATTCAATCAAAGCCTACATAACACCCCCCACCTAGGGTCTCTTGGCCCTCCCTTACTCGTTCAGATTTGTTAAAAGGATCCCCAATTCAGGAAAACATCCTGTCAATCTATAACTCTCTCTCTCTTAAATATTATTTCATTTAAATAACAAAATTTTCCTCGGCATTTGTGATTTTGTCCAGGTGGATCATCCTTGTAACCATCATCTTCTGAATGTCAAATTCCTACTTATCTTCCAAAGGCCAGTTCAGATACCACTTCATCCACTCAGCCTTCCTTGTTCAGTACTCCTTGTATACCAACAGTCACTTCAGCTGGCAAGGAGCCCGCCAATCCCCACGGCAATTATTCTTTTTGTATTATATTTCTGACACACGTCTTCTCTCTCCCCCTAGACTTTAAGCGTCTCGAGACAAACTTTTTCTTTTTAGTGTTTATCATCCACCCCGGACAACAACGACATCTTGCACAAATAATAAAGACTGAACCACAGAGGCTTCTTATTTTGTTTCATCCATCTGCTCTTATTTATCGGTACCACACTGTTTTCATTACTGTAACTTTGTAGCATATTTTAAATATTAACAACAGAACAATAATAACTTACATCTACGGATCAATTACTATGATCCAGGCAATGAGGTAAATGCTTTACTTTATCTTATTTAATCCTAACAGGAAGCCTCTGGATTAGGTATAATTATTTCCATTTCATAGACCAGGAAACCAAAATATGAAGAAATTAACTTACTTCAAGACAAATGCCAGGGCAGAACCATGGGTACGGCATGTTACCTCTTATATAAAAAGGATGGATAAATATGTTTTTACTTAAATGTGCATAAAATATATCCAGAAAAATATGTAAGAAAGCCATGGTGTTGGTTGCCTGTTGGGAAGTGAATGTGGTGGTTTTAGAGGCACAGATACTCATACAATTTGGGGATGGGGGAGTTTTCAAAGAAAAAATAATATAAAATGACAAATACAGAATTAAGAGTAGGATCTTAGAAGGGGCCTATGCAAATGAGGGCCCCTGAAAGCAAAGCTTATATAGCTTCGTATTAAATCTGCCTCTGGCAGGAAGAACATTCACTGTAATGCTCTTGCATGTGTATGGAGTTTTAATTAAGCAAATGCATTGCCTAGTCAAAGAATATATAGTTTTTTAAATTAATATTTTTAAATGCCATCTCTCCAACTGACAGCATAAAACAGAAAGCACATAACCTTTTATTTGTTAACAGCAGAGAAAGATTTGACCTTAGCAAGCCGGAGGGGATGCTGAGGAGGAATTCTGGGGTTGTCTGTTTAATGGAAGCTGAGCAGCGGAAGGTGGGGTTTACTTCCATCTTGTAGAAGTAGAGACTCGTACCAGAAGTCTAAAAGGTTTGAGTATGTAATACTGACTAGACTACACATCACTTGCTGTATAAGTAGTGTTTAGAAGAGTCCCTGCTCTTTCCAAAGCTTACAAGAGAAAAATAAAATGAAAACTAAAAGAATATTGAACTGATTGCTAAAAGGAGCTGATTTTCTGGAAACAAGTGCTGGAGGACCAAAGAAGTGAGTAGTAGACTGGATGCTAATGCTCTTTCCCAAATGGATCTGTTGGCTCGTGGTTTTCTATTATTGCATCCAGGAGTAGGAGGTCCCTTACTGTAAACTACCTAGAAAGCATTCATTCTCTTAACCACTCAATTAGGATAATTTACCCTCGTGATGAATGGGACTGTTTCTTCTCTCTGATTTAGTCTGAGCGTGCCTCCATCTGATGCAGATGTAAACAGCTCTGTCTGCAGCAGAAGGTCGACCTTGCGTGCTCACCACCCCAATGCCTAAACCTGCAGCTTGCAGCGTGGCTCCACGGAAGGAATTGATTACAAGCCCCTTAGGTCAACAGAAACATAAAATAGCCAGCAGCTCCCTTCATATATCTTTCTCCTGTGGACAGAACAAGTCTTGCAGAGAATTTGAAATGGACACTAAGGAGAATCTCCTGACAAAAAATGTAAAATACTGGAGTCAGAGAAGGAAGAAGTGGCCTTTTCCCCCAAATTCACAAGAAGCCCACACTTTGGGTAGTTATTTAGACACTGTCTTAGTTACAATGGAGACAGGATGCAGCCCTTAAGGCCTCTTAAATTTCCCCCAACTCTTGAAATTTCTTAACCATTGAATGACCTTCTGTTGTGTGATATTTTATTTGGGTCAGGAGTATATCCCCTTTCTTTTTCTATTAAAGAGAGGAAAGAATCGATGCCCACAAAAGTAAAAATAAAACAAATGAGAGTGGGGAAAGGCTAGGGGAGGGGAAAATGTAGTGTTTTACTTGTACTCTTAGAGAACTGAAAACCAGGAGCAATTCAGCACATAGAGCAAACTACTAGTTCCAGCAAACTACTAGTTCCGTGATGTGGGCGGGCTGGATATGGACAGAGAGAAGAGCAGAGAGAGAGAAAAAAAATAAAAGTAACAAAAGTAACATAAAATTAAAAAGAAAAGGCATAAGAAGAAACAAAGTATAAATATAGAGACCCTAGAGGTAAAGAGGGGCCCAGAGGGAGGGGCAGGTAACAGTGACGCTGGCTGGCTTTCATGGACTATCATTTGTCCCCTGGTGCCCTTTAGGGATATTGCACCAAGCCAATGTAATTCAACATTCAATTTTCACATCTGTAGACACAAATGGGGTGTCGCCACTGGGCAATTTCCAGTGGCTGGATAAAACTGTATCAACAGTAGAACATTGAGCAATGTCTGGTGGCTCTCCCCTTGCTGTAGGACCTATGGAGCAGCATACTGGATGAGGCGTAGGAAGTAGGACATCTGAGTTTGGGCTCCAATGTTATCTACATTCTTGAACAAGCCACTTAGCTCCTATTGGCCTGCATTTTCCATTAATAACCATGGAATAACATAATTGCTCTGTAAAGGAGCTGCTTAGTGTGCAGAAAAAAATAGCAGTTCATAAGAAAGTACAGTTTGCTATCCCAACTTTCTAAACCAACTTCCTGTCCACTGCCACCAGTAGGAGGTGAGCAAAGGGGCTCTCAGTATGTGTGTGTGTGTGTGTGCGTGTGTGTGTGTGTGTGTGTGTGTGTGTGTGTGTGTGTGTTTGTGCTGGACTCACACATTCAGGCTCCCTGAGAAGACATGGAGCTGAAGTTTCCTTCCAAACATTTCTGCAAAGTGAGCATCTAAGGCCACCACCATCATCTCTTCCTCAGATTCTTTCCATGGCTTCCTAGAGGGCCTTTCACTGGCTCCCTTGCCTTCCTCCAGGCCACGCTCCTCTCAGCAGCAAGAGCAATCTACTTAAGACACACATCAGATCACACCATTCCAGCGTGAATCCATTCAAGGGCTTCCCACTGCCCTCGGAACAAAATCCAAACTTATCTGTCCCGTTTGCCTGCCCAGCCTCATCTTGTGCCCCGCCCCTCCTCTCACACCATCCTGCAGCCACCATGGCCTTCCTTCTGTTGCTCAAACACACACAGCTCTTTCTCGCCCGAGGACAATGTGCTATCTTTGCCTCTGGTTCAGGACCTGCTGCGTCCAGCGGGTGGTAAATCCTGCCATGTCCAGTGCGGCCCTGGAAAATAATCCTGAGTGGGAACGGTGGGAGATAGAGAAAAGAAAGAAGACGGAAAGCTGGGATCGGGAGGCTCAATATCTACTGACAATAGAGTAGAGAGCGATTTTATTTTTGCAAGTTGCTTTTATACAAGAGTATACATTTGCTGGCTAAAATGAGATTATCCCCACCCAACCTCCACATCCTACTATAATTATTTGCATTTCCACAGGGTAACCCCCACCCTACACAGCCTGCTAAAATCATTTGCATTTCAACACCTGCATTGTTTTCCAATCAGTTCCTACTTCCCATTCTTAGGAGGATTTGTGGAGGTGAGGCAACCCTTGGTTGGCTTCACAGATTGCAAGGACCTTGTCAGTTTACAAACTGCTCTCCACAGAACCCCGCCTCTGATATTTGCCTGGCTGCCTCCTCTCCCTCTTCAGGTCTCAACGTGAATGTTTTCCCTTAAGGAGGATATTCCTGACTGCTCTGAGATAGTTTCCTCTTTAGTCTCTACTTCGGCCCTCTGTTTAGGTCCCTCAAGCACTTATCATTTAGTTTATTTGTTTTTGTTTTGTTTTGTTTTGTTTTGTTTTGTTTTTGGTCTGCCTTCCCAACTAGACTGTAAGCTTTCTAAAGAAAGGGTGACATCTTTGGGTTCTTATTCATAGTTGCAACTATACGTGGCCCGTAGTAGATCCTTGAATTGTTGTTAAAGGAATGGATGAATAAAGTGGAACTTGATATATTGGAAAAATAGAAAACGGGAAACTTTACAGGTCTAAGAAAGCTGGAGCAGGGTGTCAAGGGGGGATGCTTTTGGCAAATGATTTACAAGCTGTCTTAGCAGAAAATGTGCCAGATTTGAGAGAGAGGCTTGCGAAGTAATCACAGCCACCAAGACCAAACAAGGAAATTAAGATGCTCAGAACCCTCACAGCAAACTATGGAATGCATTGTGTAGGAATAATACTGGAGTTTCTGTTTTTAAAATATATTTAGAGTTTGGGGGCGGGAAAGGGGGCCTAGGAGAGGCGGAGGAAAAGAGGGAGGAAAACTGAACTGTCAGACTCAAAGCTACTAAGTCCATCAGAACGGAACAACCTCTCAGGAAGGTGAATTTCCTGGCTTATAAACCTTCTCATTGCTCCTCTGTGCTTTGCTGACTGACAGCACCAATGAGGGAACCACCTCCTTATCCACCCAAAGCCTGGCTTCTGCTCCCGAATCTTATCACCGTGCTCTAGGTGTAATCAACCTGAGTGATGACATGCCCTTGAGGTGGCTGTCAAATCGCTCTCCCTGTCAAACCCTCTCTAGAGGATCAGAAATGTTAAGAGGGAAGCCCCTCATCTACATCACTAGCATGTAAGCTCCAGGTGGAGGAATTTAAATATGGTGTTGGTGCCTGGAGATACTATAGGCAAGAGCAAGCATGTAACAACTGTTTGTATGTTAATTAGTGTCTAGAAAGAGCCCTACACTGGGACCAAGCTTCCCCATTCTGGCCTGGCTTCTGCCTGGTCTGTGCATCGAGCACAGAGAACTTCTCTGGATGTGTTTTTATAACGCATAAAGGTGCCACAAAGATTAGCGGCTGATCTAGCCTCTATTGCCTCTCCTATGAAACAGGATATGCTCTAAGTCTCTTCTAGCTATAAAATTCGACATATCATTCTATCTGTGAATCATTTATCAATGCATATATTTGTTTGTTGCTCTTTTAAGTCCTGAGCCACTGTTAATAGGAGAGGATTGTTTTTACGGTTGTCAGATAAAATATAGGACACCCAGTTAAATTTAAATTTCAGAGAAACAACAAATACTTTTTTAGTATAAGCATGTGCCATGCAATATTTGGGACAAATATTTGGGACATTAGCTAAATCTGACAATTTTAGCTACTTGTCTTCTATCCTCCAAATACTGTAACCTCTCGGAGGGACAGGAACTGGATGTTCATTATCTCTGGAATCCCGCACAATCGCATCTGCCAGATTTTTGGATTTAACAGACTGAACATTATTAGATTTGGGGGAGGAGAAAACAATTTTTTATTTTGGTAAATAAAAGTATTTACAGCCGTCATCATTTTACTAAAGGAAAGTCAGTTAAACATTAAAAGTTGTGAGTTCCTAGTCATTTTATGTAATTGTATATAATTATAACATATACTTTTATAAATCATTTAAAAATTTAACTTTACTAAATACTCATCACATTGACCTTTCGTTTGTGTGCTTCTTAAGCATAAAGATGATGCTTCGAACTAACATGGCACTGCTCAACTGACCCGCTGGGAGCTCCAACAGTGTGATGTTGCTTGGAAGGCCTTGTCCAACAGTGTGATGTTTATTGGAAGGCCTTTTTGATTGGAGCTTGACTGCTCCAACTATCCTGTACTCTTTCTTCATTCTTTGGCTCTTCTGTTTTCCTTCAGGCCTTTAAATCTTTTAATGAGTGAATTTTCATAATAAATTGTCTCAAGAAATTCAGAAGTATAGAAATTTTTTTTTTTAAAAAAGCTTTGCATATAGTAAGACCTCAATAAATGATGCTGTTGACAAAACAGAGATGAATATTGAGTAATATATGATTAGTTTACTTTCTGAAGATGATTTTTTAAATGGAATTCTTATTTAAATTTCTCATTCTTAGAAATTTAGACCTAGAAAGGTAATCACATCTTCTAATCCAATTCCATACCTACCAAATTGGGATTTGGGGGATAAGATCCATGAATCTATAGGAATTCTAGGATTCAAGGTCCACTCATCCACATGCCCTCTTAGCATATATCAAAGGGCGATGTATCTTTTTACAGGTGAGACGACTGAGCACAACCAAGCGAAGTGACTGTTATATAAATTGGTGGCAGGTGTGGGTGAAGTGCATAGCACCAAGCTTTCTTAGCAAATTAACTGACTCTGTGGGAGCCAGGAAGGACAGGGAAAGGTGTTCATTCATTTCTGTTCACATATATAGTAGGAAGTGGGTGCCAGGTACAGAGAAATGAAAGACTTAGGAAGATTTACCTCAAATAATAGCAACACCCCTCTCCCATCTGTTCTGAGATTTCAGAGGTCCCTAAGCACTTCTCTCATATTATCTTGCTTTGATCCTCACCACAAGATTTAGCAAAATGGTATTGTTTTCTAACTTTACAGATGAGAAAATAGAGGCACAGTCACAGTGTTTATGTGGCCAATAAAAGGGATTTGAATGCTTTTTAATACTAAATATCACTTAAGTCTGGTTAAGACAGGCCAATGTCTTTGTCATTAAAAAAACCTGATTTACTGTTTCAAAAGTCACACAAGTTCTACATGATTATTATAAGAAAATTCAGAGAATTCAGAAGAATGTAGGTTAAAAGCAGGTGAGTGGATCTCATCCTACTGGTCCTGAAGAGTTTGGTTGTTTTCGAATTTCCTTCCCAAGCCCTTCCTTATGAGTTTATATGCATTTATAGGGGCATATAATTTTTTAATGTATCAAACTATGCACATTGCTGTGCTTTTCTTCTCAACAACATGCCTTGGCCATTTTCCAAAATCTTTAAGTAGAGATTTACCTGTTTTTAAATGAGCTACGTTTGGAAATAGCATAGCATCATTCACGTCTACACTGATGATAGGAAAATATTACATTTATCACCAGTGTGTAAAGCGGAGTTGACTGTGGAAGGGAAAGGGTGCTAGAGCTCAGAAATGGGGGGAAGTGACTCCGATAGTGTCAGCTTACTAATTTTCCCTCAAGAGCAGAGGCTTCAGATTCAGAATCCCAAATGGTCTAACAAGGCCTTGAAAGGGTTATGGAATAGCTCTCTCAGTTTTCTGATCTGTAAAATGAGATACAAATACTGTGCGTTCCTATAAGGTTATAATAATGATTAAAGGAGATAATTCACATTAAATGTCAGCACAATGCCTGATGACGATAATGCTAATTCTCTTTTGGTTTGAAGATGAGACAGTGGGTAGGCCTTAAACTGCAATGTTATCAATATCAGGAATGAATGCCCTAGGGGATAATTTTTATTGAAAGCCCCCAAATCAGTTTGGCCATCTGGGATAGCCTCTGCAGACAACTCTCACAGCCCTCCGGAGACCGCTCTAACAGCGATATTCGGTTTAAAAGCCTCAAAGTCGCAGGCTTTCAAGATCTTGTGCTTGGCTTAACCTTTGAGGGAATTGAAGACTACAATTCCCAGGGTGCGCCACTCCAGCCCCGCCTCGCCCACGACGTTAGTCTCTCCCGATTGCCGCTAGGCTTCTGGCCCAAACTACAAATCCCAGAAGACCCTGCAGCACCGCTCTGGACACCACTCCCACTTTTTGAGGGGGTAGCCCTGGCCGTGTTGCTCGCTGGGAAATGTAGTTCCTCGGTGACCAAGCGCTCTTCCCTCTCAGGCCCCGGCGGTGAGATAATGGGGGCGAACGGGCAGCGCACGAATGTCCGTTCCTAACTGCCCTTCCGGAAGCGTAATCTGGCCCGGGAGTCTTCTGGAGACGCGCCTGGGTTCCCGGTGGGCCGCGAATGTGGTGTGCATTTTAGGCCTCACCGGGTGAGAAGGTAGACTGGGAAGAAGGCGGCGGAGGCGGACGAGACCAAATGCCAGTCTAGAGCAGGGAGCAGGCCAAGGAGAGGGATGAATCCAGGTGGAGATAATAGGGGTGGAAGTGGGGCGTGGCTCTTCCTTACTGCCAGGCCAGAGTGAAGCGCTTCCCTCAAATAGGGTTATAACAGAGGTTCCAGCAACCAGAGGAAGTGGGGTGTCCATATGGTAAGGTGGCTTTACGGTTTGGGGCTAATTAGTGGGACTTCATCCCATGGCGTTGCCACCCCTGGCTCATGGAGGCAGATGGCGCCCTAGGCCTTGGAAAATTCGGGGTGCAGGAGAGCCCTGGTTGGAAAGCGTGATACCCTGGGAGCCTCAGGCCTTCAGCTGTGCCCCAGGAACAAAGCCTTTTTTAACCCCTTAACTGCTGGTGGTTGGAGGTGGTGGAAGGTCCGTGGGAATAGATGTTTGGAGTTCTAGCCGAAGGGAATCCTAGCAGGAAGGAAACCTTTGAACCCTCAGGCTCCTTTCAGAGGTCTAAACAGTGCACCTGGAGTGCCCCCTATGCCATTGTTATACGCACTACACGCCATTACATTGGGTGGGAACTATTTAGTCCTAACCAAGTCCTAGAAATGAGTGTCCAGCTCCCTGGCTCTAGAATATTGCAGAAGTGGCTCAGCTCATAGAATAATGACCTGAGTAAATTAATTGAAAAAAATAATCAGGGCACAAAACAATGTATGTAATAATTCTATTTCGTAATAAATACATATATCTCCCAAATATGTGGCATGTGTCTATGGATACTGATAGGAAAAAAATCAGAACTGTACTGGACTCTATGAACAGCGATTATTGATGGATGGTGAAATTACAAATTAATTTTACTCTTTTCTTTACATCTTTATATAGCATCTAAATTTGTACAGCGAGCATGTATTACTCTTTTTTTTTTCTTACTTTTCCAAAAGAGTCCCTGGGTTGCCCTGCAGTGGTGCATTTTGGAAGGTAGGCTCTAAGGCCAACTACTCTATGGCTTGCGTCCAGCCACCTGCAGATTCATTTGCCAGGAGTGATAAGAAGATTGAATTTGAGGGGTGAATTTAGTGTGCAGTCTGTGTGAGGCTAACGTTTTTTTCCCTTCTT
>NW_006431920.1:12210958-12242624 GCF_000325575.1 Pteropus alecto | reverse complement strand
GAGTGTGTTAGCAAGTGTTATGCCATGGTATGTGATTGTTTTGGTCTTTGTCAATCTAATCTATTATTTTTTCTAGTTTGAAATGTTGTTCTCATTATCTGATGGATTTAGATTCCACTGCATAACTTCCTTGGGATCTGATAACTCATGTTGGCTGGGGGATGAGAGGGAGAAAAATATTGCAGCTGAAATACCTCTTCAGCTTTGGATTTGATCTTGCTTTTTGGTCTTTGTCAGGGTCAAAGAGCATACGTGTGTGTGTGTGTGTTTAATTATAAAAGAAATTTAATATATCCTTTGAGTGTTCTCTTTGTGCATTTCCTGCAACAAAAGCTTTTAAAATCAAGGTAGGAACATGGCAAATAAATAAATTTCATGTTATTTCAATCTTTTTTTCCTTCCTCAGCTTTTGCCATGTTTCTGATTAAAGATTGACGTTCCTGCATAAGTATTTCTCTGCAAAAATGTCCTTGCCTCTCACTGAGGAGCAGAGGAAGAAGATTGAAGAAAATCGACAAAAGGCTCTGGCTCGTAGAGCTGAGAAATTATTAGAACAGCACCAGCGTGCAGGCTTGAGCTCCTCCATTGCTGCCCACCCATCCCAGTCCAAGCACAACCCTTCCCCAAATCTCCCCAGGGATCCTTCTAAGCCAGTGAGCCATGGTGTCAGTTTTGAGCAACAAAATCCTAGTAGTTCATCTAATGGTGACCAAAGACCTCATAATCCCCACAGTTTTCATCTTAGCACTCCAGATCAGGCAAAGGGGACATGGAAGTGGCAAGAAGTGATGTCCACAGCCTACCCTCACCAAAGCCCACCAAGTCAAAAGACTCTCACTGGGATCTCCCCTCCCTTGGCACAAAGTCCTCCAGAGGTTTCCAATGAGTGGCTTTTGGGTCCTGGGTTAGGTCAAGGTCATCCTCAGGCTTCACATGGGACCAAATCGACACCCTTTGCTAACACAACTCATGAGCCTTTGGCCAAAGGAGAGAGTTCTCAGGATACACCAACTATCTCTGGACAGACTCCCAAGGATCCTAAATTGGAGGCCACGCCAGCAAGACCCTTGTCCACCTTAGGGCAGAACGTTTCCAATGTCCTCTGTGGCTCAGGGAGTGTGATGCCCAGGACAGAGGGAAAACTCCAACAGAAATCGCAGGCTTCACTCCCTAAAACAGTAAGCTCACAGGAGGGAAAATGCATAAGGAATGGAGACCGCTTCCAGGTGAAGATTGGGTACAATGCAGAGCTCATTGCTGTGTTTAAGCGTCTGCCCAGCAGAAGTTTTGGTAATGAGTCTTTATTCAGTCTAGTTCTTCAGATGTTTTATTTTTCTATTTCTAGAGTCTCTTTTAATCTAGCAGTTTCTCATAAATATGAAGAGGGTACATTGGCACATTCTGTCCATCCAGTTGTTAAATTTTTTGTCTGTTTTAGCTTGTGTTTCCTTTTGTCATAGACGTTCCCTCAAATAGCTGCCAAAATCAGGGGCTGCCAAATGGCCATATGGAGAATAGATGAATGTTTACTGGCAGGCCAGCTCCTCTGCCAGATGCTTTATATGCATTGTGGCACTTAAGCCTAAAAACAATTTTTTGATAAAAGTAGATGTTTCCATTTTAAAGGCGATGGAAACTGGCTCAGCAAGGTGAAGTAACATGCTCAGGTTGGTTTGTCTGAAGGGCAGAGCTGGAATGTGGCTTGCTCTGCCTTGCCTTGGTGTACACCTTTCTCATGTCAGAGCTTTGCCAGATGACAATGGGTCTCAGAGAACTTGGATTCTTGTCCCACCTCTGCCCTCAGCCCTCTTAAGTGAGGCCAGTAGCATCCTAGGGCCTGACTTGAATTTGACAATATGGTATAAAAAGCATCGTCCTGATTTATATTTACTGTTTGTCCTCTGCAAACGTTTTGTAAATCAGTGGGGGCTTGCCAGTCAACTGTTTTGAACTTAGCATTCATTCATTCACTCACTCATTCATTAAACAAGCTTTTATTAAATGTCCAGGTACAATTTATAACCTCATTGTGGACAGACCAAGTACTTCTGTTTTATTTCAGATCCTGACACCAAGACATGGAACTTCAGCATGACTGACTACAATGCCCTAAGTAAGTGGTGTGTCATCACCCCTCACCCAGGAAATACTGCTATTGAAAAGTTTCTTTGGAGTAGCAAATGTGGTCTAGCTTGTGGGCACCATCCCGAAGCTTTTCTTCTTACTAAGGCTGACCTGGTGAGGAAGCTCCTTGGGTGAGAGTCACTGGTAATATTGATAAAAGTTGGCCCTTAATGGAGCCTGCTATGTTCCAGGCTGTTCTAAGCCCCTTACATATGCTAAATCTTTTATCTCTTAGAACAGTCATTTTACAGATGGGAAAACTGAGGCCCAGAGAGGATATGTAACTACCATAGGGTCACACAGCCAATAAGTTGTACAACTGGGATTCAAACCCAGACGGTCTAACTTCAGACTGCATGTTCCCATTGGACTGCTCGTTCCAGCCATGATGGGTGGCCATGCCAGCCCCTGCTCCCAGGAAGGTTGACAATTCAGCAAACAACCTAAATCCTCATAATAGTCTCTATGCAGCTAAACCTTGAACAATCTTGCAATGATTGTGGATTTGTACATTTATCTTAGTTTGTAAATTTTCAGATAGTTTCTTGATTGTTATGTCTTCCTAGTAGATTATACTCTTCATCAAAATAATATATAAAGATGACCTCTGTCAGTCTTTCTGTAATTTTGGGTGTACATCTCAGAATTTTGCTTTTTTAATCCTAATACACGCTTATCGTAGAACATATAGAAAGTATATCAATGTGTAAAGAAGAAAAACTCCCGCATGATGTCCCCACTCAGTTAACCACTATTAACATTTTGTTCCTTCCAGCCTTTTTTCTATGCACTAAAATATACAAATTTTTACATATATAGTGTAATTTTTATCATGCCTCTTTCTCTTAGTGTTCCAGCATAGCATTTTTATTTTAATGGTGAATGTTAACAGTCAATTCTGAGTGACGAAAATGCAGGTGTCCATTATTAGATCACTTTGACCTCCAAAAAAATGATTTCCTATTGTTGAACTTAATACCGTTTTTTCTTTTATGCATTTTTGTCTTTTCCAGAATTTCTTCCAGAAAACAATGGCTATATGACATTTCATTGTATAATTGTGTTATACATTGCTTAAATCATTTTCTTTTTGTCATTTTTATTCAATTACAATTGACACTTAATACGACTTTATATTACTTTCAGGTTCTTTATGTCTATTTCAATTTGCTCCCAGTTTTTTTAGTTTTAAAGTTGTAAGAAACACCTTTATCCATAAATTTTTGTATTTTCAATTGTTAATTGGGAGAGATTCTTAGAAATTGGATCATTATGATCACTTTTTATGGCTCTTGCTGTATATTACCACGTTGTTTTCCAAAAGGTATTATTATAAACTAGGAATAGATACCTATTTTTTTAATTTTGTGAATTTGATAAGTAAAAAAAAAAATGACTTATTATTTCTGATTATTTAAAGTTGCACGTTTCTTCAAATGTTTGTCATTCCTTCCCCTCGTTTGAATTGGCCATATCTTTACTTTTGTGGTCTTGGTACGTTTTTAAGTCTGAGCTCTGTTTCTTTCTTGCAAGTATCTTTATTCAGTAGTTTTGCCTTTCAGTTTGTGTTTTTTTGATAATTTGGTTTTATGTAGTCTAATCTTTTAATCTCTAAAATACATCAATGATAGACTAAAAAAATAAGTTTCAAAACTGCTCCTGTGGCCTGACAGTCCCTTTTCTCTTTCCTTTGTTCTCTGAGCAGAGTAGTGACCTGGGAATAGGGTTAAGTGGATAATTTCTGGTGTGTTGACTTCAGTGGTTTCTATGACACAGCAACAGAAATTATCTAATGAATTTACTCATTCTAGTGAGATCCTTCTTCCCCCTATTAATTTCTGACTTCTAAGTGTGTTAATTTGAAATTTTAAGGAACAGGAGAGTTATGTTCAATAAATACCGAAATCCCCAAGGCCCCAGGTAAAGCACATTTGCAAACCTTTGCAATCCAGCAGTGCCTTTTCTCGCCTACCTGCCACATGCAATTTCTCTTGTCCCTGCCTTCTTCCTTCGCCGGCCTGAGCATCCCAGGGCATATGAAAGTCATCCACTTTGTCACATCTTTGGTTCTCCTCTTCTTCGGCAGTGAAAGCAGCCCAGCACCTCTCCACAGTCACCTTGCAGCCTTTGGAAGAGGCCAGCGGTGTGTCACAGACCAGCCTTCCTTCAGCTCCCTCCCTTGCCTTTGTCAAAGGGCAGTGCGTGCTCATCTCCCGGGCCCGCTTCGAAGCAGACATTGGCTATTCAGAAGTGTTGATGGCACTGTTTAAACAGATGGATTCCAGAAATTACGGCAAGTAATTGGCCTCTGCCTAAGTCCCAGGATGCATAGTGTTCTGTGATCTCAGAGTAGGGTGTTTTTCTCTCCCAATATTCAGAAATTACTTTCTTGGTAGAGCCTTCCTGTGATCTGCTCCACTTATTGTAGAAAGGTGATGCCTAAATTGTTCCAGATAGAGAACACATAGTGGGGCCTGTTTTATCCTTAAAGGCCTCTCAGAGAAGACCCCACAATTTTCCCCAGTCACCCAGTGTCTTCTTTGTAGAGAAGCAGATAAATTCCTGCTTCAGCCATTAAACCTGCCTGTCTATATCTTGTCCTTAGCCGAGCTTGAAAAACAGATGGTTACCATAAAAATAAATGCCTTTCTATAGACTAAGATAGCGGTTCTCAAACTTGAGCATGCATTAGAACCACCTGGTGGGCTTGGTAAAACACAGATGGCTGGGCCCTGCCCCCAGGGTAAATACTGAGGCCTGCTTCCCACCCAAAGATACCAAATTAATTGGTTTAAAGTGGGCCTGAGCATTGGTATCTTTTTAAATCTCTGGGTAAGTCTAATAATCAGCCAGGATTGACAACCACTGGCCAAAGCCCAGCCGCTTTGCTTTATTTTTTTGTGAGGTTCTTCAGCAGCTGTCCTGTCAGAATAAGGGCAGAAGTCAGCTTTAGAATTCTGAGCTGTCTTTCAATCTTAGCTTGGCCCACATTGTTTTGCAGAACAGTGTGGCTTTAATGGATTCATATTCCCATTCTTGAAATGGTTTTAGCCTTTTCCTGGGCAAGTAGAAAGTAAACCCTTAACACCTCTTGTCTTTGAAACATCACATTCAGGCAACTTCATGGAAGATGCCTGCGTAGAATTACTTGCTCAGTGAGCTTTCATCAGGGCTTGGGGCTCCTTCAGGAGGAGGGTGATACTAGCTGTTACATTTTTACCCTTTAGATGGATACAGTTTTAACTGGTGAGGGCAGGCTGGTGAGCAGGGTTTAGTTGAGATGGGCTGAGAATGAGCTGCTGACGCAAGGGCCAGAATTCTTTGCCTCTCCTGCCCCCGTTAAGATTGTCAGCTTTAGCTTGGGGTGGCCCTCAGCAGGCAAGTACAAGTGACTGGTGTCTTCTGAAAAGTATGACCTTTGACATAGTCTGCTATTTTGGGAATGTAAACAGCTAAAATACTGACACCCAGTCCTGCCGACACCCAGACATCCAAAACCACAACTGGATCTTTTGTCGTAGCTCCTGTTCACAGGCTTCCTTCCCCTTTTGCTGCTCTGACACTGTCAGGATCACGCTGTTGTCAGGAAGAGTCTCCCACACTTCTCCCACAGCGAGGGGAACCTGTCAGCTTTTGGGCTTTCCGTCAGGTTACACCTAAGCTACTTTGCTTTTTTCCTGACTCTGACTCAGAGTCCATGATGTCCATGATGCTTTTTCTCTGACCACCTGCTTTCTCTGTGGCCAGAGAAGAATTAACTGTTGCCATTCAGAAAGCATTTATCAAGTCGAAGCTTTCTTGATTTTCTCAGATAGATTGGTAGGGTAATCTTTCTTAAGTAATTAGCCAAAGTTGGTTAATGAGATGCTCATCCTTCTTAGTAAATATTGTGTATAGTTTATGCCACATGGTACTAATCAGCAGATGGCATAATAATAATAAAAATAATAATTTATGATTGCTTTTTCTGAGTGCTCATTGTTTGCCAGGCACACTTTCATAAGCATTTTTCATTTAAATTTTATGTAATTCTCTCAAGAACCCTGTGAGGCAGAGGCGGTAGTATCCTCATTTTTCAGATGTGAGAACTGAGGCACAGAGAAGTTATGTGAGTTGCCCAAGGTCACATATCTAGGAGGTGGCAAAGCTGGGATTTTAACGTAGGCTTTGTGACCGTTCCACCTACATGCAGCTCGTTTCATGTGTATAAAAGGGATCGAAAAATAGTGCCCAGCTTTGAGCACAGTGAGGAACAGAGGAGAAGGTGCACGTGAATCTTGCCACCGTGCCTGGCTTGAAGTAAGCACTGAATAAGTGTGAGATACAAATATTATCCCCTATCTTGGAAATTCAGGGCATTTCTGACTGCTGGGCCATCCCCAGCCACGTATCCCTGGAGCAGTTTGTCACCACCCTTACAACCCGGTATTGCCGCTGAGTCTGCTTGACTTTCCTCCCTGAATTCTGTGACATCTCGTGGGTGGGTACTCTCACTTTCCGTATCCCCAGTGCCAGGCACAAACCAGGGAATGAGGGAGTGATGATCTAGGAGAAGGGTAGAGTGTCATATTTGCTTATTTGTTTCTTCTCATTGCAGATGTCAAGACCAGGAAGTGGAACTTTCTCTTGGAAGAGCACAATAAACTAAGTAAGATTCCCACCTTTCTTGTCTTATATCACGCTATTGTTAAGCTTTAATTATCTGCCTTAAATTTAACGTATTTTAGAAGACTCTCCTCCCTCTGCCTCGGTAACATCACACGCTCTGTACAGGACAAGTAAAAATGGCAATGTTCTCAGGTAGCTGTGTCTCTGTCCGCTGAGATGGTGGCTTTACAGCAGCCCAAGTGAACGCAGGGCCTCTTCTTCCATCAGGGTGAGAGATGCTCGTCAGATCCTCGAGGCCGTGAAATCTCCTGCCATCATAGAAGTATTAGCAGGGAGGGAATGTGGACTTCGGGGATCAGAGGGGATCTAGGGTTACTTAGCTAGGAAGCCACTTTAGAGTCCAAGAACAGCCTCTCCCTTTACTTCTAGAACCAGATAATCAACCAGAGGCAGATGCTAGGCCAGGGCACATAAGCCTTTAATGAGTACTTTGGAGACTGACCAAGGGAAGGGTTATATGTACCGATAGAACTACAAGAAGGAGAATCTCATTTGGGCCTGTCATTTTTCTTCTCTGTGTCCCGCTTGGGTGAGGCAAAAAATTCTAATATGCCTGAGAAAGGGGGATATAGTCACATCTCAGCCTGGCCTGGAATGCCAGCGTGTCACCCATCTTCCGAGCTGTCACGATTCTGCAGTGGGTGTGCAGTGGCACAACTTACGTTCCTCCCTCCTGACCTCCTTGGGGACTCATTGGCCAGCCAGTGGTGGTGCCACCGAGTACTGGAGAGACATGATCCAGCCCGGGAGCTCCAAATCATTGGCCATCTTGCCTACCGGGCTAGGGCTTTAAAAGCTGGGTCTCTCCCCTTTGTCTCCTCATGTGACTTAATATGTGACCTCAGGTAGATAATTCAACATTCTTGGTCCTGTTTGTTCTTTTAGTAAAAAGGAGGCGGGGAGTAGATAGGTCTTTAATCTCTATCTACCCTAACGCCAGAAATTAAATATAAAGGAAGAGCTTTGAATTCCTTGAGGAAAGACTCGTTGCAAACTCAAGGTTAAGTTTGAATATGATGAGGTACTTAGTATCAGGAGACATTAGCTGAAGCAGAAAGAATTGCTGACATTGATCTGAGACCCCATGGCTGCTGCTACGTGGGTCTTGTGATTCAGAGTGAACTATTAGCCAAAGCTGACTTTTTGATGAGCAATAGGAGCAAGTTTTTCCCTCTACTTTGTCTTTCAACCACAGAAAGACATATAAATATGTTAGCTATAAAGAACTGACTTGCATGGAATGACAAAAAGCAGTATACATACAGCGTTAGCATATGAATGTAATTTTGAAAACCATGCCTCGTGACTCACTTAGCATTATATAGTGATTCCAGCTCTTTTGTGGGCTATAGACTCTGAAATATCTGATGAAAATAACGGATTCTTCATCCAGAAACACACACATAATGGCCGTACTTAAGATTTTGCATTTGATATTAATCCCATGGATCTGGAGTTGAGAATTCTAGATTTTAGAGTTCATACTTTTTACATGCTCTCTTGTCATTACAATGTCTTGTGGAAGGTAAGACTGATTCTCCCCATTTCATAGATTGGACCCAGAGAAAAGAAACTGTTGTTTTCCTTATTGGGAGCATCACAGGGTTATAACAAAGTCAGTGACAAAAATCAGACTAAAATTGTGATCTTGAGTTTGTAACATGATTCATGAACTAAGAGGTCAGGGAGACAAGACACTGTGGAGTATCACAGTTCTGGTTTAGCTCTGAGTCCACCATTAGCAGACTAAACAGGGGAATTTGCCCCTCTCCTCATCCCTAGGGCTGGTTCCCCATGTGTGAAATTAGATTATTGACCCTGAGCTGGCGAACATGTGCATGCTAATTAAAAATGACAGTAAGATGTTCCGAGTATGTGAATACTTGTCGATGATGTAGTGGCGGTTATGTTCTCCAGGTTAGGTGAATCTAAGAGCTTACCTCCTCTCTCTTTCCTAAGTGACTTGAGGCCTTTTGCCCATAGTGCAGTTGGCATAAAGCCTTTTGTTTTCCCCGTCACAGTCCGGAAGGGTTCTGTGTCCTCCTCAACGATCTTGTCAGCCACTACTTGAAAACATTGACATCTGTGCTGCGTGGCTCAGTGGTGGTCTGCCAAAGAGCTGTTTTACAGAAACGACTTCTAGATGACTCGTGAAGTCAGACAGCACATTCCTGTCAGCTCCCGGCACAGGGCAAGGACAGCAGCCACAGTCACTGCCAGCGAATGGGGGGCTCTCTCAGAAACACAGCTGCTGACCGAACTAGCAGCGTAGGATTTTGGAGGCAGCAGTTTGTAGAAAACAGAGTGGAGGTTGGTTTTTCCCTCTTGAGTGGTGAAAGAACACAGTGCTTACAAAGTACCGCATTTCACATCGGCTGGATCATCAGCCGCGTCTTAGTTTTCATCAGGTATTTGAGTTCTGAAGATTGCCAGGATTAAAATGAAAATGGTTTCCGAAAGCACATAGAGTGCTCAGTCTCCTGAAGTGTGCAGAATCAGCATGCTCAGGTTTAATTTGGCAGCATAAAATGGATTTCTGCATCAGTATGGACAGTCTCTTTTGAATTAAAGCCTTCAACCTTACCTAATTTCTTATCCTGGTAATTCTGCCCTTACAGACTGTTTCCAGAAATAACTGGCACATATATTTAGTGAAAAACAGAAATGGATTTAAATGTATTGCAAATACAAAGCAATTTAAAGTAGCAGTAGATGGCTCAGCCCTCCATATTCACATTAGTATTTGCAGTGATAGCCAATTGATGGTTGTGGCAAAAGATTTTTGTAATACCTTGTGAAGATATTAAGAAAAAAATACCCTATGGAATAAAGAACTAACAACCTTAGAATTTCAAATAATATTGGATGGAAATGAAATATATCCAGTTTCTCTCTACTGGATTCCCTGAGGACAAATGGCCCCTCCATGAGTTACCATAACTCTCCCAGGGTGCCCCTGAAAGGGTAAGGGATAAAGAGCAACTGAGGATCTGCAAACAATGGCCATGCTTCTAATTAGATTTTTTAAAGGGCAATATTAAAAGGGGAGAATATCTAGAAAGCTACGACCCACTGACAGCAGGCTGTGATGAGTAGTTTAATGATAATTTACCACCAGCAATCTCTAGGTCTATCATCTTTTCTCTAACTTTGTAATTTTTTAACTAGTCTTCCCTTGCCCCTTCCCCGCCCCCAAATTGTATCTTTGGTTTTATCTTCTGTTTGTCTATCGAATCAGTTTTTCCCCTCTTAATTTTAAAATCATATGAGGCTACATTCTTTCAAAGAGCAAAATCAGTGAAATTAATTTGCTTTTATTTCCACGTAGATATCAAATAATATATTTTTCCCACTTGGGTTAATGGCTTCTGACTAGAAGAAGGGAATTCCCCATCTATTATGTGGAGGTCTGCAGCCAGCACCCTTGGAAGGAAAGTAAAGACGCCCTACATATAAGCTTTAATGGGAAGACTCAGTCATGGTCACTTTTAGTAATAGCGTAGACTCTGAACTTATCAGGGGTTGGTAAACTTATTTTGTAAAAGGCCAGATAATAAACATTGCAGGCTTTGTGGGCCATGCAATCTTTGTCCCAACTATACAACTTCACCATTATAGCATGAAAGTAGCCACAGATAATCCATAAACAAATGGGCACAACTGTGTTCTAGTAAAGCTATTTACAAAAACAGGCAATAGGCCTATTTGGCCCCCAGGCTTTCACTTGCCAACACTTGCTTAGAGGATAGGTAGGGAGCCAGCAGGTCACCTACAGACTAATGGATTTTCTAGCTGCTTTACTACTGAGATCACTGCCATAAAACTCGCTTTTCTCAAAGGGATATTATTATTCTCTTACGAAAAGGGTCACAAGTGTGCAGGACCAGGTGCATTCCGAGTTGGTAGCCTTCACATGGACTCTGCCTTTGTTGTTTGTAAATTACACTATTGTCCCACTCATCTTTCTCAGAAACACCTAATAGCTTCTCTGTACAGAGCACGGGTGCTTCCTTGCCCATTGATATAGGTGACTTAGAGTTCTCTGATTTCTCAAACATCGAAACCAAATAAAACCTAAAGACAATGGAAACAAGACAAGATTTAAGTCTTGCTGTTTCTGGGTTGATTTATTTAGGAATATGGGTCTGTATTTATTTGAATGGGAATACCAAGATAATTTTAAGAATTACTATAGGTTAAAGAAAGATCGGTCACAAAAATACTTTATAGTTCTTTCCGATCTTTGTATGATATAGAAAAGCAGTTTTGCATTAATGATTGTCCTCTTATTTACATAAGTTAAGTAACAGAGAGGGAAAATAGTTCTCCCAGATGCATCTGTCCCCGATTTTCTCTCCAGTTACTTTTTTGAGAAGATGGCACACAGCAGAATTTCAGCCATTGAACTTTGTATTTCGAAGCCCCTTCTCTTTTACCAGATCTCTTGGACATAACACTCCAACTCATATGCCTCTGTTCTTCTTTCTAGTTGAAAGGGTACGCTGCCTTCCACAAGTTCAGCTGAATCCTCTGCCCAAGACACTCACCCTGGCTTTCGCTTCTCAGCTGGAGAAGACGTCTCTCTGTCCCACGGCAGACATCCCTGAGGCAGACCTCTCCAGAGTGGACCCCAAGCTCGTGTCTAGCCTGCTGCCCTTTCAGAGAGCTGGAGTCAAGTAGGTTCTTGATCTTCCTCTTGCTCTCTCTTGCTCAGAGTTCATCACTCTCCACCAGTGGTGTTCAGATGCTCTTTCTTCTATGAATGCTCATCTTTCTCTAGAAGGATCTAGGCATTAAACAGCTGGATGTACTGTTACCAAAGCCTGACTGTAACCATTGATTCTAAATTCCATAAATTAATCAGGACTCTATTGCAGGTTTGCAGAAACCCAGCTCAAGCTGGTTTAAGAAAAGAGATTTCTCAGTGCATGTACTAGAAAACCCAGGGTCTCTAAAGATCTTATCAGCACTCTGTCCCTCTCAGCTCTGCTTTCTTAATTTGCTTTGTTCTCGGCCATACGCTGCTCAAGTGTGGCAGCGGGGGATGCTAAGGACTCCCAGGTCACATCCATCAGCTCAGCAACCCAGCAGAAGCTCCTCTTTCCTGTGGGTCTGACACTGAAATGTGTGAAATCTGGTGCTGACACTGGAACCAGTCAGTCACTGAGTCCAGGGGGCTTGGAAGTCTTGTTGGTGAGGCCAGGCGATGGGCCCACCCCTGGAGCAAGAGTGGGAGGTGGTAGTTTTCTAAAAGAAAGTCAGGCTGCTCTTACTATAGAAAGAAAAAAGATTAGCCCATGTGCTGGCTTGTCCTTTTTTCCAGAGTTTCTTGGGAGAAGCAAAATGACAGGTTCGAACTTGCCTTCTAGTGAAAATACGGGAGGTGGAGGAGAGGAAAGAGGTCTTGGTCGTCCTTCCTGAAATAATGAAATCGGGATCCGTTACTCAGTGGTGTGGTGGGGAAGAGCCCCGGTCAAGGAAAGTGACTAAATTGTCAGTGGAACTGGCAAACGAAGACAGCTTGTCTACATGCGGCCCACTGTGGCATTTTGATTGAAGTTTGGCTCCTGTCTCGGACAGGATTTTGTTCTGTGTGTGGTTTGGGCACAGTCACACCATACCGCGTTCCCATGATCCCAGCTCTGCCTACTCCCCTTTCTTCCTTTCCTTCCAGCTTCTCTCTCTCTTAGGTGGCACGCTTTGCCATTTTAGGCCATCGTCTGTCCCGATGTCCTTTGGGCCTCATTCTCCTCGGGCTCAGGGCAGTGTTTTCCTCTGGCTCCTTCATTAATGCTAAGAGAGGTTGCCCACCCAGCCTTCAGTGTCAAGTTCTTCCTGTTTCTGGTGGAGATCCATGGGCCCAAGTAGTGCATGCAGGCTTTGCCAGTTAATCCTGTCACCGCCGAGGGCCTTTGTGTGCGAGGCACCCCACGGCCAGTGTGCATCAGAACCGCCTGGCCGGCAGTTGCCACCTTTTTCGCTATGGCTCTGAAAATGCTAATGGTACTTACAGCTTCTTCAGCACTTTCTAATTAAATCCAGATTTTTACCTTCATTCTCTGGAGAGGATGGGTTTGATGTTGAGGGAAGAGGGCTCTCAATTCTATGCTTTTTTTGTTTCGTTTTTGTATGTAGGAACTATAATCAAAAACTCCGTTAAATTTACGGAGCAAAATCTTTTAGATATATATCAGATTCCTCTAATGACTAAATAAATGGTCTCTCTCAAGAGACAAGTGAGTCGAGGCTCAGAAAGACAGCCATCTGCCTAAAGTCACTTAGTTCTTAAAAGTGGAACTGGGGCTTAAATCCATGTCTTCTGGTGGCGAGTGCATTGTTTTATGTTATGCCAAAATACGGCATTCGGTTGTGGGATTGTTTCTCTGTTATTGGGTATTTGCTTTGTTCTCATTTTTGGCCATTTTGTTCCTCAGTTGGGCCACCTCAAAGCAGAGAAAAAGGAAAGACTGAAATTCAAGTGTCTGTTTGCTTCGAGAATGACTCAGATGGGCTAAACCATATTGTAAATGGCTGCGCTGAGGAGGCCAAAACAAAAGGCCCTCTGTGGGTTTTGCTTGGGTGCTCCCTGTCTGCCCTGGCCACCCGTTTTGTAAATCAGAAAGTGTAAAAAATAAATTTTTTCACACTCGCCCTCCCTCCGTCTGTCTGTGTTGTGGATTGACCCCAGAAATGGTCCAGAAGATGTAACCCAAGCATGTGTGCCAAGAGGGAGCTGGGCCTGTTCAGAGAGATGAGGGTCATGCCACTGGGCTCCTTTCCTTTTCGCTGAAGGAATGTGGTGGCCATGACCTGGGGGATGCAGGAGGGATGGGATGTTGTCGCCGCTGAGAGGACAGAGAAGTGCCATGCCCAGGCACGCCTGCCTCACATCAGTCACAGATCTGCTGCTCTGTTTTCCAACTTTGTCGAATATTGGCCTTTGAAGGCTAGAAACGCGATTTCCAGGCAATTCAGAAAGGCCATTTGCAGCCTAAAATTCTTGGCAGCCTTACCAGCTGCTGTTTAGAAGAGGTTACGTTCTCTGTCTTTACTGTGTGAGAAGGAATGAAAAAGAGCCAGTCGCCTGGCTTCTCAAGTTTCTGAGCAAATGATCAGGTTTTCAGGAATTCAGGCGAACAAGGACTGGTGTTTGGAGCAGGAGACTGGACATCTGGCACTCAGGATCCTTTTAGCTTTTCATTGAGCCATCGGGTGACTCAAGCAAGTCATTCTTACTGTCTTGATTATTTTTCTTTTTTTTGTGTGTGGAATCGCAGCCATAAGAGGAACATTCATTTCCCTGGCACTTACACGATGGCGTCAAGCACTGTTTTAGGTGCCTTACATAGTAACTTTATTAATTCTCGCAGCAATCTCTGTGGTAGATCTTGTTATTTCCACCTACAGCTGCAGCGCAAGAAAGTTAGAGAACTTGCTTCTAAGTAGTGGAGCAGGGATTCCAACCCAGGCCAGGCGGGGTCCAAAAGAGTGGAATGCGCCCTTATTCACAAACTATCAGTGAGTTGTCTCACTGGCTGGAGGGCTTTGGGACCCTGAGGCTGCCAACGAGAACCTTTGCTGAGGCCGGTGCTCCCTCTTAGATGAATATCCTGTTCCACCCTCTCCTCTGGCCATCCTCCTCCTCTTCTCCAGCATTTTCTGCCTTTGCTGGCTCCTTTCCTTTGCCCTTAAACACACAGCGCCCATTCTGATCTTCAGAAAGCCATATTTTGACCATCATGTCTTTTTTCTTTCCTCCCCTTCGGGGCAGGTCTCTCACCTGAACAAGTGCACGCCTCCCGGCCCCTCATTAGAGACTGTTTCCCACTGTCCACCTTTCATATCCCACTGGGCCTCACCTGCATCGGGCTGAGGGTGACGCCTCCTATTGCCAGCTTCCTCCCTTGGCTTCCATGACCTAATCGTCGTATAGAAGTCCTCCCTACCTTTTGACCACCATTTCACAGTTTCCCTATTTGGACTCTTTTAAAAATTGCTATTATTCTGCCCCCTCATTGGCTCCTGCCCTTCCCTCTTTGGGGAGCAGGTCTCTTCCTGTGAGCACGGCCCATGCGGGCTGGCATGGTGGCCCACACCTACCCATGTGTATCACTTTACACGGTGGCGTGGTGGCAGGTTAACTCGTGCCCTGGGAGATGTGTTGTGTCACTGTCCTTGTCTGCTTTCAGTTTTGCCATAGCGAAAGGAGGCCGCCTGCTACTTGCCGATGACATGGGCCTGGGAAAGACCATCCAAGCCATCTGTATCGCCGCCTTCTACCGGAAGGAGTGGCCGCTCCTGGTGGTGGTGCCGTCATCCGTGCGCTTCACCTGGGAGCAGGTTGGTTCTCTTTGTACTGTGATTTTAACAAGGTTTTCCTTAGGGTTCGAGTAATAGCTTGGGTACAGGGCCTGTGATCTTTAAAGATTTTATTTCAGCTTAAGGCAGGAATGGAGATGAGATGCTTCCTGAGGCTAGACTCATGTGTTTCTGAATTAGAATCAGGTTATACCTTTAGGATGTTTGCTGTCTATCAGGCACCTTTATGACCAAAGAATCTGACATGAACTCAGCTGTACTGTATACCATAAATCCAGAAATGAATAAAAGTCCACATAAGCAGACTTGATGAAGAAGGAGACCCCAGTTCACCGTCTGTAGCTTTCCCCAGCTTTATACTGCCCATGGTGGCTGTTGGCTTCCTCACACCTTCACCTCTTCCTAAGTACCCCCGGAGCCACTTGTGGAGAAGAGGCAGCTCTGTCTGCAGCCTGTCAGCCTGATGCCCAGACATGCCCTTCCGACTGAGGAGAAAACAGAACTTTAAAAATATACATTGAAACAGTACCACATTCTTTTCCTGTCCTCATGATCTAAATTCTGCCAGTACCTCTAGAAACTAGTGATTCAGCACATATTTGTTTTGCATGTGTTAGATTCCCACCATACCCTCAAAAATTCTGGGAACTAGTCAGATAGTCAGATGAGACTGAAGAAAGAACCAGTGTTCCCCAAAGCAGAATTGTGTCACCCCGGGCATACTGACATGGAAGAGTACCCAGATGGTCTTCCACTGACTCTAGGTATTGGCTTTGGCCAGAGATGGCAAGATTTCTGGAGAGAGCAAGTGGCTTCATAGAAAATACTGATGTAGATATTTTCATCGTCATCAGTGCCTCTAGCGTACCAAGTTCTGCTAAAAATTCCTTTATAAATTTCTCTTAGAAGAGTCACATTCTTTCCCTGCAGACACTTACCATCTAGTTAGAGATCACAGAAATGAAATCTAGAGACACCACAAAATGACTGCTATGACTGCACTTGCTTATGGAGGAAGGAAGTGTCCTTTTAGTGGAAAGTGAAGGGGAGTGGACGGGTAAGAGGAAGATGGAATCGGGACAAGGGTTATGGCAAATGCCGCAGGACATGGAGGGACAGAGACCGAGTTTATTTTTCGGGGGGTGTTAGCATTGGTGCACACGGAGAGAGTGGAGATGATGGGTTGGCTGAGGTCCCAGCTGGCAGCTCTTGGGCCTGATCGTCATTTTGGTTTCATTCTCTCCTGTCGTCCCCAGGCCTTCCTTCAGTGGCTGCCATCTCTTAGCCCAGAGAACATCAATGTCGTCGTGACGGGCAAAGACCGCCTGACAGCTGGCTTGGTCAACATTGTCAGTTTTGACCTTCTGAGCAAGTTGGAAAAACAACTGAAAACCCATTTTAAAGTTGTCATCATTGTAAGTGACTTGGCAAAGTCTTTAAGTACTTTATCTTCATGGAAACTTTCTTCCTAAAAGCCCCAGGAACTTTCGTATCTATAATCTCACAGAGCCCCACTTGGACTGTAGGGAATTAGAAATCTTGTCTTTATTTTGTAGGGAGCTGACATTTTATTTCTCTCAATTAGTGGTTCTCAGCCCTGGCTACATATTAAAATTTCCTGAGGAGCTTTTTGAAAAGTGAGATTTACTAGGTCTGCTCTGGGCGTTTCTAGCCCATTTCTCCTCGTGTGAGGTCATGGATAGAGGCCATCCTGTGGGTCCCAGACTGCCCAGGGCTCTGGTAACTGCAGCCTGGACAGCAAGGCCATGTGCCGACATCTGATGCTCTCTTCTCTGCATGTCTCGGGCACACAGTTCAAACAGTTAATAAGTTTTACTCCAGCCATTATAAAGACTTTTCCTGCCCCACCAGAAAAGCTCTTTTTACTCCATATTTTTTTTTTTTTTTAAAGATGTCTGTACTCAACTCTTGCTCTGGGATGTGACAGCTTACTGGCTTGCCTTATTTTAGTCTCTAAAGAGACTTGCTACCAGCCATCTCTGTCAGCACTCAATGTATAACATGGCTTACAAATAAAAATTATGAAAGGCGTGCAGCTTCTCCCACCCTCATCCTATCTGTCCAGTGCCCACCCCCAGGCCAAGGAACCACGAACAGACATTCAGGGGTGAAGTGTGTGGTAGATGATTCCCCAGGTTGATGTTTACCCTCGTTTTTCTTTTTGGCAAAACAGCGAAACCCGATGCCTTCAGACACTATGAAAGGTTCTCCATTATTCAGACGTGTGAATTTAAAGAGCCAGTGATAGTTTTCTTCTCTTAAAAATAGAATTCTCTACTGACAGTGGCTTCTTGAATCTTGATGCTCAAATTCGAAGTGCATACCTTATCTAGAAGAGAAAGGAAAGAGTTTTTAGGAGGCCCAGAAAAAGTAGAGGCTCTGAGTCCCATAGGTCAACAAGGTTGTGATCGAGACTGTGCCTTGGGTTTCCTAGCACCAGGCTGACTGTCGTGGGGGCGGGGCGGGGGGTGAGGGGGCATTCATCCATGTGTTCTAACTAACAGTTGAGTCCCAGTTCCGCGCCCAGCACAGTGCTGTGAACTAGGGTGTGGAAAGAAGACAGTCATTCCCCGTCCTCCAAAGAACCACAGTCCAGTAGGGCAGAAAGACACATGCAGAGATCGTCAGGATACATTTCAGTGCTTTTATAGACACGTGAACCGAATATTAGCTCAGAGAAGAGTAGGTGAAGGCGCAGTTTCTGACCTCCAGGATCTATGATTATGATTTAGACATGAGAACCATATTCGTGTTCGTAGCATAAGCAAACTTAAATGTTTATATTTTTTCAAAGTTAGAGTCTTTCGGGGAGTCATTTCTGGTTTGGCACAAATTCAAGTGTGGCTTTGAAAAAATATTAGCATGCATGTGAAATGAAACATTCAGAGAACTACCCCAGGAGGATGGTGATGGTTCTACAATGTGCAGAAAGAATGCCACCTTCATTTCTTGAGTGTTTTCCAGGATCAGGTACTTTATACATAATCACCGATCTTCCCAATGGCCCCTAAGGCAGATATTATCCTCATTTCACAGCCGATGAGACTGACAATGAGAGAAGTTATTGCATAATTTGCCCATAGGCATGAAGCTAGCAAGATGGAGAGTCATTGATTAAAGCTGGATTGCATCTGGCTTTAGAATTCATGTTTTTCTGTTTCTGACTCAGCACTTAATCTGCCATACGAGTTTGAGCAAGCCACTTACCACTGTCGATGGTTCGTTCTTCAGTTAATTAAGTAAGATCCCTGTCCTCTTCTGACTTCAGAGAAATGTCTGAATTAAAGTGGTGGTTCTGAGATATCACACTTTTGTGTATTGAAGACATAAGCCATTCCTTGTGGTTAGTTATAATAGTGATTAGTTGTAATAGTGATACATTTTTACCCAGTGGTTAAAAAGATCCATTCCCTTCTATATCCTCTGGACTTTGTGCTGTTTCTCTCACTAAACCCCTTTTGATTGGCTGTCATATGGGCTCATCATCACACAGGAGTAAGAATGTTACACCCCAGGTTTCTGGGAATCGATACAGTGACATTTTGGGATTCATCTCACAGCCCCCTGGTTCGCCTTAGCTGAAACCGGACCGGGGTTTCTTATTGATCATCTTTAGCGATTGAGCCAGGATCTCACCAGTATTCCCTTCTTAGGGCAGCTGATACCACTAAGCACTAAGTGCTTACTAAGCGTCAGGACTATTCTAAGGGCTTTGTGTGTGTTAGCCTATTTAAGACTTATGACAACCCAATACATTAGGTACTGGTATTATACCCATTTCACAGATGGGGAAACTGGCACTGTAAAGAGGTCACATAGTTGCTCAGAGTCACATAGCAAGTAATTTGAATATGTACTAAAGTAGAAATTTTCTCCCCGGATGCTAAGAATGTATTAGTTACTTATTTGGCTTTAGAAAGTATGACATTCTAGTTTGCTTATGCAGAACAGAATCCAGAGCTATAAATAATCAAACTCTGTGTTCTGAACAGGGCAGTCAGTCCCTTAAAGACAGGAAGCAGTTCTTCTCGTCTCCAGTTTCCCACAGTACTTTGCCACAACTGCCTCAGTGACAGCACTTATAACATCGTCTGATGAGTTGTCAGTGTAGCAGATGTTCTTGCTTAGTGAGCCTGTGGGGGAAGGGGCTGGGCCCCAGTGTGGGGCACACAGTGGGTCTTCAGCACACTTTGCTTTAGTACCATACAGAGGTCAGGTGTGTCTTGAAAAGCAGAAGCCACCTTTCAGCAGTTTGTTCATTGCAGCCTGTGAGGTGGGCAGAGCAGGGGTTACTAACCCCATTTCATAGGTGGAAAACTGTCCCAGAGAGATGAAGCGAACTTCCCAGAATGTAGTGGAAAAGCTGATCCGGAACCTGGGCCCTTCCCCAGGCCCACAGCTGTCTCCGTAAACAAAAAAGTGCTGATGGAGGCATCCTCAGTGTGATGCCCAGGCAGGATCAAGCGTAACGTGGGCTCTGTCTCTGTCCACTGACCTTGTTCATCTAGGCAACTGTTTTTATTTTCAGGATGAATCTCACTTCCTCAAAAACATTAAGACCGCCCGCTGCCGTGCAGCTGTGCCCCTCCTCAAGGTGAGTCTTGCTGAGAAGAGACTTGGAGCCCGAGCCCACTTGGCACTGCGATCCCTCTGTGGTTTGCTCAGGCTGGCAAGGGGTCCGAGGGGAGCAGGGGCTGCAAGTCCGGACCTGTGGGCTGTGGACATGACTTAGCATTAACTTAGAGCTGTGCTGCTAGATTTTGTTTTTTCCTAACATCCTGCTAAGGAACTCAGGGTCATTGCAGTCGTCTCTGTCTCTCGAAGATGAAGGCCAGTCGAAGGTCACAGGCCTGGTTGGGACGGTACACCAGAGCCTCCTGGCTTTCTCCTAGACAGGGCGGAGGGAGAACCTTTGGCAGCACGCCCTACACAGCTCAAAGAAATTGTCTATCTTCTAAGTCGCTTGTGGGGCAGAACTCCTGGTGCTGTAGAACCAAGGGAGATGAGTGATACAGACTTAGAACCAGGCCTGTGGGTATCACAGGAAGCGATGGCAAAGCGGATGTTCCTTACAGGCCAGTGTCCTTTTCTTGGGCCACCCTTTCTAGGGTGGCTTAAACTTGTGCCTGAGCACTGTGGCTGGTTGGGGCCTGGCTTCAGAGCAGGTGCAGGTGTGTATATGGGGTGCCTTCAGATCTTCATCCAGGAGTATTCTATTCTGGTGCGCAGCATCAGCTCCATGTGTCATCTGCACACACTTCCGTGCCTGTGTTTTGTATCCCAGCAGAGGGACAGCCCCCCGGATTTTCTTCCGTCTTTTTGAAGTGAGCTTTTTCTTAATGTTGGGGGAAAATAGTACAATTGGAAAAGTAACTGTTTCTCTCATAACAAGGTAGAAATCTCAGACATGACATGTTAGGGGAATCCACTTTGGTTTGTGTAGACGGAGCAAACAAAAGCGTGTTTATCTTGTGCCCTATTAAAGCAGCCTTGTTGTTGCCCCAGCATTTTAAAACTGCAGCTTTTGTTGTTTAAAAATAGCTTTAAGTTGTACCTAAACTAGGGAAAACAAATATGCTAAAGTGTCGGTGAAGCTTATTAGCATTTGAAAATTAATTTTTTCTCCTCCCCACAAAACACACACAACTGTCTACTCATTTCAAGTTTTGTTTTGTTGAGGAATAACAAGTAATATGACACATCTTCCAAAGCAGGATTATGTCATATACTTCAAACTTAAAAGTTCTTTACTTAAGAACCTTGATCCTCTGTTCATATTACTCATAAATATTTATTGGTTGGGAGCCATTTATGGACACACTTAAATGTTTTCCCCAGGGTGCTGACCCTTCTTTTGGGAGGCTCTAATATGTTTTCTTTGGAAAAATGTTAATAGACCTTGGTATTGTGGTTCCAATACCACATTCATAACTAAAATTAAATCTGTAAGCCTGATTGTTTAGACAAAAGAAACTGCACAATGGATAGATGATATCATTAAAGGTATAATAGGGAAGCTTCTTAGCAACCGTCTCGTTAATGCATCATCTCCCGGTCAGGCGTGCTAGACCACAGGTTGGTTTCTGAAATACGTGCTTCTGAGCCAGACCTTCGAAAGCAGAGTTTACGTCTTCAAAGTGACATATTTAAAACAAATCTTTTAATTCTTAACTGGCATATAGAACTCTGCATTAGCTGGAGAACGTGGATGAATTAGCATATAGAATATAGTCTGCTGTTTGAGAAAGTCTCTCAAAGCCACTGTCTTCCATAACGTTGCCTTCGCCTGATGCTGGACTGTTGGCAGGATCGAGAGGAGACGGGGCGAAGCATGCTGTGTTTTTCTGTTAACCAGACCTTCCATCTTTCTGTTGTATTTTCATGTAGATTGGAGTTTCTCAGTCTTGGCACTATTGACATTTTGGGCTAGATAATTCTTTGTTATACGGAGCTATCCTGTACCTTGTAGGATGTTTAGCAGCATCCCTGGCCTCTACCCACTGAAGGCCAGTAGTACCCCTGGCTCGTGACAACCAAAATTGTCTCCAGATATTGCCAGATGTCCCTGGGTGACAAATCACTCCTCCCCATCTCTGTTGAGAACCACTGATCAGATACTTTAAGGAAATGAATATAAATAGTTTGGGAATAAGAAGAAAGTTGGGAAGAAGTAAAATATGCCTTTGAAAAGCTATATAGAAAGGGGTGAAGGGAGTCAGTTGTATGGTGATGGATAGTAACTAGACTTTCGGGGATGATCACATTGTAGAGTATACAGATCTCAAATTATAAAATTGTATACCTAAAACTCATATAATAAAACCATACATGGAGGAAATTTAATACCACTTAATTGTTCCTCTAACTTGTATATCTCTTAGAACTATATTCTGATAATTAACATTTTAAGATTTTTCAGCAAGTGTGCATGATGAGATAATTAGGTTATATCATACAGTCTGAGATAGATGGGCCGGATCATATCCAGAAAATGGATTTCGTAAATGGCAACAGCAGCCATGTACAGATGACATGTTGCCTAGGTTGTAAGAAACTGGTGTCATTGTCCCCTGGGAAGTGTGATACCTCTATTTCCCCATAGCACTATTTTCCTAGGCTTCTAAGCCAGGTTCTATTTTTATATAAATGTGATAGGCAAGAATGAAAGCTATAAAGAACGTCTTTATAATCATCTCCAATCCCTCGAACAGTGAAAACTACTATGAGCGGTTTGGTTCTTTTTCTAACATGTCAGTTATAGGGCAAGATCATAATTTTTAATGGCTCTGGAGCGTTCTGTTGCATGAACACATTTCATAATTTAACCCTTAGTGTTAGAAGTTTTTTGCTATTATAAATAATTGTGCAAGTGAACATCATCTGTATATTCATAGCTTTCATACTCTGCCCTTGTAAGACAAATTCCTACACTCAGAATTACTGTCCTCATTTTACCTTTTGATAGATTCCCCCAAAGTGCAGTCTTGCCAGGTGTAACTGTCTTTGGTCCCACTCACCAAGAATCACAGGGTCTTTTTCTCCACATGACTCCAGCACTGAAGGTTATCAGCATCTTCCCTTTGAGCAGTGAGCTGTGAGTTTGGGTTTACTTTGGCTAGTTTTTATTTACAGTGCTTTTTATTGTTAAATGGTATAATAACATTATAAACAGTATCCAGTTATTTCTTTAGAGGGAGAAAGGCCCCCAGAATCCCACCATCCTTTTCTAATAAATACCCTTCTCTTTTTATGTGAGCAGAGTCCTTTTTATATCTCTGTTGATTGGCTAATGAGATGAGAATAGTGGTCTAAGATGTATGAGCTTTTTTCTTTTACCCTTTTCATTAAAATAGTTTAAATAGATGATATAATCAAATAGTACAAAAGGGTGTATAGTGAAAAAATAACTCTTTCTCCCACCCCTGGATCCCCAGTCCCTTGATCTTTCTCCCCAAAGGCACAGCCATAGTTACCAGATTTTCAGACTTTTCCTCTAAGAATTAGCTTCTGTCCACGTAGGTACGTGCATGTATATGCTCTTCCTTTCTCCCTGCTCAATGTTCGACAACCACAGTTTTGCGCCTGCTTTTCTTCCCTTAATAGTGTATCTTGGGAAGCATTCCACATCATTCCAGATGACTGGACCTCATTCTCTCAAACGTAATTCTGTTGTATAAGTCTGTCATAAAAACATGGATTACCTGTCCCCTTTCGATGGATTTGTAACCAGGCTTTGGCTGTTGCGTACTGTACTGCAATGACCATCTTTTCATATGATACACAAGCGGGGAGTAGGAAACCCAGTTTCTCTGCGTCTAAAAGAGATGGCTCTTCACTCCTCTCAGGCCAGAGAAGAGAGTGATGTCAGCTGGAGGGTCTGCTCTCTTCCCCCAGGGTGACCAGGTTACAGGAATTGTCCCTGTGGTCCAGCTGTTCTGGTAAATTTTCTCAATTTCATCACAAAGTCAATCTTAAAATGAAATTACTAGAGTATAATATTTAAGTTAAAATAGACTGTTTTCTCCCACTTTAGTGTTCATTTTGGCCTGTATGCTATGTTAATAATACCTATATATGTGTTTTACATACCTTGAAGGTCAAAATGGCGTACCTGTAATTAGCCGTAATTACACCACTTGATGTATTCTCATAACATGTTGGTATTTTTTAATCAGTACCGCTGTAGTCACAGTCTGCATTCTGTCTGTTCTTACCCAAGAACTAATTGCCTTATACATGGCATCAGAATTTCATTAATATCGAAGCAATGCTATTTAGCTTGAAAGCACAGTGATTATCATGAGATCAGTTTATTAAGGCGGTGACTGGAACTTTGTCTTTTTTTGGAAAAAGGCTAAAACCTAGAAGGAACTGCTTTTATGTAAAATATGCTGACCTAACCAGAGACTCAGAAAGGCCATTTACTGGTAGGTGGATCTTTAGGGTGGCCTCTGGTCAACAATGGTCATAATTATGCCATTTTCTTGGTTGGGTTTCATTTGTCATGGAAGCAGAGTCAGGAACAGATACTCTCGGACAGAGTATGGAACGGAACCACAGTCTTCTCCCCAGAGTCCAGTCCCTGGATTTCTCCTAACACCGAGTTTCCCCTCTTGTTCTCAAGCTTTAGATTTAACTACAGGTGTTGACTCTTTTGTTGCTGCCCGGGGAGTGGCCAGGATCCTGCATTTGTTCTGATCTCTGTACTTTGGTCACTGGTCCCCACACCATGCTTGCCGCTGTTCTTTTTTTTGAAGATTCTGTAATGACTTCTGAACTAACTGAAACATAGCTCCAATGTCCTTGCCACATCAGGGCTAATGAGTATCAGGACACTTGGATGCTATGGACTTGACCTTCACTTTGGTATCACCAGCCTTCTCATGTCCTGTTTCTAAAGCATAGTGGACTTTGCCTGTAGCATAAACTTTATTGAGAGTACCATTAGGAATAATATTGGGTACGAGAATGGAACTAAGCTTGGGTAGCATGACTTTTTTCCTAGTCTGGAGTCTTGATGAAATATGATATAGCCAATCAGAATAATTCAGTAAAGCAGGTTATTGGCTCAGGAAAAAAAGAGGTAACAATGGAAAGTGATGAAAAATTCCCCGACCGCTTCTTGTATGAACTTAAAACAACAGTTCTTTTCTACATTTTCTCTCATACTTTTGGCTCATGTTTTAAAATCTATGTGTAGGTTATCTACTTTGAATTATTTCATTGGATTCTCCTTGGCAAATTATACATACCAACTTGTCCTACTATCAATCTGCAGGGCTTCCCCACCCGTGACCCATGAGGCAACCTGAACATGGCCTTGAAGGTTGTCTGCCCCTAACAATGTCTGCTCATGTGAATCACATAATTTCTCTCAGACCAAATAGAAATTATTTTTACATCGTTCCATTGTAGCTTTCCTTCCTTAGGAGCTAACTGTAAAATGTTCATTTTAGTGTCAATTTGTGTAGTTTTTACGCATTGATGTTTTCCTAGAGTGGAAGTTCTCAAAAGTGGAGGGTGACATATAAATCATGTGCAGCTGGGCATAAATAAAGGCATTATGGATGACAGTGATGACAATATAGACTTGTCAAGGCTAAGCAGGGAGCAGGCTAAGTCAGTCCATAATAGATGAGATGCCTTTCTGGGTTCTTTTCAAGGCTGACCTTTTCCTTTTCCATAATCCTGCTCCTGCTTTCTAATACCTGCACACGTCCTTTTCCAGCGGTTCCCTCACCTGCTAGTCTGGACAGCGTGCAGAACTGACTCAGTTCATAGGGTATGAACTCTACCCTGTAAGTATCTGACAGAGGACCCCCGAAGTGAATTTCCGCCACCTGGTCTGTGAGCTGCTGCCCAGGCTTCCTCCCTGGGCAACAAATAGCAGCGGCCTGGGGAATAGGTTTGGGATGATGGGCCAATTTTCTCTTATCCATAAGACTTCTCATTTTCCCTATTTCATCAAAATGGTCTTGAGCCTAGGCAAGCGATATAGACATCATTCAAGAAGCTCATTGTTATTTTAATGAGTCTGCATTAAACCGTTCAGGAAATTAGAGGGCCTGGGTAATTGAACTGTGGAAAATTATAGCTGGAGAAATTCATAGCTCTCCTGTCATAATGGAATTCGGTACCGGCGGCTGCTGTGAGGGCAGAGGTGCATCTTGAGAATTGTATATACTGTATATTTATAAAGAATCATTCTTCTTTCCTCTGTTGCACCTTTACTTATTTATTTTTATGAGGCGAGTGTATCCATTTGAAAACCTAATTTCCTCCTCCAGGTGATTTGCTGTATGGATTGCCTTATACCGCTGTCATTAGCTCAAGGTTACAGTGGTTAACAAGCTGTTTCTAAACAACCGTGCTCCACAGCAGTGTCTCTTCCCAGAGCTGAAATGAATTTTACCTCCAGTAATCTTTGGTGATTAGTGTTCTAATCAGTGGGAAGTGTATTAGCTCTTTTTATTCTCACCCTCTTTTCCATCTTAATAAGAAGTGGGATATTTGGGTCTGATCCCCTGGGATCAGGTTGGAGTCAGGGTAGTGAGCAACCTGAAGTTCATCATTGGCATCGACTGACTATTTATTTCCAACCTGCCCACTGCTGAGTAGGCTGCTGCATACCCGAGCCGAGTTTAGGGTAAATGGATCCAGGTCTCACCTTTAAAATCCTTATTGACTGCAGTGGGAGCTTGAGTCAGGGCTAGCTAGGTGCAAAGCATCATGCACTAGGTTATCGATGGCCATTTTTTCCCTAATACATAAAATCAAGTTGTGGCTTATCCACAGGCAAAGCCTGACACTTCCTCCTGGGAGTGGGATAGGGGTTGTCCTGGGTGTCATTACTGGACGTCAGACATCCGTCCCAGAAGTTCAGACCCATTGCTTTCTCCCCCATTTCCGCTTGGTCTTCCAATGCTGGATTCTTTAAGTTTACTCCATGGTCCCCAATACACTAATTAGCTTCTCTCTGAATATTTCTCAGCATATGGCGAACATTTATTAATTGCTTTGTGCCAGGTACTATGCTACAGAAAATGAAGGTGAACACAGACTAGTCTTCAATGTCAAGAAGCTCAGTCTGGTCAGGGAGACAGAAAAGACAGAATTCAGCAGCGTCTTGTGTCATGTGCCAGTGTAGAGATGGGCAGAGCGTGCTACAAAGGCCACTTAGGAGATGACATCCGTCTGCTTACATGCATGCTCTTCTCTGGTCACAGCACCTTCGCTTAGCAATCCCACATTGTGGGCCATAGAGAGCTCTGGAGCGAAGCCAGCCTCTCGTGTCTTTGGAATCTAGGCCTTGTTCTGAGACGATTGAACTTGAGAACTGCTAGCAGTCAGCGTGCCCAGGAAGTGAAAGATACTCGTGCTCATTTCCAGGGGACTTTGCTGTCCCTGGGGCTCCTGTATCACTGGGAAGTTGAGATATTCCCCATGTGCTTCTCTGAGTGTTCTCAGCACCGTTGGCTGTTTGTTTCCTAGATTGCCAAGCGAGTGATCCTACTGTCGGGCACACCAGCCATGTCACGGCCTGCCGAGCTCTACACGCAGATCATTGCGGTCAAGCCAACGTTCTTCCCTCAGTTTCATGCCTTTGGACTTCGCTACTGTGATGCCAAGCGGGTATTTATTCTCTCTTCTTTCACCAGCCCACCCATCCCTCACCCTGGTTTTGACGTTTAACGGTTCTGTCCTTTCTCTCTGGTCGTGATGTGATCAGAAGAGCACGGCCAGGGAGCGGGACCAAGATTCTAGCTCTGCCCGGGCCTGACTCTGCACTCAGGGTAAGTAGAGAACAGTCACTCCTAGTTTTAACACTTGTGGGTAGTGTTTTCCAATAAAGGGACCAGTGGCGAACGTGTAGGAACGTAGGGTGCTGATAGTATGAAAACGTCCTCTGAAAAAGTAAAAAAAATGCTCTGTACGAAAAAGGCAAAGGACACCTTCGAACAGGTGGAGAAGGTAGTATGATCTCTGGCTGCCAAGGTATACTCTCATTCGTGAGCCTTGTCTAGTAAGTGTTGACTCACTGTAGTGAGTCGTGCCTGGTCGGTAGACCAGAAGCCTCTGACCTCCACGTTATTTCTATGAATATGGTGCCGGTGGAGCAGGAGCCTCAGGAACTATAATCTGTGCAAATTGAAATCTCAATTTCTAAAACCTCATTTTTTTTTAACTGAAAAAAATGTTTATTTAATGATATGGGGAAATACAAGACTGGGAAAAGTAGAATGCAAAACTTTCCCATCCTCTCTCCCTCCATTCCTTCCTACCTTCCTTTCTTTCCTCTCTCGTTCTCTCCTCTCTCTTTCTCTCTCATATATGACAGGAAGGTAACGTATGCCAAAATGGATTACTTTTGTAAGCAGAGAAAAATCAACATTTTAAAAAGATTTAAATTACATTATTCATAAATCCCAAATTTCCCCTGTTGGGCCATTGAATCCATTAGTGTTCATTAATCTCATCAAGCCAGCTGAGCATAGGGCACTGTTCTCACAGTTTCCTTTGTGTCTCTTCCAAAGCCACCCACTTCAAAAGGATGACCTTGCCAGGCAAAAGGCTACTGTTGAAGGATAGATTTCATCTCTTGGCTTTCCTCTAGATCCCGCAGTACCTCATTTTTGAATATAGGTCATAAAATTTCTAGCTGTTACAAATATTCTTTCTTGTAAGCCGGAGGGAAAGACTCAGGGAAGTTAAGAGGAGGGGAGGGGCCCATGTTTTCCTCTTTTATCGCTGGAAATCCTCATCATCCGATAGATCGTAGGTCACATGCATAGTGTGTGTGACCTCCACTCTTTGTGCAGGTGAATTTTGCAGAAATTGCCTGTGCTGGGCCTCTCCAGACATGGCATAAGCCTTGGCTACTACCACACTTGCCTCTGCAGTTGGGGGCTGACTTCATGAACAAAGAAACACAGATGGAATGGGCCTGCTGCAGGTGCTGGGGAGCCTGGTCATGTTTCCTCTGTATCTGCAATTTCCTCATATGGTCCGATCAGATCTGACACCCTGTTACCCTTGACGGTAATAAAGTATGCCAGTTGCTAGGTTCGGCCCATTGGATGGCCAGGGAGGCTCTGCCCCAAGCAACTTTGAGGTCTTTCTCTGAGACTTGTAATCCACAAATGCCTCCCTCATATAATTCTTTCAGCTCCTTCTTCTCTCTGCCTTCTGCTGGTTGAACTAGGCCTGTCTGCCATGGTTCTCCAGGAGGCAGGCCATCCCCAGAGTGTGGTAGAGCATGACCAGAGCTTCCAAGATGTCCTCTCTGTCCTTGTCTGGTCGAGTCTCTCTCCTTTCCAGGTCAGCAGTGTGGTCTGGGTGGACCCAGGATGTTTCTTGGCCCAAACTGGGCGGCCTCTCAGTGTCGGGTAGCTGTAGCCAGGTTGACCAAAGCCTGCGCACGTTTCTAGTATCCTTTCCCAAAAATAACCCGAGAAAGGGTGGCCCAGTGAATCAGGCCCTTGTTTGCATGGGTGTCCAGTCTTTCCTTAACCAGCTGCACTGTTTTCTTCTGGGGTTGACTGCTTTCCCTTTGGGAAGAGACGCGCAGTCTAGGGCTTCCTCTTCCTTCTTGGCTGTGGTGCCTTCAGTCTCTCACCCCCACCAGTGGAATGCAGCTCCTCTGTGGCTGGTGTGGTGGGATCTGGGTTTGCTGTGACGGATGGAAGCAGTCAGCCTCACTGCTGACAGCTGGGGTGCCCACGGGGCTGGCTCCCATCTTCTTCCCGAGCCCTGAGTGGCTCTCTCTAATCCAGGCTCTGGGACATCCACGATCTGAAAACCAGAAGGGAATATTAACTAATTTCTCTTTCTAATCTCTACTTTCAAAACCAAGGCCAAGGCAGTGAATTCATTCTTCATCAGTATAGCAAGGTCAAACTTTTCAAATCCCTAAACTCTGTTTCCATGAGGTGTCATGTGGCCCTGAATTCGAACAAAGTTTGGCCCCTCTCTCAAGTGCAGATTGAGCCTCCTTCCTGGTTCTGCTGTAACTTCATAAACCTTGAAGCCACATTTTTATGACCATCCCCTGGCTTCTTTCTTGTGGGCAGTGCCCCTGCCACAGAGGACTAGGTGGACTGTAAAACCTCATTAATTCAGACCTTAAGGTCTCCTGCTTTGCGATCAAATCACAAATATACCAAGCTGCTATGTCCATCGAAGACGCTGACACTTGGGAGAAGTGGCTGTACCTTATCCATTGCCCATGCCATCCATGAGGAGCTTTGTTATGTAAGTTCATTTTATTTTTAAATAATTTTTTAAAAGAAAATAAAACTTTTTAAGTACTTTAAAAATATCCACTTAAATTCAAACAAAGTACTTATAATGTAAATTGTAGTGCTCTGTGAAGTTAATTGCAAACCATTTTTAGCTTGTTACTGAGACACAATTTCTGTTATTGAATGTATTTGAAGCCATATACTTATTTAACAAAATCTGTAATGCACTTTCCCTGTGGATCAACCCAGATTAGATTGATTATGTATAGTTTTCATGGTCCCTCAAAACCCTTCATGTGTGATTTGTACCTTTGTCCTGTTTGTAGATGGTCCACTTTCTGAAACGGATCTTCTCGTCCTTGACTGTCTGGGCCCATGGGGTAACAACATTACCCCAGTGATGCGAGGGGTTACAGATGGAATTCATTACCTTCACTCCCCAAACTGTCCCTTCCTGTGTGTCTAGTCTCCGACCACTCTATCCTCAGTTTCTCATGCCATCCTCAAATTCGTCTTTGGCCTCCCTCTTGCTGCCCGCCCCCCACAGCACCCAGTAAAATAAACATAGATAATGCCTTCTTTATCTTTGTGTCCTTCCTTCTACCTAGCCCAGTGCCTGGTGCCTGGGAAATTTTCCACAAAAGCTTACTGGATTTTGATTATTCCAAAGTCCACTTTAAAATCTTCAGTATTATTGGGTTTTAACCTGCAAGATTAAGAGTTGATAATATTAGAACTTAGGAGTATGATATCCAAATTAATTACGATACCCACTTATTCTCAGCATGATTTTTATTTAATGCAGCTGATGGGCCAGGGCTACTTTTTTTGTATATGTAGCCAGCTTCTTGCATTAATAAAAGCTACTGAAGAGCATGCCCCATGCTGAACTCATTTTTGTCCCCATAGCATGAAGGCATTTGCTGAGAACTTCCCATTGATTTCAGAGTATTTTTTTTTTGAAAGAAGCAGTTTTTGATCATTTTATTTCTCCACCTTTGACTCTTTCTTCGTATTCTCAGTTAGCAAAGGTGTATAGGAAACCTACCGTGTCTCCACAATTACACTAGGTCCACTGGCCCTCGAAAATGAATAAGGCTCACCCTTACCCTAGGTACTTCACAGTCCAGGGGAGGATGAGGCAGGAGGGGAGATGAGTGTCTAAAAATGTAAGGAAACAGATACCCTGGCCCCCCAAATTTTTGTAAGACCGTAGAAATCAGTCCTGTTTCCAGTAAGATTGTTTGTGAAAGATGGGGTTTTTGTTTTAATCGATGACATCTTCTCTCTCTGTGTGACAGAGAGTACATGTCCTTGCTCATTGCCTCCGATGAGCTACTAAATGAGGGAACCAGGTTTTTGAAGGACCGCCTGGGCACTTCGACACCCACGTCGGGTTTCAGCCAGACTGGTAGGAGCCCGTGTTCTGGGCTCCTCCCTTCAGCCCCACCACCAGTGCTGCAGCTGGGTTCGCTACGCTGCTCTTGGTGTTGGTGTCACCCACGCTGCAGAGCAATGGGCTTTTTTAAGTCCCCGCACATCTAATTGAGTAAAGACATTACTGACAACATTGGTTATTACATTGCATAAGGGACTCCTTGCTGTAAGCCTTAGGGAAGACCGTGTCTGTATTTATTATACAGGAATAGTCCGGCAAGCTGACATCTTACTTGTTTTTTCATGTAATGGACACCGAACCGCTGATATCTCGCATTTGCTGCCAGAAAGCTTAGTGTCAGATCGTGGAAGGCCGTGATACGTGTATTTTGTTCACCTTGTTCCTGACTTCTCTT
>NW_006431920.1:12201020-12210940 GCF_000325575.1 Pteropus alecto | reverse complement strand
CTTTCCCTTTTCCTTCCTGTTCTCTCATGTGGGGTTTATTCATCCTTTAAAGCCCCTTGACATTCTCTGAACAAAGCCAAGGGAGGAGAAGGTTGTGAGAAGAGAAACCTACCTGGAGGTGACAGCCCTGACAGCGTGGTCCTGGGAAAATCTAACGGGCTGTGTCTCGGCTCCTCCTCCACAGCATGCCTGGGGATGGGATTATTCGGGCTCCTCCAACCTGGGAGAGCTGAAGCTCCTTCTGGAGGAGGCGGTCATGCTGCGACGCCTCAAATCTGACGTCCTTGCCCAGCTCCCAGCCAAACAGCGCAAGATGGTGGTGTTTGCCCCAGGTCAGATCAATGCCAAGGCCAGAACGTCCCTGGATGCCGCCGCCGAGGAAATGACCACCAAGGGCAAATCTGTGAGTGCGGGGCTGGAGACGGGGGGTTGGGAGTTGTGCTCACAGGTCTTTCTTCCCGGGACGGGCTCTGCGGACATTTCCCAGAGATCTCTGAACTTGCCTTTCCGTAACCTCTTCCCTCCTCCCTGGGCAAGGACGGTGAGCCCGTTTCATTTCTCAGCCTACTCAGTCTACTTCGAAAATCTCCTGTGAATTTGCAGTTTTATGCTTATGTAGATCACTGTTGTTCGATGATTCTAAACATAAACTGCAGGATGGTGATATATATTCTGAATAGCTCAAAGAAAGTTAGAATTTATCTTTAGTGTATTTTGAGAATTCCTCAGTCTAGGAACAGTTGTTAGAAATTAGTTTATGTGTATTTGGTAGATATGTTAACCTTTTAACTATCCCCTGTCATTTGCTTTAGTCAGAATAACAAATTGACAGTTATTTAATAAACTTGAGTTTTCAAACCTTCTTAACACTTTGCCTCCTTACTATAATCATTTATGGTTGGCAGTACGCTGGCAGGATCTCCTTTTTAATACAAGGAAACTGAGGCTCATAGAGACTGTGATTCCACCAAGGTCTCCTGGCTTCTCCATGGCAGAGCTGAGGCTGTATCTAAGCCTTTTACCCCTATATTTTAGGGCTCTTTCCACTATGGTATTTTTATTTTTTCGAAACACTTTCATTTCATATCTTTCATTAACATCTTACTATGCTAAGCACCATGTATAATTTACACCAGCTCCATGTCTGTCCTGTTGAGACAAAACCTTGCAACTTTTATTGCCAAGAAAGTAATAGTCATTGACATTTTTTTGGCATTATCATAAAGCATTATCTGGGCTTTATCTGATATTACCCTGTACAAAGAACCCTTAGATTTAGAGGAAATCTCAGCCTTCTGGAAGATTACAAAATAAATAAGAATGACAAGAGACAGAATGCTTGATATTTTTGCATGTTGTTTTACCTTGTGATGAGCCAGAGTAACTGGTAACTTTTAGAAACAGAGGGTAGAGTAGAGAATGCACGGGTCTGTTATCAAGTTGTGTTTGATTTATGCCATGTTTCATATAATAATCTGGATGGTCTGGAGGAAATGAGCAGGCAAAATCTCTTTGCTATGGAGTTTTCAAACAAAATTTGTGCAACATTTTTGTGGATATTCAGATCAACAGTTCTAAAATTGTATTTCAGTAGAACGATGAGTGGAACTAGGGCACTCCGTGGCTAAAAACAATCTTGATGGTCTTTTCTGATTTCTAAAGATAAAATTCAATGAATGGACAGTTTCTTCTCTGTTTTAAGTTTTTCTTATAACCTTAAACCTGGAATGTCTATTAACTTTTGCTCACTGGTGAACTCTACCAGATAAGAAAGCCAATGGGTAAATACAGCAAATATAATATTAATGGGAAAAATTCAGACATGCAATATTTTTAGATGCAAAGATCTGAATATTTATCAAATGCTATGTTTTAGTCCCTTGCATGTCGATGGAAGTAAGTCTATGGGTATTTCGTGGGATTCCCCAGAGAACACCCTTGCCCGTACCTGGTCTACCTCCTGAACCAGATTGAGAACAGTTACTGTAGACAACTGAAAAATCAATCAGTAGGCATTTGAATTGAGGACGAAAGTACCATTAACTGGCGTAGAGAGAACCATAAATGATGCAATGTGGCCAAAAAGAAAAAAATAGAAGGGAATTTCAAATTAGTGCAGCAAGATTTGAAAATATTTGGTAAACTTCTGCCAACTTGCATAGTTCCTCAAGTTAGGTGAGTGGCTCTTTCCAAAGATGGTTTCAGATGTAACTTGAGAGTTTGATTTTCTGAGTTTATGGGCAGTGATGTGAAATCAACTAGGCTGAGCCATGGAAATCAGGAATGTTGGGTGTTTTATAGCTTCTTGTAGCTATGCAAATCCCTTAAATTATTTGGGATATTTTGATATTTTCTTACCTAAAAAAGGAAGCCACAACCTGCCTCATGGGTTTGGTGCTGGAAAAATCCATAAGGAGAGAGCCAGCTGCTCAGAAAATAATCCCTCCTGTAGGGTGATTATCATCTCTGCTACTTCAGCATTCCAGAGTCTTAATGCTATTTTGCAGATTATGAAAATGAAGCTGAAATTGCAGCATAATTCTTCAGGAATCCAGCAGAGAAAGAGCCTAGAGCTCTTCTCAGTCTCAGGCTTGATACTCCTATCTGCTTCCATGGAGTCTTAGGAAAATTAAAAGTTTGTCCCTGAAAGAAAGAAATTGAGTTGGTATAGATTACCTTCAGCGTGATGCGAAGCCAGATACTATATAATCAGATTATCAGATTCTTTCTGATAATAAGATAATTCCTTGAAAATGTGGTTCTTCTTTGCATTCTTTAATGTAAACTCATTTTTACAATGGAAAATCCAAGTAGAAAACAAATTTATGAGCTTTGCAGTTTGGACCATCAGAACCTCTCTTATTCTAAAGCCACTGATTTGGTGCTTCTGTAAGCTGGAGATCCGACTGGGAGCATCACCCTAATTTAATTCAGGACGGGGAGCCATGCCAACTGGGAGTTGGACTAGATGGCCCTTGACACCCCTCCTAACCTTGACCAACTATGAAATCTTGAGCTAAAGAGTTAAAATGAGGAATCATAGTTTTTATGGTTTTTGTCGAATAAGGAAGCCTGTGAATCTATAGGAAGTCAGCCTCCCCCAGCCACCTACATTTTTATAGTTACTATTTAGGCCCAGTTTCCCTGCAATTTTGCACATTATGGTGGCTCCAGCAAAGCACCGGTGACCTGTCAAGAAGTGAGTTTTTCTTTGTTCCCCCACACCTTCCCTCTGGAAGAAGGCTTTTTTTTTTTTAAAGCTTTAAATCACAGAAGCCAAGGTAAAGCAACCAATTTATAAAATATAATGTACGACGGAGGCTTTTTCTCATTTTCAGTTGAAATAATAGGTATCTCTTCACAGGCTAAAAAAAGCCGTCTCTAATCATCTTTTGTCTAAAGCTATTTTTTGATCAGCAAGACCAGGAGCAGAAAAATAGAACAAGTTCATGCAGACTTCCTGGTGACAATATCAGTTCACCTTTCTGCCATTTGACAGTCCATTCAAATTTCCAACATAGAAAAATAAATTCGAAACCCCAGTGGGTCTAATTTAATAAAAGCCTAAGAGGCAGGAACAGAAAAAGTAGGTTATTTAAAATTTCCTGGTCTAAGGCTGGCAAAAAAAAGTCAGATTGTTAAAGGACTAGTATCTGTCCATCCAGTTTGGGGAAGTTTTTTTTTTAAAGATAAAACTATTGATTTCTCCCACATTAAATTTCAGTGGATGTCTATTGTATAAAATCTGAAAAATAAAGGGAAGTACTTAAGTAATATTTGTTAAACATTTTTATTACTACACTATAAAAAAGATTCACCCATTTTTTATCACATAATTTCAGCATTTATCGTTGGATGGTTTTTCTATAAAATGTATACATATTTTGCTTTAAACTATATTGCTTACGTATACACTTAATATAAGAATATATGTAACTTATGTATGTGATAAGCAATATATATATTTTAAAAACAGAACTGGGATCATATAAACATATGCTAACTGAGGAAGAAAACAGGTTACAAAACTGTATCGTGAATACTTTCCTTGTTGTTAAATGTTCTTTTAAAACATGATATTTAAAGTCCGCATAGTATTTTCTCACATGGCCATTCTTAGTTGGACATTTAAGTTAATTCAGCTGTTCACTGTTCTCAGTAATACTACACTGGGAAAGTTAGGCCCTCTAACCTAATGCAGTCCCTGGAAGGATATGCCAAAGGGACAGAGCCAGGTTCCTTATGATGACCTCACCCACAGTGCGTCTGCCTCAAGCAGACTGCACCCCAAGCATCCTGTCTACAATTTTACTCTGGTGTGTTACTCTTGTCAGGTCCATCCCTCCCACCCACACTCACTCACTCCACACTTGCCAGTTAGAGAGGGCAAGGAAGGGCAGAACAAACAGGAGGTGAAATGTGAAAGGCACTTTCAGAAACCTTGCCCCAAGATTTACCATACGTGAGAAAATGAACACCTTTATTGCACACGATTGGTGGGCTGGCTTTCTAGGCTGACATATTTGGGAATGACTTCTCAGTGTGTACCAAAGCCTTCAAAATATGCCGAACCCTCTGATCCAGCAACTTACACCTTAAAATTTGTTCTCATGATATCATCAGATGCACACAAATTCACATTCTGTGTGTCCAGAACCTTGTCAGAGTCTAAACTGGGCCTGTAGCTGAGAAGCAAGTTATGATACACTGCCATGGAGTTGCATCTTCAGCATGAATTCCCAGGAAGTTTAAGTTGATAAATTGGACTACTGCCACAAAATAGGAGGGACAGTAGCCTCCCTGCCACGATCTATGTAGAAGTGAAATGGATCCACTACCCTGTCAGTGTCCCTAGGAATTCCTATGGTTCCTAGGTACCTTTCTTCTGTCTCGTCAAGATCTGTAGGAAAGATGCTATTTAAAGCCAAGAGGCAGTCTGGCTGTGGCTACTTTCCTGAGCTATTAAGGACCCAGGAGTAAGGAGTTTAGGGCCATAGATGTGATCACTGCTGGCTCCCTTCTTTGTTCCACGAAGAAGCTATTGTGTCAGTAACTGGCCTCACAGGCCCAGGCACGAGAAGGTGGGGGCATCTGGAAACCCATGCTTGCCAGTGGTAGGAGATGGCTGCCCTACCCGTGATGACGATTACCTTTCATCTCTGGGAGCCTAGAGTGATAGCGAATGTTGTCTCATATTATGAAGCTATTTGAGCATCTCCTATGTTAGCATTCTTTATTAGGATTTATTTACGTGCAAACTATAGAGAAGACATGGTCTCTTGTCCTGGGTAGTCATTTACCTTATGTGGGAGACAGACCAAAAATCTGTGAGTCATGATTTTGAGATGATAAACTATTTGTGATCAGTAGGAATTGATTTAGCAAGTCTTGGATAGAAGTGAGTTTAGGCAGTCGGGTATGGACACAAGTTGGCAGAAGAAAAGGGGAGGCAAAAACCACAGTGGGCCAGAATCACGTTTAAGTTGTTCTTAGGCTGTATGTAGTACACACAGGTGCTTAGCAAGGCCGCATTTCAGCTGATCACATGAGCTTGGTGTACATGGTAAAGCTCTACCTGAAATGCCTTTCCAAAGAGCTTTCATGTTCCTTGCCTCATCGGATTCTCACAATAGTTCTCGGTGAGTGACAGAGTAGCTGTTATGCCATGACCATGTCTCCAGTGACAGAACCAGAGTTCAGGCAGTTCCTGTGACTTGTCTAAAGCGAGCGGATAAGTCAGGGTTTCCTGTCTCTGGTGACTGGTGTTAGTATTTGTAAAGCTCATAGTGGTGATAATTATGTCAGTTTAGCTCAGAGTTCTCAGAGTGGGAGACTTTAAACCTTCGACTTCTCTTTCCACAGAAAGGACAGCAGAGAGAAGCCCTCATTCTCTTCTTCAACAGAACAGCCGAAGCTAAAATCCCATCTATCATGTAAGTAGTCACCAAGTGTCAACTTGTCTCTTTCTCTCTCTCATCTTTAAAAAGAAACACCTATTATTTTAGTCTGCCAGAATAATTTTACTGCTCTGTAAGAAATGCTCAGAGATTCCAGTTACCGCTGCCTTGAATATAAAGTGTAGGGCAATACAGCCTCATCTCCCACGAGGCGCGTGGAGGCTCATCCCTGGAGTGCTGCCAGGAGTTGCTGGGAATGAATCCCCGCGAGGTCCTGTCTTGACCCAGGTGAGCTGAGCCACTGCCGTTTGCGAGGAGGGTGGGGAGACCCCGACACTAACGGGCATTTTCCTCTTCCAGGGAGAACTGTGCTCACTTGCCTAAAGGAAAAAATTAGGGCTTTCATGAAAGACCAAGCAGCCGCCTTAGGTGATCCCCTGGCCTTCTCCAAAGGCATGAAGTTTCAGCCATTATTGACCTACATAAAAAGGAGCATTTTAAAGTTTGTTCAAAAGATATGGGCGAGTGGCTGTTGTCACACTTATTCTCCTTCCGCCTAAAAACCAAAGTTGAGGTCATTTCTTTTTTTTTTTTCAGTTCTATTCTTAAAATTATTCACTGACTTGGAAAAAAATCTCAGTTGTCTACCTTTCTTAAAGAAAGAAAAACCCACTCATGTTCAAATGTCACCGTGATAGAAACTTGACACAATTCTAATGACGTACAGTTTGCCTGATTTTTTTATTGTTTAACATTCATGTGAGACTCGCAAGATAATGGTCCAAGTGGTGAAATTACGATGAGAATGAATTTGGCGAGGGTTGAACCGTGCCACATTGGCTGTGGGGACAGAGATTTGCAGATACATTGAAACACACAGCTTACCCCACCCTCCCACTGAGCCTCCAGACCTCTCAGCCTTACCACTTTTCCACTCTGACCCGTTAAATGTGGTAGGAGAGTGAGTTTGCTGCGTTATTCATGTCTAAGATTCTCCACAAAGGCTGCTGAATGCTGGCCAGCTCTCCTTCACCCTCCGGGAACTGCCCTTTTCATTTATGATACTGATAGGAGACGTGTGAACTCCAGATGTGGTTTTTATGGCCTGGAAACTTCTCTATCAGAAACAAATCTGAATTGCCCCCACCGATCCATTTCTCATGTGCTGCCAAGTGACAGATGGCAAGGGTGCTGGTCTCCTCCTCCCTCGCTCTCTCAGCTTGTGACCTACAAAATTCAGGGTTTGTTGAGGGTTGGATTCAGAACCAACATCTTCCCTTAGAAATTGTAAATGTAATCATTTTTCCGTCTCATAAATAAGCTTGGTAATACTTTGTCTTAGTCTGTTCGAGCTGCCATAACAAAAATACCATAGACCGATAGACTGAGTGGCTTACACAACAGACGTTTATTTCTCACAGCTCTAGAGGCTGGGATGTCCAAGGTCAAGGTGCCAGCAGATTCAGAGTCTGGTGAGGGTTCTCTTCCTGGCTTGCAGGCAGCCTTCTTCTCACTGTGTCCTCACATGGTGGAAGGGACAGGATGCCTCTGGGGTCTCTCTAATAAGAGCCCCGACTCCATCACTTCTCATAAGCCCTACCTTTCGATACCATCACGTTTATGAATACTGGGAAGTAACATAAACATTCAGTCTATAACATACCTTATACATACTTTTTCAAAATTCTGTTATAAATTATATAGTGCTTTATTATTTCCAACCATTTTGACATTTGTTTAACTCATTTTACATTTATAGCCTCTTCATGAAATCAGTAGAATAAGTCACATTGGCCCCATTTTTTTTAAATGCAGAAACTGAGTAAATCTCAGATGTCCTCGGGCAGAGTAAATGCTCCTTGTGTCCAAGGAAGCTAGCTCACCTTCCCACTGCCCTGAAGGAGCAGTGACCTGCGCTGGGGTTGTGGGCACTAGTCCAGGGGAAGCCAAATGGGTATGCTGACTGGGTGACTCTTCCTTCCTACAGTTCCCAAGGGTAGCTGCTGTCCTTTAAGGCCACTGCTAAAGATAAGGGGCAGAAAGTTAAGAAAAAACACAGTAGATAGAGGAGAGAAGTAAATTAAAGGGAGAATAAATAAGGTCCTTCACCCCATATTCCTTTGCCTCAGGAAAGAATGCACTTACTACTCATGTAACTGTTGGCAGTCAGATGTGGGTGGGAGCTGGAGAGCCTGCCCTGACCATCTCTTCAGTATTATTACTTAGGTTTCAATATTATACTTCCAGAAATTTGATTATGTCAAGAATCCTTTAATCCTCTGCCTAGGTATTTTCAGATCTACAGACACTTCAATTTATATTGAAAACACATTATAAAGATAATAGCAGCCAAAGTGTGAACTGTTAATTATCTTCTGTGATCCCAAGTAATAATGTTTCGGTAACATATCAGAGACACAGAAAACATAAGGATACTTCAATTTATTTGTGTATGGAAGATGACTTAAAAGCGTGGCAGAACTTTCTGCACATAGCAAAAGATGGCTTACTTCCCCAAAGCTCTCAATTTTGCTGCTTCTATTCAAGTGGCCTGGCGTGAGGGAAGGGGGAGGAGATCAGCTCTCAGAGAAGGGAGCAAATGGGCTGGGGAGGGCAGGCACCCCGAAGATGTCTGCTACAGATGCAGTCACTTTTCAGGAATTAACCTCAACCGGATGAGTGTATGTTTAATTTATCGTGTCGTCATTGTCACATGCAGTGAATATATCCTGGACCTGCTGGAAAGTGGAAGAGAGAAGTTTCTGGTGTTTGCACACCATAAGGTGGTTCTAGATGCAATTACTAAAGTGCTTGAGAAAAAGGTAAGCTCCCTTTGAAGTTTCACCTGGATGCTTTTAATTGTTTGTGTGTCAGCTGCTAAGTTGTTCTGAGCAGGCCGAGGTCAAAGTAGTGAGATGATGGTTTCCAGAAACATTGCTAAAGACTTTCTGAAGAACGCTTCTTACTTGTAAAGCCACACTGAGATCTGAGCATTTCCCCAGCAGTGCCCTTTAACTTCCTCCGTGCTCGGTACACGTGGCCCAGGAATCTTGCTTTGGGAACCTCTCTCAATGGGTCTTCCATGCTCCTGTGTAGATAATTAGAAAATTAGCAAGAGAAGAGGTAGCAGAAATTGTTCTCCTGTGCGGAGACAAGTATTTATATGAATAGCCCGTTCACTTTCCTCCTTTTGTTCCCCTGATTAATGTCCAAGTGGCTTATTAATTGTACCTGGCCATGCCCAAACTTCAGTACAGTTACATGGTCCTCATTAAATTGAGTGAAAAATATCTACAAGGATTTCCTAGAATGTTCATTAAACTAAACACACCATATTTTCACCCCGTTTCATTTTTGGTTAAATTTAGGACCATGCATTACCTTTTGTTGTCCTTCATGCTTTACATTTATGTCATATTTCAATTATACAGAAGAGTACAGAAAAAAGAAAACCATCCACGTGTCCCCCATCCAGATTCAATAAGTGGGAAGTGTTGCAGTATTTATTTCAGTTTATTTTTTAAGTGATAAAATATGTGGGCCCTCCCTTAGTACTCCTTTAATAAATCCCCCTTCTTCCTCCCCAGATATAACCACTATACTGAAACCTTTCCCTCCACATCGTCATACTTTAAAAGTATGTATCCTTAAACAGTAGAGGTCTCCTTTCGTATACTTTTTAATTTACCTAAATGTAATTCACTTTTGCAGCGTTACCAGTTTACTTCATCCACTGTAACTGCTAAGTAGAATCTCCTTGGAGGACTGTGCCACAGTTTATCCATTCCCCTACTGATGAGTGTTGAATTTATTTGCAGTTTTTGCTATTATGTGCATAGTTTTGTATATGTACATACATAGGTGTGCCGTGTGTGTGTGTGCATGCACACACACGCACGCACACTTGGGCATGGCCAGGCAGGATCTTGCATGATCACTGGATAGACTCATCTTCAACTCTACTAGGTATTCTCAAATTGCTCTCCAAGGTAGTTATTCAAGTTTATAATCCCACCAGCAACA
>NW_006431920.1:12186644-12201009 GCF_000325575.1 Pteropus alecto | reverse complement strand
TCAGCAACACAGTGTTAACCAGACATTTTACTTTTGCCAATCCATTGAGATGAAATCTCATTTCATTTTTATTTTCATTTGCATTTCCCTGACTACCAGTAAAAGATGGATCCTTTTATGTGTTCATTGGTCATTTCAGTCTCCTCTGTGAATTTTCTGTTTGTGTCCTTTGCCTGTTTTTTCGTTGGGTTGTTTGTCTTTTTCTTATTGATTTGGAAATATTCTTTATAAATTCTGGGTATTTATCCTGTATCATTCATGTTTTTATCTTTTCACTTTAGTTTCTATTGAACAAAAATTAAAATTTTTAAATTTTAATTATAATATATTTCAAGTTTTTCATTTTTTTCTATATGGGTTTTAATTTTATGACTGTTTTCAAAAGCCTTTCCATAGGTCTTAAAGATTTTCTCCTGTGGTTTTTTTTTCCCTGAAAATTTTAGAAGTGGCTTCTTAATCTACCTGGGTTTGAATTTTGGATATGATGTGATGCAGAAATCCAACCAATAGAATTCAAAGCTATAATCTCCGGAAAGGAAAAAATCAGAACCATGACTATTTTTATGAAATTCAAGACAATTAATTGGAAAACTGTTAGAATACATGAGTTTAGTAGGGTGCCTGGATTCTAAATAAAAAAACTAAAATAAATTGCTTTTTTCCATGTATGAGTTATAATTAATGTAATAGGAAAAAGATAAGTTTACAACAACAAAAGATATTAATTACCTAATAATAATCTTATCAAAAAAAAAGTGTAGAAGCTATTGAAAAAGACACTTGTGCCATGCTCCTTTGTGAAAAGGCTAAAAAGTGTAAAAATGCCTGTCTTTCCAAAATTAATTAATTGTAGGTTTAATTCAATTATAATAAAAATTCCATTTTTTTAAGGGAATTTTATACTGTTATTCCAAAAGATGTCTCAAAAAATAAGCAGAAGCAATATCTAAGACAACTTTGAAAAAGAAGAGCAATATTGAGACTTGTCCTTCCAGATATTAAAATCTATTCTAAAATTCAGTCATGTTGGTTGAAGAACTGGTGGCCAGATGGGTGGAACAGAATGGATAGCCCCATGGTATAAATTAAAAACAAATATCCGATCAAGGAATTGTTACAAAATCAGCTTTAATTTATTCAGCAAAGAAAGTTTTGGCAATCAGGGGGAAACTTAAATGTAACTTCACTCTTTAGTGTATTAAATTCCAGATTAATCAAGGGTCTTTGAAACCACAAAGTATTAAAAGAAAATATAGATGAACATATATCATCACTGGACAGGGGGATAACTTTCTAAAGCATAAAAGCAATGAAAGAGATTACAAAGAAAAAATTGATTCAAATTACCTGAAAAATGGATCCAGTCTGTCACACATATACGCAGTGGTTAAATCATGGTTCTTTTACACATTTGGTACTTTTTTTTGTTTTTGCAGGGCAATTTGGCAGTAATTTAATATACACATTAATTTTTCAAAACTCCTCTTCTAGGAATTTATCCTAAGGAAATAAGCAGACCATAGTTTTATGTACAGGAATATAAGTCATGTTGTTATTTATAATATTGAATAATTATAAACCTAAATGTTCATCAGCAGGTGAACCGTTAAGTAATAGTCCATTCGGCCATAAAAAATAGTGATGTAGATCAGTGGTTCTTAACTCTGTGGAGATCATTGGACCCTTTAAGAATCTGAAATACAAAATAAAAAAAAAAGCAACTTTACTAGTAATCAAATAAATGAAAATTAAAACAAGATACTTTTTTAATCCTATCAAATCAGCAGAGGTTTTAAAAATGTGCCATGCTCACTATTAATAACAGTACAGTGAGTTGGACGTGCTCATACATTACTTATTATAAAGTAATATCGGGAGCCTTAAATTAAATTTTTCCCTTTTACCATAGTACTTCGATTTTTAGTAGTCTAAAGGAAATAACCACATGTGGGCAAAGAACTATGAACAGGTTTATTTTAATCCATCCTTTAAAATTTTTTCATTTTAAAACCTCTGTTGAGATATAATTCCCATATGTTTAAAGTGTACGGGTTGGTAAGAATCAAGATAGTGAACATACCCGTCCGCCCCAGAAGTTTCCTCACGCCGTCTGTAATCCCTCCTGTTTGTTTCTCACAGCTCTCCCATCTCCAGGCCACCACGTATCTACTCATCTACTCTCTGTCACTACAGTTTAAATTGAAATTTTAGAGCTTTATATATGTGGACTCATACAGTATGTAGTCTTTTTTAAAATATGATTTCTCTCAACACATTTTGAAATTCATACATGTTATTGCATGTATCAATAGTTCATTCCTTTTTATTGCTGAGTAATAGTCCACTGTCTGCATAGATCACAATTTTTTATCCATCCACCCATTAGTGGACATGTGCCAACTCATCCTTTTTCAGTGAGAATTAGAAACCCCCAAATGTGAAGAAATAGATGAATGGTTAAATTATACTGTTTCCATATGATGAAATATTGTACAGCTGTGAAAAACCATGTTTTAGAAAACTTTTTAATAATACAGTTTATTTACAATATAATGGTTATTGGAGAAAAGCAGGATATAAAACTTTATTTAAAAGCTATAGCATACATTGAGAAAAGAGTGACAGGAAAAAATAGATTGGTAATAGTGCCAATATTTTTATTTTCCTTATAATGTTGTCTTTGTCATTAGGAAAAATTTAACTAAATGCCCCTTAAAAGAAAATAAGCTAAACTAAACGTGCAGCTACCATACAATGCAGGAGCTGTCTCCTGGCATTTACCTCAGAGGAATGAAAACTTGTATTCACACAGAAGCCTGTACACAAATGTTCATGGCAGCTTTCTTTGTAGTAGCCCCCAAACTGGACCAACCCAGGTGTCCTTACAAAAGTGAATGGCTAAACTGTGGTACATACAAACCATGGAATACTACTCAGGCAGAAAAGAGAATGAGCCACTGATACACATGCAGTGACTTAGGTGAATCCCAGAGAATGATGCTGAATAAAAAAAGGCCATCCCAAAGGGTTGCACAATGTATGACTCCATTTATGCGACTTTTTAAAAATTAAACATTTTTAGAAATCTACATTAGTAGAGATTGGGCAGGGTGGGTATAGCAGGAGGGAGGTGGGCATGGTTATAAGGACTATGAAAAGATTTTTTTGGTGTTAGAACTGTTCAGTATCTTGACTGCAAAGGTGGGATACATGAAAACCCACATGGGCGATGAAATTGTATAGAATAAACACACGACTTTAAGTAACTGGGGAAATCAAAATAAGTTCAATGCATTGTAGCAAAGTCACCGGTTGTGATTTTATACTGTAATATACAAAATATTACTATTGTGGGTAACTGGGCAAAATATACAAGCAATCTCTGTGTTATTGCCTAAACCGTTTGTGAATCTACAATGATCTCAACACAAATTTCAATTTGAAAGAAAAGGAAAGATGAGACAGGAAGCTCCAAAGCAGTATGAAATGACATCCTTGATGCTCTGGCTACATTTGAACCAGAGCAGCAGCGTGGTCCTGTCCTTGGAGCCATGGCCAGTCCCGGGGCATGTGGTAGCCCATCTCGCTTCCCTCCCTGGTTCCCAAAGCAGGTGCGGCACATCCGGGCATGTGGCAGCCCACCTCACTTCTGTCCCTTGTTCCCACAGCAGGTGCAGCACATCCGCATCGATGGCTCCACCTCCTCTGCAGATCGGGAGGACCTGTGCCAGCAGTTCCAGCTGTCCGAGAGACATGCTGTGGCCGTGCTGTCCATCACCGCCGCCAACATGGGCCTCACCTTCTCCTCCGCTGACCTGGTGGTGTTCGCTGAGCTGTTCTGGAACCCAGGGGTAAGGGACACAGAAGTCTTGAAGTCCCCGGGCATGCTCATGGCTGCGGGGAGGAAGGAGCTAGTGTCAGGGAGACAAGGTTTCTGTGAGCTGTCGCTAGTGCCAGTCTCCTCTTCTTCTGTCTATTTCCATTAGCCCTCACAGACATGTTCATACTTTCCACAGAATTCTTTTCATTGAAGACTCGCACATCCATTGGCTGGATGTTCAATTTTCACAACAACCTCCTGAGTAGTAGGATTCTCAACTCCATCTCATCAATGGGGAAAGTGAAGGCTTAGAAGGCTAAAAGGAATCTTAGAGGTCATCTCTCTATGAGGAAATTGGGGAACAGATAGCTCAGGGACATAGCTGTCAGCAAAGGAGAGCTCATGGCAGCACCAGGCCACAGCCCAGCCCTCTGGCTTTCCACCCTGAGCCTCTTTTAATTAATCATCACTGTGAGCTGCTTTAGCCCAGGGTGACCACTGTGGGTGTTCCCTGAACATGGCCATGGTGCCCACTGGCCTTATCTGATCAGCCAAAAGCTGAGACAGCAGGTAGAAGACATTCGTTGGACTCATCAAATTTTCTCCAGAGCTCCAGGAGTTTATTTCCCTTCGAATGTTCTCACGATCAGCCAAAAGCTGAGACAGCAGGTAGAAGACATTTGTTGGACTCATCAAATTTTCTCCTGAGCTCCAGAAAGAGTTTATTTCCCTTCGAATGTTCTCACATACTGTGGCTGTCATTGGCCACACATAGGTGACTGCTTTAATGATGGTTGGACTTCGAGGTGGAAGGCATTTCATAATGGAAACAGCACTCTTGGTTTTCATTCTTCCTTTTAGGGCTTAACCACCCTACTCCTAGTCACATATGGCCTCTCCCTTGGGTGCAATGGGTTTCTTTAGCTATAAGATAACTTTGTTTCTGGAGAGAAGAACAGAAGTATGCCAGGTTTCCTTCATTTGCCCTTCATCACAGCCTGATGGCAGAGCTGGAGCTCACTCCCCCTTTGTAGCACCTAGCACTGTGCCTGACACAGAAAGGCCTCCCAAAGCTGTCCAGCTGCAGATTTATTTTATTTTATTTTTTTCATTTCTTTCTTTGTTTCTTTTTGTTTCTTTCTTCCTTCCTTCTTTCCTTTCCTCTTTCTTTTTCTTTCCCTTTCTTTCTTTCTTTCTTTCTTTCTTTCTTGCTCTCTCTCTCTCTCTCTCTCTCTCTCTCTCTTTCTTTCTTTCTTTCTCTTTCTTTCTTTCTTTCTTTCTTTCTTTCTCTCTTTCACTCTCTCTCTCTCTCTCTCTCTTTTCTTTCTTTCTTTCTATCCATCTATCTATCTATTTATTATGGTGACATTGCTTAATGAAATCCAATAAGTTTACAGTAAGGCATATATATATTTACACTGGGTGTTCACCTCCCATAGTTAGAGTTCTTTCTGTCACCACATTCAGCTCCATATTTAATTCTCCAACCAGTGTTTTGTTTGGTTCTGTGTTTTGTCAGATGATAGGTCATTTGTAGATCGAGGCTCTTGGGCCCTCCACCATGTGACATTGGCAGTGAAGTCCTCTGAGGAAGAAGGGCTGTGGTGGGACTTGGGGGCAAGAGGCTGCCTGCTTCAGGCCTTGACCTACATACAACCTGATCCCCGGGCTTTGCAGGTGCTGATGCAGGCTGAGGACCGGGTGCATCGCATTGGACAGTCAAGCTCCGTGGGCATCCACTACCTCGTAGCGAGAGGCACAGCCGATGACTACCTTTGGTACGGCTGGCCGCTGGCCCTGCAGTGGGGGTTGAGCAAGGGCTGACATCGATGATGCATTTTCTTTGGTTCCTAAGTGCTTCTGCGTTTGCTCTGGGCTTCTGGGATCCCCACAGAAGACCCGTTTGTAACGCCCTCCCACTTTCTTCATGACCATGTTTGGCTCCTTCACTGTGTTCACTGGTGGCCTGCAGGGTACATGAAGAAATGATTCCTCTCCCACTGGGCCGAGATGAGGGAGGAAAACTGATTGAGATGAAATGTAGATGGAATTTATAAAACACTTTGTTCCCAGCCATGAAGACACTTTTGAAAGAGGGTGACTCCCCTCCCCCCTTGCCCGTTTGTGCTGTGCGTTGTTATGACAGAGTCACATCTTATAGCTGCTGGACCATCAGGAGAAACTGGCTCACCCCGGACCATGTAGTGCTTCATTAACAGAGCTGGGGGTTCATGTGTTACCTAAGCAAAAAATCCCAAACTGCTTCTTCTTCCCAATCCCATTTCCCCCTTCCTTGTGTTAAATTTCTTGATTATCTCAGTGTCCACTACTCGTATCTGTTACCAGCCTTGTGACCGAGGTAAGACCGAGGGGTCTTACCTCTGCAGTGTGTGCCGGTTGGCCCTACTTCCCTGTCTTGGTTTAATGGACTCGATAATTGGGCAGCTCATAATAGCAGCAGGTTCAAAATTGTGTTGTAACGAGGGAACACTTATTTCCTACGTCTTCCCATAGAAGGGCTTTAGAACCTGATGGTATGATTGGTTTACAATTGAGAGGAGGCAAAATTTTCAGTTTGGGCATTGTGCCTTGAGAGAGACAAAGATGTGGACCAGTAAGCAAGTCACAGCCCCTGAGGACAAGGAGGGTGGTCTTGTTTTAATCAGTCTGCTGGTTCTGTGCAGGCTGGACTCACTATGGCTCATTTCTCTCCACCAGGCCCCTGATTCAAGAGAAGATTAAAGTTCTGGGTGAAGCTGGGGTTTCTGAGGCCAATTTTTCAGAAATGACAGAAGACACTGATTACATCTACAAGGTAACAGCAACACATGGCTCCTGGACACTGGAGCATAGGGAGGCATTAAGCTGCTTGCCCAGCCCTAAGGCCCTGAGCAAGAAAGTATGAATCACTCCTGGGGACTTCCCTCAGCCCAGGAGCTGAAAACGACTGCCTGCGGTTATTCTCACCTCAATCCATGTGTTCATCCTTTATGGCGAAGCGATGGCACTGATGACTCCTGCTTCAGGCCTTCCCTCAGAGATTCTCATAAAACCAGGGCTTCCAAAACCAGAGGCATTTTCCATCAGGCCATTAGGAAGTGACAGAAAACTTAACCATGGCAACTGTTGAATTGTTGGATAAAGTACATAGCAACACCATACAGCAAAGGCTGCCACTAAAATGTGCCCAGCACAGAATGAGGAAAGTTAAAAATAGAGTATTGCTTTTTTATAACATTTTCCCCTCTGTCGGTGCAGTTTATTCTCAGTGTCTCCCATTTTATAGAAGGGTGAACTGAGACGTGCAGAGCAATGAGACTTGCCCAGTCACAGGCCTTGTGAAGCCAGCCCAGAGTAGATGGCTTCTCCACTCAGTCCAGCATTCCTTCTGTGACAGCCCCTCTTATTATCAAGGAGAGTAAGAGGCCAGTGAGAATTCTTCCGTGGCCAGTTGGGCCTTGGTAGAGGTGCTAAGAGGCAGCTTGTTGGTCTGCGGAGAGGACGGCCGGGGCCCACCAGGCCTGCCCTGGCCTAGCATCCCGGCCTGGTTGCTGCCACGGCCTCTTCCTCCTCTGTTTCAGTAAACTCAGTGGAGTAGAGCAAGAGGCACAGAGATTTCCAAAGGCTGGTCTTTCACCACTCAGGTGGTTGACTTGGGCGGCGAGGACTCTGGAGGTCCTGCTGCTGGAGGGCGGCTCCTGAGGGGATCGTGTCTAACCGGAGAGCTTGGACAGAGGTCTGAGCCTGACGCAGAAGGGCGGCCGTAGGATTGCTTGTCAGGAAGCTGAGTTGCTGTGTCCGTCCTGTGGAATTGCCAAGCATCAGAAACCAAGTTAAATCGATAAAATCTTAAAGGTGACACTCAGGCTTAAGAGTCTGAGGGTCTGATCTTTCATTTACATTTACTTAGCAGTTGAATCCTTTCTTCAGAATGTAATTGGGATGAATAAGACTCGTAGATCATATGTCTAAATAGAGAGCATAAATTATTCTTTCAGATATAAATGGTTAATAAGTCAACTTTAAAATGACCTCATTTTTAATCTTTTTAAAAAACAGTCTAATTCAGTTGAATGGTAAATATTTAACAGAGCCTTGGTTATTATATACCTTGTGAAAATAAAGAACCTTATTTTTAAATGATTCTCAACCATTGAGAATGAGTTTATGAGTTTATTTATTTACTTATAAATTAAACCTATTCATCCATAGTGGCTTTACCCTCAGTTACTCTGAATTTCTGCCTAAAGTACAGGTGCAAGATAATATAAATGGAGTTTATTAATATTTATTTTGATTAATAATTATGTCCATTAAATTTTTTAAATTAAAATAGGGCTGAAAATTTCATCAGCTGCTAGAAGAAGAAAATGTTGCCTCCTACATCGGAGATAAAAGCAAAAGAGGTTATGTCTCACTAAAATATCCTGCCTCTGAGAGGGGAAGTAAAATATTAATCTGATCTTAGAGCTTGCTTCCATTAATCATGGCTGCTGTGAATTAGCACACAGCATTACCATTGTCATAATCAAATGTGCATTAACAGTTATTTCTACTTGGAACAGACTGCTTTGTGTGATGGCATTTCCTTGGCCTTGCAGTTGTTCAGAGGGTGATGAGGAGATCCTAGAGGACTCATGGACAGTGTGGGGCTGAGCTTAATGGTCTTCAGTATCACTTCCCACCTGAAGGACAGTTACTCTTTTTTTTTTCTTTACCCAATGAGCAGAAGAGGAAGAGAAGATGCAGACACTAAGGCAGTAAGGCTGCTTTAGTGATAAAGAGTTTACAGAGCTGGCTTGCACTCGCTATCATGCAGCACCTGATGACCCTCACCTGTGTGTTTTCTTACCAGCCACAGTGGCAGGGTGTCGGTGTTGGAGCCTAGGTTCTTTTATCTTCCCTTTTCTTTCTCTGATGAAGGACCCAAAGCAGCAGAACATCTATGACCTATTCCAGAAGTCCTTTGAGGAAGATGGAAGCGATAAGGAACTCCTGGAAGCAGCGGAGTCCTTCGACCCTGGAAGTGCTTCAGGAACATCTGGAACTAGTTCCCAGGACATAGGAGACTTGCCGGATGAAAGCACATCGATGGACAGTCCAGTGAAGAAAAGGAGATTTGAATTTTTTGATAACTGGGACAGCTTTACCTCCCCCTTGTAAGAAGGGCAAAAAAAAACCTTTTAAAATCATGGAATACATTAAAGTAAGGCATTTTGTTTTTAAAGCCTATGTTCCTCTTGTTATTACAGGGGTGCTGGTCTCTGTCTCCAACCACAGTGAGTTACCAGACCGGGGGTCAACATTTCTTTTCCAGCCTCATTATGTGTGGGTTTACTTGGGTCTTAACAAACCTTAGAATTTCTGGCTGAGAAATAGAGACACTAGATTGTAGTAGTGGTAAATTCATGTTCTTTAAATAATGAGGTGCTTTCTACACAACCCCAAAACATGGTTTTTTAAAATTTATTGATGCAACAAATATTTATAGAGCACCTAATATGTGCCAGGCACTGTTCTCGGTGCTGGCAGTAATTTCCCAAACACAAGAGAAAAAATTCATGCCTTTGCAGAGGTTATCATACCACAGGAGAGGCGATGGTTATAGCCCATGAGGCAAAACGAAGTAAGGAGCTAAGGGTTTAGGGCAGGGCTGCTTTTTCTGTGCATAGCCAGATAGTAAAAATATTTGGCTTTCTGGGTCAGAATATCTCTGTTGAAACTACTCAGCTCTACTGCTGTCTTGGGAAAACAACCATAGATAATCCAGAAACAAATGATTACGGCTCTTCTCCACAACAACGCCATTATGGACACTGAAATTTGAATTTCATATAATTTTCATGTATCACAAATTATTCTTCTTTTGATTTATTTTTAAACAATTAAAAATGTAAAAAACCATACTTAGCTCACAGGCCAAACAAAAACAGGCAGTGAACAGGGTTTGGCCTGCAGACCATAGCTTGCTAACCCGTGGTTTAGAATGGCACTGTCCAGTGTAACATAAGCCACATATTTGATTTTAATTTTCTAATGGATTATTTTAAAAAAATAAAGAAGGTCAAATTAATAATATTTAACCCAGTATATTCTAAATATTGTCATTTCAATGTATAATCACTATTAAAAATTACTGAGAAACTTTACATTCTTTTTTTCATGCTAAGTCTTCAAAATTCAGTGTGTATTTGACATTCATAGACACCCTCCTGCTGCTCGCTCAGCCCCCATCAGGGTATCCAGAGACGTTTGGGTGAGGCTTTAACATGGAGCTTGGTCTGGGTCTTTAAGTGTCTTAGAGAGTGAGATCATAGGATCACATCGCATACTCTATTAATAGTTCCCCTTACTCCAGGGATGTGGCTAGGATACAATGGGTATGCTTCAAAAGTAGAAGTGAAATGCATGGGTGATTTTTTTTTTTTTTTTTTGAAACATACATAACAACCCGTTGTTGCTTAGGAGAATCGCCGACCGTTGTTAAATTAATAAGTCCCCGCTGTAGTCACCTCGGGGCCTGCCACACAGAGTGGCCCCTGTGTTACTGCAGGGTGTTAGAGCAGTCCCTCTCATTGGGAGGGTTTGCCCTTGGTCCTTACAGTTCGGTGCTCCTATCTGAAACCACTAATTCCTCTGTGGTTTTAGTAAATACAGCCTGTTGAGCCTGCATCTGAGGCCCGTAGTTAAACCTCAGTTTCAGCTGCTCTGGAGAAGTCAGTCTCTCTAAGATGTCCCTGGTGTCCTCCAAAGCAAATTTTATTTATACCACATAGCCTGTATGTTATACCATCCAAAATGTACCTCTGAAATTTATTGAAAGCCATCCGGCCATTTCTGTGTGATTTAGTAAAAGACACTTGGATTTATTTATACAGAGAGTGAATACCTTTGGGTTTAAGGAAAGATTTCCACACTAACTCCTTTTCCTCCTGTACTTCGCAGCTCAGTCCAGATGCACACACCCCAGCAGCCACCTTATTTTCTAGAAATGTCAGTTGGAAAAATAAGAAAATGTGGGCCCATCTCATCCCACTCCTGTCCTTGCCATCAATTATCCCCTTAAAGAGTCTTACTAAAAGTACCCCTAGGTTCACTTGCACTGTTTCTGCCTCCCCTTACCAGGGTCATTAAGTGAAGTCTTGTTCCCTGAGTAGCCCTGGTTAGTTTCTGCCCCTAGGGCGGGTATAAGGAAGATCCTGTTAGCTTTGATCCACTTGTGCTTGAATTAAACATGTTTACTTGGCTTCACACAAGCCTTGTAGGTCAGAGGGAGAGCTGAGAATCAGAGCTGGACGCGCCTTCCCTTCACTGCCGGCCCTTGAGTTTTGCTTTGTCCGTGCATTCTTGTCTGTTGAACCTTGATGCTTTCTGAAGCTCTGTTTAGTTGAAATTTAAACTGAAAAGAAGATAAAAGAAGTCTTAACCTTGTTTTTTACCCCATGCTCACACTTCATACCAAGTTCAGCATTACGAGGTAAAAAAATGTCTTAAAAGCTTAAAAGAATTTTATTGGAGCATTCTCTCATACTTACGTTTTATTTTGCCTATGTCAATGCTTTGTGAAATCTCCATTTAAAAAACAACAACAAGAAGAATGCATTTAAAATAAATGTGTGGAGAGAAGGGAGGAAGGAAAGAATCCATTTCAGATACCTGATTCTTTCTAGATGTCAAGCTTGGCCTCAGCAGGTCTTGCTTGCCTCTTGCTGAGTCAGCCCTTCCCTACAGAGCTTGGACAACAGTTCTATGCAGCTATCGCTCTTGTCTTTGGCCACCAGGCACTTCAGTGAAGGGCAAGGAAGAGCTCTTCAGGCAGGAAGTGAAGGAACAACATGGAGCCTGGGTCTCCAGAATAAACCTTTTCTGTCTCCAACATGAGATGAATTCACAATGATGTTTGCAACTCAGATTTCTTTCAAGAATAAAATGTTCCATATGCCCCGAAGAGAACTGGTTGACTCAACTCTTCTCTGGAGGCAACTTGTAGCTTATTTATTTTTCTAAAGGCAAAAGTGAATTTTCAGTGCTTCTGAGGAGCAGAGGTGACTCAACAGATACAGTTAACAATCTCTGCACCTGATGGTCCTCTAATGGGGTTGGAGAATTATTAGCCAACAGCTAAGACAAATTGAGATTTTATGAGAGGCATCAGTTCTCTGAAGCCACGAGAGCTGATTTCATGAGAGTGCTATTTGTACATCTTCAGGCTTGCTATTTAAAAAGAATTGTTCCGTTTTGACAAAATTGCTTTGAATGTGGAAAATTTCTTCCTATTATGGAGTGTCTCATTTTCAACCACTATATTGCATTCTTACTCATGCCGAGGATGGGGCAGGGATGTAGTAAATGCTCTGAATGATGATCTGAACTAGACTCTAGAGCTAGCCTAGGAGAGGTCACCTCAACTTGGGCTGCCCCAGCAGCAAGGCTGGCTGTGCTTACCCACTCACCCAGGACAAGTGTTTCTCAACCCTCCTTCCACTAGTCCTATTTGTTTACACCAATGTGAATAAATTATAAATTTAATTTATAATTTTCTGGAGGCGGGGCATAGTTTTGGCAGAGGTTTCCAGAAATCACCCCCCAAATGCAATGTGTTTCTCTACTGGGGAAGAAGGGACTTGCTCTCTGGGCCCCTTGCTATTCATAAAGCCTGTGATGGAGACATCCTGCTCCCTCAGGGGACCTCAGGTAGCAATAGCTAATATTGTAACAGGCTCATTGTGTCTAAGGTAAAGAAAATAAGGAGAAAAGAGATGGACATATTTTTAACGGAAAGTAGAAAGCAGATCTGTTGTAATCTGAGTATGGCAGAAGAGGAAATAGCATTGAAAAGGCATTAAGAGACATAGAAATCAGGTCTTATCATCATCTCAGTAACAATAATAACCATCACTTAGAGAAATGCCAACTAAGCACTTCATAAAAGTTATTTCATCTTCCCAAGAACCTTATAAGGTATATGGTATACCCACTTTGCAGCTAAGGAAACAGCTTAAATCGTGTGATACAGTAGAGTACTGGTCTGGAAGTCATATATTGGCTATATGACCTTGGGCAAGTACTTTGGCCTCCCTGGGCCTCCAATATGGGCTAGATTTCTCTAAAGCCATTTTTAGTTCTGATATAAATGGATTAACCTTGTAAAGCCCAGACAAATAAAACCCTTTACAAACCTATATCACTATCATACCACGCAAGGTACCATTTCCCTATTCAACAAGTACCATTACCACAGACAGACATGCCAGGCTCTGTGCTCAGTCCTGGGATGCACTTAGGCCAGCCTGCCCTTACGGAATTGACTTGCGGTGCCCCTGGGTTGTTTTTGTTGTTTAAAATACTTTGTTTTTTAGAAGAATTTTAAATTTATATAAAAGTTGAGGCAGTACAGACAGTTCTTATGTATCCTCTCACCTAATTTCTCCCATTATTAGCATCTTACATTGGTATGGTACATTGGAGCCTTCGTTTTTAGTCAACCCTATGCCAGAGCCCTGCACAGGGCCTGCTGTTTTCAGAAAGTATAATGTAGGAAGCAGTGCGATTGGGAGTCATGAGATTTAAGCACGTCTCTAAGCCAAGAACCAGTGAGCAAGTCACTTAAAACTTGAGTTTTTCCTTGTCCATAAAATGAAAGAAATACTCCTAGATTTGTAGCATCTTGTGAGATATGCGTAATATAACATGAATGTGTAAAGGTGCTTCTATTTGTAAATCACGGTAAACCTGGCGGAGAAGACTTCCTGCCACATTCCCCAGAAGGCCAAGCGTTCGTGGCAACCTCCGGACCATAGAGCTCAAATTCTAGCTGGGCCACTCGTTCGCCACTTCCGCTCGTTCGCCTAAAACCGCGCCTGCGCAGTGCGCTGCTTCCTCTGTGAGTTTCGACCTAGTTGGTGTCGACATGGTGAGTGTTGGTCCTGGTGAGGCCTAGGTATCTATCCGCCCGCATCTGTTGTTCTGTTGCTTTCTTCGACCTCACCCACCTCTGCTCGCCCGCGTCGTTCTGTATCCTCAGCTTCCGTGCCTTCGCCGCTCCTTTCAGACGCGGACTTCGGCGGAGGGGCGGGGCGGCTTGGTGGGGCCTGGCCCATTCGGGCCAGGTTAACAGGGAGCCCTCGGGGAACCAGACTTGCCCTTGGCCCTGGTTTACCGGGATGGAATGGGGGGCGCGGGGAGCTGGATACAGGCAGGGGCTGGGTGGGTGGAAAATGGTTACGGAAGCGCCGGGACTTGGTGTGCTTGGGGAGGTCTCCGTTCCTGGGTCCTAATATCGCTGGTTTCTCCCTTAACAGGCTAAACGCACCAAGAAGGTCGGTATCGTTGGTAAATACGGGACTCGTTATGGCGCCTCCCTCAGGAAAATGGTGAAGAAAATTGAAATCAGCCAACATGCCAAGTACACTTGCTCTTTCTGTGGCAAAACCAAGATGAAGAGAAGAGCTGTGGGGAGATGGAACTGTGGTTCCTGCATGAAAACAGTAGCTGGTGGTATCTGGACCTACAACACCACTTCTGCCATCACAATAAAGTCTGCCA
>NW_006431920.1:12165956-12186214 GCF_000325575.1 Pteropus alecto | reverse complement strand
ATGGTGCGTATCAAGACATTACCTTACAGAGTAAGCCAGAGGTCCCAAACTTTCACAGTTCGTATTGTCTCAAAAATTTTTTCACAGAACTCATAGGCCCAAACAGTTCTATTTATTTTATTATGTAGCTGTGTCCAAAAATTTAATAAATATGTATGTCCTAACAATTTAGCCATTTGAAAAATACAATACACATAAAAGAAAAAACTTGTACTTCATTTTTACAGAACTACAGTTACTTACTAGTGAGATTTGTGTGCCTCTTGGACACTGACACCTTCTCAAACCTTGGAATCAGATTGGCACTGTCACTCTCATTTCCTGTTCCATACTGATTTTCATGCAGTACTTGGTTTTTATCACAGCAGCCACCAAAAACCTAGCTTCGCAATGATAAGATATCATTGGGTTCTCTGGGTTCTGACCTGGTTTTCAGCAACATGGCTGAACACACTAAGGTCAGAATCATCAGTAAATACGGGACTCGTTATGGCGCCTCCCTCAGGAAAATGGTGAAGAAAATTGAAATCAGCCAGCACGCCAAGTACACTTGCTCCTTCTGTGGCAAAGTAAGACGGTCTCTATTGGGGGGGAGGGGGGGCGGAGCGAAGATATCCTTACATAATGAGGCCTCTGTTGAAGAAATTTGATAAACAGGTGCTGGTTCGAAATTGTTGAGCAGTTAGAATCGCACATACTGTTGATGAGTTGTGGGATGACGATGTTGCTAATTTTAGTTTTTGTAAAACATTTTTCGTTAAAAAGAAATTGGAAACTAAAGGATAAAACATTATTTGACAAAGAGCCCTGGCCGAAGCCAAACCTGTTTTATGGGAAATGATTCTGTCACTTTGGTGTACCGGTGCTGCTAGATAATTTCATTCAATATATGTTTGCAAAATACTGTGTTACAGCAATTTTTTTGGGTGGGAGGATGGAGTGGGATCTTGCACATCTCTGGCAGTATCACCGTGGTGAATGCAAATTTTGCATTAGAGAGCTTTGTGGTATTAGAACCACAATATGTCATAAAACACGCCAACTTTAATTATCTAGTGTAAGTTAGACTCCAGCATGTTCGTCAGGTAAAAGGCTTACATTTGGTTCATAGGGAAAATTGATTGTGTTTTACAGACCAAGATGAAGAGAAGAGCTGTGGGAATCTGGCACTGTGGTTCCTGCATGAAAACAGTAGCTGGTGGTGCCTGGACCTACAAGTGAGTTCATTTCTTTGTGGTATTTTGGAAGTATGGACCATGTCACTTTCCAGCTTCAATGCTGTATGGGCTAGTTTTAACTCTACAAGACTGAGAAAGTAGGAATGCTTTTGTATTTTCAGGACTTGAAAGTACAAGTGAGTTTTCAGTTATTCAAAGAGTAGAAAGGAAAGCACTGAGATAAAGTCTACGTTACTTTAGAATTTTATAGTTTAGGAGCATCGTCATGAACGTTGTCATATTGTAGAGGTTCGTTAATGGGACTGAGTCTGTACTGAACCTTGATTTGGCATTGCAAGCTGCTTTCATAAAAAGAGGTCAGTTAGCTTATTCCTGTATGTGGAAACTTGAGGCCATGTGGACCACCACACCTTTGCTATTATTCTAAATAGTATTGGTTGGACCTTTTAAGCTTTGTGTTCTGGACAAGAGCCAGGTGATATTGCTGAGATTAACCTTTCTATACTGGTTATAGATTGGGTCACCACTTAATGTTCATCCATTTCTGTAAGTCAAAGCCTCTAATCTTGGAATTTGGAATTCGTTGCTGACCCTGAAGGCCGAGGCGTTCTTCTAGCCGGTGTTTACATTGCGTTATCCTGTATACTGGCCACACACATGTAAAATGGCTAGTGTGGTTGAAAAACTTAAATTTTTAATTTAAATTTAAAATTGAAGCACTATAAAACATTGGGAAATGTTGTATTATCGTGGATATATAGATATATGCGCCTCCGTAGGGTTTTATGAGGGCAGAAGGGAAAAAGACTGGGGTGCTCTCTTGGTTGTGATAGTAAAATGAATTAGCATTCATATACTTACGAGGAGGAATGATGGTTTTTCAGGTACAGTTCCTGAATCTCAAAACTTTCGTAGTCATATTTCTTCTGACATTTTTTTCATCCCCTTTTAACGAGGTTAGGTCAGCCTCTTGCAACCATTTCTGTTAATTTTTTTATGCTCTGTTGTCTGAGAAATCAGATGCATGAGCTTGCCTGTCTAATTCTGCAAGAGCATACATCATGACTCTAAAAAGATGCCATCATTAAGATTATAATGTAAAAATGAGGCAAATGTATTCAGGCATTTCATATGTTAACATAGTTAATTATGTTGGAACCAAATTTGTTTTTCTTTCCAGCACCACTTCTGCCGTCACAGTAAAGTCTGCCATCAGAAGACTGAAGGAATTGAAAGACCAGTAGAAGCTCCACAATTTGAAATATTGCTAGCCTGTAATAAATGGGTTAATTTATGTAACAAAATTACTTTAGTTTCTTAATTTTATTAATTAGACATTCTGGGTTGCATTGCACTGATTTTGCTTTCTCAACAAAGACTTGGAAATGCAAATCTTTCTAATTTTTCAGTAGCCAAATAATATGTGACATACAAATATAAGCCTTAACAGTTTAGGTATGTGTCTTAGCTAAGTTTTTTTTTTTTTTTGCCAGTTTAACTTCTTGGAGATAACGTTTGTTCAAATTGCGCACTTTTATTTTTAAATCGCAGTTAATTTTTAAGTGTTTCTAAAGGTAGGATGACACATACTTCCTCCTGGTGTTTTGTCAAACCATGTATCAGCATCTTCAGAAAACAATTAGAATTTCAGAACAAACTTTGCAAATATCTACATCATTCTTCATTTTTCAGTTTATTATACACATGGATTCACAGGATTGAATTATTTAAGTTGCTATATATGGTCACACTAATAAAAAATGAAGTTCCTTGGAGGTATTTAAAGAGTTATGAAGGATAAGATTATGATAAACTTTCATCACCTTTATTCAGTCCATCACATAATTGCCAGTTTTTCTATACTTTGTATTTGGCACATTACTGGCTGTAAATATTCTATAAAATCTATGTACAGATTTTTGCTTTCTCTTTAGCATTGGCTCTGGTGCGCACATTATCAAAGTAACACTCTGTGCCAAGCTCTTATTAGACCAGTAGTAGTAACTATAGGGTTTTTCATTTGAGTTATTGTTGCCCCTAACACTTGTTCACTATCATATATGTCCCCAGTACCCAGGATAATTCCTGTACATAGTTGGTTTAAATGTGTCGTGAGTAAACGTGGATCTCAATTTTGTAACAAAATGTTGCTGATTTTGTACTGTGAAACATCAGTAAGTACTGGTAGTCAATAGGAGTAGTATCAGGGTTGACAATCAGGATTGTAGAAATGTTTGACAGGTCTTCAGGAATCTCCAGGTGAATAGCAAGATCTCCCTTCAGCCTAGGGATTTGAATAAGCATTAGGTGGCTGTGGTTAAGAGGTATCAACTGAGCCAAACTGCCTAGGCAGTTGTGTGGTATAGGTTAAGTTACTTAACCTCTCTGCTAAGTTTCCTGAGCAATGCCTGATGGTGGGATGGAGTTTATTATAGGAGCTGAGATACTAATTTGGAGTCTTACTTGAAAGCTTTTGTGTTGCTTAGGAATTTGAATATGATTCTGTAGGCAATAGAAAACCATTAGAATTTTGTAAGCAGTGAGGTAATTAACATTTAAGCCTAAATATTCCAAGCATTGAGTAGTATTTAATCCCACAACTTTTTGAAGTGTAGATGATATCCCTGTTTACACATGAGGAAATTATGAAACTTGGGAATGTTGGAACTGACCTTCAAACTCATGTGTTCTTGGCTCCAGAGCTGATAATCTTAGACATTGTGTATTGTTTAGACACTTTAACATGTTTTTTTATTATAGTTGAAGAGGAGTGGATGAGGGACAAAGACACCAGCTAAAAGGCTGTCGAAATAGTAAATATTTTCTGGCTGTGGAAATAATGACTTTCTCAAGGTTTGCAGGAGGCAGCTGGTGGAGTTAGGGCTGAAAATTAGGTTTCTGGCTCCTAGTCCGTGTTTTTCCCACCACACTAGGCTGCCTTATATTTTATCGGCTCAGAGTATGTTCCTCCTCAATCTGTCTCATAGACTAAAGATTCCCACTTTTATTCTTAGAAAAGCAACCTTACCCCCTGGCTTGTGTTCATGGTGGTTTTCTGAGCCTTTGATTTTAATTCATATAATTGACTTTGCGTCAGGGTATAAAGTGTTCTTCACTTGATTGTAAGCTTACATCATTGTACCCTAAATATTTGTGTGCTCTGATAAATAGACAGGTAGCCAGAAAGCCAAAATGGTCACATTTAATAGCAAGTTTTTGGATATGGAGATGGGGGATAGGGATAGTTAAGCTTGTTTTAAAGGATTATCAGTGAGTGAAAAGGATTAGGAACCAAGTTCTGGAACCAAAAACAAGCTGAGGAACGGGTGTTGGGATAACCCAACTAAGTCTGGAAATAATACATCTGCAGCAGCAATTTTGAAATGTAGCAACCAGAACTAGGAAGTTAGTTAACATTACTGTTTCTTTCTCTGGAAAGCCAAGTGCCATTTTATTGTTGGCATGTTGGACCAAAATTCAACAGGGAAAGGAAATTTTGATTGTTTTGGATACACAGAATCCAAAAGGATCAAATTGGTGTCATGCCACAGTCAACCCTCTAGGCTAGGGCCTTTGAGAGAAGAGTGGGTGGTATGGCTGACACTGAAAACCCATAGGTATTTTTGTGAGCTCAGCTAATGAAACATTGGTTAGTTGAGGGTAGAGACCATTAAACCAGCATGTACCGACCACCCTGAAATACAGACTCACTAGCAGGGTCAAAACAGCATGCCTCATTAAACTTAAAAACTCCTGGTTTGGAAAACTGGCAAAAATGTTCCAAAGTAATTATATGCCAATTCCAATCAAAATGCTAGTTTTTCTTTACCTAGAACTGCAGAATGTTTCTAAAATTTAGAAGCAACAGAAGTCAATGTAGCATAGTTAAAAACATTCTAGAGTTCAGAAGTAGTTTAAATTTATTATTATCTAGTGACTTTGGTCAGGTTTCCTAAATTTCGGAACTTCAGGTTCCTCATCTGGAAAGTGATTATAATAGTTCTTCCCTTAAGCAACACATTAGATAAATTTGGTTTCATGACATGACCACTAACAAGGACCCAGGTTGGTTAGAGTTCTGGGTCTTTGAGAGGGGAAAGGTACTAATCTTGGAAATGCTGGTTCTATTTTTTAGTTGGGATGTTAGGCTAAAGGAGAGAATCAGGAGGGAAACTGCCTTTGACAAAGGATGGGTTATGATGTTGGGGAAGGAGGAACAGATGTGAGGTTCTGGCTGTGGAAGCTTTTTTAAAGGTAGGAGCTAAAGCAAGATTTCTAGTAATAGCATCAGCATACCTTGTGTGCACATGTACAAATGACCACATGACATGTCCATAATATAGAGCACTATGGTTCAGATTTCTCCGGGCTCTTGTGGTAGTCCTTGTAAGGGGAAGGTTTATTTTGTTTTTTTTTTTTTTTTTTTTTGCATCTGATCTGCTTGTGCTGTTTGTGTTGTCTGCATGAGGTTGTGTAGACCTGTATGTTATGGGTTAATTTCTAGCACATTGGTGTTGAAGATCAAGCAATAACTTTCTAAGTGCTTTACATAGGTATTTTAATCTAATTCTAGGTTACTTAGTCACTCTTCAGCTTACTCCAGGCTGCGGAGAAAATGTTATGGGTTGGCTGCATTTACACGGGAACTATAAAAGGAATACCCCCAAGCACTATGGGAAAAGGGATGGACAATGGAACCAATCAGTTCTCTTCAGAGAATTTGAATCAAATAATACAGGAGCTGAGTATTACAATAAGGCAGAGCACTAAGCTTTGGAAAAAGTTCATGGACTCCTTCCAAGAACTACTCCAGTTTCTGTTTCAGCTAGAGTTTTTTGATTGCATGCAATAGAGACTGAATCCAGCTAAAGCAGAAGAGATATTTATTGGAGGGTGATAGAGTACTTCACAGGATAAAAGTTTAGGTTTGTAAGGGGAAGAAAGCAGGGCATCTTCACAGTTATCAGTGAGAAGAGCTGAGAGATCGTCCTCTTAAGGGTTCCTCAGTGAGGTCAGATCTCTTCTAATGTCTTTTTGACACTTCAATAACCCAAAACCTGAAGAGATTATCTAGTTGGCCTAATTGGGGTTAATTTCCATCCCTTGACAGCTTAGTCTCACCAAGACTACACATGACAGGAAAAATCTCCAAAAGAAATCAGAAATTGGCTATAATTTTAGGAGGACAAATGTCCTTAATGTGAAAATTGAATTATTTGGATTGTATTTTTACTTCTATAAACCACTAATTTAAAAGTAACACTTCTTGCATTTTGTCACTCAAACTTTGCAGATTCACAGTTCATGGAAGAATATTAAAACATGACCACAAGTACACACTGTATATTCTCCAACTTTTAAACCTGGAAACATGAGGCCGTTGACCATGGTCAGAGTAGGAACTTCTGGAGGTCAAATGATAGGCAATGTCTTGGATTGAGTCATCAGTGGATAATGTGTAATGATGGCTCCCATCCTATTACCCCATTACCAGAATATAGGATTAGGCTAGATATCCTTAGTAACTGGTGAAGTACCTTCATTTGTCTTTTGGCTAATCAAAGGAGGAATATTAGGTTTGGAAAGGTCAAGGGCAAACCTCTAGAATTGTACCCCCCACCCTGCCAGCTCACACACCAAGGTAGAGAAATGAATCCCTGAAGAATCCTGGATTAATGGTACCACCAAACATGATCATGAGCAGTGGTCCCATGATCATAACCAATTTAGCTATTCTGAATATAGTTCTGAATTGTAAGATCAACATGTTTGGCCTTGACATGGTGCTATTAACCTAGCAAATGTTTTTTCTGCTCATCGCTGTCTGCCAAGTAATCAAAATTAGTTTACAGGAACATACTTTCTTTGCTTCAGCGCTATCAACTCATATTCTCTATCATAATCCTGAAGGATCTTGATCATGTTGATATCTTAACAGGTCATTTTGATCCATTACACTAACGACATAGTAACTGGACTAAGTATAAGCATATGCTCCTACTGCCTCACTGTTTCTTCCTTAATTCAGTTGGCCTCATTGGAGAGTTCCCTGTGTCAGCCAGTGGGAGAAGAAAATAATGGGTGGGTGCAGATACTGCTGGCATTAGCTAAAAGTGGACAGAAGTAGCCCTGGAAGACAGTGAAGGGAAATCCTCCCAGTGGGCAGAACTTAAGGTAATATCTACTTTGCTATAAGATAGATGGCTTGGAGTATAGATTTTTTTTACTGATTCATGGGCAGTGGCTAATGGGTTAGCCAGCTGGTCAAAGAGCTGGAAAGAAGAATCAAAGACTGGTGACAAGGATGTTGCAAGGATAGATGGATAGAATTCTTAGAATGAGTATAGAGTAGATATTAATATCCCACGCAGATGCCTGCCAGCAAGCATACACTGGATATTGCTCTCTTAAACCAGATAAAGTAACCCATTCTGTGAGTGTCAGCTAGTTTCCCCAGCCACTACCATAGATAGACCATGAACAAAACCATGATAGCAGAGATTGAGTCTGTGTATGAGCTCAAAAAGATAGACCTCCCCTTATCAAGGATGACCTGGCTATTGCCTCTGCAGAGTTGCAAACTACAAGAGAGGCCAATGCTGAGTTCTATTATGACACCATTTCTTAGGGGTACCATTTAGCCAAGTGATTATTAAGATGCCTTCCATCATGTAAAGGATAGTAGTTTGTCTTAAGGATAGATGTATTATGAGTGTGGATTTGTCTCTTGCCCATAGTATGTCTGCCAGTATCTCCATACAGGGCCTTACAGAATGCCTTGTCCATCACTGTGATATCTCATACACCAGGGGTCCCCAATCCCCTGGCTGCAGACCGGTACTGGTCCATGACTTGTTAGGAACCAGGCCGCACAGCAGGAAGTGAGCAGCAGGTGAACAAAGCTTCATCTGTATTTGTAGCTGCTCTCTAGCGCTAGCATCACCACCTCAGCTCCACCTTAGATCATCAGGCATTAGATTCTCATAGGAGCACCAGTCCCTGGTGCCAAAAAAGTTGGGCATTACTGTATAATCTCTGACAGTGAAAGAAGTGAAGTAATTGTAGCAGTTGGCCCACACGAATAGAAATCTTTTGTATTTACCATGTGCCCCTTCTTCAGAGGTAGCCTGTTTAATACACAATGGTTCGTTAAAGGCCAGACCAGCTAGGAATTAACTCACTATGAAATCAAGTACTATCCTACAAGGTGACTCGAACCTATCGGTACATGGTGCCTTCTCTCCTATAGCCGGTATGCATGGGTCAATAAATGAAGAGATGGAAGTGGGACTCAGACCACTGAGAATTGGGCCAGTTGACTCATCGAAGGTATTTTTGCTTCCTTTGCTTGTGACCTTGCCTTTGGTGAGTTTGGAGGTCTTAGTGCCTGAGGAAGTAATGTTTCTTCCAGGGAACACAAGCTTAGTTCCATTTAAACAAATTTTGAGACAGTTCTTCAGGCATTTGGGGCTTTTTATGCCACTAAACCTATAAGCAGGAAAGGGAGTCATCTGCTGTCAAGTTCTGTGCTCCAGGAGATTCCCTCCTTTATATGGGATATAGCAGTGGGTTCTCTGGCTTCTGGTTACGTTCAGTAGTGCAAAGGCACCAGCATACTTGGCAGTTGAAAAGAAAGTGGAGTCATATTTATTTCCTCTGCTGCTTGCACAGTTGCTTCAGGTAGACTGTTTCACTGAAAGTTATAGCTCTGTTATATCTGCAGCTACTCTGAGATTTAGTACCTACTTTCTCCCCTTACTTCTGTAGGCCTAGAGTGGTAATGGCTCCCCACTGTTCCTAATCCTGGAGGACCTCATCCATTGTCGATTTCCTTTAATACTTACCACACTGTCGCCCTTATTCCGTTTATTTAACTTCCTTCATTTAACCCATTTGAGTGTCCCATCTGTTTTCCGCCAGGACCCTAAACAAACCAAATGTTTCACAGTAACCTGTTTTGATATTTCTAGAGCTGAAATCATACTCTAAATTTGTTCCCCATCCTGTCATCTATTATTCCTTCCTTTTTCGTTTTGTGATAAGACATTATTTTTGTCTTCCCAAATCTCTTCCTTTGAGCAGCTTATCTCCATTCCATTTGGTTATAGTGGGGTTACCAATAACAGGATCCTTTCCCTTGGCCACAGAAGAATTATCACAGGACACAACTGCTATAAGTTATTTCATCTAAGAATTTATAAATTGCGCAGGGTCACACAGAGCGAGAGGTGGCTAGTTGGAGTTGAGTCTTAGTGGAAGCACCCGATGAGTCAGACCGTGAACACTGCCTCAGAGCCCCTGAAGTTGCCTAGTTCTTGCCTGAGCATTAGCTCTTTGATTTGGTGAGACCCCAGTGTGCAATAAGACTCCAGCAGCCTACACCCTGAGAGAAGTGAATAAGAAATAAGCCCTCACAGAGACTGAAGATAAGCTCCAAATCATCAATACATGATTGGATTTAGTTACTTTAGAATTATTAGTGTTCTAGCTGCTTACAAGAAGCAGTGTAAATCCTCTATGGAAAAAGAAATCCTAAGCTTCAAGTTATTGCTATATTTTTTTATATACAGTGTCGTACATCCAAGTAAAGATAACCAAATCAAGGAGGCAATATACTTTGCTTTAAAAAACTGGAGGAACAATAGATAACAGCATCTAAATAATAGCATCAGAAATTGACTTTCAGAAAACCTGCTTAATATGGACAAGGAAATAAAAGACAAGACAAAGAATTTCATTACAAGAAAAAAACGATTCTTGTACTAAAAAATTTAAAAACTAAAATTAGAACTCCATGGATGGATTTAATAGCAAATTAGATACAGATTAAGAGAATTAATGACTAGAAAGATAAGTCAAAATAAAATTTCCAGAAAGAAGCAGAAATAAGATTGAAAGAAATGAATAGATTGAAGAAACATAGATAAAATCATGAGTTCTAAAGTATAATTGGAGTCGCCGAAGGATAAAGACGAGGGATGATAACAGCTCAGATTCTCTAAAACCTATAAAAAATATCAAGCCGCGGATTTAAGAATCCCTGTACGCCTTAGGCAAAATAAATACAAAGAAAATCACACCTAAGCATAATATTATGAATACCAAAAACAAAAGGAATACCTTTAAAGCAGCTAATAGGAAAAAAGCATCTAAGACAGTCAACTTCTGGATGTGATTCCATAGTGTGGCAGTTAGCACGTCTGCTTTACATGCAGAAGGTCCTGGGTGACCATGTCCTTAAAATGTGAAGATGAAATAAAGACAATTTCAAACAAAAACAGCATTTATCACCACAGACCTACCCACTGGACAAAGTAAATCTAAGGTGGAAACTTAAAGATGTAGGAAGGGTTGAAAGTCATGAAAAAAGAATATGTAAGTAAATATAAGTGAATATAAACTATCAAAGCAATAAATTTGGAGGTAATATTAAAATTATAGCAGCAGGTTGCAAAAGAAGGCAAAGAGTTAAAATGTTCTAGGGTTCTTACATTGTTCCGGAAGAGGTAAAACTAATCAAATACATGTTGTAATCGTAATCATTAAAATAATATTAACTAAAATTAATAGAATTAAAATAGAGTTAAAAAATCAGAAGAGATAGGAAAAGAACTAGTAGGACAGATAGTACACAGTAAGATGGTAGATTAGGTATATACATATATACACATGTATCAGTAAGAACATTACATATAAATAGACGATGCTTCAATTAAATGTAAAGACAGTATATAAAACAAAGGTTTAAAGTAAAAGAATGAGAAAAGATATAACTTGCAAACATTAGTCCATGAAATGAAAGCTATATTTGACCAAGTGGACTTTAAGGCAGAAAAGCATAGCTAGAGACAAAAAAGGTCATTAATATTGTTAAATATATAGAAAAAAATGCATGATTTTTCAGCATTTTTAGGCTGTTAACAAAGGTACGAAACCCTACATAAGCAGGTGATGATGGCTCCGAAGATGTTCTTGAGCAAGTTGAAGAATTAATTGAAGAACTTAGAGAAACACTGACTAGAGAAAATCAAGAACTGACAAATTCTACAAGGTCAATGCCAATGACCAAGAAGACTCAGCAAACTGGAATCACTGTAAGCTGGAAAACATGTGAGTTAATTTCTAAATAATAGATATTTCTATGGAGCAAAAACTTAAAATATGTGAAATGTTTCAGCAGCTCAAGATAGAATAGTAATAAATGCCAATCATTTTTTTAAAAATTAACCTTTCAAGTTGAATTAGAGCCACCCATTTTGTGGTTTATTCTGTTACTGAAGCCTGCCAACCTGTTTTGTTTCCTGGATTGGCATTAAACATTGATGTATCCCTAAAAATGTCAATGGGGAATACAGAATAATCATTGTTGTGTATATCACTATATTCACGATTGGTTTGGAAAAGAACATTCATAGGCTGTCACAGTATAGCCAATAGTTCTGTAGATACTTTTGAAGGTTCATATAGTGCATTTGGGTCTTGGAACCCAATGGATTTACATATATTGTTTGGGAACCTAATCTGTAGATCAGCAAAGTACTTATCTACAGATATTCATTCCTTCAACAAAGCAGAGAAATTTACCAGAATGTATTGGCTGCAAGTATCATATATAACACTAGGGGGTGATCCCCTATAACTAGAAGAAAGGAACACAGCCTGACAAGTGTAAGCTTTGGAAGATTGATCTTGAGGGCAAATATAAGATGGTTAAAAGCGTATGTAAAATTACAGTTTAGTAAGCACCAATTTATTTTTAAATTTTCCATAATGCCATAATGTGACCAAGTAGACTAAGGTAAAGAAAAAAGGAGACGCAAGAAGGTTAATAATTATAAGTCTTTTGAGACAAACGGCCCATTAATATATAATCGAGATGAACTTGGGTATATTTTCTAACATCTGCTAGTTAGAGGAGAACACTTAAATTTAGTATTTTCATTTTGTTAATATTAAAAATTATTTTTGCCAGTCATAAAAACAACTCTTCTGCAGTGATAATGCAGCTTTGAAATATATTTAATTGAATAAGATTTTATTTATCAAGCCCTCGAATTAGGGTATACAGGTCTCTGACCACATTTTCAGAGTCTTCACAAATTTTTTTCTCTTTAAAAAGCTTAGTGCAGGAGGAAAGTATTAAACATGCCATCATAAACACTTTGTTATTGAGTAAGTAGAGCAATTAAGAAATAAACCAATGGAAGGAGCTGAGAGCGTGGCCCCCCAAAAGTGGGTCAAAAGTTTACACTAGTGCAGGGAAATGCCCTACCAGTGCTACTGCTGAGCAAAGCCAATGGGGATGCCGGGTGGAAATGTAATTTGGAAGGGAGCCAGTAGGAGAGGGACTTCTCTGTTGAGAGGGAGCTCGCGTGCGTGTGTGTGTACACATGAAATGGTGTAATTTGTTAAGATTCGAAGGCCAGTATTACAGGGGTGAAATGTGGTTTTTCTCTTTCCTAATATTTTTTATTCTAATCTTTTCTCCCCTCCCAAGCAAAAATTCTTAACTCATCTACTTAAGGCTGTCCTGCTCATAAGTTTTCCTGCTTTAGTTTTTAAGCCATGATCAGCAGTGGACCGGTTTTATTAGGAACACCTAACACATGCGCCTTGCTGTGAGCCTGGCTGTGTTCCAAGGGCTTGACCTGTATAAACTCGTTTAATCCTCATGACAGCCCTGCACTGGGGTAATCACGAGACCATATTTTGCAAGGCTCTTCATGACTTTACTCCTGCTTACCTTTCCAACCTCATCTGTTGTCATGTCCTGTTTCCTCTGTGCACCTGCCACACTGAACCCTTTCCGTGGCTAGAACACACCATGCTTTGAGATCACAGCTAGTATCGACTGTGCTCTTCTATTGCCAATCTTCCATTCCTCCTGCAGCATCTCCCCTTCTCCTTACACCAAACTCATGGGGTTAATACGATTGTTTCCTCCATTTACAGATGAAAAAGCAGCTTAGAGAACTTAAATGTTATGCCTATGGTCACACCCTTAAGAGAGGGATAATAATGTGGGAAAAGGATGAGCTTTGGACCTAGAAGTTATGTTATCCAACTTTGGCTTTGTCATAGACTGGCTTGAACTTCAGAGAATCGTCTGTTTTTATAGATAAAGAGATTGAGGTTCTCTGAGAGTAGCACATTGTGAAGCATTTTGGTGATGGGAGTGCTAACCTAGGCATGAGACAAAGACAGAAAATAAGGGAAAGATCAACAGAATGAAAAGGAAACTGTTTTCAAGAGATGATGTTAACAAAGTACAAACAGGACTCCATTGATTAAATTAGGTTTCGCACACATTCTGCTCATCAGATTAAAGAATCTGGGCATGTTGTATTTTATGTAGGAAGATGGGCATAGAGAATGGACAGCAGAGGGAGCCCTTGATATGTTTTGCTCATCAGGTCTGAACTTAAGTGACATTTTCCCTACTGCTCCCCAACTATGAGTTTATTTCTCCACTTTCTTGTCTTTCCTCATATCATTTATTAGTATATCATTTCCATGAGAGAAGTGCCTATGAAGTGGTAGCAGTTGTGCCTCTTCTTACAAGGCCCTGTGAGGTTGCTACTTTAATCCTCTTTACTAGATGAGGAAACCAAGTCTCAGGAATTAACTACCCTCAGTTCAGTTACACAACTGGTAGGTCATTGAGTCAAGGACTCTACACTTCTCTGAATCTGCATGCTCTTCTCTTTAAAATGATGGAGTTGGTTGAGATAACTCCAACCTTAGGACTATGAGATTCTAAAATGTAGCGTCCTCAACCCAAAGTCACTCCTATGTGCCCTTAAAATTCTTTTATGGGCCTGTATTCTCCTACTGCAAAAACAAAAAAAACAACCCTGATACAAATGGGGTTAAAAAGAATTTCTCAGAATAGCAGAGTTGGTTTATTTTAGCAGAGACATTTTAAAATCATAATGCTTTAGCTCAGATGAGGTGCCCTATACCCAGCAAGCCTATAGGAGAGAAAAGTGGGGGCTGGCAGTAGTAGCAGTACCAAGGGTGTGGATTTGGGTTTTAAAATCCTCTCATAATTTCCATTTGCCTCCTCTCTCTGTTTCTTATAAACAACTGACATGTTAATCTTACATCCAAAGCTTTGCAAATGCAGCCTCAAAACCCTACCCTGGCTGCCACCTTCCAACCTTCCCTAAACTCTACTATGGCAGCTGTTAGTGGCAGTACTCAAACTTCCCTCCTGTGAGTGATAGTGGGATAGCACACTAGGGGACCCCCAAAACAAAACAGCTCCAACTTCACATCTTTAGTTGCTACAAAATAAAGACTCCTGTCTTCTCCCTTTCTGGCACCCTATCGTGTAGCTCAGCATGGGACCAAGTCCTCTGGGAGTTCAGCAAAGACTTGGTGACAGGCTGATTGATGGGTCCCGCCTTTACCTGCCCTCTTGTCCACTCCTGCAGGCTCTGGCTCAGGTCCACCATTCAGCTGCCTGAGGGTCTGCTTTTCTTCGTTGAGTCAGCACTGGTGAGTCAGGGCCAAGATCAGCTGGGGATAGGAGAATACCACAGGATACTGGGAAAAGAAGCGAGAATTTAGTGGCCCAAAGGAAGACATGGCGAGGAACATCTGAGCAGGGTGCACTGGGGTTGTGGTCAGAGAAGCTTGAGCAGGGAGCTGGCCTGTTGATGCCCTTGATCATTGGCTATGAGCGGAACACTGTCTTGTTGGAAAACACTAGGGGTTACTCAAATCATATTGCTTAGGAGCCTAAAAGTCCTAGTCTCATCCTTCTTGCGCTTCAGCTCTACTCCTTTAGAGATTCCAAAATGGAACCACATCTCTATGAACTCTACTAATGGAAGACGAGAAGACAAATGAGTGAAATTCTCAGATAAACCCAACAGCAATTCAACCACATCCTTTTGCCAGAACTGCTGAGGATCAAAACAAAGTGGCTGATGACATTTGGTGACAGGTAGGTAGAGTGACAGAAATTAAGAGAAATCAGCCTTCCAATAACACTTAGGGAAGAGGGAATGGATGGGAAGAAGTAAACCAGTGATGTTATCCTTGCTAACGGTCAGGCAAGACAGTTATGCCAATGATGTCCCCAGAACCACGGACCTCACAACATCCTGTTTTTGCTAGGGGTATGCTTAGAGGTTATCTCAACCAACTCCATCATTTTAAAGAGAACATGCAGATTCAGAGAAGTGTAGTGACTTGCCCACAGTCCTACAACTAGGTGGCGACAGAGCCAAAACCTAATTTAAGGCTCTCTGACAAGAACCCAAGATCAAATCTGCCGTAGGCCTTGGGAGGAGTTCAGGGTTGTTTGGGCACAGGTTTGTGGATGGCACTTTCATTACTGCCCGGGAGCTGAGACTCTGGAGGCCAGTTTGACATTTCTGTTCCTCTGAAGGAACCAGTGTCTTTTTAGGTCAGTTGGACTCGAGCTTTTTTCATTCTCAAGAGCAAGGTCATTAAGAGACAATGCCATAGAGAGTAACAATGTCTTTTCAAAAAAGCCTTGGGTCTCCACCTAACAGGAGAAGGGAAATGGCTGCAGGAGGGTCTGTTCATTGCAGGGTCTAATTGGGCTCAAGATTGGAGAATTCAGTGTGTGTTCTGCCCATGCAGTTCTACGGAAGGGGCAGGGCCTCCCTTCTTGGGGAAATTCCTGTGCCTTGCTGCTTTCTTCAGGGCTGAAGAGTGCCTGTTGCCAGGATTAGTAGGATAAAATGAACAAAATTCCCTAGGATGGAGGGGGGGTGGCTGCAAACCTGAGTTCAGAGCCGCAGGATGGGGTCACACCCCCTCCCCGTGACCTCCTCCAAGAAAGGTCTCACTCCCTGGCCACCACTTCTCACTTAAGCTGTTTTTATCTATATATGAAAATCTGGTAAGAGCAGGGAGGCTTTCTGCTTTGGTGGCACATTTCTCACACAGCAAGACAGCGACTTTGGAGAGGAAAGTGGCTGGAGGGGCCTCCTGAACCGGGGATGGTCAGGGAGAGCCACATTCTCCTCTCTAGACTGGGGGGCTCACTGCATTTCTTCAGTGCCTTCCTTCAAGATGTTCATAAAACAGTACAAATTATTTTCTTAACCCCACAGGAGTAGGGCAGTAGTGAAAATGGGTTTTGGTTTCAAAATTGAGAACCAGGGGAGTTGTTACCATATGGCAATGTAACAGAGTCGTAGCGGGTCCAGAAGGACCGGGTCTTAGAGATGACCCCACGACGTAGCACAGTGGTCAAGAGACTAGGCCCTGGTGTCAGCCCATTTGCATCCCATCCTTGATTATTCTTAGTGTCTTTATTTCCTTGAGCAACGTTCTAACCTCTCTAGGCCTCCGTCTCCTTCTCTCTAAAATGAGGATAATGATAACAACAACAAAACAACAACAACAACACCCACCTGATAGGGTTGTTGTAAAAATGAGATTTTTTTTTTCCTAAAGTGCTTAGCCTGACACATGATAAGCATTCCATTAACATTCGGTATTGTTATTATGTCGTTATTCTTTTACTTTACAGTAATGGAAACTAAGGCCCACAGAGATATATTTAGGAAATATGTTTTCTTAAAATCACAAAACCAACCTAATCGTGTGTGAACATTGTCATTGACTTTAAAAAAAGGGACATGTGGGCATCTGGACATGAGCCAGGAAAGGCCAGGCTATGTGGCAGTAATAACTTCCCAATATTAGGGCTTACAGCAAAAATGTTCACTTCTGGTCTGTCCACACTCTGTGCCTACTGAAGGGCTGAGGCTCTTCTGTCATTATCATCCTTCTTACACCTGGGCATTCAGCACACAAACCTATTTCTACAGCATCCGTCTGGAAGTGACTCTGGTACTTCTACCCACATTTCTTGACCAAAGCAAGCCACTCGGCCATAGGGAGTTCAACAATGTGAGTAGTAAGCATGATCCTCTTACAGGATGTAATCAGGCACTGGTGAGGAATTATACAATTTATGATGATCTGCCGCATAAACAAAGATAATCCTAGTGAGAATGACCCTCTGACATGAGTCAATTGAAACATGCGCCCTATGATGTGATAATTGGCATGAAAAACTAAGAGACCCTTCCATAGCCTAAAAGGAACTTCTATTGATGCCCACTTGTGGAAGTAATTTCTCAAAACCCCCAAACCATGGATAAAATTAAAATCTCCATTCCTCGAAAAACACTACACACAGTCATGTGGCTTCTCCTAGGACAAGCGAGTTCGTGTACTAGAATATCACAGACAGTTCTCTTCCCTCCCCCATCCTGAAGTACCATCATCCCATCCATTGCATACCCGTTGTGGTTCATTCCATTAACCACTGCTGATTTAATGCTGACCACTGGTCTAGATAGCAGACAGAGAAGGGGACATAGTCCTTTCGTCCTCAAGGAACAAGGCAAACTTCCTACTAATGGGGGAAGAGTAGCAGTAAAGTCAACAAATAGAATAGTGTAAGTGCTGATCTGGTCTGGGAACTGTGGGACCACAAAGGAGTGACAGAAAAGTTCATATAGGAAAACTGATGTCGCTGGAATTTCCTTCTTAAGGAGGGATGGGAATTATGCAACTGGTTGAAATTGTGAAATGATATTGAGAACAAAATGTACATTTTCCCCCCACTCCTACCCCAAATGTACATTCTTTAAGAAGTAAGTGTTCAGACTTCCTGGCATCTCTTATTTATCAGTAAGCATCTTTGCCGAGTGTTGTGCTTTGACGGTATACTGGACAGATGACACAGTCTGTGCCCTCTGGGACTGAACCAAAACAGAGGTTCTGAAAGAATGGGTCTGGAGTCACCCACAGGTGCAGACCTGTGAAGTCCACCCCAGAGTCAGAGGGTGTAGAACCCAGAAACTGTCATTTTAAACAAGTGCCTACAATAATTTTGTCACACTCAAAATTTGAGGGTTACTGCTTGAAAGGCAGCCATAATATTGATAAATGTGGAGAGGACCTAGGGGGAATGGGATGAGTGTATTGAACAAAGAAGTACATTAGAGTAAAAAATATTTGTGTTACCTGTGAGTCAGGGGCCAATGCCCTTTGAAGTGTGGTGCAAAGGTTAGAGAACTTGGCATTTCTTGTCCAGGCTGCTGTTGACTTCAGTTCAGGACTGTCTCTTGAAGCTAACATTGTTTTGCTAACATTTTTTTTAAAAAAATTGTGTTGCCTTTTTATCTCTTCTAATAAAACAATTTAATGGCAGAATCTTGTACTCACTTCATGTGTAACAGCCAGTTAGGGGTAAAGTGATTCATAAATAAGGAATAATGACATCCCTTTGTTGGCTTAGAATTTATAAAGAACTTAGAGATTGTCTCATTTGATCTTCAGCCAATACTGTGGTCTCTTACTACCTTCATTTTCCAGTTGAGGAAACTGAGTTTGGAGAGCTTAAACAATTTGCCCAAGGTCATATAAGGTAGTTAGTAAACTAGCTGTGCTGAAAAATTACAGACCTTTTTGAGAATTTAGCCTTTAAGACTATTCCTTTGACTCTAAGGATCTTGGGTAAACAGTTTGCCTCATTTGCAGCCAGACTGCCTTTCACAGAGAACTCACTCTCTCAAGAAAGTTCCATAACCCCACCCTGATCACTTGATCCACCCATTGATTGCTGGCATCTCTTTAACACTGCTCCATCAACAAGAATGAAGTGGTCCAGGTAAGTGTGAGGGAGAGAAAGCAGAGAAGATCAAAGAAAAGGTCAGAAAATGGAGGCCTCCTTCTACTCCCTGAACTCAGCAGGCCGTCTGTAAAATGCTGCACCAACTTTGGCAAAACTACGACGTTTTATATGGCCTATAGTTCCTCCTCACCTCTCCTCAGCTGTCTCCCTCACCTCTGTCCCCTTGCCTAACTTTCTGTCCCAAAGGGACTGTGAACTCAAGATGAAAGAATTAGGGATCTGTTGTGTTACTTTCCCCAGGGGAACGTGTGTGCCTTGAGCATAAGGCCAATTTTGAGAACTGCACAATCCACAAGAATCGATGAGTAAGGGGAGTGTGTTGGCTGAGAAGGAATCTCTGTTGTCAGTCATCACGGATAATCTCAGAGCTGTTTTCTGACCTCTAAGTGAGAGGAGAACAAGCAGTAGAACTACAGACCCTGGAGAGTTGTCTTCCCTTCCTTGTCATGACCTTGAGGTGTAGTACCAGCTGGAGATGATGTTTTTGGCTTTAGAAAACTGGGCTAGAATTCCAACCCTACTAAATGCTTGCAGGGACCTTTGACAAGTCCCTTCACCCCTTTTTTGTCAATTCTTCCATATATTGAGTGAGAGTAGAAAAGGCCTACCCTGCTCAGCCTCATAGGGCAGCAGAGACACTCAAAGGAGAGGATGTGCGAAGCTAAGCTAGTTCTGGCTGTAAGGTATGCAGGTGTCACGGGGGAGTGGTGCAGAGTTAGAATGAAGGTGCAGTGTCCCTGAGGACAGGTGGAGGATTCTTATCTCATGATGGGCTTGAGCACAGGTCACCAGCTGACCCGTAATATCAATCAGAAGTCAGTTAAAAAGGCAGTAGAGGGGACTGGTCAGAGAGTGGGCCCAATCTCCACTACCTGGGTTTTTCTGACTCTGCTTCTCCTTAGCTGTGTGACTCTGGGAAGATATTTAACCTCTCCAAACCTCAGTTTCCCCATCTGTAAAGTGGAGAGAATAACTATCCCTATCTCTGAGTTGCTCTGAGATTTAAATGAGACAAGATTGGCACACTTAGTAAAATACCTTGCACAAGAAAGAAGCCAGTAGTGTCAGCTGTTATTATCGTTATTATATTTGACTTTAGGACTAAGGTAAGTGCTTTCTGGTTGCTGAACAGGCCTGAGGGACACAGGCTAAGCATTGAGTAAGTATGAGAATTAATTAAGTGGATAGGGGATGCAATCAATGAATAATGCACTGACACTTGTACATGGCAAGCGTGGGTCAGCGCATATCTAATTGGGTTCTGTCTCCTGTGTGCTCTCTGATGTGTAGGAGTAAAAGCAGTCAAACAGCAGTCCCTGTGCTGCCACATCCTGTATAACAGACTCTTTGTCTTGCTTAGCAGTTCTCCCATGAGTCTCTAAAGGGAA
>NW_006431920.1:12160042-12165943 GCF_000325575.1 Pteropus alecto | reverse complement strand
CCTTCTTCTGTAAATGTATTCCCAGCACTGAATGGCCCGCCCCTCCCCAAAGCATTCTCCCTTCCCCACCCCCAACCTCAAGTGGAAATGAAAATGAGGCTGCAGGAGAGCAGTGGTGCTTTGTTATAGAAAACAAAGGCCTGGCTGGCATCTGCTTACAGTCCCTTACACTGTCAGTTTCTTTCTGCTTCTGTCTGGGTCAGCCTGCAAGAAGCACAACCCTCCCCCTTTTGTTTTACTTAACGGCGATTTTTTTCTGGGAGACCTTGGAAGGGAGTATTGCGCAGAGTCTTGGTGATTTATGGAGTCTCCGGAAGGGTTCGTGGGAGGTGCCAAAAGAGGGAGAGGGCAGCCCCTTGCACAGCAGGTTATTTCAGGAGTGGTGTGGCAGAGCGGGGGTGGGGGGTGGGGAGGTGAGGAGGGAGTGGTGTTAGATCCCCAGCTCCCATCCCCTCCTGTGGAGGAGGGAATGGGCAGGAGCCAGTGGCTGGGGTGGGGGGGGGTGGTATAGGGCAGCGCACGCTCTCTGCCCTTTTAAGACTGGTGTTCCTAATCTACAGGGCGCATCGGATTGAGAAATCGTGAGGATGCATTTGACCTCTGCTGTCACTAGCTCATGGTACCTATTACTTCTGAGCTTTGCAGGTGTTAGGAAACTTAAGACTCGAAAAATGAAGATACCAAAAGGAAATTGTAAGATCAAAATATACGTTTATGTAAAACTTCTCATCATCTTCATTAATTAAATTTAGCATTTAAAATTTTCTTATGAAAACAACTTTCAGTTGAGGTTTTCATATTTTTCAGGAATTCCAGGGAACACAATTATTAAAATACCAAGGAATCATAAGCAACCATAAATTTAATAAGTTACGGATAGTCAAACCACTTCAAAAGCTAAATTGGAAATATGCTGTGGAGATTATGCAGACATTTATTCGAGCATTTGGACGTGCTCAATATGATGGAGAGCCTCCCAGAGAGCAGGAGCCCAGGGCGCTGCCGGCAAGCCTCCACGAGGCACTTCCTCCCCACTCTGGTGAGCGCCTCGAGTTAGAAGCTCTCTCCTGTTCTTCTCCACCTGAAAATCTGTGAATAGTTTTGCTATTTTTTTCTTTTATCACTTTATTTTTCAGCCCATAAGATTTAAAGGATGATCAATAATCAAGCAATTAATTAATAGGAACCAGACCAGGGCTCCACCAGGAGGCAGTTGAAAGAGCTATGTAGTGTTTCTCTGCACCATTTGCAGTGGACCTTCGTGACGTCACTTGCCTGAATCCTCCCCATCTTTCAGTCCTCAGTCCTCCTTCTGCCACCCCCACCTCTACCCCAGCTTCCTTTTCAACATCCTTGTCTCTTGTCTCCTGCTGCAGGAGGCTCTGAAGACTCAAATTCAGCAGAGTTCCAAGTTACTCTTAGAAAGAGAATTCCACCAGAGCCAAGCAGATGGAACTAGGAAGGGAAGGCAGCATCTACATAACATTAATCTCCATTAAAAAATTAGTTTTGTGGTTTAAACCCGTATAGCTCAATACTCTGAATTTTATTAGGCTTCTCTGTCTTTTTAAGGTTCTGTTACAGAATTAATAGGAACCAGACCAGGGCTCCACCAGGAGGCAGTTGAAAGAGCTATGTAGTGTTTCTCTGCACCATTTGCAGTGGACCTTCGTGACGTCACTTGCCTGAATCCTCCCCATCTTTCAGTCCTCAGTCCTCCTTCTGCCACCCCCACCTCTACCCCAGCTTCCTTTTCAACATCCTTGTCTCTTGTCTCCTGCTGCAGGAGGCTCTGAAGACTCAAATTCAGCAGAGTTCCAAGTTACTCTTAGAAAGAGAATTCCACCAGAGCCAAGCAGATGGAACTAGGAAGGGAAGGCAGCATCTACATAACATTAATCTCCATTAAAAAATTAGTTTTGTGGTTTAAACCCGTATAGCTCAATACTCTGAATTTTATTAGGCTTCTCTGTCTTTTTAAGGTTCTGTTACAAGTACCAAGTCTGAGCTTTGCAACTCAGGGCGAGAGCTGAACCAACGAATCCTGTGCCCAAGCAGCCCAAGCGCAGCATCCGTGAAGCAAGTACAGTGAGAAGCAGTGAGTGTGGTGATGCTTTGAGATCACTTTGTCCAGTTTCTCCACTGTAGTTTCATAGATGGGGAAACTGAGACGCAGGAAGGGAAGAAAATCTCACCCAGGGTAATACGACTCATTAAAAGGCAGAGCTGAGCCTAGAAGAATTTTTGATTGCTAGTCTAGTGCTCTTTCTGCTGGTTATGAAGATGTTTTTTTCCTCAAAGAAATTTGTCTAAACATCCCTTTCCTGTACCCACTCAGGCAGCCAACTACACCCTGATTGAGAGGGGCAGACCTACAGACCTATTTTTTTGAAGATACATAGATTTTGGAATCAGTGAGACCTGCAGTGAAAGCTTCATCTCTTAACAGCTTTTTGATCTCAAGCAACATCTCAGAGTATCAGTTTCCTCATTTGTAAATAGGTCTAATGATGCCTGGGCCACAGGAATGTGTTGTGGTTTCAGTAAAAGCATGGCCATGAACGCACGTGGAGCATGCCAAATGTACAACTGGCACTCAGCATTGTCCATAGAGTCTGGATTTGCTGGGATTGTCCTGTAGCTTCTCATCTTGTATCCTGAAACAAATCGAAAGCTCTGCTGTTACTTTTACTTCCTTTGTATCTCCACAGAGTTGGACACACAGCTGGTGCTCAAAAACTTTTGCTGAACGAAAGAATGCCACAGAGAGTGAAACCTGCTCTTTGGAACTCACCCCATAGGAAAAGCAAAGGCTGTTGTAGAATCTCCTAGAGAGTGTATGCAATCTGAAGGGGAAGGCCTGCTTTCTACAGGAGTGTGGGGCAGTGGAGACTGGAATAGCCAGACCAACCTCTCATTTTACAGATCAGGAGACTGAGGCTCAGACAGGAGGAAATTGCTTGAGGCCCAGCAGGGAGGGTTCTGCTGAGATGGGCCTCTGCAGGCTGGTCAGGGTGGAGGCTGGATAAAACATCATGGGGCATGAGGCCCCTGTACTTTCATTGGTTCCAGCCTGCCTGACCCTGCTTGGGGCCCAGGCATGTTCACAACTGAACAAGATATAGCAGGAAATCATGAATCAAGGGGTGAAGGCGTTAAAGGAGTTGAGCTAACTTTTGGGTCTAAATCCCTTTCTCTCTCCTTCCAGGCTTGCTCTGGCCTGTCCCTGCCTGGCAGAGTCTAAAGGCTGCCCTCAGCTCTGCCTTTCAAATTGCACTGGGAGCCAGGTGACAGCTGGGAGAGCCCACTGGTTCAGCACACAGAGAGAAAGAATCTGAGACCAAGACTGATTGCTACAGAGGTAGGCGCTCTTTCTGTAGCAAAACTTCTGAAAGGGAAGTTGTCTTTGCAGGAGGTTTATCTGTAAGAGGCAGCATGGTACTGAGCAGGGGTCAGCAAACTTTTTCTGTAAAGATAGTAAATATTTTTGTCTTTCAGGGCCATGCAGCCTCCTGCAAATATTTCAACTCTTCTATTATAGCACAAAGCAGCCAGATAATACATTAATGAACAGATATATCTGTGTTCTAATAAAGCTTTGTTTACAGACACTGAAATTTGAATTTCGTATTTTTGTACATCAAAAAATATTAATCTCTTTTTTATGCCTCCCCCCATACATTATTTAAAAATGTAAAAACCCTTCTTAACTTGATGGCCTTACGGGAACCAGGGCAGGTGGCAGGAGGGAGTTTTCAGACCCCCGGACATGGGAGCCTGGACTTGGGAGTCGGACAGCCCTGAGGTCAAACCCCAGCTCAGCTGTACATTTGGCATCTGGCCTTTGGCAGGTGACGTAATCTTCTCTGAGCCTCAGTCTTTCTATCTACAAATAGGAATAATAATGTCTACCTCATAGGATTTTAGTAAACGTTAAATGAGTTTGAGAGTGCAAGGAACCTGACATGGACTATTTGAAGTCCTCACTAGGTGGAGGTTATTATTATTACTGCTTTTATCATCCACAAGAAAACCAGTAATGAGAGCTGAGAGTGATAGCCCACTCTCCATTTCTACCCTGAACCTCTAAAGCCTATTTAGAAAGGCAGTCACCACAGGCTTTTTACAAAAGCTGTAACCCTTTGCTCTTGGCTACAATGAACTCATCATGTTTGTGTCCAGTTCAGTTGAACACATGCTCACTGAGCACTGACTGTGCAGGGCTCAGGGTGCAGTGGGAGTGGAAAGATAAACCTGGCCTAGTTCCTGACAACAAGATAGGTATCTCCTTAGGAGGAGGGATCACGTGCAAACCCAAACAACCACAAATCAAAACAGCATGTGGAGTAAGACCTCCCAGGGAGGCAATCATGTCTGCCATTTATGGAGTTCCAGGCTCTGTGCTCTATGTTAATCTCATGTATATATAAACCCTGAAGGAGAGGATTGTTATTTTCTCCATTTGATAAGCAGGAAAATGGAAAGAGAGCGACTATTAAGGTACTTACCAAAGTTATGCCCAGATGAGCAGAGGATGGAGATTCATACCCAGGTCCGGCTCATGTGGGTGTCTCTGGAGCCCAGAAAGTCTATTCTGGGTGTGAAGGTTGGGGTTGCTTCAGAGAGAGGGCAGCTTTTGACCTACCCCCTTGAAGCTAGGGAATGTTTTTTCAAGTATTGATGGAGGAGCAGGCGTCGGGGTGGGAGGATTCAGGCAGAGGGAATAACGTGAGCAAATGTCCCTGGATGGGAATGTGGAATGCTCTATGCGTGTTTGGGAAACAGCAAATGGCCCAAGGAGGGTGCGTTCTGTACCAGTGTCCTGTCTCCTCTATGATCTCCTTGTGCCTTCAAGCAGGCATGGGGGAGAGGCACGGCCTGATGACTTCAGCAGACTCAAATAGGAACTTCCTTGCAACAAAGACCTTTTCATTGTAAAACAGTCTGCCGTGCAATGTACTCAGTTCTTAAAACTTGCTTTTTCATCCATAATTCCTCTTTCAACTTCTAGATATGACTTTACCGGTGTGAAGAGGCCGTAGGGTATGGTGAAAACAGTGCTGGGCATGGGTATGGGCTGTCTCAGCAGGTGCTGCATGACCCTGGGCTGCTCAGTTCCCCTCTCATGTCTCAGTTCCCTCAAACATAAAATTAGGGGTTAAGTGACCTCTGGGTCCTTTCCAGTTCTGACCTTCTACATTATGGCATGCTGTCCCTGTCTCAGCAGGGAAGCAAACTTCACCTCTCACTCAGAGCAGGGGAGGCCACTGCAGAGCAACATTAGATGACTGGCTGGGCAGCCTGGACGCCAGCGTTCGAACTTCCCACCTTCAGGTTGCCGACGGGCTACTTACTGAAGCTCATGGAGATCTATCCATCAACCAAGACATCTATCAACCAAGACATCAACTGTTCAATTAGGTCATTTATTTATTCACACCTGGTTTCTGGAGCCAGACTGCCTGAGTTTGAATCCAGGTGCACCAGCCCTGAGACCATAGGCAAGTTAGAGAACCTCTCTCTGTCTTAGTGTTATTCTCTGTAAAGTGGAGATAATATGGAATTTGCCTTACAGGGTTGGGAAGGATTAAATTGGTCACATATATGAAGTGCTTAAAAGCATTCCTGGCGTGTAGTAAGCACGATATAAGTGTTCACTATAAGTATTATCATTCAAAGCATTTCTTGAGTGGGTGCTGTGTGCCAGGTACTGTTAGCAGCTTTTCCTACGTAACACCTTCTCAATCCCAACAGCCCTACTAGTTAGACATCAATTAGCCTGCTTTTCATAGGAAGTAACTAAAGTGTGAAGAGTTTATGTGACTTGCCTGAGATGGGCCACCACCCTCACGGGCTGCAGAGGACACATCAGCAGGGCTAAGAAGGGAGACAGCTGGGAAG
>NW_006431920.1:12141714-12159997 GCF_000325575.1 Pteropus alecto | reverse complement strand
CCTCCTGCCCTTGTCACTTAACATCTGTCTCACGTTGCCTCCCCACTGCACTATTCGGTTCTCGCTCAAACCTGGACTCCTGCTCGTATCTTGTCTTGAACCGTATAGCCTGTCAGCACACAAGGAACATTTGCAGGGACTGGGGAGAAATGTGATTTCGGAGCAGGGAGAGAAGCTCAGTGAGACCGGAAAGCGGCCCCTCCGTGCTTCATTTGGGAGCTGCCTCTCTGCCAAACCAATGCCCCGCTTTGGAAAATCAGGACGTTACTACTTAGATAAGTGAAGACACACGTCTCAGCGAATACCCCAGGCGTATCGGACTGATTATGCTGCACCGTAGTGCAATTTCCTCTTGGGTTTTATTTCTTTGGCCCAACATTGTGCAGATGGCGTGCTCCGCTTACTGGAAGTAAGTGTGGAAATGATAAAATAGCAATACAAAACATTTGGATATCACTTGAGCTGAAACTTGACACTATAGGTCTGATTGAAAATCCAGCAGGCTTCTTTCCTGACCCTGTATCCCTGCTCCCCCTTCACTCGCTGAATTCCCCCAGCCCTCTCCACGGGCCGCTGTTGTTAGCTCTGGCTCTGTTAGGCTGACCTCTCCCTGGAGATGTGTGACCAGGTCATTAATCTCCGCAATTAAAGTCCCAGGACTCACGCACTTGCACGTGCACACGCCCCTCTCAGGCGCTGCCCAGGGCTCCCCTTCCAGCTTTAAACTCTTCATTGATAACTTCCTGCTTGCTTCCACCAAACTTGAGTTTCTCTCTTACACTGTCTATGGGGAAAAGCATCTTCTTCTGTCCTTAGAGCTCCATATCCTTCCTCCTTTGGAGCCCAGCTCACAGAGTGCCTCCCCCAGTGCATCCTCCTTATTTCAGATCGCTGTCTTTAGCCTTTTCTTTGTCCTAACATATTTTAAAGTCTGCTCTCAATGCAGAAATCCAACTTTCTTAAAGTTTCAGGATGCATCCCCACATCTCAGGCCCCATCATCCTGTAAACCTCACTCCTTCTGTACTTCTGGTGATTTCCCTAATGACTGCAGATTGCAGGATGACTTGGGTCACCTCAGTAGCTACGTTAGGGGTAACTGGAATTCCTGAAGCCTTCTTTCCCATCCTACACTCTGACTAGACATTTTAGTTTAACCAAACCTACTATATTTTTGCCTCTTGCCTTTAAAAATGAACTTGCTTTCAAGAATCCAAGAGCCCAGACAGAGTGACTGACCCATTCTAATGATGTCTCTCATGGGGTCCACCCTCAGGGCTCGGGTCCATTTCATAGGAGAACGTGGATTCCTTTGGGGCACTGGTTTTGCTTCTCAAGCAGGTGGAAATATTGGCTTTCCCTTTGACTCCACCTCTCGGGGAGGTCTGGTGTATAAAGATCTACAAAGATTATGATGGCTTTGTTTTGTTTTAGGTCTTGTGTTTTAATCTCTTTAAACCCCAGTTTTCATCCTATTGGTTTCAAGCCCTGGTCTTGTCATAGAAAAAACTACTAACTGTGCTGCTGCTGTACCAACAGACTTGATTTTCTTGGTTTCTGTAAGGCACTCCTGGGCCACGGCTCCCTGTCTGAGTCACCTTGCACTGCTATAACAACCTGGAGACTTGGTGCTTAAACAGCAGTAATTGATTGTCTCACAGTTCTGGAGGCTGGAAGTCCAAAATCAAAGTGTCGGCCGGGTTGGTTTCTTCTGAGGCCCTTCTCCTGGGCTTCTCCCTGTGTCTTCATTGGGTCCTCCCTTTGTACCCATCTGTGTCCAAATTTTCTCTTATCAGGTCACGAGTCACATTGGATTAGGACCTACCCCATTAACTTAATTACCTCTTTAAAGACTCTATCTCCAAATACAGTCACATTCTGAGGTACCAGGAATTTCAACATATTCATTTGGGGGGAACACAATTCAGCCCCTAACACTTTCCATTTTTTAAATATACGCTGCCTGATTTTAGGGCATCCTCGACCTTTGTTTAGAAGACATTTCTGTCTCTATAAAATGGGATCGGTAAGGATACTAATCTCTTGAGGTTGTTGTGAAGATTAAGTGCCTATGAGGCTTAACATAGCCTAGCTCATAGTAGATGCGCAGTAAACATTAGAGCCATTTATATAAATAAAGATGGTGATGATAACACCACAGTTATTAGCATATATCTTGTTCATAACAGATTTCCTTTTTTATAACACCTGATGATCGTTTTGCTCATGTCCCTTTCATTTTGTTCATTTCTTTCCAAAAGAGGCTTCCCTGTGGCTGCTCAGCACCCCAATATGCAGTCAAAGCTACTCTCCACCTCTGCCCTGAGGACTTTGAAATGCTCTGGCAGGAGGAGGCGCTGGGCCTGCCTCACCTCTTCCGTCCCCTCCTGGTGACCAGGAGACCCTGGGGCTCCCATAATCATAGCTTGCTAGCTCAGGCAACTGCTTTTGACCTTGGCACCTTCCCCTGCACTGTACCAGGTACCTAGGGGAACTGCCAGCTCTCTCAGCCTGCCAAGTGACTCTCTTCAACCATACGAGTGATCTGGGAAATCTCATCTCCCCTCCAGCAGGGGATCGATCTCCCTGGATTGATCACAAGAAAGGCGCTGCTATGTGGATACATAGACCCGCCACCCTCCCCTGAACACACGATACTTGGCTCACACTCAAATCCCTTATGATAAAGGCTTTCTGCTCAAGACTTTCTTTCTGTCTACATGCATCCAAGTGTCCATTTCTGTCAGCATTTTTAAAAATGTTAAATTGTAAGGCTGGGTCTATTCCATTCCCTGTCTTGTGCATTACATGTGCATAAACGTATTCAGTGGAGAGGCTGGGTCTTTACACTTTACAAAGCAGTTACTCATGAGTTCTTTCTCCCTTCCTCTACCCCGTCTCATGTTCCTGTGCTTTTGCGTCTGCTATTTCCCTCCTGCCTGGAAGCATGTTTTCTGCTTTATACCCTGATGAGCGCTTGTCCTAAGTCAGGCCTGAGCATAGGCTCTAAGAGATGCATTGCTGACCTTCTCTCGTTGAGCTGATGACCCCCTCCTTGGTGGCTCCATTGTACCTTTGATGGCATCTTCTCCATACTTATCATCCTGGACTGTGGTTTCCTGTTTGTGTAGCTTCCCTAACTGGACTAAGAGCTTCTCAAGGGCAAGCATGATGATTCATTTAACTTTGCATCCTTGGTGCCCGGCACAGTGCCTGGCTGCACATGAATGAAGCCAGTGAGGAGGGCTCTGGGCCCTGGCTATGCTGGGCAGTGCCTTTCATGGCATTTTCCATTCAGCCTCACCTCTTCCTTTGTCCTGTTTTTAGCCTAATTCCTTTCAAGGCTCTGGCGAGAGACTCTGAGCTCATTTTCATGATTGCTTTAAATATTTGGGGCTGTTGGTATGCCAACATGGGGACCCACGCTAAGGAGGGAAAGGAATTTTCTAGCTCTCTGGGTCCTGCCCAAACACAAAAAATGTGCCAGAGGCAGGGGAGGTTCTGAGAAAGTGCCAGATTGGGTCAAACTAAACCACTTTCCTACCTGGCTTAGGGAGCCAGGAATTTTGGCAGGAAAGGAGAAAGCGAGAGGACACAGAGGCCTGGGGGCATAGGGTGGGGACAGGGGAGGGGTGGCATTCCGGGAAATTTGGGAGGAGCCCCAGGGGGAAGTGAAAGGGCAGAGGCCACACTGATCTGAAGATGCAGTGTCTGTGAGGAGCCCCCTAGAGTATGCTCGGACAGTCCTGGGAGCCAATATTGAAAATCAAATAGACAGGAGGAGACTCTGAAAGTCTTGTCATGGAAGAACTTGAAAGCTGCCAAAAAAAAAAAAAAAAAAAAAAAACCCAAACCCCAAAACAAAAACCTTTTGATTGTCTGCATAATGGGAGGCCTCAGAGGTCACCTCATGCAGCCCCTGCCACTATATAGATCAAGAGAGGGAAGTTCAGAGAAGAATGGGGTGACTAAGATTCCACAGTTCATGGTAGTCTCACCAGGACTGGAATCCAGATCTCCTTGATCTCTTTCCAGAGCTCCTGTCTGCCCAAGTGCTGGCAAGGAGCCAGAATTATGTTCTTCGAATTTTCTTCAACAATTGTTAGAAATACAATAGAAAGTCAGGCTTCTGCTTGGTGAGTTCTTGCTACAGCCAGGTACAATGTTAAGTGGTTTACATGTTTTATCTTATCTCAGAGCAGCCTTATGAAGTAAACATTGTAACCTCATTTTAAAGATAGGGAAACTGAGTTTCAGAGGCAAAGTGATTTGCTTAGGTCAACCAGCCTACTGAGCACTGAAGTCCAGATTCTAATTCAGAGGCTGCCTGATTCTGGAGTTCATGCTTTTAATGGCTGCTTTCTAAAACCATCTTGCCTGACCTTTACAGATCTCAGGAGATTGGGTCAAAAGAAAGATGGCCTAAAGCTTCAAGATGAAAATGCAACATCTCAGCCCTCCTGACAGTGAAGTCTGAGGCAGATAGGTGTGGGCATCTGAAGGAGACAGGACATTTTTCTTCCCTAAAGATTTTCCAGTCAAAAAGAGGTCTGTGGTTCCAGGGGTGGAGATGGACAGATGACCTGTGATGGGGCTGCTGATTTAAGAGTGGATTGTGAGATGAGCCAGCCAGAAAGAGTAGTGAGAGGAAGGAGACAGAGATTCCTTACTTACTTCCAGAACTGGCTGCTGGCTTTATTGTCTAAGAGTGAACTTGTAAAGGAGAACAACGGCCCCTTAAAATTCACACACTTTACATTTATAGAGCGACTTTGGGCTCTCAAAGTGCCCAAATTCTTATTGGATTCTTACATCAAGGTAGGGTTCCTATTCCCACGTAAAAGATGAGCACACAACCCAGAGAAATTAAATGACTTGCTCAAAGTCACACAGCTGCCTGCAGCAGTTCTGGGACCACGACCCAGGTTCTGAGCCCTACATGGAAATCCTTCATCTTGCACTACTTCTAGTCGACAAGAGAGCCGGTGGAGATGCTACTCGAAGCTGCATTGTCTCAGGGGATGATGACCCCACACCCAGCTCTAGGTTTGCCCCGATTGGGCTACAAAAAATCCTATTTCCTTTGCTTTTAGTTGGTTCCAGAAAGACCGTGTGACACAATTCTAGTTAATGAGGCAGCTCATTGGAAACCTTCTCTTGCTCCTAAAGAGTTACAGAGAGGGGCAGTCTCTGATTGTCATGGGCCTGAAACATGATAGCTGGGACTGCTGCAGCCAACTTGCTACCTGGAAGAAGCCAGCACATGGGAGAGAGATGAGCAAACAGATAAGAGTCTGGGTCCTCGATGACATCACTAACCAACAACGGCTACACATCCCAGACATCAGACTTCGGATATGGCACAGTTGAGAAAATAAAAGGATAAGGAAATTTGTCTTCTTCTTAAGAATTAGGATAATCTCTCCCAGAGGGTCCCCAGCAGATGGCCTTCATGACTTTTTGGCCAGCACTGTATCCCGTCGCTACCCCAAACCCAAAACCAGACGATGGCAAGTGGCCTGGGAATGGTTTGATTGTCTTATCATGTTAGTTGGGGTCAAAAATAGCAAATGCTCTATAATACAACTTTTATTATGTGCCAGGTACTGTTCTAAGTACTTTAAATATAATGGTCTGGGAAATGTACTATTAGTATCCTCATTTCATACAGAAGGAAATGGAAAAGCACAGTTTAAATAATTCGCCCTGGGGGCCACACAACTAGGGAGTGGCAGAACTAAGTTTTGAACTCAGGCTCTAGCATCTGCGTCCTTAATCACTACTTACTCAAGTTAAGAATGAGATCAGCCTCCCTGGAGCACATGGCTGTGTGAAGGAGAGGTGGAGACTTGAACAAACTTGAAGTTCTCTTAGGAAAGGAGAAGAAAGAAATAGATGGTTAGCAAGTGTTTGCTACAGCCAAACCCATTTGTTACTCTACCTACAGATTTCCTTTGATGGGAGCTAACAAATATCCTTATGGTTGAAGCCAGTTTGAGTGTTTCTCAAACAATTAGCTGTAGCTCAGTTGTCCTAACTAAAACAAGTTATTATTGTGGACTAGAGTGATCTTCAGGGAAGAGAATGATTCGAAGGATGGATAAGATTTAGAGCAAATGGACATTCCAAACAAAGAGAATTGCAAAAGAAAATGTCCAGAAGACGGGGCTGGGAATAGAGGTAGGGTAAGGTCTTTGAAGTCCTTGAATGCCAAATGGAGGAGTATGGGCTTTACTCAGGCAGTGAGAACTGCAGAGGATCCTTGGGTAGGGGAGTGGCTGGGCATTTAGAGATCCATCCTAAAGCTGATCAAAGGAAGGGTGTGCAAGGGGAGAGAGCTGGTTGGCAAGAGGATCTACCTTATGATAAAACTTTGAATAACAGTGATAGCATTAGAAATGGAAAGGGAGAGACACTCCAGGAGGTATTGAGAAAAAATTATGTATTGACCTGATGACTGCTGAGATGTTAGAGAATGAGGAGTCCAAGGTACCAAGAAGTTTCACACTTCAGTGACAAGAAGGTGGAAACCAGGAGCTTGCCTGGGGGTGGTGGAAGTGGAGGGGCAGGATATGGTGGATTTGGCATTAGACTTGGAGATCTGAAATAGTGGGACACCCACATGAAGACATAGGATTAAGATATTAGCCAGGGGTAAGAACTAGAGGTGTCGATTAGAAAGCCGAGGGGATGGCTGGAGTGGATGAGACCTCCGAGAAAGAGAGTGTGGAGAAAGAGGGGGACACTGCCGAACCCTGAATCTAAGGAAACATCCAGCATTACATGGTCCAGGAAAGGGCACGCAACAGAAGAAACGGAGGAACAATCAGAGATTTGAAGGCGAACCCGAAAGACAGAGAGAACTAGAAAACTGAGGGTTTCAAGAAAGAGGGGTCAATAGTAATAAATCCTACCACAGCAGAGAAATCCAGGTTGGTGAAAGCAACATCTTGCTTTTAAAAGAAGAGACCAGGAAGATTGTAGATAACCCAACATCTTTACAAATGGCTCCTGGGTCTGTAAATTGGCATAAACCTTCAGAAGGGCAATCAGGCAATATTTGAAGGTGTTAAAAATGTATACATTGTTAATCCAGAAATTCTTCTTAAGAGAGTATAACCCCAAAGACATATTAATTCAAGTTTATTGAGTACTTTCTTAACCGATGACAGTGTCAAGGATGGCATCATTTTAAGCACTTTATACTTAATAATTTATTTAATCCTCAGGACAACCCTATAAGGTGAGTATTATTAATACTTTTACAAGTAAATTTTCATTTTACAAATAAAGAAAATAAGACTCAGAGAGGTTATGTCATTTGAAAAAGGTCTAACAACTGAAACGTCGTGACATTGGGATTGACATCCAGTGAGAACAGCTGCAAGGCCCTTGTTCTTAACCATCAGGCCATCTTGCTTCTTGAAAAGATTAGAAATGAACACAAAGCTATGCCCTGAGGGTGTTCATTTTAGTGTTATAATAACAAGAAACAATCTAAATGCTTAACAGCTGGAAGTTGGCTAAATTAAGTCTGACTTCCAAATGAGAACTTGCTATATAGACATTAAAAATCACGTTGTCAAGGAATACTCAATGACATGAGAAAATGTTGATGATACATTTTTAAGTGAGAAAAGCTGTTTTCAAAACAGTATGATCCCAAATATATATATAAAAAAGATACTTTTGCTCATTCACATGTGTACGCGTTGGCAGACAGATCTGGTTTCTGTACTGGATTGCCTATGCCACCACCAGGTAACCTTTCTCATCCTCCCCCTGCCTCTCATGAGTGCTCATCCTCATACCCCAGTCAATTTAGGGTGATCATCCCTATGCCTCTGATAAGTGGAATGAGTGGTGGAGTTCCATGCCCCAAATGCCAATTTTCTCCCTCAGGTCATTCTGGGAACACTTTCTCTATGAAGCAAGATTCTTACGGAGTGTCAACTATTGGAAATGTTTGCGTAGAGCTCATAGGAAGAATATTTCAGATATATGGTTGCACTTAACAATAGGTGTAGAGGAAAAGATGGGTTTCTCCAATGTAGGGGATTCTGGAGAGTACCTGGAAAAGGGTCCTATTTGGACCATGGATGCTACCCCTAGGGTCATCAGCTTTATGTTGCCAGTAGCTGAGCCCCCAAGATGAGTCAGAAGCCCCACTCAGAATCCTCTTGGCTTTCTGTCCTATGCTTCACCCCAGCTCTATATCCATGTTCAGGCAAAGCCCAGAACTGACTATTTAGAAAAATATTTAATTGAGATTCCTCCTACAGTGCTTATTTCTGTCTCAATAAGGCCTTGGCGTGCCATGGGTAGCTAAATATATTGGCTGTTTCCTCTCCAATGCCAACCTATTTTTTTTTAAATGTTTTCAAATCTGTCTGCCTAGCTTTCCCCTTAGAGAGAACTTAGAGCATTCACCCTCTGTAACCCAGGAGAGAAAAACGGTGGATGAAGTTAGCTTATTTAGAGAAGAGAAACCAGGGGATTATGCTTGTGCAGGAGAAGTATCTTCTTCCCTTCCTTCCTCCCAAACTTTCTTGCTGTAACTTGTGAATTGAGTTATTGGCACTGTGCTTAACAAGGAGACTACACAGATTTATGGAATTAGAAATGGTCCCTGCCCTCAAGGTGTTAATAATCTAGATCTACCAATAGTGCAGAGTGTTGACAATGGGGAATGCACAAAACAGAGCTGAGGGGAAGGTCTTCGGTTTCCTAGGGGGAGGATATACAGGGGACATTTTTCTAAATAGCATCTCTCCCTGTCCTAAGAGTACTTAGGAATTGAAGGAACGGGGAGAGCTAAGAAAGAAATAGGATTATAAGGGTAGATGGGATTATGTGTGTGTTATACTAGTTTGGGGTCATCATCCTGAGCACTTTTCCCAGTAGAATTCTGTGGAATTTGGTGTCTGATTCTAAAGAAGTCTTGAGTACAATTAATTTTTCCTCTCTAAGCTTTAGTTTCTTTATCTATAAAATATATTACTATAGAATCATATAAACATAGTAAGAGCCACAGAACCCCTTTTGCAAATGCAAAGTGTATACAGCACCCCAGTATGCACATAGCAACATCAGGGCTGCTGCAGTTGAGGCAGGGATAGTTCTGGCCTCCCCGCAATCCCCGTTGAGACACCTTATTGAGATTCAGGGCCTCTCTAGGCCTGCACTAGAAACCTGCCAGTTGAGATGGTGCTTCAGACTTTCCTGGCTCTAAGCCAGTCCTCAGTGTTCCCTCTTCACTTCCATTTGGGCATGTGGTGGTCCCTGCCTCCAGGGGGATTTGGCCCCTGTTACTTGGGAGCTTTGAAGGAGGCTGCTGGGCAGTGGTCTAGGAGTGGCTGGAATCACAGAACCTTGGGAATGGTCAAGTCCGTTGGTGGGAAGAGTAGGTTGTCATCTGAAAGCAGGAGGAGCATTGACCGCTAACGGGGTAAGCACAGTCTGGTAGCGCATTACGGATGGCTCTGGCTCCATTTACCATCTTGTGCTTCTGGAAGATGATCTAGGGGTGAAAGGTCGTTTCGACATGTCAAGGTCTTCAGCATCTCAAATGGGCTTTACTCTCTGTGGTATCAATAAGGCAAGACAGAGAATGGTCTCTTCATTTTATAGATGAGAAAACTGAGGCCCAGTGTGGGTATCTCTTCCACAAAAGGACGCTGAGACTCACTTTAGAGAGTATGGTCTGTACCACACACCCTCTCAGACCCCTGAGGAGTCGTTTCTGTTCTCTAACTTTATTCATTTTGTTGGTGTAAATCTTTGCCTCTGTGTTTTATCTTTTTCCTGCTGGTTGTCTAGAAAAATCTGAAGTTGGATTTCCTATCCTTCTTGACATTGCATAGAAGGCAATTGAGGTATTAGGGGCTCTTGAATAAATGACAAGAGTTGTGGCGGATTTCTGTCTCTGTTCAAGAAACACTGCTTTGGTAATCTTGGCAGTAGGCTAGAGGGTGGACATGGGAATTTTAGGGTGAGGGCGATTTCAATCCTGGGGAGTCTATAATTCCTCAAATCTTATTAACCCAGGGACTGAATACCAGACGTTCCTTTGGGTCTGCGTGCTGATGCTCTCAGCCTTTCCTAGCAGACTTTCTCCACTGGTCTGGAAGCTTTTAGGGCATTCCAAGCCCCCGCACCTCACCCCCGCCCCCGCCCCGGGGCTGGCCTCCAGTCAAGCATCTTCACACTCTGCTGCTTCCATCTGGAACTCCCTTCCTCGATTCCTGATGCTGGCTGTCTCCGGGCCTGCTGGCTATGCCGGTGCCCAGAATCTCGCAATTCAGCTCTGCCAGCCGAAGCCATGGTCAACTGCAGCGCGTAAGGGTGGCTTTCCCAGAGGCAGAATGCATGAGCGGGAAGGTCCATCCCAGTTACCTCTGACGATTCGCCCAAAGGTACCTTAAAGAAAGAAGAAAGGCAAGTTACCAGCTGGGAGGAGATATTTGGCATATGCATCACTGAGGAAAGATATTATTAAGGGCATGTAAAGAACATCTCCGAGTGACCTTAGGAGTCTAAGATTCTCTATGGCATTGACTGTCCCTAAGACATGAGACTTTGCCTGATATGGAGTCACGTTCTTTCCAGAAACTCTTATTTTTCTTTGGCAAAAAGGCGAGAGAGTCTGAACAACATTTGGGGGACTACAAACTGACTATTTCAGGGACTCAACTAAGACTTAGGAAACAGGTGTTAAGCATGCCTCTGGCTCCCTCTGCACAGCTTGCATTACTTCCTGCCTCCAGGAGGACGTAGTTATGAATTCAGTGGAGGTTGCAGGAAATGGTGCTGGAATAAAATGTGAGGAAGGGGAAGACTTAAAGTGGAACCAGGCCCTGCCCTCCAGCAGTGTGCACTCCCTGGAGACAGCTACACCCACGGGCTCTTATTTAGCCATCTCGCATAAACTTGTCCAAAAGTGGCCAGATGGCCTTCTTCTTCTGACAACCCCCTTTTTAACTTCTCAGTCTCCAGTGTTGACAATAGATTTCCCTTGCTATCCTGACTCAAACCAGGAGTCACCCCTGATTCCTCCTCCCTTCCATCCCCTACATCCAAGCGCTGGCGAACCTCCTTCCCCATCCCCTCCTTTGTTGATTCCCCCACTCGCATCTCCCGCGTGCCTTTCAGCATTTCACTCCATAAAACTCTGATCTCATGATATCAGAACCTACAATTAGCCCCACTTCTGATGAAATCATGCCCACCTGCCTCTCCCTGGCTTCCCACTGTCTCCACAGCATGCCCTGCACTGCCCCCGCCCCCCACCCGGCACCCCACACCCCTGCCATATCATTCTGTGCGGCTTTATCTTGTCTTCCTACTCTCACACAAACATGTCAGTTAGGTTCCTCCCTCCATACCTGGGCCTGAAATACCAGCCTCAGCTCTGCTCCAAGCTACCAACCCTTCAAGGCCATCTCCTCTGTGAAGCATCCCCAATCAGGCCATCCCCCTTATGCCCTTACTATTTGTGTTTTGATTATTTCCAACCCGGCACCAACTTGGCAGTTTATTATATATTGCTAAGTGTTGTCTTTTCAACTAGGTTGTAATCTTCCTGATGATCAGGGTGTGGTAATACCTGTTTGAATCATCTCTCTCATGCACCTAAGGCAACAATGTAGAAATGAGGGAAATTAACCTTTATCAAGGGCTTTACGACATTACATCATTGAATCCTTTCAACCCTGAGAGCTGGATATTTTTGTCTCTTTTTTATAATTGAGGAAACTGAAGCTCAGAGAAATTTTTTTATATGCACAGCTGATAAGTGGCTGAGTCAGGATTCGAAACCAGGGTCGTTTGATAACAAAGCATCTTTCACTACTCTATGTCTATTCTAAGGTGGGCATAGGGTGCTCATAAGTGCATTGAATCAGAAAAATAATTTAACACATGAAGCTGATGCATGCTTGAACCATCGCTAACACTGGACTCACTTGTTTGTTTGTTTTTTTAAAATCCTACCCTGGAAGCTTGAATCCCAGATTGACTTACTCCAGTGCTCTTTTTTTTCCCAGAGAAACTAAGAGCAAATTTTATGATTGATGTCTATTTAAAATTATCCTATTTATTTTTCTGGAAGCATGGTGTTTCTAAAATGTTTGCTTGGTGATGCCTGATGTTGCCTCTGAACTGAACAACCAACCAAGAGACTATTATAGCTGGGAAGATGTCTCTCTCAAGGCTGATGCCTCAGTAGAAAGTATTCCTGCCCTTGCATATGATTAGATTGTAATCAAAGGAGCAGGATGATGAATTGAGACGGAGCTCAGATATTAGAAATGCCTATACCTCAGCCAGGTTCCCAGATGCCAATTTCCCTCATGAACCTCAAAGAAAAATATTCACTTGCACTGACTGTGAAGAAAAGAGAGAAGGCGTGAGCACTCCAACACAGATCAGGAAATAATAAAGGAAGAAAAAGAGGAATGGAAGAAAACTAAAAGAAAGCTTGGTAGAAAGTTTTCTGTATACATAGATGGAGAATACATCTTGAATCTTCAGAACTGGCAGGGAAGCAATTTTGTCTTAAGCAACAACCTTCCCCAAATCTAGCCTGACAGCATGAATACAAGGCCTGGTGGTTTGGGATTTAAAGAAATTTGGCTTCAATCTGTCCTTTCTGCCCACCATGCTGGAACTTTCTGATTAAATATGTCAAGGCCTGGGCTCTACATGGCCAGCCCCTGTGCTGTTCTGGCCTGGCCCTCAATCCTTCCACAGTAGGAAGAAGAGAGAGAATATGGTTGGCTAATTCCATCTCAGTCACTTGGTGGTGTTTTGATCTTGATTTTCAAGGATGTTCACTCTAAAAAACAAAGGTTTCTGGGGCTTGACCATACAATTAACACAGAACTCTGCACTCCTGAAAATGACGCCATGCTTTCTGCTCTGTCTCTGGGTAGCTCTTCATTTGCCTTCTCAGTCTTCCTTTGATTCCAAGAAAGAGGGGACTCGAAGGCCCAGGGACCTGAGGAAGTGAGATTGTAGACCTGCCGAGCAGCCCCATTCCTCTCTGTGCTGGAGTCAGGGTGTCTCATGGCCACACAGACCTCAGCCCTTCCAGATCCTGGGTAGAAGGCACAGGTGAGGGCGAGCAGCCCCATTCCTCTCTGTGCTGGAGTCAGGGGTCTCATGGCCATACAGACCTCAGCCCTTCCAGACCCTGGGTAGAAGGCACATCGGCCACAGGTTAGAGCCAGTCTCTGTTATCTATACGTGTCTAGGCTGAAGCCCAAAGGGCAGGCGTTTGCCATGGTTTTGTCCAGTGCTCAGACATCAGGTCAATGTGCCCCATTCAGTAATTGCTTAGATAAAAGTTCTCTAGAGAAAAAACCTGTTTCAGAGAAGGCAACATGCCACAGCGGAGACAGAATGGATTGTGAAATCATACATTCCTGGGTTCAAATCCCCATTTCACCACGAAATATTGTATAATCCAGTAGCTTTTCTGAGCCTACGTGTGCCCACCTAGGGTGGTTCTGAGAATTGAATAAGACAGGTGCCTGACACATAGTCGGCACCAAACAAATGCCAGACACATCTTTCTCCTTTGAGATTCTGCGCCAGCGGTCCCCAACCTTTTTGGCACCGGGAACTGGTGCTTCTATGAGACTAATGCCTGATAATCTGAGGTGGAGCCGAGGCGGTGGTGCTAGTGCTGGGGAAGAGGCTGCAAATATAGATAAAGCTTCACTCGCTCGCCCACCACTCACCTCCTGCTGCGCAACCTGGTTTCTAACAGGCCACGGACCTGTACTTGTCTGCACCCTGAGAATTGGGGACCCCTGTTCTACACCAGTGTAGAGAGAGCAGGAGCCCTTGGTTATTTCTCCAGGTTCATTTCCTACTTCTCTTCCTTTTGCTGAAATACCAAAATCCTCCCACCTAGAGCATCGACACCTGACACCTCCTCGGCTTGGGTCTTGCAGCCACCTGGTCTCCTCATGGCTTCTTTGCTCCATTCCTGTCTCCGTTCAGATGTCACCTCCTCAGAGATATCTTCCCAGACCAGCCTGTCGAAAGCAGCCTGCCAACGCTCTCCATCCCTTCTCCACTTTTACTTGTCTTCCTAGCTCTCCCCACCCCCGCACATTGTATTGTCTCCTCAGGGAGATCGTCAGCTTCGCAGGGCAGGGATTTTGTTTGCCTGGTTTTTCATTTTATTTCCAGTGTCTATAACAGTTCCAGGCACATATTGTACAGTTGTCCCTCCGTATCTGCAGGGGATTGGTTCCAGGATCCCCCACGGGTACCAAACTCCGCAGATGCTCGAGTGCTTTATATAAAATGGCGCAGTATTTGCATATAACCTACGCACATCCTCCTGTATACCTTAAACCATCTCTAGATCGCTTGTAATACCTAATGCAGTGTAAATGCTATGTAAATAGTTGTTACACTGTATTGTTTAGAGAATAATGACAAGAATAAAAAAGTTTTTCCATGTTTGGGATAGGTGCAACCATCCTAGTCCTAACTACCTGGTATGTGGTAGCAATGACACAACATTTTTTTTCAAATATTTTTAATCCATGTCTTGTTGAATCTGTAGATACAGAACCCACAGATACAGAGGGCTGTCAATAGATACAGAGTTGTTAAATGATCGTAAACCAGAAATATTGGGAGAATGGATTCTGCTTGCCAGTGGGAAGGGCGCGGGGCACAGGGTCTCTGCTGCCTGAGAGGGACGTGCCTGGGCAAGTCTGTCCCAAGCAGAACCTCAGCCCTCACTTGCCCTTCATCTGGGTGCCCTGAGGCAGGTTACGACTTGCACAGCCCAGTGGGGTGACCTGGGGGATGAGCTACGTGGTCATAGAACTCTAAGACCCCTGGCTCTTATGCCCAGACGCCTGGATTCAGGGGCCAATCTTCCCACCATTGTGCCGGCCACAACACTCAAGTGAGCTAGCAACTCCCCCGGCCTGGAGGCTGTGCTTCTTACCCTGGGCATGGGGCACGTGGTGTGGCGCGTGTGCGTGAGAGGGGGCACAAGTGGCCTCCCTGTAAACGTGTCACGGCTCCCCGCCTCATCCTTTTCACCTGATTGTCATTCCGTGGAAGCATCATTGTTATGACATATCAACCTTGGCTGTGTCAATTCACAGGAAGTGCAATTCCCACCTCTATAAAAGATGGCACTGGTGGCTTTGGAGAAGTTTCACTTTTGGTGGGGCTGGGCGGGATGCTGACCGAGCTTGAGAAAGGACAGGATTGCCTTGGCTTTGCAGATCTCTCCTTCGCTCCTAGCTTCCTTAGAGGAAACGTTTAGATGCCCTGTTGGGGGTTTCTGGTGGAGGAGCTGGATTGGAAATATTTTCTCATCCAAGATGAGCTTCCCTGTGTCTAAGGGCCTCACTCACAAATGTGCCCGAAGAGATGGGCTGATGGAGAGGGCACTGGCTTGGGGTCAGGAGAACTGAGTTCTAGCCCCAGCTTTCTCAGGCCAGCCTCTTCCTTGCTCAGTGTGCTCTGAGTATGAGGGGCTGGACTCCACTGTAGGGTCCCTTGTCAGAAGCTTATGGGAGTTGAAGTCCCAAGAGAACAGTCCCACAGAGCTGAACACTGATTGAACAAAGCACAACTAGCTCCCTCCTCCCCCTCCTCATTCCTCTGTCCCTTCATCATTCCCATGGAGAAAAAGCAGCCTGATTCTCCTGCCAGGGACAGCTGAGTGGCCCCTGACATCTTCTCGTTTTTAGAACTGGCTCTGAGGAGTCTCAGCACGTTCCGTTTGTTTACACAGGCCCTGAGGACTGTCAGGGACAGGAGATTGTTTGGAGTCCTTAGGGACAGAGTGGGTGGGTGGGAGCTCAGAGGCTGGCTTGTCCATGCCATGGGGGCTGGGAGGTGGGCCGAAGAGAAACTGGCCTTCTTTTTCCCAGGCCGGAGCAGGCTGCTGCTTTATGGATGGAGTGCGATGTTGCTCACTCACCACATACTTCTCATCCCATCCAACCTCATGAGTGGCACGAGGCTGTAACCAGCTTGGCCTGGAGGAGCCCTCCAGAATTGACCTTGTCGGTGCCCCTCTGTGGCGGTTTTGAAACGTGGCCCCCCGATTCTTTGTCCCTTTTCCCCTTGAGGGATGAGATCTGCCTCCCCTCTCCCTGTGACTGCTTTGGGACTGTTTGACAAATGAATACAGTAGATGAGGTGCTGTGCCAATATCTGGACCCAGGCCCTGAAAAACTGGCGCTTCCACTTCCTGTCTCTTGGAACCCAGCCACCATGCCAAGAGGAAGCCAAAGCGGCCCATGGGGAGGAGAAGCCCACGTGGAGAGGAATGGACATCCTGAGCCCATGGCTCTGGCTGAGCGCCCAGCACCACTGTGCCAACACTGTGAGGCTCCATCGTGGAGCCCTCGGTCCCGGCTCCCTAGCCGACAGCATGTGGGGCAGAGACGAGTGCCCTGCCCAAACTGCAGGCGCATGAGCACAGCAATGCTTCTTACTGTTTTAAGCAACTAAGTCATGGGGCTGTTTGTTATCAGGCAATAGAAAACTGGCACATTCGGTGCTGGGGAGCAAACCCCCAAGTCCTCCCAGACAGTTGGTTGTATTTTTCTTGAAGCAGCAACCACTCCAACCACCCCATAGACTCTTCTTCCTCTGACAAAGACTCTCAGCTCATCTCTCCCAGCGAAGATGACGATTAGTAGGAATTTTATTCCCGAAGCCCATTCCTACTCCCACCTCATTTCACAAGTCCCCATGATCCCCTCCCCCCACCTCCTTCTATGTTTTTCTTTTTTCTCTTTCTATCAGGCACCTTTTTCTGACCTCAGGCTCCTGTAACTCCCCCAAGGGACTTGAACATGTGGCTTGGTGAAATATTGGGGTGTGCTCTGTGCCTGTGTGCACTCATGCATGTGTCTGTTCCTGTGAATGTGCATGCGCATGTGTGTGTGTGTGTGTGTGAGTGTGTGTGTGAGTGTGTGTGTGAGTGTGTGAGTGTGTGTGTGAGTGTGTGTGTGTGTGTGTGTAGGTATGGACAGAAGATAGCACTGCAAACATTGGAGGCGGGGAGCAGGTTGTAGAGGAGCTGATCATTTTGATGGCTGATGTTTTTGGTGGGTTGATTGGAAACCAACCATTCTTTTAGGAGATTTTAAAATTAAAATCAGCCTTTTCTGGTTATACCATTCTGCATATTTCAAATTTTCTACACCGAACATGGATTACTTTTGTAATGAAGAAAATAAAACTCACGTCCAATTCCAACACTAGAACTGACCAGAATTCACATTCTATTGGATATTTGAGACCATGCCATAAACATGGTTCTGTGTCTTGACTTTTCACTGTACTTTATATTTTACGAGTCTCACTTTCTCAATATTGTCCCAAATTGAATTTTTAGTGGCTGATAGTTTTCTAGCATAAATTGTTTATTTAGCATAATTTATTTGACACAACATATGTATCACAACCTAAATGTCAAATAAATATTTGTCAAATATATGTGTGTAGGGGTATACACACACATCTCATATCCTTGCATATAAATCTTTAAATCCTTGAATCTTTAAATCTTTAAAGGTTTTCATTTTGATTCCTAGAAGTGAAAGTTCCAGGTTAAACACTGTGAACATTTGGGAGGCTCCTGATATGAAGTACAGACTGGCAGAAATTATCCGCTCTGAAGTGTCTGCTTGGCTTCAGGGCCCATCTCCTGACTGTCTGGGCATCGCTCACTCTTTTATTTTACTCTCAGGGGAGGACCAGATGTGGGGAAGCCAAGGAAAGAAAAGACCAGGTAAAAATATTGCAGAAAGAATGTAACAGGCAGAAACAAAACAAAACAAAACAAAAAAAAACCACCCAAACTTACTCTATGAGTATTTTAATGACTAGGGAAGCAGTTTTTATTTTCTTGCCCAACTTAATGTGATGGAGGAGAGAGGGAACTAACGATAGTTACACAGGTAGAAGCCTTCCATTCATTGCCTCATTTAATCCTTACAAGCACTCTGAGTTATTATTATTCCTATTTTATAGACAAGGAAACTGGGCTCTGAGAAGTTAGAGTGAGACAGCTGGGAAGGCGGGGAGCCCGGATGTGCATCCAGGACGGTCCAGCTCCAGTCAAATGAGCCGCCATCTGGCCCCGGCATCTCCATAGCAATATAGGGGAAGGTGAATGGGCTTTGCCCCTCCCTCCCTTCCTTTCCTCCCTGTCCCAATTTGCTCTTTCTCCCTCTGAATAGGAGGCACTGAGATGAAGACTAAGAAACCCCTTTCCAACTGTCACA
>NW_006431920.1:12139188-12141673 GCF_000325575.1 Pteropus alecto | reverse complement strand
TGTCTGGGTCCCAATGGAAGCCTCTCACCCTCGATCCTGCCTGGATGACCTTTGGAGGACCCTGGTGGGCAGAGGATTTCACAAGTTGCTGGGGAGCCCTCTGCGACTGTTCTGACCTGCATTCTTGTAGCTCCTGTTGTCTAGGAGCGTAAGCCCTGAGCATGTGCAATGAGAGGGGGGAGGGCGCCTGTGGCAGGGGAACTGCAGGGAGTCGAACAGATCAAGGAGTATTAATAATGTGGCCGCTGGCTGCGAGGCCTGCGCTCAGAGTCTGTCTCTGGGCGGGGCCCAGAGGGCAGCCGAGGGCAGAAGGATGTGCAAGGCGCCTGAGCCCTGTGTTTAAAAGCCGGCATGCTGCAGGAGGATTGGATTGCCCCTTAATCAGAGCTTTAGTTCAAACCCTCACTCTCCTGGCCACTAAATTGCATCCCTTACCTCTTCAGATTTCATTTGCAGGACTTCTCCAGGAGGGGGCCCGGGCCAGATGAACCCCGTGTGGCTCTGTTTAGATGCCTCATTCCATTTGAGTAGCTTTGTCTGGGGGCGATATTCAAACTATTTAAGAACAGGAAGAATGACTTTAGTCTTAGACCAGTCTTAACAGATAGTCAACTCTGAAGGTGAGAGCAGGCTTCCAGAGGCCCTCTGCTGGGGTGTGTGTTAACTCATCAGTTGCTGGACTAAGAGAGGTTTGAACATGCAAAGAGAGAGAGTGGGGTGGCCAGGGACACTAGTGGGTATTTACCAAGTGGTACAGATGGTTTTCTATATTTTTAAGAACTGGTATGGCTGTACCCATATATACAGGTATGGCTGGGCTCTGCCTAGATGGGAAAAAATAGAGCCCAGCCCATGTTTTCTTAGGGTCATTGCAAATGAGTCTTTCCTGATCCATCAAGAGACATGGGCACAGGTCCCTCTTCCTCTGTATCTCCATAGAGAGCCTAGTAATAGTTTCTGGAGTCATGTTTCTGTAGTTGCCACATTCCAACTCAACAAAGATGAGCTTCGCATGGTCAGAAGCCTGTTCCCATTTCCACTTCATTCCCCCAACACACACACCATGGCACATGCACGCCCTGATGCCTCCCTCATGGCCAATATGCAATCAAAGGTGATTACGAATTTTGGGGGTGTTTTGGGGGTGGGTTAAATTCCTGTTGGGCATTTAAATTAAGATTTGTGATTCTCAAGGGCAGTGTGGCTGAGCAGCAGGCTCTTCCCCCAGTAGATCTGATCATTCCTCTTTCTCGGTGGCAGGATACTGACCCAAAAGTCTGCAAAACAGGTCTGGAGCAGCTTATCTTTCAAGTCTTTTCAATTTCTAGGATATGATTTCGTGTTTCCCTTTCATTACTGCACTGATGGAACATTCACCATGGTTCAGAAAATAGGTTGCGGAACCAGATGGCTAAGTTCAAATGCTGGTTCAGCCAGTCTATGACTTTTGTCCTTGGGATGACAGTAGGATAGTTGTGTGGGTTGTATAACAGCAGTAAAGTGTTTAGAACACTTGATCCTTCGTAAACTCTCAAACATTATCTATTTTTGCTGCTTCTGGTTAAGTGCAGGTTTTATGAAGCCTGAGTCTTACTTCTTTATTAACTGATACCCAAAGCCATCATATTCTGAACCTTAGTTTAGTAACTCCGTGAGCAGATTACTATCAGGGTCTCTGTCCTGTTTCAGAAGGAGCAGAAATAACATTCATTAAGGTTTTACTCTGGGCCAGACCTTATACCAGACACTTAATGTACACTTTTTTAATTTCATCCTCACAACTACGGCAAGAGATAAGTATTATTCCCACCTCATTTCACTCACTCCAAAGGAAATGGAAGCTCAAAAAGATGAAAGTCCACTACCAATAGTAATTACAGATTCAGACCCAGGTGGGGCTCCAAGCCCATGCCAGGATGAACAGAGGAATTCTTCTGGAAAGACAATTCTGTATCAGTCCGGGCTTTTCCCAGGACAGAAAGCTGACACCTGCATGTAGAGAAGGAAGCCATCCTGTGGGCAGAGGGCCCAGCGTTTCCCTGAAAGCCATCTCCCTCTTCTTCAAGCCAGACTTAACCATCCAAACCGCAAAAGAAGATGAAAGAAGCTTGTCGATGAAGTCCTCCACCCTAGGAAAAGGAAGATGAGAGAGAGAGCGAGACAGAGAGAGAGAAAAGAGAGAGAGAGAGAGAGAGAGAGACAGACAGACAGACAGACAGAGAGAGAGAGAGAGAGAGAGAGAGAGAGAGAGAGAGAAGAAAGAAAAGGAAGAAAAGAACAGAGGGAGGGGAGAGAGAACAGTACTTGACAAATATTTTCTGTTAATAAATACCATTTTGCCTCTAAAATGTTTGCCAGCCATCTAAGCAGGAAAAATTTTTCACATACCAGGGCAAACTGTTGCCAAAATGCCTCTCCAGAGAGCCTGCCCGCAGCCCCCCGTTTCCGTAACCTCCCAGGAGGCAGCCTCTCCTGGACTCACGCT
>NW_006431920.1:12129628-12139037 GCF_000325575.1 Pteropus alecto | reverse complement strand
CCCTCCTCTCCTTTCTCTCTCTGTCTGTCTCTGCCCCAGAGAGTGGAAAATTTCTGTCTCACTGCTCTCCTGCTTCCCATCCAGCGTTACCCACCTTCCAGTCCTGAATCCTTCTCCTTCTCTTTCCTCCTCCCAAACTTGGTTTTATCAAATTGAGTGAGAAGAAGTTCTCAAACTCTTAGTGTACTCTTCCGACATCTCCAACACTCTATCTTCATGTATTCATAGGTTCAACACATTTTACTGAGGACCTAGTGGTGGCTTCCATTTTTGAAAAGTGCATCAGGCCTCAATTTAGAGTTTGGAGAAAATTGTAGCTAGTGTCAAGGACTCGTTCAGTTTGTTTTATTGAATTTACTTCGGGATAAGACCCCTTGAAGATCTGGTGGGTAAGTTTGTGCCAAAACCTACTATTCAGGGACTCCTGAAGCCATCTGGGGAATATCTGGATGGAAAGGAAAGGCATTTGTCAACATCGCTCTGCCAAGCTGGAAAGCAAATGTGGATCTAGTTAAAGCTAAAAGGAGGCCAGAGGGTTGATTATCTTTTCCCCTGATGGACCATCTTTTCCTCTCCAGCTCAGCCTTTCCCTTCCTGGAATAGAGAGAGGCCGGCTTCCGCAAGATTGTCCGCACTCGGGCCAACTGGGAGAGTAGCATCTAATACGGCTCCTTGTCTCAGAAGGAAGCACGCTCACTCCCCTACAGCCCGACCTTGGGGTTGAGTTGGCCTTTTTTTCCCCGCTCTGGTATACTTTGGAAACTTTTTAGAGGGCTCGATGAGTTCTTGTTCTATTAGGTCATGGAATCAGGACCTCTGGGTGAGAAGAACCTCTCCAAGGTCATCGTACCCAAGCACTAGCCTCTACTTAAAATAATTCTTTTTTCCTCTCTCTCTTTTCCTCTAGCAACTATATATTGACACTGTGTTCCAGGCATGGTGCTATAAGCTAAGGATATAGTGATAAATAAGACAGTTAGATTTTTGCCTTGCTGGAACTTATTGCCTGGTGGAAGAGATAGATGCGAGACATCAACATAGGTCCGTTGGTGCAGTGTAGCAAGAGCCATTTTTAATCTTTCTGATATTATGTTTTGTCCTTTGCAATTGAAAGCTTTATTTTTATGTATATCCTTTGACTCTGAAATTCTACTACTAGAATTTATTCTTATTTATGTGTGAAAAAGCACCTGTATTCAATTATTTGTTGTGGTAACGTTTATCATGGTAAACGATTAGAAATGAAATATGCTAGTCCCCCCTTATCTACGGTTTCGCTTTCCATGGTTTCAGTTACCCACGGTCAACTTCGGTCCAAAAAAATTAAATGGAAAATTTCAGAAATAAACATTTTATAAGTTTCAAGTTGCATGCTGTTCTGAGTAGTGTGATGAGATCTCATGTTGGGATGTAAATCATCCCTTTGTTCAGCGTGTCCACGCTGTATACATACCCTGCCTGTTAGTCACTTAGGGGCTCTCTCTGTCATCAGATCGACTGCCGTGATATTACAGTGTTATGTTCAAGTAACCCTTATTTACTTAACAATGCTACATTCACATAACTTTAATTACAGTATATTGTTCTGATTGTTCCATTTTATTATTAGTTATTTTATTAATCTCTTACTGTGCCTAACCTATAAATTAAGCTATCAAAGGGATATATAGGAAGAAACGTATATATAGGATTTGGTACTATCTAAGTCTCCAGCCATCCACTGGGGGTCTTGGAACGTATCTCCTGTAGATAATGGGGGACTGCTATGTCCCAAAAGTCCGTCAGTAGGGTATTGATTAAATACACTATGGTATATCCATATGATGGAATTCTATCCCGCTGAGAAAGAGAGAGAGAAAGAGAGAGAGAGAAACAATAAAGAAGCTCTTTTTGTATAGACATGAACTAATCTCCAAAAGATATTGTTAAGAGAGAACAGCAAGGTAAAGAGCAGGGAATTCAATGAGTCATTATTTTTGTAAAGAAAAGGAAAAAAGAATATGTGTGTGTGTGTGTGTGTGTGTGTGTGTGTGTGTGTGTGTGTGTGTGTGTGTGGTTGTTGATGCACAGAACATCTCTGGAAGGCTACAAGAGAGAGAATCTATTTGGCTGTGGGTTAAGAGTTGAAAGGAGACTGCTCACTGTATTTCCTTTTGTACCTTCTGACTTTTAAACCTGTGGAGACAGTAATTTTCAAATACTTAAATTTTACTTAAAATGAAAACAACAACACCAGAGGGAGGTAGGACACGGGTAAACTGAAGCGTGGGTGCCCCTTTTCCAGCAGGCAGCAGCCATGCTGTTTTGTCTATTATTGGCCTGGAGAGATGCAGGTTTAATATTGTCAGATCTTCCAATTTTACAAAAGAAGCTGGAAATAATGTTTGAAGAATCTTCCAATTTTAAAACGTTGGCTCGAAAAAATTATGCTAAGTGAAGCAGATCTATCTATGAGCTGTGTCTAGTCTGAGCCCATCAATGTGAAACACTGTGGTAGAAACTCCAGGATCTCTTGGGAAGCTTCTGTATTTGGGAGAAAGATAATGAAGGTCACTTAGGACAGGGGCAGCAGGATGGCAGAGCAAGGACAGATGGAGTGGACACTGTGTGTGGAGCGGACACTGTGTGCGGGGTATGAGTAGAAACGATAGGATCCAGTGACAACTGGGTGTGGGGGATAAGGAGAAAGAGAGGTGGAAGAGGGCTCTGGATTTTCAACATTTAGTGGTTTGTAGGATGGAGTGATTTATAGGCAAAATGGAACGAGAATGACTCTGAAGTTAGGAAGACCAGGGTGCTCACCCCTTCTTCACTATTTGGGATAAAACTTGGGTTTTCTTATCATTAAATATACATAGTAGTACCTACCTCAAGGTACTAAATAAAATAATGCATATAAAGTGTTTATGGTGCTCAAATGTTAATTGTTACAGAGATTCGGTATTTTTGGTCATCAGTATTCATTTTTTATACTCTCATTTTCCTTCTAGTTTGTGAGATTCTGGTGGACTTGACTCCACCCAAGGAGGGAGTAGAGAAAGCTCAGGTAGGATGATGAATCACATCCTCATGTCAACAGTAATAGATGGGCATATGACCCAATCCAGGCCAATTAGAACCAATGAGAAACAGTCCTGGAATGGAGGTGGGGTAGGAGCCTAGATCGCTATGGCCATCTTGCCGCCCCAGGAGAGAAGTCTGAGATGGAGCCAACCAGTTAGCTGAGAGATGAAGAGAGAGAAATCAGGGCCTGGGGAAATAGTTAATATCTTTGCATTAGGCCTCAGCTCTATGCCCAGAGTTTTCACCTTACTCCTAAGTCAGTACATTCCAAGTTGTTTTAAATAAATACATTTGAACAAACAAACAAATAAACATGAGCGTCTATGAACAGAGGACAGGAAACTGCTAAGCAGGTCACTTGGTGTTTGATGTCCTAGCGTCTTGGGACGCACCAGTTTCCTCAGTCCCCTGGAGATTTCATGGGGGTGGAAGGTAGAATGATTGATAACTGCTGAGAAGTCTCCATTCCTGCCTGCAAAACTCCTGTAACAGTGTTAGAGAGGCTTCCAGATTAGCAAAAACTTAGACATACAGTCAAGGGTGAGTCAGGAGAAACAAGGGAGATAGAGAGACTGCGGAGTCGGAGCAGGAGCGGGATGGTGGGAGGGAGCGGTTTCTAGATTTTTATGTGAGGAAGCTTTGTGGGGAGGCCTGGGATTCCATGGCAGTGAACCATGCAGGTCATTGCGGAGCTCCGTGTTCTATGTCACGTAGGCCCTGGGAACACGAAAACACGTGGCACCTGCAGTGAGACATCAAAGGGTTGAAGTTGTTCAGGCAGGAGAAGGTGAGGCCAGAAACCGACCCCTGAATGATGACCTGGCAAGGGATGGTGTGTGTGCGAATGTCCGTCTTCCCATCTCAATGCTCAAGGTGGGGTCCACGTCCTACTCCTCTCAGTAATCTGCAGAGGAACCCAGACAGTGCCTGCATAGAAAGAGCCAGAATGAAATGTTTCACAGGGAAACGAAATAAAAGATGTCAACAGACTCCTTCTCCTTGTCCTGGAAGAGCAACCCTAAGCAAGCTGCCTAAACTTGGAACTGAGTTATTGGGGCACATGCTGGTGGGGAGAAAGGAGTGTGGACTGAGATTTCTTGGAGACACACCGGTTGGCTGGCAATTGGGGTTAGTTGCCCTGACACAGGGTCTCCTTGCTAGGCTTCGCTGGAACTGCAGAGACAGGGGACAAGCCTGCAAGTTAAAGGGTCGTGTTTGGAGAAGGAAGACAGGTGGGAGCCTCCTGTTATCTCAGCCCACCTTTTCTTTCTTCAAGCACCAATAAATACGAATTTTTCTTCTAGAGGCTGCTAGGCTCTTTCAATAGCTGTCTGGCTACAAAGCTTCTGAAAGATTCCCAGATGACATCTTCTAAATCTTCGGCCCTCTTCCTAGCCTCATTCTCCTCCCAGTTAGATACCTGGATAGCAATCCCTGTGTCACAGTGGGATTCCGGGGAGTGAGAAAGGATGAGTTGCCACCCCACATCTCAGACCTTTTGGCAAAAAAATAAGAAATTCCACCTGCCGCTAAAAGAATAGAAGAAAAATGACTGCTGGAATGGAAGCGTTAGAAGATTTAAAGGCCTCCTGGGATAATTAAAATCTAGGCTCTTGCCCTCACAGCATCATTGATTAGCCGGTGGCTCTTGAGCGATTCAATTCAATTTATTCATTCATTCAACAAACACTGAGTGATTACCACATGCCAAGTACCTGTTATGAAAGCTGACTGAGGAATAGTTTCTGCCTTCACAGACTAGATGGGGAGATAGATGAGCGGTCAAGACAGTTATACCGTAAGGTGGTACCTGGTATGCTGGGAGGAACCCACGTGCAATGGGACTCCAACAGAGGGCTGTCTTTCGTTGGCTTGCTTCCTTATCTGTACATTAGGTGTGTGGTACCAGATCATAAAAGAAAGGTAAGGGGGTCTTTGGTGTGCCTGTCATGGTCAGACCTTGAGGAGAAACTTGGACTCAGGTTAGGCTCAAAAGCAAATGCTGAGTGGTGGTTCTCAAGCTCCAGTGTGCATTGGAATTAGAACCTGATGGAGAGCTTATTTTTAAAAGGCAGATTCATGGGCCCAATCCCAGGAATTCTCATTCAGTAGGTATGGGGTGGGGCCTCGAAATCTGCCTTTTAAAGAAGTATCTTGGGTTAATTCTGGTGCAGATGGTCCATGAACCATGCTTTGAAAAAGACTGTCTCCAAAGTCCCTGATGACTCTAATGTACTGAAATTCCCCCAAATGTAAGTCATTTAGTTTGAGAAAGCAGAAGTGCCTTTGTAGAGCCTGGATTTGGGTTTCTCCTTCAAGATACAGGCTTCAACTTTATGAAACTAGCTAGTAAAAATTGCCAGGCTCTTTGATAGAAAGCACGTCTATTCATGCAGTTATTCTTGACTTAGTTGTTCAGGGAGCAACACTGTAAAACTGCAATATGGAGTCTAAATAGTTTACATTCAAAAAACACCTAAATACACTAAATAAGACAGCAATTTGGGATATTGACTAAGAGCACAGGCTGTGAAGCTAGTTTATCTAAGCTTCAATCTGAGCTTCTTCGCTTGCTAGCCATGAGACCTCGGGCAAGTTACGTTACCTCTCTGTGCCTCAATTTCCTTATATGCAAATAGACTGATACTATTAATATTACCTCAAGAGGTATCACAGGAGTTAAGCGAGTTAATATGTATGAGCACTTAGCATGGTGCATAGTGCTTACCAACAAGAAATGTTACCTGTTACTGACAAACCTGAGTGTATAAAAACCTCCAGGAGCCAGAAACCAAGAAAGAACTAAAAAGTAAACACATCGGCTATTCTGTGCCGTTACCAAGGGGTGGAGGAGCAGTGTTGCTGTTAGAGCTGGTCTTATTTACACAGGGGTTTGGGTTTTAACACAGTTCAGGGACAAGAAACAAGATCTTGAGCCTCTTGGAGGTGGAGTATTGGCACGCAGACTTCCACATAAAGCCAAGACTGTGGAAGGACAGCATCCTTTAAACAATTGTAGACTAGAAATAGTCAATCTCTAGCAGAAAAAAAAAAAGGAAAAAAAAATTTTTTTTTTTTTTTTTAAAGAAAGCTTGTTTATCTTGAACTGAACTCTAGGTCAGGGAGGGAAAAGTTCTCTCTTAAGAATTTAAAACCACTGGCATGAGTCTTTAGAGGGTTTGGGGTTTGAATAAATAGTTCCTGCACAACCTAGAAACCCCTAGGCTAAGAAATAACATAAAATTTGGTCTGAGCCAGTGATACTCTGATAGAAGCAAACACTTTGATTATACTGGTTTCTCTACATGAAAACCCTGCTGAAGATGAGCTCGCAATCCAAAATCACACAATACACAAGGAAAAACCATGAACAAGAGCTTAGAGATGCATTAGATTATCAGACCTTTACATTATAGAACCATCACGGGAGACCATAAACTGTGTTAAATGACTAATAGCATAAAATAAGTTTTCAAAACATAATATCTAGAAAGTAAACAAAATCAGGCAAATTAAAAAAAAATAGCACTTTTTCTTAGAAATTAAAAAAAGTCATTAAAATTTAAAACTCAATGAACAGACTTAATAGTAGGTTAGACATAACTGAAAAAAGAATAATAGAACTTGAAGGTAAATATAGGAAATTATCCAGATAGAGCCCAGAGATAGAAACTATGAAAGAGATCTTAGGAGACATGGAGGATAAAATGAAAGTTGAACATATATCTAATAGGAATTTCAGAAGAGAAACTAGAGATAATGGAGTGAGGCAATGTTTGAAGGGAAGATGCCTGAGAACTGATGAAAGATGAGAATGTTTGATTCAGGAATCACAATAAACTCCAAACTGAAGAAACAAAACCAAATATTCCTTTTGAGACACCATAGGGAAACTGTAAAACACCCAAGACAAAGAGGGACTTTATAAAAGAAACCAGAGGGAAAAGACCAAGTTCCATAACCGTTGGGAGAAGCTATGAAGACTACATGAGTGTAAGTGATCCTAGGATCTGCCTCCTAGACGTGTAGCCTACATAGTACAGGACCTACAAATGGTGGGTAGGGTCAGAGGCTGTGATCAAGGAGAACTTCAAAAGCAGGCAGGGGATTTGGACTTGGTATGGAAGGCTGCAAGGAACTTTTGCATTGTTGCAAAGACCCAATGAGACACATGAACAGGCTTAATACCTAAAAACACTTTCCAAAGGATTGTTTTGCAGTGACTGTGGTGCGTGAATGAAACTCTCTGGGACGCTTTGTTCCCAACTCCAAACTGCTGTTTTTCTTTTTGTTTTGTTTTTTGTTTTATCATTTTTTTTTAATATAGCACAGAGATGTTTTGCAACAATCTGAGGTACTTAGAGAAAAGTGGTAAATCAATTTTTGAGCAAATGCTTGCTGTTTTATTCCGGATTAACTATACTTGTGTGCAGTGTTGACATTTTTTTGATGGAAATAACATAAATTACTTACTTCCTTTTCACGCTCTTGCTTATCGGATTAGGAAGACCCTGCTTGGAAAAACTCTGGTTTGGGCCCAACAAGGGTATGTTCTAAGCAGGGGGAATATCTCTGAAAACCTTGATTTTACATACAGGTTGGTAATTCTCTGTGGCCTCCAGCTTCCTGGGTTGTTGCTGACAAATGGAAAGTTGCTAAACATTTGCTCAGGAAATGAAGGATAAAGAACCAGGCACAGCCTGCCAAGGAATGAGAATAAATTAGCAAAGGCTGGCCGCAGAGAAATGGGGAGAGGGGTGGGTACTACTCAGCTTACCCTGTCACTCTCCCGAGAGCTTCTCTCTCACTGGCCTGTGGCACAGCTGGCCTGGGAAGAGCTTATTCTTTAGACATGTTTTTATGGAGAGATACCTATGTGATGATCACTGCACTCAGTGTGCTAAGGACACCAAAGTGATCCAGACGAGCTCCCTGTCCTCTCAGAATTTAGAGTCTAGTGAGAGATACAGATAAGTAATTATGATGTTACTTTGAAAATGTGGTATGATGCAGGTGGTAGAGACATGGCAGTTGGAAAACTTATACTGAAGCTTGAGAGGAATAAGTAAGGGTAGCTAAGGGAAAGAAAGAGCAAGATGTATTCAAAGAGGTGTACCTTGTTCGACTTTCCTGGAGCACCAAAAGTGAGAGGCGAACAGTGAGAAATATTGTTGGAAAGGCAGGCAGGAGCCAGACCAGAAGGAGTCTGTACACCATGGTCAGGATAAGCCTTGGTCTTGAGGAGTCTGGGAGCCATCAAAGAGTTTTATGCAGGAAAGTAACCTGATTAGATTTTATTCTTAGAAAGCTCTTTCTGGCAGCTGTCTGGGGATTCCATTAGAAGGGAGAAGTGGGAGCAGGGAAATCCATTAGGCAGCAATTGCAGGGGTTGCAGGCCGACCAGGTGGCAGCAGTGGAGATGGGAAATGTGAGGATTCAAGAGACGCTTCCGCAAGAGATTTGATAGGGATCAGTGATGGGATGTGGACTTTGAGGGAGAGTGAGGATGCAGAATGATATTCAGGATCCTGATGTGAATATTAGTCAGAAGCTAGGAGGAAGACCTCTATTTCTATGATTTCATGAAAGCAAAGGAGGGAAGGGGTGATACAACAGAAAGTCAGCACAGACGAGGCTAAAGAAAACTCAGGGCCAGGTTCATGGTCTTACCAGGCCCCACACTCAGAAGGACCCTGTGCTTGGCTTAATGCTCTACTAGCCATTCTTGAAATCTATGACAATTTTATCTTTAAACTTGTGTTTTGTAAGAAAAGATGGATAGGAAAATGGAGGCTACCCATGAGCACAGCAGACATGTGCAAACTCTGTTCTCCATTCTTTGCTGCTCCGCTCACACAGAGCATCTGGGATGCCCCAGCAGAACTGAATTCAAGTGGACACACCATGTGTGGCAGTTCAGTGAGACTTGAAACAAGTACAAGATAAGTGTGTTAAGAAAATTGGCTGCTTTCAGTCTCACTGAGCCCCAGAATTTTCTACTCCTGTTCCATATCAACATCACTTACCACTGAGTAAGTAGGGTGCTGATTGTCATGAAAAACCACACTTTCCATTCAAATCACTTGCTTTAAATGCAAAACAAACAAACAAACACCCAGCAGTGGCTTTGTAAGAAACAGAAAGACCAAGGAACCTTTTTCACTCATGTTACTTCCCTATATTGGCCACCATTTATGCTGAACACGACAGCAGGAAGAAAGGGACAGGCAATGCGTAATTCCTTTTCTTTTGAGTCCTTCCTTATGTATTAAAATGAAGGAAGGAGGTATTGGTAGAAATGCACATATCGAATACACTTGAGTTAGTTTTGTTTAGTCACTCTTTC
>NW_006431920.1:12128105-12129617 GCF_000325575.1 Pteropus alecto | reverse complement strand
TGAAATACATAGACATATATGAGCTACAAAATACCAATTGTGTAATTTCTGTGATTCTGCATATGAGTTCATGTTCTGACAGTTGCGTTTAAAATGGGCATTGCACAATATAAAATAATTAGATTATCATGCTAATGATCTAAAGTTTAAAATTGTCTTTACTTGGAATAACATTTAATAACAAATAAAAATACTATGACAGTGAAAAAGCAAAATGGTACAGCCACTTTGGAAGACCATGTGGCAGTTTCTTACAAAACTAAACATAGTCTTAGCACATGATCCAGCAGTCACACTCCTAAGTATTTACCCAAATGAGTAGAACACTTCTGTCCACACAAAAAACTGCACATGAATGTTTATAGCAGCTTTATTCATATTGCCAAAATTTAGAAGTGACCAAGATGTCCTTCAATAGGGAAACAGATAAATAAACTGTGGTATATCCTACATCCATGCAATTGAATGTTATTCAGTGATGAAAAGAAATGAGTTATCAAGCCATAAAAGGACATGGAGAAACCTTAAATGCATATTGCTTAGTGAAAGAAACCAGTCTGGCTACACTATACAATTCCAATTATATGACATTTTAGGAAAGGCAAAACTATAGAGTCAGTAAAAAGATCAATGGTTGCCAGGAGTTTGGGGTGAGGAGAAGAGGGGAGGGGTGAATAAGTGGAGCCCAGGAGGGGTTTAGGCAGTGAAACCATTCTGTATGATACTGTGATGGTGAATATATGATATGCATTTGTCAAAACAAACAGACTGTATAGCACAAAGAGTGAACTCTAATGTAAACTTTGCACTTTGGTTAATAATAAAGTGTTAATATTGGTTGATCAATTATGATGAATGTACCACACAAGTGCAAGAGTAGAGAGAGGGTAGAATGGAACTCTCTACTTTCTGCTCAATTTTTCTTTAAAAAATGAAGTCTATTAATTCAGAATGTAAAAGAAGGATAAAGAAACCTTGATAGCATGCCATACGGACTCCTGGGACAGAGCTAAGAAGCTAGAGGGTAGAGAATACTGTAGAAAGGCCTCAGAGTGACCAATGGGCCTCTTTGCTTTGGCTTGGGTCCCCTTCTTTGTTAACAGTGAGTGGAGTCATGAAGGACACAATCTTGCGCCAGCTTCTCCATTGGGCATTGCCAAGACTTCAGGTAGACTTTGTCAGAGCTGGCGCTCAGGTGTGCTTTGCTGATGGATACTCAGCCCCTACTCTCTGCCCTACCTTCAGCTTGCCCCTTTTTAGAATTTCAGAGCCATATATGCTCCAACACTTCAGGAAATGGGGAGCTACATTTCTCCTCATACAACCAGATGATTGTCAATCTTATCAGAAAAGAGATATCTACCAAGTTGTTTCACTTCTCTGGGACTCAGCTGACCTACGTATAAAAGGAACATGGTGGAGGGAGACAAGTTAGGTGATTTTCCAAGAAAGCCACCGTAGAACCTCAGTATGTAAAAAGATGTAAGTGGGGCTGCTCTGGTTGAAAGTAGG
>NW_006431920.1:12126826-12128076 GCF_000325575.1 Pteropus alecto | reverse complement strand
CCAGAGTCTCAAACTACCACCCACCTGCTCTCTTTGAAGCTCCAGAATTTCTAGAAGCTTCAGGTACCATGGAACACAATTCAAAAATCCCTATATGGTCTACCTCTCTCATTTTATACATAGAAGAGCAAGGAACCTGTTTGAGGCCATACAAGTAGTTAGTGGTCGTGATGGAATTAGGACCCAGGTCCCCTGACCTCTAGTTCAGTGCTCTTTCCTGCTGTGGCCAGTTTTTGTTTATCGAGTGGAAAACACCCGACCAGCCCAAACATGAGCTCTGCCCTCTGGAAATGGAAACAGCAGCCCACGCACAAATCATTGCCACCACCCGAGCAATGGCATCCACACGGAGTGCCCGCAAGATGATCTTGACTCTCGCAGGTTATGGGTTTATAACCAAGTATGAGAGTCCCGGGGTACCCAGAACTCCTGATAAAGATCTGTCAGGGGTTTGGATGAGCCATTAGTTAGTTGAGTCTTAAGCAGCTTTGGCATTTGTCCCCTGTATCAGCACAGTGCTAAGTTAAGCACTGTCTTGTATTCTTGTGGCCTAGATCTTTCATGAGTATTGGTGGTATCTCTCGAACTAGATCCTCTATTCCATAATTAGAGAGTTCCCTTGTGCTTAGTTTGGCATTCTGTACACAGTTGGTGCTTAGTTCTGCTTACGAAATGGAAAGGGGAGCAACATCAGAAGAGAGTTCTTGAGGCAGAAAGGACCTGGCTCCACTTCGTCCAGTATGGCACGAGCAGGAGCTAACCTGGCAGCCAATGAGAGCACACTACATACAGATAACAGCTACCCGTTTGGAACATTTTCTGTGTGGCAGGCACTGTGCTGAACCCTGCAGATGCATGATCTCCAGGAGTGCTAAAAACAACCTTGGATGGATATCTTCCCAGCACAATGGACAGGAGAGGGAGCCGAGGCTCAGCGAGGGGAAGTCACTTGGGGGAGGCTTCAGAACCACCACTAGAACCCAGGTCTGGCTGACTTCCAAGCCCAAGTTTGTAATCTCCATATTAAGATGACCAAAACTTTGGTTTTTGAAAGATCCTATAGGTAACAGAAAGAGCTTGTGTATCATATTTTTTATATCCCTCTGCCTAGCCTCTGCCTTTCAACCCACCTTGCTATCTCCCCCTCCTTCAGCTTCCCAAAGATTTAGACAGGACACGAAATGAAATGGCTAGAGAGTGTGGAGCCAGCAAGTTTGTAAGCCAGACATATTAACATGGCCTAGAGACCT
>NW_006431920.1:12105228-12126810 GCF_000325575.1 Pteropus alecto | reverse complement strand
TTGGCTGAAATATTAACACAGCCAGAGATGGGGTAATGAATACATAAAATCTGCAAAGTTTATCCCAAAGGTCTTTAAATCAGGAACATTGTGATCTTACTGAACAGTTCCTCAGAGGCAGATATGATGAACTAAAGCTTTTCCAAAGTCCCCTGGGGCTCTGAGATTGTGGCGGGTGGTTACTTAGGAATCTCTCAGAGTCACACAGACGTGGGATTCAATCCCAGACCCAGATACTTCACTTAATAGCTGAGGGACTTGGGGCAAGTTACTTAAGCCTTTAAACTTCAGTTTGCCATCCATATCTTGGGAATAAAAATAATACCTACCTCAGAGGGTTATAAAGAGTGAAAGAGATTCGTGCTGAGTGCTTAGCACTGTATCTGGCATATTGTAAGCATTCAATAAAGAGTTGCTATTATTGTGATTATATATTTAATATTCCCCAGGTTCAGCTTCTCATCAGGGTTAATATAGTTCTTCTGATAGCTGAAGTGAGTAAACCTCCAGTTTAGTCATATCCTTTAGCGACCAAGCCAGTCCTTGGGCTCAGACTCCAATGCACGGCATCGCTCTCAATCTCTAATTCACACTTGCTTTGCAGTGTTTGTGTATCTGGAGGCCTACCTGAAGACCCCTCGTGGAAAGATAATTTTGTTGGCTCTTTCCAAGGATATATTGGGTGGTATCTCAGAAGGAAAATTACCCAGACCCCAGAATCTTTAAGTTTCTTAAAAACTATTGAAGCTGCCAGAATATCCAAAACCATCAAATCAACTTGAAGGTTCTCATTAGCCTTCCTACAGCTATAGACTCGAAATATTTGAGTTAGACTATTCTATGAAAACTTAGAAGTCATCCAGTCTAACCTCTTCATGTTACCGATCAAAATGCTGAATCCTAGAGAGAGGGTGAAACTTTGACTAGAACTACAGATTATTAGAATTACAGGCAATAAACAGCATCATGAAAGGCTGAGAATGAGACCAAGTCAAAAGATTTTCTGGATCTGGTGACCTCGACACCCCTCATGTCCCCAAACCTGTGGCATTCTGATGACAGTTCAGAAAGACTCTGGGCTCTCAGTGTCTTTCCAACTCTGTCTCTCTTTGCGGAGCCTTCTCTCTTGCATGCATGGCCGTGCAGTTGATTCTGGCATGGATTCATGGTCAGAATAAAGTCAACTACTTTTCTATCTTCTTGTGTGCTCATTGAGCTCAGTGTCTCTGGAAAAGTTAAGTAGCAGCTTCTCCAGATTAAAAAAAGGGTGAGGAGCACTTTCTTCCCAAAGCAATTCTCACAGTTCTGTCAGAGGTGGGTGGTTGGAAGATGCTGGAGAAATAAAATCAGTGAGAATCAAAATAAAGAAACCAGGGACCCAAATCAGAGAGATGGGGACAGGTCTGTGAGGAAGAAAGGGGAAGGGGCAGCGACCACATTTGCATTGTCCACTGTGGTGTCTACAGTGATCACACCTAATGTTCAGCAAATATACACTTAATGAACAAATGAATGAATGAATAAATGAATGAATAAAGAGAGGGAGCGAGGGAGGGAAACAGAGATATGCAGCCTATTAAATCACTTGGAGTAACAGACCAGGAGAGATGATCTGGTCAAAGGGCCATTTAGGCATGTGCAAGAAAGAGGACGGTAATAACACCATGGCGCCTCCAATGCAGACCAGACCCACGTGGCATATCACAGAATCCTCACTATGCCATAGGCATTGCCCATCTCACTTTCAGGAGTACTGAGACTCAGAGTAGATTTAGTGTTTAGACAGATGGAAAGCCTTCTTGGAAGGAGTTCATACTTAGGAACTCTCCTTCTCTAGATAATTTGTGTGCTGATTATTCTCCATTTGCCCCCCACGCCCCACCAGATTCAACATCGGCACCTCTCTGTTCTGCTCCGTGCCTTTCAGTACTGACCTCTATGGCCTATGTCACCCAGACTCCCTTGCCCTGGCCTTCTGTTGGGGAGCACTGGTTGGGGGTTAGAAGGCAGAGGAGAGAGAGAAGTTGCAGCATTTATTACCCTGCTCATTCTCTGCCCTGCAATCCTCTATGGCTATAGCTCTAGTCAGACAGCCACTCTTCCAAATTCTGGATCTTCCCGGTTCTAGTAACAGCATTCTCTCCCCTGGCCCCAACAGCACTCCATTGCTTCCTCACTGTTGCTAAGCCCTGGGTGCTTCACCATCCCTTTGTGGTTCCCTGAACTTTGCCCACATCTCTATAAATAATTCTTTCATTCAACTCTCTTCAGTTAAACTCTTTTGAATGCCATGCTCTTCTACCCTTCTGTGCCTTCATTCATTCAGTTTCCAGAAACAAAATAGGGTCTTCTCCTTTTCCTCCAATCCAGACCTTCTCAAGCTCCCACACCATTCCCTCCCTGCCCACCACCCTAGGACTCCAAGAAGTCTTCCCAAGGGTTCTCGTGCACAGCAATGCTGTCGTTCCCACTGTTAGACTGACTTCAGGGCAGGAAGCTCCTGCTCTATTGTCCTCGTGGTTCCATGACTGATTGACGTGTCCACCTGGTCACCTCGGCAGAGTAGTAAGCCCTTTGAGGGTAGGGAACACTTTAGTGATTAGAGTCCTAAAATCACAAACACGCTGGTAGGAACTTTAGAGATCAGCTCATCTCATCTCTTTATTCTACAGATAGGGAGGTAGAGTCTTGGACAGGGAAAGGGTCACATTGATGATCACCAGTCACATAGATAGAGCCAGCTCCACAGCTTAGTCTTTGGACTACTTCCCTGTGCTGTGTTGTTACACTGGGTACTTAGTAGCCCTCAGGATGCAGGTGACTCATCATTCAGTGTTTACCTTTAGCCCAGTTCTCTCCCCAGAACTCCTAACTTGTAAATCCCACTCCATACTCAACATCTTCACTTACGATAAATAATGGACATCTCAATGTGTCCAAAACTGAACTTGGAGAAGGTTGGTGTGTGTGACTGTGTGTGCCTGACGTCAGGGCATGGGAAACAAGTACTCATCACACATTAGCTTTCTATTAGCTAGAAACACTGTTCTAACTAATACTTGTGGTGCTGAATAGATTGCATTGGGCAAAAGAAGCCTGTGTGCTTCAACTGTGCTCTTTTTTCCCTTCTGGTTTTTAAAAAGATTTTATCCTAATGCAATTGCCTATATAAAAGAACTGGAAAATGTATCCCTAAGTGAAAGAATTGGCCAGGGGTCAAGTGAGCACCTACCAAATACCAATGATCTTCATTGATGCTAAGCTTCTCTCTTCAGCAGAGATAACCAACAAATCCAGCTGCTTCTTGAGGGTGCACCAAGTCAGGAAAAATAAAACCAGATCAATGGCAATGGGACTGTGTGAGCCGTCCAGTTTGCTATGGCAGGAAATTACATATCCAATGTCCTTAATAGCCATTCAATTTGTTCAAATGATGACTCAACAGGGAGGGCCTTACGATATGCAACCTTTTCAAGTATCTTTGGAATTGGAGATTGTGTTTCTCATAAGATAACTTCTCCTTCTCTGAGTTCTATGTAATTTCTCTCCACCTCCCTCTCATAAGGAAATTTATGGTGACAAGATAATCTCATCTTAAGGTCCTTTAAAAAAAAGACCCTTAATTATATCTGCATAAATGCTTTTTCCAAATAATGCAATGTTTGCAGGTTCCAGAGATTGGGAGGATACAGATGTCTTTTGAGGAGTCATTTTTCAGCCTACCATCCCATCCCATTATACAGATGGGAAAACCTGAGGCTCTAAAATGTGAGACGACCTGCCCAACATATAAAGAGAACAGAAGCAGAGGCGGGCTCCCAACATGGGGTCTGAGCTCAGTCCACGGCTCCATCTAGTCCAGTAAGCCGTGCCCTAAAGGAGAGCAGGTTATGACAGAGGACCCTGCTGGGGAGGACGCCCTCACCAAGAGGTTCTCCATTAGAGAGGATGAGCACAGCAGCTCAGCAAGGATTGCATGGTGGGAGAACCTCGATATCATCTACTTGGGGTAACACCAGAGACTCGTTCTTGTGGTCAGGCAAATTTTGGGAAGCAAGAAATGCTACATGACCCCCAGATCCAGGGAAATCAAAGTTATTTGGGAAAATGTCTCGGGTGCAAAGATCAGGGCTTCTGGAAGAACTTTGTGGTGATTCCACTTGGCATGCTGAGGCTGGAGACAGTGTATTCTCATGAAGGAAGCAGTGGACACAGAAGCACGTGCCAGGTCTTGTTCAAAGAGACACTGGGAGGCAATCGGACTCAGTGAGGGCCGTGGCCTGCATTGTGGTTTGGACTGGGTTGTGTGAGGACGGGATGGGTTTGGGACTCTGGCACGTGCTTTTCTGTTTGAGGAAGCAAACTCTTGCTCTAAGCACAAGGAGAAGGTAGGATGACCAGCTCCCCTCAGTTTGCCTGGGATTCTCCCCAAATAAGCACTGAAAGTTCCACCTCCATGAAATCCTAATTTCTAGGTAAACAGAAACAGCTGGTTCCAGCACCCATTCTAGTATGATGATTGCCTCTAAATGTATTTCAGAAGGCAAGGCCACAGCTCTGTCTCCTCAGAGAGGGGACATGGCTCTCTTTGCAAACTGCCCCAAACAGGCAGAGATGCATTTGCTACATATGAGTTTGGCTGCCCCAGAAGAAACTCCAAGTGACAATGGCTTCAACATTATAGTTCTTTTTCTTCCACTTAGCAGCCTGGGCTCACCTAGTTCAGAGCTAGCGTGGCGGCTCCATGAAGCGTTGGGCCCAAGTTCTTTCTCTCCGGCTGCTCCACCATCTCCAGGGTGTCACCCTTGTTCACGTGGGCCACCATGTTCATGTCTCTCACCATGCCCTGTCTGACATCTCGGCTCTCCCAGTCCCCCATGTACACAATTCCCTATACTAAATTCATTCCCTCTGGCTAAGTGTCTAGAGAGGTTTCTGCTCTTTTTACTGGATGCTGACTGATACAGTCTGGGACCTGAAAATGATAAGAACCACCAAGACGAATGGGCAGGAAAGAGTCACAGACACACCTGCTGAGATATAGCTCAAGAAGGGAGACAGGACAGAGGCACATGGGCATTCAGGGGCTATGTCCGAGCGGGGGGAAATGTCTTGCCTGTGTTGTCCATGGATGGGTGCTTTGAACTTGGTGAAGCTGTAGAGTTTCAGCCTCGGCAGAAGCTGCACCAATGGGCTTCCGAGTGGAGGATCCAAGATAGAAGTGGACTCAAAGGAAGCGGGCAGGGCTGATCTGAGGTGAGGAGGAGGGTGAAGTGGGGTGAGGGGTACTCAGTCAGTTGGCTGGAGGAAACAGGAATTGATGGATCAAGAAGGGGAGGTCAGTGGGGCATTCAGGAAACCTCCCTGATGATACAGGGCATTGGTAAGAGGAGGGGAAGGCAGCAGAGTCAGTAAAGGGAGGTGACAGGAAACTCCTGGGCGATGAGATAGGTAAGCAGAGGTCATCAGTTAGACACTTATTATGGGCGGAACTGTGTCCTCCAGACTCATATGTTGAAATCCCAACCCCCAGAATCTCAGAATGTGACAGTATTTGGAGATATTCTTTAAAGAGATAATTAGGGTGAGCCCTAATCCATTCTGCCTGGTGTCATTGATTATAAGAAGAGATTAGGACACAGACATGTGCAGCGTGAAGACCAATAGAAGGCATAGTGAGGAGGCAGCCATCTGCATGCCATGGAGCGAGGCCTCAGAGGAAACTGGACCTGCCGGCACCTTGATCTTGGACTTCCAGCCTCCGGAACTGTGAGAAAATAATTTTTTGTTCTTGAAGCCACCCAGTGTGTGGTATTTATTATGGCGACCTTAGCAAACTAAAACTAAACGCCTTACTCATTAAAGCATTTTCAATCCTTCCCAACAACCTCATCTAGGAGCGTTTTGCCTGATCAAAACTTTTTTCTTCTTTCTTTTTTTTTTTCTTTTAAATTAATAAAATTAAGAAATACATAAAAGTCTGAAGAATACTAACTACTCATGCTCTTGTTATGCAGAATTAGCAACAGTAAAAATATTTTCCTATTTGTTTGGAGCATTTTTGATAAAATAGTTAAAACATTACAAATATGGGTAAAGTCCCTTTCACCACAAGCTTTTCCTCTTCTTTCCCCCTTTAGAGCCAATCGCTATTAAGAAACTGATGCGAATTCTTTCAATGCATGTGTCCATGAAAAACATTTGGAATTGGTTTGCGTGGGCTTTTAATTTTTTGCAGTCACATTACGTGTCTTGTGAACCTTGCTTGGCTCTACCACTTCCTAACCCCATGTTTAGTATTTCCCAAAGTGTAACAGGCAAACCAAGATACAAGAATCATGATCACTGAGACAAAGACCAGCAGGCACACAATACCACTGAACAGAATAGTGACAAATTGATTCTCTGCGGATGAAGTTGAAGACAAGTCTCAGGCGGAGCTAACCTTTAATACTTGCTAACTCTAAGGACTTGTTGGTACTTGGCAGGGTACCCTCCTTAACAAAGAAAATACAGGCTCTTAAGTTTTCAGCAAGAAAGGTATCAGGCTAGATTTTTATACCATTGTTATTTCCATAACTTTATATTTATGATTACCTTCTATTTAAGGTGAGCAATGTTGGTCTTTCATTTATGACACTAGAATAAAGTTATCCTATAAAATAAATTTAAGTGTAAAAAAATTGATTTTAAATAAAAATATTAAGCCAATAATGGTACAGATGGCATGTGAATATAGAGAATTAGTGTTCATGAATAGGATTTTGGGGAAAGCCAGATAAGCCCCTGGTTAAGCTGATATATCCATTCGGGGAGCACACAGACTGCATCTGGCACTATAGAATGTATTCTGTGCATTGTTTGTTGTAATCTCACTACAACCCTGAAGAAGAGATGATTAGTCTTTTGCAAAGTAGGAAACTGAGGCCCACAGGGGTGAAGTAAGTGGCCTAGACCATATTTGAATGAACTCCAGAACTCATGTGTTTAACCTGTGCCTACTACCTTGGAGTTTTGTCTGCACTCGTAAAATGGAGTTTAAAGACATTTGGTACATTCAAAGGTCAGAATAAAGGCAAGGATGCGAATGTGCTTTGAAACCTGTGCAACGCTGTTTGGGTTCTTCGTGGGCTTGTGACGGGCACAGGACCGGCACTTGGTTTAATGCTCTGCTGTTGCCATCTTGAGATTCTTACCATTTGCACCCGTGATTGTGTTTGTGAGCGAAGTCCAGTGGGACAGTGGAGCGTGCACAAGAGGTCTGGAGCCTCTGCTCACGTCCTCTGGATCCTGAACCCTGTCTGGCCTCCCCTCCCCTCCTCACCCTACTCAACAGTGGCTGCTGCCCTCTGTCCAGTGTGCTGGTGGGCCATGCTCTGCTGTTAGTCCACTCTGGCCTGGGTGCGGGCACAGAGAGGGTTGAAGTGGGGTCGGGCATGGTGTCTCACATGGGATGGGGTGTGTCTGCCCTCCTGGCTAGCAGTGTTGAGGACTGTTTGCACATACCTGAACATGGGCCTCTCACCCACCCTCAATCCAGGGACCCAGGGTACACTGGCCTCAAGGTTACAATCCCTGAGGCAGCTGGCCCAACAAACAATTACAACAAACAATGCACTTCCCCACCCCCTGCGAGGCCTCACGCATTATAAAGCTAGCCGTAAGTATTGAATAAGTAAGTGTGAGGGCGAACTAAATGTGCGTGCCCATGTGGAAAAGCAAGAACCCAAAGAGAAAATTAAAGGGAGGACCAGGGTGTAGGGGAGCCGGGGCAGGAAAATCCACACAGATCTGGCAGTGTCCCATGAGCCAGTAACTCTCTGTGGGTCTCCATTTCTGCATTCGTGAAATGAGGAGGCTAAACCAGAGGAGGGGCCTGAGCCACCATCCCATCTGGTCTCTGGGAATAGAACCTATGGACTCTCTCCTCAGAAAAGTACGCAGACCGTTGACATTTTGAACGGCACTTCAGAGCATCGCAGCTTCTGCAGAAGCGCAAGGACGCATGGTGAGGACGTCCTGGACGGGAAGTTCTCTGAAGCTCCTTCCAAAGCCAGGACATGCACACCACCTACAAAGGCTGGAGGGGTGGCAGGCTGCCTGAAATTTTAAAGCACCAAATGAGACCAAGAAGGAAAACTTTAAAAATGGGCAAGAGAGATCTATGAGAAGGATAGAGCGAAGAAGATGGAGGATGCTCGGAGGCTACAGAAGCTTCCTGGGAAATCAGGCAGTCAATTTTAAAAAAGGAAAAGTGGAAATTAAACAGAGTCCATCCTCCTAGAGTAGAAATTGATGACTTAACAGAGAAAGACAAGGACAAGGCTTGAGGAGCCTGCAGGAAATAGACGAATTCCGTGAAGTAGAGCTGACTCATGAAATGTTTGCACTAACGGGCCTCTGGGGGACTTACCTAAATTCCATGGTGAGAGTGACAGCTGCTAGCCTGGTCTCTGATGGGCCACTGATTGATTTCTGGGGCCAGCTGGCCAAAGCTCTGGAAAGAAAGAGTGGATACACACTGTCTCCAAAGAAAGCAGCTCCAGAGCCTTGGGGAAAAGTAACGAGGGAGGAGAACAGACATTGGAAGTGAGTGAGGCAGCACATGGCATGGCAAAAATGCTCCAGTTCAAAAAGGAAGACCAGTGTCCGGAGACATGAGCAGAGAAATGACGTGTACAGCGGGGCAGAGGGCAACCACGGAAAGGGCAAATATGAAAATGGGAATTTCTGATGTTCATGAGAGATGTGATCAACGGTTTTGTTGGTGGGGGGAAACATGAATACTTGAGTTACACATTTCACAATTTAATTGCGTCATTTGTAAAAAATTAACAACCCGTACAAAATAAGACCAAATGTTATTCATGGACACCTGGATCACAAAAGAAGACTCTTCGAGGAGTTGACCTGGCCGGACACATGGGCGGAGTTATTTTTCCAGAGCGTAGACCCCCTGGGAATGAGAACTATATAGGTCAGGAAGGGCATTTAAAATCAGATCTGGGTTTAAATCTGTACTCTGCCACTATTAGCTCTGTGATTGTAGTTAAGTTATTTAAATTCCAGTTTCATTATTTGTCAATGGAAAAAGTAATATTTGTCATGCCTGTGCACAGGGTGGTTTATGGGCTCTATGGAAAAAAAAATGTGTGTGTAATAGCTTCGTAAACTGTAAATCACTTCCATTGCAGGACTCTATTTCTCTGCTCATTAATTTATTTATTACCCATCCAAGTACACCCATTATCCCAGATAAACAGTACACTCATTATCCCAGATAAGCAAAAGGTTTTTGCGCAAAGTTAATAACAGTCAAAATACTGTAATAATTCAGGCCACTTTGTCCTTCACTTTATTACTGTTATCAGTGAAACGTGGGCCGGAATGGGAGGCTAAGCCATCATTCTTTCACTTCTTTATTCTTGTATTGGATCCCTCGTTCATTCTACACGTGATGGTGAGACCCTGCTGAGGGCCAGACGTCTTACAGGTCACCAGGGGATCAAATGTGACATTTTCTGCCTCTGGGAAGCTCATTGACTAGTAGGGGTTTTAGGTCACGTTGGCGCTCATCTCTGTTTTACTTTTGACAAGCTAGAGATTAATTTGACTTCTGCTGGGCCACAGCTGGCTTTTCTCATTTTCGTTTTCCTGAGACCCTTCTCAGTTTTCTGCTTCAGGTGTCAATTAACCTCATCCTTGGAAAGCCCACTTTTTTTTTTTTTTCAATTTGTCACAGCTATAGAATATGACACTCTCTCCTTAAGCTGCAAATTCCTTAAGGACAAAAGGTTTTTTCTGCCATGGCTCAAAATCTGTTGAAGCTCTGGCCACAGGGGGCTCCCATTGCTCTGGGGAGCACAACACACAGGAAGGCGCACTGAGATTTCTCCTGATCCTGCTCCTTCCTCTGGGTGACTTCCAGAGCCGGGGCTGGGAACGTGAAAGGCTGAGTTAGGACCAAGTTTGTGCCTTTTGGAGGTCGATCACAGCTGGATGGGGGCGATCACCAGGGCTGTGAGAGCGTCTGTCCCTGTGAGACGTGGTTTCTGTCCCGTGGGAGGAAATGCCCCACACTGTAGAGATAACACTGCATTGTCAAGTCTTAATGTCCCCTCCAAATCTGGGAACTATAAATGAGAATCAGTTGGTAACACGCCCCTCCACCAATAACCAGCTCAACCCCAGTGTGTATCTCATCCAACTCAGCTCTTACACACACACACACACACACACACACACACACCGTTCACTGTTCCCTTGTGTGATTCTTCCTCTTCTCTAATCCTTCCATTACACCATGATGAGATTTTGATTTTTCTTTTTTTTCGAGCAAAAACTCTCTGCATCTGGTACTTTTTCCAGGCCTGCTCAGGCCCATCTACACCTCAGCCTAACCCAAACGAATTTGTCTCAGATGCTCTTTTTCCCCTGAAGATAACACCCTTCCTCTCTCCTGAGGAAGGAGGACAGCTGATATCAGCTGGCTCCTCTGTGCTCTCAATCTTATATTATTATTCCGCTGCCATGAACTAAATGTCTTTCCTTTGTTCTTGTTGTTTATTGTGGTAAAATACATATAATATAAAAATTTACAATTTTGTCTATTTTTTTTCCTTTATTTATGGGGATGTAATTGCCACATAACATTATATTAGTTTCAGGTGTACAACAAGGATTTGATATTTGTATATATTGAGACACAATCACCACAATAAGTCTAGTTAATACCCGTTACCATATATGGTTACAAAGATATGTTTTTCTTGTGATGAGAGCTTTTAAGATCCCTGCCCATTTTAATTGAGTTGTTTATTTGTTTTTGTTGAGTTGTAGGAGTTTTTTTTACATAAACTGGATATTAATTTCTTACTAGATCTATGCCTTGCAAATATATCCTCCCATTCTGTGGGTTTCCTTTTCACTCTCTTAATAGTGTCTTATGATGCACAAAAGTTTTTAATTTTGATGAAGTAGAATTTATCTAGTTTTTCTTTTGTTTCCTGTGCTCTTAGTGTCATATTCAAGAAATCATCGCCAAATCCAATGTTAGGTAGATCTCCCTCCATATTTTCTTCTCAGAGTTTTATAGATTTTGCTTACTTTTAGTTCTTTGATTCATTTTGAGTTAATTTTTTTAAGGTAATTAATTTTTTATGGTGACATTGGTTAACGAAATCTAGTAAGTTTCAGCTGTATATTTGAGTTAATTCTTTATTATGGCGAAAAGTCAGGGTCCAGCTTCACTCTTTTACATGTGACTGCCCAGTTCTCCCAACGCCATTTGTAGAAAAGAGGTCCCTCTCCCGTTGAATGGTCTTAGAACCCTCGTTAGAACAGCCCATATTAAATACCTCTTCTCCTGAAGTCTTGTTTCACCCACTTTCCAACCTTGGCACCTCATCACATCACTAGCATCACCCCAAGGCAGCACCTCAGGGTCCCACTTTGGTCAGAGACTTTTCCTGTTTTGGTGCTGTCCACTTCAGATGCCATTGCTGATGTAGGCGATCCCAATCAACTCAGACAATGGCTTCCAATACCACTGACATGGGGCCTCTGCAAATCCCAGACAATAAGTTACAATAGCCTTTAAAACTGGGTTAGCAAATGTCGCAGAGGCCACAAGCAGGACGCCAACAGTATGCGACCAGGACTGAGGTTCTCTACCCGCAGTGTATAGACCAAGTTGATGCATCATTTCTAAGCGTGACCGTCATGCAATCCCTCATGTGTAATTCCTCACTCTGTCCCCATGCCTAAATACTCCCCCAACCCCAAGCAAGGCACGAACCTATTGGAGAGTCAGACTTGCATCTTCTTGTCATGTCTTAACAGTGCAGGAAGTTGTAGAAAAGTCACGTGGGCTTCTGGGGTCCTATGAAACTGAGCAGGTCAGTTTTCAAGACTCATGGGCTTTAGATTTATTCCCAAAAGTATGACTTGCATCTTCACTATGTCTAACCAAATTCCTCATTCCTTAGGGTTAAATGATCAAAAGCAAACATTTCTTCCACACACTATCTCTGCGACATTCATCTTGACGATCCATCTATGGTTTTGATCTATGACAGCACTAAGGAGTTGTTTGCTGAAGGCGGAGTGTGGCCTTTAACTCATTCTCTGCAGTCTTCATCAATACCTCCCCCAGATCTAAGGGGGAAAAAATATTGTTTTCTTTGCCAACACAGCTGCAAGATACATTGACAAGATCCCCTTCCTAGCCTCCACGCTCCCCTATGAGAGTGCTGGAGCCACTGCTATCCTGATGGCAAAGCCACACCGTCTCCTTCTACTTAAGGCCATGACTTGGCTCCACTGTCACCCACCAGGCAGCTGCTCCAGCTTCAATCATGTTCTGATTACACTCCCTTTACCCTCTCGCTTCCCTCCATCTGCTGTTTCGACCTTTCATAACTGCTGGGATTTGTCCCAAGGGAAAGCAGCCGAAGGCAATGGTGGGGCATATGGGTTGTAATTCTGGCACTGAAATCCACTAGCCATGCCACGTTGTCCAAGTCACTTCCCTTCTCTGTTCCTCTCAGCTCCTTCGTCAGTTGAATGAGGGCAGTAGAACCAATAACCTTCCATTGCCAGTTTTTGAGGTTCATGGTGCCATTAACATTTGTATCCCCATATCATGTCTAGATGCTGCAACAGCCAGCCTATTGCTGGGTCTCCAGCACTCCGAATGTTTTCATCCCCTGACTTGCTGATGACTTCCCCCTTTTTTTGCCTATGCCTGGCCAGAGCTGATTCTGACCATCTGCATTCCCTGGTCTCATCTCTCAGATGGTGAAATGTTTCTGGAATCTGATCAGGCCCCAATTTTGCTTGGTTAGATCATTACAGATTCATACCCTTTAATCTGGGCTGACTTTCACTGTTGGTAAGGACTACCTTTAGGTATCCCTGAAGAACCATTATTATGCACTTTACCTTGTCTATTTCACACACTTTTTTCTCAGCCCAAGTTCTTGTCTCTAGCAGATGCTCTGGGCGCTGGAACCATATCTTCTCAGTTGGTATCCTTTCCACGCACGCTTCCGGATGCCCTGCGCCCGGCTTCCGCAGGCTGCTATGCCCTCTCTGCCAGTGTGCATGGCACTGTTCACTAATGTGTCCGCAGGATGTGTCCCTTGGAAGCATCCCTAAACCAATGACCGAAAGGAGCTGGTAGATAAATTCCTTAGCTCTCTCACTTTTCTTGTAGGATAATTCTGAGAAGTGTATTCTGTGCTGGTTCCCAGAGCTCTCCACTGTTTGAGGCTCCCACAGCGATCACTGAGCTGAGAGTGCATCCATTACTGGCTACCTTCCCTCCCTGTCTCGCTTACCTGCTCCTTTACTGCTGCTTTCTGGAATCAGCTCCCAAATAAGCTGCTTGTCTCAAATCCTTGTCTCTGAGTCTGCTTCTAGGGACACTCAAACCAAAACACAAAAAAATCTCTCCTTCTATCTCCCTTGTAGCCGATAACCTCAAATCCTCTTTTGTGGAGGACATTGAAGCCAGCTGAGTTTATACTGAGAGCTGTATAACTTCACCCACTTGTCTTTATAGCCAAACCTTAAAACTTCCAAATATATCCATATGTCTTAGTTTTGGAAGGGAAGGGTGAGGGAAAGGGCAGGCAAACCCTGTCTGCCTTTCCTTAGGAGTCCTTTCTACCACTGTTCTTCTTCTAGCACCTTCTCTCTCCTGACATTTTTCTGTCTTTAACCTATTGGGAAAAATAATACAACCTTCCTTGAACCTGTCTGACAACCTATTGACCTTTTCTTCACTCCGAAGCTTCTCGCTAGAATTGTAATACTCTTCCTTCTCATTTCAACACTGCCTACCTTTTTCTCCCTCCTTTGTGACTCGGTTTCCACCTAGGTCACTCTGGAACTGCCATTGCAAGGTCATCAATGGTGCTTTATTTTCCAAATCGATTGATCTTTGCTTGTCCTTATTATGTTTTTTCTTCTCGACTCTAACCTGTTTGTCATTCTTGGCTCCAGGTAATATTGTAAAGCCCTATTGTGATCCCATTACTCTTCTCAAAATTCTTTGAGGATAAAAAAACAAAACAAAGCATTTTTCTAATTCTTGTACTTCAAGTCTTCCACAATTGGCCTCTAATTTTTCAGCTTATCTTGCAAAGCCTCCACTACAGGCAACTGGTCTAAATAGTTTCAAAATATGTCCATTCATGCCTATTATTGCCTTCTAGAACTCTCTCAGTCCAGGATGCCTTTATTTCCTCTTCTTTCCTGTTTGAGACATTTCTTTGAGTTCCCATACAGGGCCATTCAATCTTAATTTATAGTCTTTCCCATTTTTCTCCCAGCCCTGCTTCCTTATCTAATAGCCCCATGGGCATTGGTCTATGCGTCTTTTCTTGGCTCTTTCTTTCATGTGCATGCCCTGTCTCCCCAGTGAGGCAGGGACTGTGGGTAACTCTAGAGTCAGATAAGTGGCATTCCACAAATGTTTGCTGATGTTGTCAAAGATGAAATAGGATATCTGAGTCAGTCCTGAGGAAGTCATACACTTGCCATCCTGCACCTCCTTCTCTGGCAGATGAAAGGATTGGAGACCCCTTTCCCATAGAGAGGGCTGGCACACAGTTGTGGGACCTCTTCCTTCTTCACTTCTTGGGCACCACTCTAGGCTGCAACCCTAGCTTTATTCCAGCAGAATCTGATTTCAGCCTATTTTCTATGACATTCCTCTGGGGACTCCTGGGAATTTTGAGCCCTACATTATCTCTTGATGGGTAAGAGCAGGAAGGCCTCAAGAGGAAAAATAATTTGTCCAAAGCCGCCATGCTTGTAAATGACAGAATCAGGATGAGAATTCATGTCTCCCACATCCCTATTCAGGATGTTCTCTTGCAGGCCCAGGTGAAAGTTCAAAGTGTAACCCACACAAGAGGAAATGGGAGACCCCATGGTATCTAAGAAAAGACCACGGCTTTGGAGGCATCTGGGTCTGTTGCTACTAACTCTTTGACCTTGGATAAATCATTTAATTTTTTGAACATCAGTTTCCTTATGTATAAAAATAGGCATAATCGCATCTCCCTCGAAGAGTTACCATGAGAATTAAATTAAATGACATATAGAACATTACACTGGGAAAAGTGTTGAGAGCACAAGCTTGATTTTGAATCCTGACTATAATTTCTTGGTGGTATAGCTGAAGGGGAGTTACTTGACCTCTGAGCTAAGAACCTAGATTTCCCTACTTGTAAAATGAGGATAATAACTGTCCTTGCTTCACAGAATTAAAGGAGCATATGCAGATATGGCACTCAGCATGGAGCCTTCTGCTATTATAGACAATCATCCCCGTGTCTGGCGCACACCAAATATCCAAGGAACGTTAGTTTCCTTCTTTCTTTCACAGGCAAATACTGTAAACATGATAATGGGAACCACATTTTAACTATTAGAGAGAGAAAGAGAGAGAAAAGCATTTTCTGGGACTTTAGAACATTTTAGGCAACCACTGTTACTAATTACCAGCCTCGCTTCGTTTCTGGTGTCTGTGCCTCTCTCCGGCACTAACCTGTGAGCGGGTCCAGGGTGGGGTCATGTGTCTGCCTCTTTGCTTTCCCAAAACAGAGGACAGTATTGGACACCCAGTAGGTGATCAAAAACATTTGCTCACTCGCTGTCATAAATTGGCTCGTTAAGAAGAAAAAAAATGGTGGGGTAGAAATATAAAATAATAAAATTCTAGAGTACCTTCTGTATCAGGTAGTTCTGAGTATGTGGTGATGAGTTTAGTGCTTGCCACAAACCTTATGAGGTGTGTACTGTTATTATGTCCATTTTATGGAGGAAGAAACCAAGGCACAGAGAGGCTAAGAAACTTGCCGGAGGTTATGTAACCATCAGTAGTAGAACTGGGATTAGAATCCAGGCAGCTTGGCTATAGAGTTTAGTCTTCTATCAACTACCGCCCCTCACAATATGCCTCGAGCAGCGGTGAGGATTAAATGACTATAAAGTACACATAGCAGATGCCCACTATTAGATCTTTGCAAGTTCCACCTACTCATATAACTCAGGCCATCACAGATGTGTACTTGGCAATCTAGTAAAACCAGAGAGATTGCTTTTGTCAGATGTGTTTGCACTATAATAATAGAATTTCCTTTTTGAAAAAGCATTTTTGCTGACTAGTTGACTGAACTCCCCTTGTACCTTCTATATGCATCTCTGCACCCGTGACCCGCAAGGTGCGGCTTCTTTCTTTGCATCCACATCTGAGTCCCTGGCTGGTGGGACGAGCTACTTGAGAAAAGAGACCTGATCTGCCTCACTGACGCCTCCATTTCCTGTCGTGCCTAGGACAGTGCCTGGCACAGAACAAGCGTTCCATAAATAGTTGTGGAATCTTTGAACTAAATTAAGTCTTCACGGTGGAAAAACAAAAATGAAATAGTCCACGAAAAAGCAGAAAGTAATCTGTAACATCACAGTACCGATGGTTTATAAGATTTTATGCCTCTTTTTCATTGATAATAATACGTGTTCATGGTAGAAAAGTGAGAAAATATATATAAGCAGAGAAAAATGTTGAAATTGTCTGTTTCCATGATTTACATTGTAATTTATTCCATTTCTCCTGTTTGCTTTGTCTCTTCCCAATCCTAATCTTACATACGACTTGCACAGCAATGACCTATTTTCTGGCCATTTTTTCCCTTAACTAAATTTTATACAAGTTTTACTTTGTACCCACTTGTTTAATGGGGCATCTTTACTATTAACATTTATCATGAAAATTTGAGAAATCGAAAAGCTGGGAATAAAAAAACAGAAATAAAACTGAATCTCAACACTCAGAATTAATGTCTGGGTCTCTTTCTCTCTCTCTCTCTCTCTCTCTCCCTTCCCCTCTTATATACACACATACACAGTACATAACAAAATTGAAATTATATACATGGTTTTATATCTCATTTGTTTTTGAAACAGAACTCTTGCATTTGTTTAGTGAATATTTTCCTATGGTTTCCAGTGTTATTCCATTAGTTGGATGTTACCTTATATATTTTTAAAGTGCTGTAGGCTATATAGTGACAAGCAAACTCTTAAAAACTTTCAGTTCAAAGGATGATTCCTTTATGGGCAAATATTTTTTCTTTTCTAACAACTTTATTGAAATAAGGTTTGCATACCATTGCATTTGTTTAGTGAATATTTTCCTATGGTTTCCAGTGTTATTCCATTAGTTGGATGTTACCTTATATATTTTTAAAGTGCTGTAGGCTATATAGTGACAAGCAAACTCTTAAAAACTTTCAGTTCAAAGGATGATTCCTTTATGGGCAAATATTTTTTCTTTTATAACAACTTTATTGAAATAAGATTTACATACCATTATGTTCACCCCTTAGTAAATTCGATGACTTTTAGTAAATTTATTCTATATAGTGATAGGCAAACTCTTAAAAACTTAAGTTTAAAAGATGATTCCTTTATGGGCAAATATATTTTCTTTTCTAACAACTTTATTGAAATAAGATTTGCATACCATTATGTTCACCCCTTAGTAAATTCCATGACTTTTAGTAAATTTATGAAGTTGTGTAACCATTACCACAATTCAATTTTCAAATATTTCCATCTCCCTTAATGGGAAATTTTAAGCACTTTACATAGGCTTAATAGGAGAGAGATCTGGAGACTGGGACCAACTTTCTGCTGATCCAAACCCCACACGGGTAGTCATCTCTTCTCCCCAGCAAAGTAGGGCACCGTGTGCCGAGACTGGGAGTCAGGATGGCTGTCTCCTCTCTTCCTACATCAGCCTGGGTTCCCATCAAGGAGACAGAACTTCCCATGCCCTGACTTGTCAGATAGTTTTAATTTTTGCATGCGGCATGCGTTTCTTTTCCCTCTCCTCTTTCTTATCCCTAACCAGTTCCCTCCCCCATCCACCGAGGCTGAGACAGTTTGCAGCAGCTCATCTATCAGGCATCTCTGAGCATCTTATCATTTAGATACCAACTCCATTTTTTCCACTCTTGCCTCCTTGCAGTCGGTCTTCGCCCTGCGACCAGAGGGATCCTGGTGCAAACCTAATCAGAGCAGATCACTTCCCTGCTCAAAGTCCTCCCATGGCTCCCTATTCTTCCTAGCACACTGGTCTCACTGGTCCTAGAATATGCTACACTTGTTTCCACCCCAGGGCCTTTGCACTTGCTGTCTCCTCTTTCTCATTTCCTTACTTCCTCATTTCATATGGTCTCTGTTCAAATGTCACCTCCTTGCAGAGGCCTTTCCTGATTGCTTTATTTTAAAACACCCCTGCTCCCCTCCTCCCATCATTCCCAATCCCTTTCTTTACCTTGCTTGCTGTATTCCTCATTTTAGCATGACTTGCAGTTACATTTTAAGCTCAAACATTCATCGAATGAATTAATGGTTAACTAACCCACAATTTATTTTGACATCCCCATAAAAAGTATGATCTAGAGGACCTGAATATGTGATGAAGTGTGTAAGAAGAAAGCCGGGAACCTTTGTTGAAGGGAGGTAGTCTCTAGTGTCTCACTGTCTGGCTTCAAATTCACCACCTATTAGCTATTTTCATCTGTAATGAGGGGCTATTTATAATGCTTACTTCTGGGGCAATTGTGAAGACTAAAGACCTTAAGGCATGTAAAGAACTGCATGTAAAACTTGTTTTAAGTTTGCTGTTATTTTCTTCACTGGCATCATCATATCATCATCATCATCATCACCATCACTACCACCATCACCACTACCATCATCTTCATCATCATTACTCTACTTGTTTAATTAGGGACCTGGAATGTTAACTTCTGGGGCAATTGTGAAGACTAAAGACCTTAAGGCATGTAAAGAACTGCATGTAAAACTTGTTTTAAGTTTGCTGTTATTTTCTTCACTGGCATCATCATATCATCATCATCATCATCACCATCACTACCACCATCACCACCACCATCATCATCATCATCATCACTCTACTTGTTTAATTAGGGACCTAGAATATTGACAATACCTCATGAGAAGCTGCTGCAGCATTGTCCAGGAGATTGTTAGAAATGCAGTTCCTCAGAACCTGGGCAGGACTTCTGGAATAAGAAACTCTGGGGTGGGGCCTGGCAAGCTGTGTTTCATCAAGCAAGCATGATGCGTGCTTAAGTTTGAAAACCACTGAATGAAGTGGAAAACTGGTACACACAGGCTGGAGTCAGGCTTGCAGATGTTCTTGCTTGGCCTGTATGTTGGTAAAAAATTTTGAAATTAGGTGTCAGCATTTAAAATTTTGGAGATTTTACATAAAATGTCAGGTTTCTTCCATTGGCAGGAGTGGAGTAGAAGCTGCCCCTTGAGACAGAGTGAATGTTTTCCCATTTGCTCCATCCCATTCCATCCCGCCCCACTCTCTGTTGTATTATTCCTGGCAGTCTTTGCTCATTCCCTTTACCTGTCTTAACCCTGTGTAACACCTGTAACAGAATAGTTTATCAATGAAGGGTGTTAGATGTCATTCGATAGAAGCCCCACCTTGTACAAATGAGAGACCAAACCCAAACAGAGTGCAAGGTGATAGGACTCTCAGACCTGCTTTCTTGAGGGTACTGAGGAAAAGGGATGAGGCAAAGGGATTGGCTGATAGAATTAGTGTCTCCCAGATCCCTTTGTCCTGCCAGCTCAGTCTAGGACTCTAATGTTAAGCTACTAAGATGCTTTCAAGGATGAGACTCTGGATGATACAGACTATTTCCCTTCTCCTAGGGGTTTGGGTGTGAGAAAAGATCTGGTGAGCTGCTGGAGAGGGTCTGTTAATTTCCTCCGCTCTCAACCTGATGAAAACACTGGATGGGAGAAGACGGATGGGGAGGGGGCTGTGCCAGAGAGAGCCCTGGACTTGTACAGGGGCCCGGTCTGGACATCAGGCTTTGTTGTGCCAAGTGGGCATCCCTTAGCACCATCAGAGAGAAAACTGGAATGAACAAAGCCACAGGGGCCAGTGGCTAAAGTCATCACTGCCTCAGGTAAGTTGGATTAACCCAGAGCAACTAGAGGTTATTTACTTCTCCTAGCAGAGGAGGAGGAGGCGATGTGGGGGGCAGGGGGGGGGAGCCATGCAAAGTCAGAAGTGATTTTCAGGCCTCCGGGGGAACCCCTTTCTGCAGAGTCAGGACGGCCTTGCGGGCTGAGCCCTACCTGCACAGGGACACGGTTTTGAGCCTTCTCCAGTGTTCCCTTTGCCTGCCCCACATGTCAACTCTCTTCTCAAGCTGGCCTTTTTAGAGCACGCTGACCCCTGACTGTTTTAGAGACTCCCCTTCCAGGCATTCCTTTACTTTTTATCTTGTAGATCAACCCCGCTCCCGCAGGAATGTTCTTTCTCCCTCAGAAGTGACCCCAAACCCTACCTTTACTCCCCTCGTCATTTAACCCAAAGCCAAAGCCGGCTTCCTTCAGTTTCTTCTGCATTCTCTAACTGGAAAATGTCAGACTTGCTCCCTCTCTGCTCCCTGTCTCGTCCCAGCCCCAGGGGCTGCCCTTATGTAGACCACTCCGCTGTCTTCCACTTGTCCGCACCCATGAGGGGCAAGGATCCTACAGTGGAAGGGACCGCCGATTTAGGCATCCGAGAGGGAGAGAAAGGCCAGGTCTCTGGGGTTCCAAGGGAAAGGAAGGGAAAGGAAGGGGTGAATGTGTGTCAGAGGAAGAGAGGAAGTGTTTGTTTGGGGGTCGAAAGCGTTAAGGGTGGAATTTATGAGGAATGGTGATTTAACCTAAAACAGTGATTTCAAACTTTTTTGACCCACAGTAAGAAACACATTTTACTGATACTGGGAAAACTGGAAAGCCACCTGTAAAAGAATGAAACTAGACTGTTGTCCATCACCACACACCAAAAGTAACTCAAAATGGATTAAGGACCTGAATATAAGACCTGAAACAATAAAATGCATAGAAGAAAACATAGGAACTAAACTCAAGAACCTTGGGCTTAAAGAGGATTTTACTAATTTGACTTCAAAGGCAAGGGAAGTAAAAGCAGAAATAAATGAATGGGACTACATCAAACTAAAAAGCTTCTGCTCAGCAAAAGAAACCATCAACAAGGTAAAGAGACAACCATCTGAATGGGAGAAGATATTTGCAAGCAACACTTCGGAAAAGGGACTAATATCCAAAACATACAAAGAACTCATATGACTCAATAACAACAAAAAAACAAACGATCCAATCAAAAAATGGGCAGAGGACCTGAACAGACATTTCTCCCTTGAGGCCAACAAATATATGAAAAGATGCTCAATATCACTAGCTATTAGGGAAATGCAAATCAAAACCACAATGAGATACCATTTAACACCTGTTAGCATGGCTATAATCAACAGGACAAGTAATAACAAATGTTGGAGAGGATGCGGAGAAATAGGAATCCTTATACACTGCTGATGGGACTGCAAATTGGTACAGCCACGATGGAAAACAGTATGGAGGTTCCTCAAAAAACTAAGAATTGATCTACCATATGATGCAGCAATCCCTCTACTGGGCATTTACCCCAAAGACTTGAGAACT
>NW_006431920.1:12098329-12105115 GCF_000325575.1 Pteropus alecto | reverse complement strand
TGGATGAACCTTGAAATAATCGTGCTAAGTGAAATAAACCAGACAGAAAAAATTGAAAATCACATGATATCACTTATATGTAGGATATAAACCCAAAAGCAACAAATGAGCAAGACAAACAAATAGAGACTCATGGACGTGGACAATGGACTAGTGGTTACCAGAGGGGAGACGGGAGGGGGAAAAAATAAAAATTAAAAAAAAAAATAAAATGTTAAAAAAAAAAAGAAATACATTTTACATCCCAACATTGTATGCACACACATACTCCACATACTCCCATTCACCCCCTCACACACAACTGAATTCTAGTTTCACAGAGCAATACTTACCCTTGCTACATGTGATACACTAATATTTTCTATTATTTTCCTCTTTTTTCCTCCATACTTGTCTTTTGTTCAATTATAATAAATATTTAAAGCTCTGTAATATTGTGATTTATAAAAATATATATATTTGGTTATTATTTCTCATATGTATTTAGTCTTTTTTTTTTTATAATTTTCTCTTTCTTTTTTCCTTTTTCTTTTTTTTTAAGTGAGGCAATCCTTGATTGATCTGTCAAGAAAGTGTGTCTACACAGCACCAGAATCTTCTATCTGATAGTTCAACTCAGTTAAGCAATTAAAATTTTTTATTTATTTTATTTTTTAAAGCTTCACATAGTTATTACTGAACCAACCTACTAGTGCAGAAGCATATTACACAAAGAAGAAAATCATTTTTCCAATAATTTCTCAATAAAACATGCCCAACTCTCCAGATAGTAGTGATCTTCTCAGTACCTTAGTAACATCCAAGCATCCTGGATACAGCAGAAACATGTGTGCCATCTCATGTGTGATTTCTTACAGGCCCAGCTTGGTTCTTCTCCAGTGTCTCCTCTTGGAGTTGTACCTGATTTTATTACCAGTTTTCATCTGAATCCATTGAGGAATGGGCCGATTCTGCTTTTGTTTCTTGGCCAGGAACCACTTGATCCTGAAAGTCTTGTGAGAAGACATGGCGAATAACACTTAACGGCATGCACCACGATGGTGGAGAAAGAGCTATTTTTTTTTTTTTTTTTACTGCTACAGCACCTGGTCTTCCTAGATGGTCTCCCATCCAAGTTAGCTTCCAAGATCAGACGGGATCGGGCTTGTTCAGGGTGGCATGGCCGTAGATTGTATTTAGTCTTTTTGTCTGTAGTTTCTGGCTCACAGTTCCGTTCCGGAAACCCTAGGAATTTTGCAAGTGTTGAGAGTGATAAAGTGTCTCTTGTTATGCAAATGAGATGACTTTGGTAGCACCCCAGGGTGGGGGCTGGTTGCCAGGAGAACCAACCTTGTGATTTGAGAGTTGAAACTTTTAGTGCCCCCCTTCAACACAGACACACACCTCCAAAGAGGGGAGAAGGGATGGAGATTGAATCAATTGGCAACGGCCGGTGATTGAATCAATCATGTCTATGTAATTGTAGCCTCCATAAAACCCCAAGAGGACGGGTTTTAGAGAACCTCTGGGTTGGTGAACAGGTGAAGATGCAGGGAGAGTGGCGAGCTGGGAGAGGGCATGGAAGCCCCACAACCCTTTGGCACAGGTTGTCCTATGCCTGTCTTCTATCAGGCTGTTCCTAAGTTACATCTTTTTACAATAATAGTGATCTTGTAGGTAACATGATTCTCTGAGTTCTGTGAGCCAGGGCCATTGTAATAAATTAATCAAACCCAAGAAGGGGATTGTGGGAACCTCTGATTTATTACCAGTTGGTCAGAAGTATAAGTAACAACCTGGACTTGTGATAGGCATTCTGAGTTGGAGGGGGTCATCAGAATCTCTAATCTATAGCCGATTGGTCAGAAGCAGAAGCACAGGTAAGAGGTGGCTGAATGGCATTTTATCCTTTGTGCCTTGGGGTGTGTGTGTGTGTGTGTGTGTGTGCGCGTGCATAGTGGCAATCTTGTAGGACTTAACCCTTAGCTTGTAGAGTCTATTGCTGGCTCTGGGTAGAGTGTCAGAATTCAGTTGAATTCTTGGACACCTGGCTGATGTTCAAGAATTGTTTGTTAGTACAGGGGGCCCACACGTTGGAATTGGGTAGGTCTATGGAAACCTTTCTAAATGTATTATGCCTATTAAAATGATTTCATAACACACTAGTTGTTCATAACCCAAAGACTGAAAAACAATGACCTGAAGATAGGCAGTTGAGAGCAAATTTATTATTGGTTTCTAAATCTATGAATGGGATTAATAAATAATGACAGCTAACAGGCACAGGTCTAAGCACTTTTATAGGCACTATCCTATTCAGCCTAACAAATCCATGAGGTATTATTACTTCCATTTTACAAATGAAGAAATACTCTAAGAGTTTATATAACTTTATTCGAGTTGGGCATTGGCAGAGCTAGGATTCAACCTCAGCAGCCTGACACCAGAGCCAGTTCCAATTTTCTGCTCCTCCTACACAGGGTGCTGGGTAAACATGCAAGACATTCGTTCATAGCTTTGAGCTTGGTGCTCCAGGGTTACACATGACTAGATGCAGTTCTTACCACTGCTTGGGGGCTGTCAGAAGTAAGCAGACGTGGAACCAAGAAGTATCAACACAATGGGACAAAAGAAATCACAGAGCACTGGCAGAGAACACTGAGGCCTCAAGACCTGCAGAGCTGGAGGCAGAGCTTGTCGGGAGCCCAAGAACTGTGTGGGCAACTAAATCTGCTCTCTTCCTCCAATGTCCTCCCTCTAGAGTTATGAGAAGCCAAGATGAGTGAGCAAATATTTGTGGTTGTCTCTGGGGATTCTTATAAGCAACTTCCTGAGCTCCTGGAGAAAGGAGCATGTGTCCAATTCTATTCTGCTGTCCCCAGCACCTAGTACCAGGCTGGGTACAGTACATACCTACTGTAGGTATCCCCTGGACCATCTATTTCCTATTTATCGTGAGGAGCTTCCTTGCCATTTCTCTACTAGTCTCCCATTTGTCATTTATGTCTTGTGTTTTGGTTAATTCCCATTGCATTTCATATCCCCCAAATGACTAGAACCTTAAGTACTCCGAGTATGTGGAATGTGTCTAACTTACTACCATACACTCCATTGCTGTGGGTAGCGCCTATCTCATAAGTAGATGTTGGATAAAGGAATGACTAGATCAGGGGCCCAGCTACAAGGTGGGAACCATATCCTTCATGTCCCAACTACAACCCTCCTAGATTCCTAGCTTGAAGCTGCGAAAGACAGCTGAAATTTGTACATTGATCTTGTATCCTGCAAACTTGTTGAACTCATTAATTCTGAAACTGAGGGTCTTTATGAGTTTGATCTGGTTTGTGACTATAGCTTTAGAAATAATTTTTTTTTCCTCTCTCTCTACCCCCACCACAGACCTAGCCTTTCCCCTGGATAATCAGCAACCCCCCGAGGCAGCAAAAGACGGTAGTCTGGACATGACTAATGGTCACAGGGTCCCGACCTCAGCAGGCTAAAGATAACATCTTGACCTAAGTTATGTTTCAGCTCCTGAGCCCTAAGGTAGAATGACTCCTGGGCTACTTTCCCATGAAACCAGACAGAGGGACGTCAAAGAAGACCTTAGAGCTGTCCTCAATACCTAAAGAAGTGATTTATTACCCTTACCTCACCTGCGACCAATCAGCTCCCCAGCTCCCAGCATGACCCCAAACCCCCTAACCCAGGTGTCTTCTGATTTTGTGCTATATAATCTGTAACCTAACACCATTGTGTAGAGTCTGGGCTTTTGAGCATTAATGGATGGTGCCATTCATCAATGAAATAGCCAATCTTTCTCGGTGTTAGTGTTTGGCTCTGCTAGCACCAGGTGGATGAACACTTTCTGTTGGAGAGCAGAGTGAGAGTGAAGGGTTCAGAACAGACCTCCCTAACATGTGCCACTCTGGATTATTTTGAGCTAAAGGCAATGAAGACCCTTTGGGTTCGAGAGACTTTTACCTCTCCCTTAAAAAATTCAAATTGAGGGCTTTGCCCATAAGAGTTACTACCCAAAATAACTTTTTATGACCTATGTCTGCAAGGCAAGCATCTAATTACTGAACATCTGCTCGTATTATCCTCCTACAAATGACCCCCCTCCCTTCTGAAGTCTCAGGTGTCTTACCTCATCCTGAGCTCAGCCTGCCATATATACCTCATTTTACGTTTCTGTCTCCGAACCTCTCGTGTGTGTGGTTCCTGTACATATATATGTAATTAAATTAGGTTATTTTCTCTTGTCAACCCGTCTCATGTCGATTTAATTAATAGACCAGCTCAAAGAACCTATAAGGGTAGAGGGAAATTCCTCCCCTGAGGGATCAAAGACCTGGATGACCTGACTGAGGCATGGGGCTTCATTTCAGCCCGTGGGTAAGACAAAATTGTGGTCAGTGGGCCTGGCAAGTCTGACCTCCTGGGTCATTTAAAATAACTTCATGTCTGCTCTTCGATCCTTTGCTTACCCCTGCATTTCTGAGGCTCCTTTGCCCTCTGGCTTCCCAGGAGCTCTGGCTGCTGGGAGGAGCTGGAGGGTCTTTGGAGGGTGGGGAGGAGGGGCGGAGCCAGACGTTTCTCCTGCATTCTCTGCACTTCCCGCTGTGTCTCCAGCGACACCAGCAGGAGCAGGAGCAGCTGGCTCCTCTGCGGCCCCAAATCCTCCTAGGGAGCCACCCTCTCCTCCCCCCCAGCTCCCGCTGAGTGTAGGGTGGCCAGATGCAATAAATAAAATACAGGGCACTGGTTAAATGTAAATTTCAGATAAACAGAATATAATTTTATAATTTAATCTTTTTATTATGGTAAAATACATGTAACAGGACCTACCGCTTAAATCATTTTAAAATGTACAATTCTGTGGCATGTACTACATTATACACGAAATATTTTATACCAGAAATTATTTATGAATGTGAAATTCAAATTTAACCAGTGTCTTGTATTTAATATGGCAACACTCGCTGAAGAATCTTTGCTCCTCAGAACTTCATGCTCCCTCTAACCCAAAGAAGTTTTCTGTCATCTCTGTAACCAATTTCCCTCTTTCAAGTCTCTGGGGAAAAAAAAAAAAAAAAGACCTAGAGAGCACCCCACCCCTGCCTGGGCCTTACTGATAGACTGTGATAAATATCCACCTCCCAATCATCAAGGGATCAAAAGAAAGTCCCCAAGCAAGTTCCCTGAGCAGTTCTCAGAGAGTCCCACCATCTCACTCAGCCCTGCTCTATCATCAGCCCCATTTGCTTCAGCAGCTCCTAATCCTCCTCTGCTCCAGAAACTGCCAGGTGTTCTTTAATTCTCAGGTGCACCCCCACCGCACTGCCTAGGGTAATTGGTTGCATGTGTCAGTCTGCCTTTGTCACACGGCCCCTTCCCCCGCCCCTCCGCCTGGCGCCGCCTGCCATCCGCCCACCTGCCTTCCTTCCTCACAGCCCTCATCTCGCTGAGCCCTTCCTGTTGCACGTCTGGCACGTCCCCTGCGTCTGCAGGCTCTCCTGCTCCCTCCCTGCCCCCTTTCAGGACATGACAAAGGAAAGAAAAGCGTGGCTATTGTTGCATTCACTACTTTTATTAATGAGCGCATGAACAAAAACAGCTGGCCCTGCAAACACTTCGGCTGAGCTGGGGCTTTGCAAAAGGAGATGGAATTCTAGTGTTTTGGTTTTGGAGGGACCTTTGGAGCTAACTAATCTCAAAACACAGGGGACCTCTCTCTCCCTAAGTCATCCAAAACAGGAACACAGAGCCAGTCTCTCACGAATCCTTAATATTGGGGTGAGAGGTGGAGGTTAATAGTTCAGTCTTTGGAATCCATAGAAGTAATTTTTTTCGGCGCCCACCTCAGCCCTTCACATCCTCAGCCTGGAGTGAGTGTGTAGTGAGGTGGATTAGCCTTATGCAAAGTGGGTTTGGCCCGATGCTGCTCTGCACCAGACGAGAGAGGTATGGAAACCAACAGTTAGCGTTCAGAAACATTTAGAGCAATTTGCCATTGCTGTGCCATCCAAGCAAATAATCATCTTTTTCTAGTCATTCATTTTATTTTCCTATTTTCTGAAAGTGGCAGTCTGTGATGAGTTGGGGGTAAACTGGTCTTTCCCCAGGGTAATTTGAGAAGCACTATTTCAGAGCACCAATTCTGGAGGAGCTGAGTTTGGATTGGAAAAGTGGCTACATGTCCTGAGCCACCTGACTTAATATATATATCTTAGTTTCTACTCTGTAAATGGAGACATTTACATATACATCTCAGTTTCTGCTCTGTAAATGGGGACAATATTGGCTCCTACCTTGTTGACTTGTTGGAGGAATTCTGTGAGTTCACAACAGGGGCACCGAGGAGTGTCTGGCACAGTGAGGGACGTGTGTAGAAACTGCCCTTATTCTCGGATGCTTCTGGATTTGAGCTGATGAAACCACCAAGGTCCCTGTCCACTGACCCTTTTTCTGGAGAGCTCTGAGGACATACCTTCTCTTTGTTTGCTGTTATAGTAATTACTGATCTTAAAGTTCTCTTTCTAAATGTGGAAACATTTCAATCCCCATCTCTCATCTTAAATCACAGGGCTACGTGGTCAGACCTGAGCAGTGGGTCAACTCGGGAGATGGCCCGGGAGGTCAGAATGGAGTCGAAGAGAAAAGCCAAGGGCAGTAACTGGGGTCTGAAGAGAAGAGATCAAGCTGGGGGCGTGGGAAGTGTCACAGAACCAGTCACAGAATAGGAAATGAAATGGGCACTCGCAAAGAGCAGCATGGGGTGGCATAATTCCATCAGGCGGCCCA
>NW_006431920.1:12081066-12098262 GCF_000325575.1 Pteropus alecto | reverse complement strand
CAGTCTTGTTCACATGGCAGCAGGCCTCACTCGACTCCAGGAAGGGATGTTCTGGCAGATCCCGTCGCTTGGTGGAGAGGAAACCACACCTGTTCTGTCCTTCTCCAAATGACGCCTTTTCTTCTGTCAGCAAGCTGGCAAACCTCCAGGACCCCGGGCAGCTCCTCTTGTCCTGATTGCCCTTCTGTGCCCCAGCCTGGTTCTCCTTCGCCTTCGTTCAGCTACACTGCCAGAAGAAGGGGTCTACACCAGAGGACTCACATCGCCTTCAACACACGTCTCGCTCACAGGCATGATGTGTGTGCTTTGGACCATGTTTTTCTTTTCTAGATTTTAAATTAGTTACTGACATTTTCAAATTGGGAGAATTCATGCAAAAGCCTAGAGAACTGGTTTCACTTTGAAAATCATCCAGTTTGGCTACATCGAGCCTTCATTCCTGGAAGGCCACGGTCATTTGGAGCAGAGCGGAGGCTGACTTGTTTCGATGGCACGTGAGCTCTCCCTTTGTCGCAGTCCCCACCACAACTGGTTGTCTGGCCTTTTGCCTATTTCACTTATTTATGTTAGCCTTCTGGTGGTATACATAAGCATTGGAGTATGCAAACCTTCATACGAACTTTGGACTCTTACAAAGTCCTCGATAAAATTCTTCCCTTAACAAATCACTGGGACAGGCTCTTTTTCATTTCCATGCTGTGTTCCATCTCCAACTCCTTTTCCCTCCCCTGCTCCCAGCTCGGTTGCGGTTAGCATCTGCACAACATTTCTAAGAGGTTTAGACCCCGCATAGAGGATCCCAGCACCTGGAAGCCTTCATTCATCTTGGGTTCCCTACCTACTTGGATAAATATTAAAATCTTCAGAGTGTCTGGCATGTAGAAGGAGTTCAGAAAATGGAAACTGCTTTTATCATACCCTAGCTTTTCCAAGAACTGATTCCTACATCTTCCTTGAACCCTTCCCCTTTTACGCCTCCCCTACGACTCAACACCAAGCTCTTTTCTTTTCTCCACAGACATGGCCGTAACTTTCTAACTGGCTTCTCTGCCCCAACTTGTTCTCCTTCAAACCCCTTTTCCCCATCTTAGAACCTACCTAAAATGCAGTTTTGTCTGTGTTACTCTTCCAATTAAAATCTTCAACGCTGCTCCATTGTTTGACATCTCGGAGTTCAAGATTCTTCCTAGGACTTAAAAGCTGCTCCAAGGCCCGGCCCCTCCCTACTGCTCCAGCTCCATTCTCACCATTCCCAGTCTTACACTGGACTTCTCGACAACACCAAACCACTAGCAGCTCCCACGGCACCCTAAGCCGTGTCTACCTCCATGCCTTGTGGCATTCCAACGGCCTGGAGAGCCCTTCCCAGCCCAAGTGACTCTTATCTATCTCTGGACTCAGTTCCTGAGTTTTACCAAGGCCAAGAAGCCCTTCCCATGCTGAGGTCGGTGCCCTGCTACATCGCCCCGCAGATCTTTGGCAGTGCCCCACCCCCTCGCCCCACGACCTGCTCGCTTTGTTGGTGTGACAGGACTCTGAGGACAAAAACTGCATGAGTCTCGTTCATTTTCACATCCCCAAAGCACACAGGGGTTTGATCGATGTACGCTGAATGAACGAATAAGTGAAGGAATGCCTCGTATGTCTCTGATTAGAAAGTAACTTTTGCAGCCCAGTCCTGCATTTTTCTAATGAAAAGGTGAGTAGTGATGTGGAACAGAGCTCCCTGGTGTGCAGCTCCAAGCTTTGGTAAAAAACTTTTACCGAGCTTTTAGAGAGTTTCTAGAAATAAGCTTGGCTAATAATCCATTTCGCCCCATTCCTTCTCCAGGATTTCATACTGCAGTGGTTTCTATTTTTCAACACATGTACAGTGACTATATGACCTGGACTGTCCGAGGCCAAACATTCTGTCATTTTCCCCTATTATAGGCACCTATGCTATGAGACCACAGGTCCCAATTTGAGATTTAGGTACCAAGAGCATCCTGCCCACAGCTCTCAATCTCCCGCCCTTACACTTTTTTAGGAAAGGGAGGTTGACACAGATTGGATGAGAAGATCACTAGAAATATGGAGTGCACAATGGTGATGTGAAAGAGTCATTCACTCAGCAAATCGCGTGGGACCAGGCCCTGGCGAGGTTCTGGGCACATGGTGCTGAGTGCAAGTCAGTCCTGTGTGCAAGGAACTTGCAGTCCAGGGTAGGAGACACACATTCATTAGACAGTGCACAACGAAATATGAAGCTATAACTGTGAGAGGAGCGACCGAGAGGTCCAGGGTCCTCAGGGAGTTTGTAAGGAGGGATTTGACAATGGGAAGACAAGACTTCCTTCGAGAAGCTGAGACGATTGAGAAGACAGGTGAAGGGAGAACTGAATGGTCAGAAGGGAAAGGACCGGAAGGGCTGGTTAGAGATGGAACGAAGCAGGAGAGGCACAGGGACCCCATGCAGGGCCTTGAAGGCTTTGAGTTTTTCTGCTAAGAGCACAGGGAAGCCACTGAAAGATTTTAAGTAGCATCCGAGTTGATCATGTTTGTGTTTGTGAAGAATCCTCTCTGGCTGCAGCGTGGAAAGCAGGCTGGACCTGGGTCGAGCTTTCTCGGTGTCTGCCAGTCATTCCTGTGCCCCCTCTCATGTAAGCTCCACCGGGGCAGGGAGAGTTGTCTGTATTCTTCACTGAGCCATCCCAAACAAAGAAAACGGTACCTGGCACGCACTTGGCAGATGCCCCTCAAATTCATGAATGCCTCCAAATTTCCCAAGTGCTTTAGGGCAGGTTTATGTCAATCTCAGATCTTTGGTTGGCTAAGGAAAGCATTCGTCATCTGCACTTATTTGATGAACTTGTCTCAGGGGCCTGGCCTGTGCTCATGCCAAAGACATGAAGGATCCTGTCATCTCAAAGGGGAAAAAGATAAAGCGTCAAGGAAATGACCAAAGAAGGGTAATAAGGGCCCGGCTGTCGACAGTATAGAATGATGAGTTTCTCAAATATGGATCTGTTGGAAGTCCCTTTGATCAAGGTGGGCACAATCTCATTTGGTACCTGCTTTCTGCAAGCTGTATGAGCTTGGGCAAATCACTCTAACCTCTCAGAGCCTCGCTTTCCTCTGTAGGGTTGTTGCAAGAATTATATTAGATAATTAAATGAGGTTATTTTTGTCAGTCCTTTTGCTAAGAGACTGGTCCGTAGCAGACCACCTGGCTCTGCTACTGCTCTCCTGCTTCTCCCTCTTTCTCTTCTCCTTTCTATTCTTCCTCTTCTCGTGTTGTTGTTGTTGTTATTGGCGGGCCAGCCTCCCTTGTGTCTCTCCAGAAAACCATTAACCATGGTTAAATAAGTCACTCCCTGCTTCTACAGAGATTAATTATAATTATAGAGAGTTGCCCACTTGAGAAGCGGCTCAGTTGCGACTCTGACGACAGGTCCTCATGGCTTTGGTTTGGGGCTTTATTTGAAACGTGTTTGTTTTCTCTGTCCTTGATGGATTAATATGTGTAGCATGTCCCTCCTAATAAGACGTCACTCCAGCCTCCCACTGCATCCCACATGTCGTTGCATAAGAGAATGGCTGCTCACCCCAGCCCTGGAGTGCCCTCCCCTCCAGGCCACTGCAAAGGGAATTTTGCACCCCCTCAAAACCTATATTTTAAGTCAAATCCTTTGAAATATGCCCTCCAGGTCAGGTAGAAAATCTCTCCAGGCATTTTTATGTGAAGTAGAAACAGGAGATCTTATTTTTATAGAAAAGACCATTCTGAGGCCTCATAATCTTGTGGAGAAGGCCAGGATCAGCCTGAGATGTGTTACAGAAAAGGTTGGGAGGGACAGGAGTTCAGGCTGCCAGCTTCCTGAAAAGTCACGTTAAATTCTTGTCTGGCGTTCCTGTCCGAGTGGGCTGAGCATGCCTGTGAGAACAGGTGCAGACGGATTCCAGCCCCTCTTCCATGTCCTTGCCAAGGCAGTTTGAGTGAGTAACAGGACTGACCACTGTTGAAAATCACACCCTCACCTCACACTGTGGCCCAGAAGAGACCAGAACCCAATGGGATGAGGGCAGAGTCATAAACAACTCTGCTGGCTACATAGCACTGTGCTTATCTCCGCAAATATTGACTCTGGAGGATCAAAGAGGTGGCCAAAAAAACAATAATATTTTCCCCCAGAGAGAAGGTCCTGTTCCAGACAGCCAGGACCAACCAGGTGGACAGGTAGTGTCAGGTGGCACACCTGCAAGGTGAAGGTCTCCGCAAGGGCACTGCTCTAGTTCAGGGGATCCCTGTGGAATCTTTACCTCCAAGGAAGGAGAGATGGGGCTGAGTGCCAACAGGTGGCCCTGAAGAATCCCAAGCACCCCATATTCTGGATCGGAGTTTTTGAAGTCAGAGGACCGGTCCCAGAAGCAAGCACCCCCAAGGAAATACCTTTTTTTTTTTTGAACCTGCTCTCTGTACGAGAGATCCTTCTGCAGACCTTAATGAGTGATTTCTCTTGATCCGCACAAAAGCCCTGTGAGCTAGGTATTCTTACCCCATTTTGCAGGTGAGGAAAATGAAGCTCCAAGCAGTTTGGTGACTTTCAAAGAGTCACCGCATGAGTTAGCTGGCAGAGCTGGCATTGGGACCCCCAAATAACTGCCTTTAAAATATGTTGTGTTCATTCTGGTTGTTTCAAGTCCTTGGTGTTACAACTCAATGCCCCTTTACACATTGAAGGTCCAGAGACCAGGATTCTGGACAAAGAACAGGAGCTGAGGTCATTGACTTGGCTGAGCCTCCAGGTTATTTACTATTTTGTAAAGATGTGGTTGGAAATAATTATTGATTTGCCATTCTGGCTCATGAGTAGGAGGCACAATTTGGAAAGTATTGGCAAGGAGCTCAATGCTGTACCCCAGCCATTCAGCACGTACGGGTGTGTGTGTGCGTGTGCGTGTGCGTGTGCGTGTGTGTGTGTGTGTGTGTGTGTGTGGTGGTAGGGGATTCCTTGTGACTCTAAACTTTCCCTTCTGCCCAAACCCCAGACAATGGTGCCTAAGAGTCCTGTGCACTGATTACTCTCACAGTATGGCAGAGCTCTTCCGTGGAAGAAAAGAGATGGGTCACAGAAAGAGGCTTCTAGCTGGGGGTGGGCATGGAGATGAAAAATAATATCCTTAATGAAGATAACGATGATGGAGGGAAAAAGGCCGAGAACGCAGAGTGAAAGCAAGAAAGAGACCAACCCCAAGATAAGCTCCAGGGTGACAGAGAGGAACAAAACAGGAGATAGAAATAGTTGAACTGTGACAAGTTGCAGAGAGGAGAGAGAAACACTTCGCAGAAAGTGAGGAAGGCAGGTTTCAATGGAGGTGGCGGTCAGAAAGATTCCCAGTGAGAAGAAGGTACACGCGAAGGCCGTGGGTGACGGAGGGTGAGTGGGGGGCTATGGAAGGAACTCAGGGAAGCAGAGGGTGCTGAGCGCTGGGAGACGCCTCAGAGAAACAGGTGCTGCTGCCTCTGATGGCCCTGAGGTCCTGCCACCACCAGTCCCCAGAAAAGCAGTTTTTACCAGGCACCCACTGTCCACAGCGGAAACTCAAGGGGAATGCGGAGATGCGGTGCAGGAGAGGAAAGAAGGGTTCCAGAAACACCCTCACGAACAAGCAGCCAGAACTCTGATTTCTCACAGCACCAGGAAGCCTTCTCAGCCCACTGCGTAGGCTGCAGAGCTCCCCGCAGCTCCCCGCCATCCAGCCAGAGGCTTCTTGTCCCCTCGCTCTGCATTCACAGCTCGATCAGAGTTATAATTGGAGCCATAAGTCTCTATAGGCTCTTTTATTTGTGTTTTTCATGTGGGTTGGTATTGTTTCTTTTAATAGTCTGTACATTTCTCGACCGTGTCTGTTATATCTTTGCAGTATCCGTTCCAGGGCTCCCATTCTTTTGAGTATGTACAGCACTCTCTACTCCTTCCTTTTTTAGCCATTTCTACTTAAAAAGAATTCTCATGCTCATTAAACTTGATGCCATTCTCCTGGCCATGTCTCCTATTAAAAATTTCCTTTCTACTTGATAGTCTTTTATACCGCCCATTGCCTTTCATGGTGTGTTTATCATCTCGTGAAGAAAGAACAGGCATTTTATTCCCATTTTATAGATGAGGGTACTGAACCTCAGAGGCTTGCGTCAAATACTGAACTTGCCCTGCAGATTAAAATATCTTGTACATTTTGTACCAACGTATGGCACATAAGCCGATTTTAGGTGGTATGCCAGAGGTCATTTTTATTGGACAAGGTATGTATTTTGTTGTCACATATAAAGAAAAAGTAGTATACTAAACGGGTGTTGTCAGACTCATTATTGCTTGCAGTATTTTAATTAAATAAAATAAGTGTGTTGGTTTGAAGATAAATATTAAGGAAATAACAATAATCGAGGTGGTTCAAAGATATGGCAAAAATGAGAAGCAGGTTCCTGAATGAGTGATGTGTGGAAAATGCTGCTCGGCGTCAGCTCGGTACACAACGGCACTCAGTCCACGGGGCTTTGCTGCCTGCCCACAGCCCAGAGTCAGTGGAGTGACCAGTGCTCTGGGAGCGGAAGCACAGACTCTGCCAACGACCTCGAGCGAAGAGGAATCTCTGAAGCTGTCCGCTTGTCGGCGTGAAGGGAGGGTGGGTAATCTCTGGCTGCTGTGGGCAAAGCCAGGCAGCAGAGGGATATGTGCTGGGGGTACAGGAAGACGGGTGCACAGGAATCAGAGAACACCAGTCCCTGCCCTCACCCAGCTTTCGGAGTCATGGGAGGTGGAGGAGATGGATGGGAGACACAAAAAGAAACACAAAGCAATATAAACTCAGACCTCAGGACAGCTTGCCCAGAGCGCCATTCCTTAATGGCAGTGTTAGGAGCCATGAGTGGGGACAGGAGGTTTGCCTTACCTCCAGGAGGGTGTTTCTAGCGAGCATGGTATTAGAAGAGAGGCTTCCTCCTGCAGGGGCTTCCTTCATCCTTATGCCGGCCCATAAAGAATCCCCCAATCGAGTGGGCCCCTCTCCCCTTGGGGAAGGATCCTTTGCTAGCCCCCTCCTCAATGGCTCTTAATTTCCAAACTGGATGATTTCATCATTTCCTTCCAAACTCAGGTCTCCCTCCCTTCCCCCCTCAATCTCCGTTGAGCAGTTGCCGTCTCCCCAGCTGGCTTCCCATTGGAGAAACAGGTCTGCCTGTGAAATTGTAGCGTGTTGTCCTCCCAGCCTTCCCCCAGGTGGGAGAGAGGTGGGGAGGCAGAAGGGTGCCTTGCAAAGCCAGTTTTTACTACCACGAACTGGCAGCAATTTAGTAAGAGAGCAAACTGCCTACGTGCTGGTAGTAACCTCTTGCTCCCCCTGACTCTCCACTGAGACAACAGATTTCCTGGAAAGGGAGTTGGGGCCGTGAAGTATGTGTGACATTGAGGGGAGTGAATGGACTGGGGATGGGGGAGGTCTGTGTGCTCAGCTGGACACACAGATGCCGGAGCCTGCATTGCAACACGCTTTTGCTGTGGACTTGGGTGTCACCTGTAGGTTCAGCTTTTTTTGTTGTTGGGACTTGGGTGAAGCTGGTGCCCGTGGGGGGTAGAAGGCAAGCTGAGCGAGTGAGCTTGCTATTTCACACTGCCGGGGCCTTGCAAAAGCTGGCTGGGTCCCTTCCCGTCCTTTATTTGTTTGTCTTTGCCTGCTTCTCAGAGGCCTCAAGGGGGTGAGGGTGGAGGGAATGGGGAGATGAGATAATTGTAGGGGCCTGAACAAGCTTGCTCAGACACTATTGTGTGGCCAAGATCCATTGAAAGCGAGAGAGAGAGAGGTGTGGGTGCAAGATACATAGAGCGAGCGAGAGAGAGAGAGAGAGAGAGAGAGAGAGAGAGAGAGAGAGAGAGAGAGAGACCGACCCCTGGGAGGAGAGAGGAGAGGAAGAAAAAGCAAGTACAACAATTCTACAAGTGAACTGAAAGTTACTAAATGTGAAGTGAAGACTCAAAACCAAAAGTCTGTTAGAATTGAGGGGGGCTGGCGTTGGTGAGTGTGAGCAGTCTTTCCCCCAGTTGAGGGTCAGGGAGCAGGGGCTGCAGGGATTTCCTGGGAGGGGAGGGGCGTCTGTGGACAGATTTGGAATCAAGACGTCTGTTGCTGTTTCAGAAGCTTCTCCCATCAGAATAAGACGGGCTGTCGTTTGCCAGGGCTTGAAAGGTTTAGTTAACGATTCCAGAGTATCGGAGTATCGCCCAGCAGATATAGTTTTGTTCCTAGAAAGAAAACCTGCAGCAGGGAGGAGGGGGGTGGTCCCGACGAATAGAGGCAGTACCCCACTCCGATTTTTCACAGATGCTGTGCCCACCATGAAACCTTTTCAGAAAAGTCAGTTCTCTCCCGCTCTGACCTGCGGCAGATGCCTGGCTTCCTTGTGCCTGCTGCCTATCCTGTCCTGCCTTCATTCTCCAAGAAGTCTCAGGGAGCAGCACCCTGTCTGACTCTGTGTCTTGTCCTAGATGACCAGGAGGGTCTATCGGGTTCTGTCCAGATGCCGGATTGAGACTCTCTACTGGTGACACAGGGGACCCAGACACCTCACTGTGGGATTCTGGGAGGGAGTGAGGATCCTGACAGTGAGGACCAGGACAGAAGCTGTGGGAGCTGGGATGCTGGTAAAGAACCTGACATTCATGGAGCGGACTCTCCGGCAGGAATCCTATTGCTCCTTTGAGGTCGCTGTGGGAACGTCGCAATGGGCAGCCATTTGGATCTAGGCTGCGAAGTAATACTCAAGGGTCTATATTATCTCCTGGGCCTGACGGTCTTTGCAAGCCTGCTCTCTATAATTAATGAGGCCCTAGAGCAGGGGTCAGCACACTGCAGACCTCAGGCCAATTCTGGCCTCCATCTATTCTCGTAAATAAAATGTTATTGGAGCATAGCCACGCTCGTTGGTTTGAATATTGTCTTTGGCTGCTCAGAAGCTATAACGACAGAACTGAGTAGTTGTGACAGACCAGAAGAATTACTGAAAAAGTTCGTTGACCCCTGATCTAGAGAATCCCAGTGGAGAGATGCTTTGCTTAACACCCCTCCTTCAGATGCACTGGGTCCCAGCGTCCTGAACCCATCCAGACTTTCTACAACACCTTGATCTGAACAGCCTTTCAAAAGAGGAGGGAAAAAGTGTAATTCGTTTAATGAGTAGCACTTCCACCCAAGGCTTGGAACTCTGCGGTGATCTTTGTAAAACCCAGCCTCAGAGGCTGGGCAGGAAGGAGAGACCCAGTGGAGGAAAAGCATTGATTCCTTTCATTTCTCCCAGCCTGCCTCTGGAGAGCAGCACTTGCCCCTTGCTTCCCAGGGAATGACCAGCAGTTTGAGAAGAGAAGGCCTGGCTTACATACAGAAGTTCTCATCAGTGACGAGGGGGTGGAGGCTGTGCCTACTGTGCTTTCCGGAGATGGCCTCCATAATATCTCTGTCCCACATACCATTTCGCCATTCCCTTGAAGATGGGCTGGCTTGCTGACTGACAGAGTGTAGGGGAAGTGATGCTGTGAGACTTCGGGATGCCAAGAAGCCTTGCAACTTCCACCTGGCCTCCTGGAACACTCACTTTTGGGGTACTCCTTCTCGAAACCCACCACCTAGCTCAGCTGCCAGCTAGCAGCCAGCCTCGACTGCTGGCCAAGTGAGTCAGCAACGCTTTTGGATGTCGAGTTGACAGGCCTTGAGATGACCCAAGTCCCTGTATACTGTGACCACGAAAGAGCCCATGTGAAAATTACCCAGCTGAGCCTGGTCAGTCCACAGAACCACGAGAGATAATACAAACGGTTGTTTTAAGACCTAAGCTTTGGGGGTGGTTTGTTACCTATTAAGAGGTAACCAGAACAAGAGCAATGGCAGTGCAGGTTGTGAGGGACACAGGGGACGCAGGTGGCCACACACTTGGAAGTTAGCAGCAGATCTTTAATTAGAATTCTGTTTTCTTGGCTCCCCTGGGGTAGTGGAAAGGTGAGGGCTTGACATCTGGCTCTAGTATATTCTGGTGGGTAACTCTGGATGGGTCACTTAACCTCTCTGGCCTCATTTGACACTTATGAGAATTAAACGAAATAACTGTGAGAGTGTTTGCATAGACTTACTGCTTTTAATTCTGTTCCTTTTTCCCTCTTGTCACTGCTCTTGACTTCCTGTCGCCATGGCCATCAGACCAGCTGGACCTCCTGCTGAGAGTAGGCAGAGGTTCTGCACCCCCGTAGCTGGTTCCATGCCTTCTTCCAGGCCTCTGACAGCCACTGTGCTCCCCTATATCTTTCCTGTTACTCTTCAGTGTACTTCCTGGGGGTTCTGTGCACCCAGTTATCCCTTTCCTCCATCACGACATGCAGGGAACCACTCCCACGCCTTCCCACCAAACTCGGCGAAGTTTCTCTCGGTGAACCTACAAACCAGTTCCCAGTTTCACTAGAGGAAGGGGTGTGCGTGGTGCTTTCGTGACCTTGACCTTAGGAACTCGACCTCATTCTCCACTCCCGCACCTGTCAAAGGACACGGGCCCCTCCCCATGAGTTCACGGTAGGAATAACAGCACGACCATCCGCTGTCGAGGACCGCGTGCCGGCAGAGTGCTAAGGACTTCACCTTGATCATTTCATTTACTCTTTGCAGTAACCCCCTAAAATAGGTACCATTATTATCATCTCCATATTACAGATGAGAAAACTGAGGCTCAGCGAGGTGAAGTAACTTGCCCCAAATGACACAGGCAGTGAGTGAGTGGAGGAGCTGGACAGTTGGCCGCCGAGCCCTGTCTCTTAACTCCTCCACCAGCCTCCAGCATTCACATTCTCATTCGGACCCTTTTGTTTTGTGTCCTCTTCATTTGGTCACTTTAGAGTCATTCAACCCAATTCAGTAACTTTTAGAGGACAAGGCCATAAAAACGCGTAGGCTAACATCTAGGAAGAGGCATTGGTGAAGAAGTTCTGAAGACAAAGGTGATAATGGTGATCAATAATGATGATGGATCAAGTTGCTGGCCTAGTACTTGAAGCTCGTTTGGGAAATCGCCACAAAGCATGCAGCCCTGGCCTCTTAGTTAACCCAGAGCACATTTTCCATCTTTTTCACAGTGATACTCCTCAGATTTTCATTATGGGGTTTCCAACCAAGGAATTGGATCAGAAAAGATCTTTATGCTGTGTATTTTGATTCAAGACTCACCAAGGAGGAGCTGGCACTGGTCTGGGGCGATCCCAAGGTTATGGATAGAGAGTAGAGAATACGTCCTCTGCTCAGGCAACACTCGAATTCTTTTCTGCTTCTTTTTGAAACATTAACAAAATTCAGACAAAAACCTCTATAGTAAATTTTAGGTGTTACTCAAGATGTTTAATCATGATCCATGTGCATGACATTATATAACATCATATGACATGATTCCCTTTTAAAATTCCTCTTCTTCTATCATTAAAAAGGGATTCACCTTCATCAGTCATTAGGAAACTAAAAAATAAAGCCACAATAAAATAAAACTGCATATCCACCAGAATGAGTACATTTAAAAAGGATGGAAAAGGCCAAGTGTTGGCAAGAATGGAGAGTGAGTTGAATCCTCTCTGGGGGTTCCAAATTAGTCGCCCCAAGATGTGTCCCTGTGGTGTATGGATTATTTTGAGCTAAACCTTTGAGCTCAAGAGAAACCTTTGCTCCACACCCCCAGCTACCTAGGAAAATTTAAATTAGGGGCCTTGTCCATAATAAGAGTTATTACCAGAAATAACATTTTATGAACTATCTACAGGGCAGGGAAAACATCTAATTATCGAACATCTGCTCTTCTTATTGTTCTGTGAATTACCTCATTGTAATTATTCAGTCAGCTAAAAGAACCAGAAAGGGCGGGGGGACAGTTTCCCCTCCTCCACACCATAAATATTGTGATAAGAGTATAGACTTATACATCAACTTGGCAAAACTTTCTGGCTTTATCTACTAAAGCTGAACATATGTAAACCTCATGGCCCAGAAATTCCATACCTAAGTATAGACCCAACAGAAACGAGCACACATGCTCAGCAAATGACTTGTTCTGGGACATTCATGGCAACTGTGTTCATAAGAGTCAAAAACAGGAAACTATCCAAATGCCCATCAACAGAAGAACGGATAGATCATGGTGACTTCCTACCATGGAACGCTACCCAGCAATGAGAAAGAACCAAAAATTACATGCGAGAACATGGCTCATAGCGTTGAGCCAAAGAAGCCAGAGAGGACAAGACAGCATAGTGTACATTTTCATTTATATGTAATGCAAAAACAGGCAAAACTCATCGATGGTAGAAAAAGCCAGGATCATGGTTGCCCATGGAGAAGGGCGGGTAACAACTGGAAGTGAGCATAGAGGGGACTTCTGAGCAATGTTACTCTTTCTTCATCTGGATACTGGTTATGTGAGATGACCAACTGTGCATGTTTATCAAGTTTATGATGTGTGTACTTTATTGCACGTACATGACATTTCAATGAGATGTTTTTAAAAATATTTCTCTCTTCCTGATGATTTATGGAGAAAATCTCAGCTTGGGTCTGGCTTGTCTTAATACTTCTCTTAGGCTGGCTCATCTTTTGTTAAACCAGGGCTCGAATTAAATACCACCGTTTTGTTTCACTGTGTTTATTTTTATGGTTGCTATCTATATATGGCCATTAATACAGGTCTTCCATTTATGGTAATGCTATAAAGTGTCTTTTAAAAACAGCTTTAAGTCAAAAGAAAAAAAGGTGAATTGACTTACATTAAAAAAATATTATGTAAATAATAGTATAGGTGGTACTTAGTTACAGTAAACCTTGAAAGGGTGGAGTTGGTGAAATACTTTTCAAATGGAAAAAGGCTGGGATTAAGGGGACTGGAGAAAACCAGTTTCAGCCTGTCCTCATCTCTCCACAGGAGTCCTCACTGCCTGGCACGGACAGGCTCTCAGGCTTAAGGACATATCCTCAGCAGAGGACCCATGAGAAATGAAAAATGTGCTCCAGGAACAGTGGGCAAAGCAGGGACTGGGAGCAGAGGACCTGGGCTCACTCAACAAATAGTCATGTAGCCTTTGTGTTCCAGGCACTGTTCTAGGCCCTGGACCTTCAGTAATGAGTAAAATGGAGCCTCCCTCCACTTCTCTATGCAGCTGATGGAGGATGTTCTGTGAGTGAAGCCTTCCTGGAGGAGAGACCTGAACCTCATGGTGGTTAGGAAAAGACTTAAAGAAGATGGGGCTTTGGTGGTGATGGTGATGATGATGATGATGTGTGTGTGTGTTTCTCCACGTGACAGGCAGGGGGTGGCAAAACTGACTATTAATCAGGGAACGAGGAGAAAGGAATTGGGGAGTGGTCTTTAGACTCATTAGAAAGAGAAATCTCATTGAATACTTTGCATTGGTCAAATTAGCCTCACTTTGCCTGCTCATCTCCAGGGTTCTTGGCTCAGAGATCAAGAACTTTAAACAGAAGTAGAGAGAATGAATCTCAAACGTTAGGTGAGTAGCTGAATAAATGAGAAAATTCCTTTCCTGTGCTCTCAATACATTCATCACAACCTTTCATCCCCAGCAAGCGGGGCATTGCAATGGAGACTGAGAATGGGGGGCTCTGCCAGGAGTATTTTTAGAGATGGCACTTTTCATTCATTCATTCACTCAGTATATTTATTGAGTGCCTACTGGATGTCAGACACTATATTTTAGACCCATGTCCTGACCAATATGGTAGCTACTAGCCACAAGTGGCATTAAGCATTTGAATTTTGGCTGGTTCAAATTGAAATGTGCTGTAAGCATAAAATATCTATCAAAGCTTGAGGATTTAGTATAAAAAAAGGAATATTAAATCTCTCAGAAATTTTTAATATTCATTGCACATTGAAATGATAATTTGAATGTATTGGGTTAAATAAAGTATATAATTAAAATGGGTTCCATCCATTTATTTTTACTAAATTTTAATGTGGCTACTAGAAAACTGAGAATTGTACCTGTGGCTCACATTTGCGGTTTGCATCAGATTTTCATTGGTCAGTGTCACAGTGGACACTGTCCTTACTCTGAAGGAGCTCATACTCTAGTGAGACCAACGGAAACAGATGGTACCAGGCAGGAACAAGATGCCAGGGCACACCCAGGAGGAGTGACCAGCAACATCCCCATGCCTGTCACATCTGCACTAGACACAGTTCTAGTGATTGCCAGAAGACCAGCTCTATTTCACTTGTCTTCTCAAACATGGGCGCTGTACCCACCGCCACCAAATGAAGCCAAACCTCCATACGAGTCAGCTGGATTTCCTGCCAGTCTCTCCCCTCCCTCCCCCACCCCCACCCCCAAGCATTCTGCTCGCTGAGAGGACTTTCTGTCTCCAACCTCCCCTTCCCATTTCCTTGTCCTTGCTTTCTTCGCTCTCTCTGCTCTGGGTGTCCTTGCTACCCCTACATTTCCCTTGGTAGACTTCTAAGATTTAATTTCAAGTCTCGTTTACCCATGAAACCCCCACCATATCTCCATCTAAATATTTCTCCTCTTCGAAGCCTCTGACCACCAGTTATGTGTTCATCTTACCAAACTCTCCCTTATAACATTGTTAGTTTTTTAAAATCAGGAACTTACTTTCCTGGGCATCTAGTTCATCTTCCGGAACAGGTAGCCACTGGGTAAGTAGCTGTTGAGTTGAATCAAATGGCTCTGATCCTAAAGGTAGGCAGAGCTGGAGGAGAGAGCTCTGGTGGGGAGGAAGGGTGCCACAGAGGTAGAGTAAAGCACCACCTAACGGCGGGGATATGTTCTGAGAAACGTGTGCTTAGGCTGTTGTTTCTTAGTTGTGGGAACAGCATAGAATGTACTTAACCTATTGCTCTTAGGCTACAAACTTGTACAGCATGTTACTGTATAAAAACAACATGAGACATAATCAAGCCCAAGAGAAAGTGATGCAATCAAGACACTTGGTAAACACAAGATGGATGAGGCTGCTGCCGTGTAACACCATATACTGTTTTACGGTGCATTGATAATGATACAAAATATGGCATAGTAAATACGTAAACCAGAAACGTAGCCGTTCACCATCATTATCAAGTATGGACTACACAGAATTGTGCTTGCTTTACTTTTACAGGACTGGCAGCGCAGGTGTGTTTACACCGGCATCACCACAAACATGTGAGTAACGCGTTGGCCTAAGACATTACAATGGCTGTTAAGCCTCTAGGTGATAGGAATGTTTCAGCTCCACTGTAACCTCACGGGACCACCTTTGTACATGCAGTCCCTTGTTGACAAAAATGTCCTTATGTGGCACATGACTGTACTGAGAAATTACACCTGGGCTGGAGGCAGCTTCATGGTCCATCCCTCACCAAGAGAATTTCTCTGACAAGAGTCTTTGTTTGGTTCACAACCCAGGGTGATGGGTGATAATTAAGGCAAGTCCAGCTGGAATGCTGGGGGGATGGGGACGGCTTGGACACATGACTCAGTAAATTGAACAGAACAATAGAGGGAGGCCATCCTTGTCCATCTGCATGATTGGAGAGAGCTATACATGACTTTACTCCAGGGTATTCTTGAACAACTGGCAGGTTGATCTGACCTCTGCAAGCCTGGTGGAGGTGGATCTGGGCTCTCTCCTGCCGCAAATGCCTCCAGATCTGTGGGTGGAGAGCCCAGGTCGCTAAAAGATTACCTTTTCTTTTTTTTGTGGGGTCGGGGGAGGGCAGAGTAGGTGGAGAGGAAGGGAGCAGGTTTCTCGGTGTCCAGAGATTGCATTTCTGATACTTACATATCACCAGATGCTCTCAGGGTTGGGAACCTGTATTGGTCACCAAGGGAAGGGTGGGGGGCTGTTGGGGCTAGGTGGGTCTGTAGGACATGAACCTCCTCCAGACTCACTTGACGCCAAAGTCACTGTCCCAAGCAACGTGTGTAGGGGTGGGGCGGTGAAAACCGAGGGTGGTGAGAGTCCTGTGGAAGTGAAATCTACTTGAAGGTCAAGACCATGCCTTTTCTACTTTGCATTCCCGCAGCAGTTAGCCCAGTGCCCGCCACGGGGGAAGCGCGCAAAGTAAGTCCTTGAGAATTGAACAGAACGGGAGACAAAAGCACCCACTCTTCTTCACTCCCGCGCCGGCCCCACTCCCCCAAGTGATTCTTATTCTCCGGGAGTCAGGGAGCCCGGGGTAGAAGGGTGTGAACCGACCGAGGCCAGGGGGAGTAGAGGAGCTACAGAGCAAGTGACCAAGTGGGAGTGGGCGTGCACGCACGCATAGGCGGGCGCGCGGGAGTGTCAGGGGAAGGGGTGGTCTCCAAAAGGGGAGGGAAGAAGGCAGGGGGCGGGGAGAAGCAGGGCTTTTTAGGACCGGCTACGGCCGCAGGGGAGGAGAAAGAAGCCGAGGAGGCGGCTCCCGCGCTCTCAAGGCTGTGCCACCTGCCGGTTCGCTCGCTGCGGTCGCGCTCACCATCGCCAACATGCTGCCGAGACTGGGCGGCCCCGCGCTGCCGCTGCTTCTGCCGCCGCTGCTGCTGCTGCTGCTGGGCGCAGGCGTGAGCGCCGAGGTGCTGTTCCGCTGCCCGCCCTGCACGGCGGAGCGCGTGGCCGCCTGCGAGACCACGCCGACCCGGTCCGGGGCGCCCTGCACCGAGCTGGTGCGGGAGCCGGGCTGCGGCTGCTGCTCTGTGTGCGCCCGGCTGGAGGGCGAGGCGTGCGGCGTCTACACCCCGCGCTGCGCCCAGGGGCTGCGCTGCTATCCCCACCCGGACTCCGAGCTGCCTCTGCAGGCGCTTGTCCAGGGCGCCGGCACTTGCGAGAAGCGCCGCGACGCGGACTATGGCGCCAGCTCGGAGCAGGTTGCAGGTAACTCGGGCCGGGACAACTAGTTGGGAGAAACTTGGAGGGCAGCGGGGGATGGCGGGGGTGGGGGGCGCTAGGCTGGCGTCCCCTCTGCAGCCAAGGAGGGTGCGGCAGGCCCTCAGAGACCGTTTAGATCGGAGTCATTTGACCAAGTCCGGGGGGACTGTTGGGAGGGGAATCCGAAAGTCAGGCCCGGGGAGGGTCTTGGAGTTCGAGCGCGCGGAGGAGCCTGGCTACTAATTTATGGGGATAAATGGGGAGAGGAAAGGCCCCTGTTAT
>NW_006431920.1:12079726-12081023 GCF_000325575.1 Pteropus alecto | reverse complement strand
TGCTGGGGAAGAGGGGAGTTTGGTTAGATCTGTGGGAGTAGGAACCGAAGGGTCCTGGAAAGGTCCTGGTGGGGGACGCCGCTGACACTGGGGACCTCTGGTGAGAAGGGGCGCTGGGAGAAGGCAGCGCCGCGTTGAGGGACCCTTCCTGCTACTGGGATTGTGAGGTGGGGAGAAAGGACTTGTTAGTACTCGGCAGAGTGGGTTGCTTAGGGGAAAATAAAAAACGACGCTGCTGTTTTACACAGGAAACGAAGAAGGCTCTTGCTACTCTGTTGGATGGAAAAATAAAAAAGATCATTGGGAAGCGAGAAAGAGACCTCAGCAGTTGAGTCAATGTAACTTAAAGCCGGGTCGCCGGCTGCAGCCCTTGGGCGGGGGTTAGCGGTGCCGCTCAGTTTAGCGTCTGGGCCCCGGGGCAGAAGCTGGAGGATGCCCGGGCGGTGGATGCAGCTACTCTTGCCAGAGCGAGCCGCCCCCCACCCCGCCACCGTTCCCCATCCTAATTTGTGGGACCTTCTTCCTATCCGATAGAATGGGGACCCTGAGTCTTTTGTAAGGGGCCTTCATCCCCCCCAAAAAAGTTTTGTTTTTTTTTTTGAGGGACACGACTAAATGATAACTTTTTTTTCCCCTTGTTTATATGTTTTTAAAATTACAAAAGCCTCCTGCCCCAGTGGTCTGGAAGAAGCTGTAATTATTTTCTTTCTTCTTGGAGACAGTGGTGAAATATGCCCACTGCCTGCAGCTGTTTAAAAAGCAAGAGAATCTAAGTTTCTCAAACTTGGACAGAGGAAAGAAAGAAAAGAAAGAGTGAAAACATTCTTGCTTGCTTCTGCCGTCATTGTCCAGCTGCCCCCTCCCTCCAGGACCAGCCCCTCCTTCCTCTACCCTGCTATTGTTTTTTCCCTGTTCTTCTTGGGGTCCGAGTTAAAATCTTTTTCTTTTTCCCTGGTGCATTTTGACCTTGAGTGCAGAGCAAGTTAGGGCTTCCTCCAGGCGCAACCCCTCAGTCCCTTTCTTCTCCCTCCAGCTTGCTTCCCTCCCCAGCCTGCCTCAAGTTAACCCTTCCCTCAATAAGAATGAAAGGGAAAAGACTCAGCCAAGGCCCTTTGCTGAGGGGCTCCTGTCCTCCAGTCCCGTGTTCCTCTCCCCTCATTCCCCTGCACCCGCCGTGGTCCACCGGGGAGGTACTGTGGTTTCTGAGCTGCGCTCTGACAAACTAAACATCTTCTTCAGCGGGGTGAACTTTTCGAGAGGCCTCCAAGTTCATAGAATCGTTTAGAATGTTTTAATA
>NW_006431920.1:12004840-12079180 GCF_000325575.1 Pteropus alecto | reverse complement strand
CACTCTCAGCCTGAAGATCAGCTTTCCTGTTTCCCAACCCCCAGAAGCAGGTCAGGGTCTTCAGAAGGGAACCGAGCTGGAGATTCCCCATTCACTCCTCCTAGGAGCCTGGAGGGGGGTGAGTTGTCTGGGGAGCCTGGGGACAATGGTGTGAGTTCATGGGAAGAATGTCACTCTGGATTTTCTGCCTGGTTATGGGACTCCTCTCCACTAGCTAGCCTTCTCTCAATGCCCAGACAGATGCCTTCCACATTTTTCTCTTGTGCTTCAGACTGGGAAGAGGCGATACCCAGGTGGGGGTTGGGGGGAGGGTGGTGGAAATTAGATGTGGAAGCCTAGTGGGCGCACTGGAAAAGGGACCGAGAGCTGGGTGCCTGAGGCAAGAGTCGGGTTGGTGGGGGAGGGGGACCAAGGGGAGAAGCCTGGGCTTACAGGGATTCGGTAAGATAGAGGGGCAAGTTTTGAGGCTTCTGTGCAGAAGACGATCTTGGGCTGGAGCAGGGAGGGGGTGTTGCATGGCCAGTGCTGGTCCGAGTTGGGCCAGAGGGGCAGGGACTGAGACTGGCCTAGATGAGACCTTAGCACTGAATGCTGCTGCCTCCTACTCTTCATCTTCCATCCCTTCTCCCCACCCCCCAAGCGTGAGCCTCCCCCCACCACCCATCCCAGCCTGCATTCCTCTTTGAGCAGGTTGCTTTTGAGAATTTTAAACATACCCTCTCATTTCGAGGCAGCAAACCCCAGCAGTTCCGGCTTCGCTGTTAGCTCTTTTGTCTTTGTTCCCAGGACTCAGGGGCTGTGTCGCTGGCTTCCTGGGGATGGCTGGGATGCAGGGGGTGGGGGTGGGCGCTTCAGCCGGTGCTGAGTCTGCATCCCCTGGGGGTGATGGGCTGGGACTTGTTGGTTCAAATAAACCCAGAAGTCAGACTGGGGCGGAGGTTGGAGTGAGGGAGCCCGGAAGAAAAATGGGAGGGGGACCCCGAGGTCTTCAGGAAGTCTGGACCTTAAAAGCGCGTGACTGCGTTTGGTGGTGGAATGGGAAAAGTGCCTAGAAATGTGAGGGAAGAGGTTTGGGGGCAGTTTGGTCCTTTCAGAATTTAGGGCCTTCCTCAGCATCTCCCTGCCTCCTTCGCTGCCGTGTACAATGCCAGGGATTATGCTGAGGGGCGGAGCCGCCCAAGTGGCCGTCTGGCCCGCTGCACATATAAAGGTGCTATAGAAATGTGCAGTCTGTCAGAGTCTCCGGGCAGGCAGGCAGGCAGGCAGGCTGGCCGGCGGGCGGGCTGGGGAGGCTTTGCATCTGCAGTTGCTGGGGGCGGATAAGGGGGGCAGAGAAGAGCACTGATTTACAGTGGTTCAGTGCAGTTTCAAAAAAAGAGGGGAGGAAAGCAATGGGACTTCTGGCTGAAAGCGCTGCTTTGCATCTTGCCTTGCATAAATTTGCATACTGAGTTCAAAGTCGTAAAATAGACTCGGGGAATGAGTGGGACCCACTGTCACTGATTGCTAACACCACCACCTTCCGCCCCCCTCCCCTCTTCTGGACAGAATGCTCAGAACTCGCTCTGCTAAGCTGCTCCGCCTGAGTCACCACCACTTTGGAAGGAGGAGATGGGGGAGCTGAGTGCTGTGCTGCGCCTGGGTCCCCTCATGGGAGATATGTGCTTCCTTGGCGACGGGTGTCCCATGGCCTTGGAGGCAGGGCTGCTGTGGAGGGTGTGGCTGGAAGGTCCCGAGCCTGCTAGGCAAGCAGGAGCCTGGGCCTGCCCTTGCGCTGGAGAGCTGGAATTGGAGGAAGCCACCAAATCGGAGTCTTTCCCTGCAGTCTCCCTACTCACATTTCACCTGAGTCAAGTGTTCACTAAAGTCAGTTCCCTTTGTCTGGACCAGTGATTCCATCCATTCCTTTGGCAAGATATTTGAGAAAGCTTTAGTAAAAAAGCAAATCTTGTATAGCAATGTCAAAAGATCTCACAAAAACTAAAACAGGACTAAGGACTCTGAATTAGAATAGGTGGTAGAGTCTAGTGGGGAATAAGAACACACCTGAGGTGGTCATGAGGATCTACCTATGTAGTAGTTCTTGGCCAAATTGGACGATTGAGTTTCCTGGCAGGCAAAGGGAAAAGGGAGGCTTATAAAGTTCTCATTGTTACCTTACCTTAGCATTGAGCTTTAAAATAAACTTTTCACGGAGATCAGTCCTTTGGATTAGGGGGGGGGAGCTTTATGGAAATTAGCCTTATAAAAAAGCCCGTGGGTTGCTTGAGAATAGGGCATATTTGATCACCCACGGCCAGGCCTTTGAGGGCGTACTTTGAGAGCATCACTGCTCTCTAGCCCAACTGTCAGGTTAGCTTCTTGTTGGTTCTCAGATTAGCTGTTCTCTGCCATAGAAAATGGGACACGCAATTAAGATTTGATGTGAGGAAGTGCTGAAAATTCTCGACTCTAATGAAATGTAGAATCAGAGCATTTTTCTCAGCCTGTTGGGGGTGGGGGTAGGGCAGGGCAGGGGCTGCTAAAAGGAAGGAGGGAGAAGCAGAAAATAAATAGTTATGCCCACATTTGGTTTTGCTGTTGGTTTTCACATTCTACCATACCGTAACAACAACAACAAAAAGTCTTGGTGATTGTTATTATTTTTAAAATAATTTTATATCCAGGGACTGCATTTAGCTTCAATCTCTTCTGTGTTCTCAGCTGCCCACTTCCTCCTCTGCTTTCTCTATCCTGTCTTCTCAACACCCTCTAGACCCTTTGTCCCATGCTTTCTCACCGTGGCCTGGTCTAGGACACCTGGCTGGATGCTAAGTAGGTGGACAGGCATTGAGAAGGTGTCATGGAAAATATACTGACCCCAAGCTTTCTCAGGGATCCAATTGGAGGGAGACCACGGAGGTGAATGGCGACTGGAATGTCTGAATCGAATCTAATCCGTATGTGAGGCGGGAGGTTGGCTGGCAGTGCAGGGTCTGGGCTTAGTGGGCGGGGGAAATAGCCATTTCTCTCCGGGAAGGTTCATGCTTGGGCTGCTTCTGCTGACACCAAGGCACAGAAGAGCGAGGTTACACTTTCCATTGACCAGGGGAGCTAGTGTTCTGGTTGGCAGATGTTCTAGGCCCCTCTGCTTCTTGCTATCTCTGGCCAGCGTTTTGCTGAGGTGGCAGGCAGCCGCCAGGAGATGGATCATATCCCATCTGTCCTTATCCTGTTGTGAACTGGCTTCTTTGCCTGCTTTGTCTTCTGTGTATGACATCCCTGTGACGTAGGTTTTTCGCCTCTATTTTGCAGGTGAGGACTCGGGCTTAGTCAAGGGGCACCTTAGCAGGTAATTAATAGGATGAGAAACTAACCCGGCTGCCTTTCCTCTGGCCAAGCCAGGGAGTGGAACTTGGCAGAAAAAGCCTTTGACTCTGTCAGCCAGAAGATTTGTTCGTGGACACCTGCCATGTGCAGATGATGCCCAGGTCTCGGTTCATCACTGTCGGCTTCAGGTTCAGTTATTTGCGTTTTCTCGCCTCGTCTGAGAGGCCCAAGTTCTGGAGCTTGGGGACTTCAGAAATAGAAGTGGCCATCATGCAGCAGTTAGAGGCAAAAGGGTCCCGGGGTGGGCTTCTGGAGAGGAGAACTGGGGGGCCCGAGGGGGTTGAGAAGAGATGATGATGGAAGCAGCCCGGTCTTTGCTGTCAGTTGACCTCGGTTTCCATGCTGACTTGTCTCAGAACCTGAGTGGTGATGGGCTGAGGCCTTCCCCGTTGGTGACGTGGGGATGATTGTATCTCTTAAATGGGGTGTGTGTGAGGGCAGCTGTGGCAGTGGAGAGTGTCTGCCACATAGTAGGTTCTCACACACATTAGTTGCCTTAATCTTGGCAAACAATGTCTCCTTTCCTTTAAAATGAATGCTCACTGTCTGTGTCAGAATGGCCAATCATCTACAGCATGTAGGGGCCTCATCCGAGATGTATTCTCCCTGAGCCTAAGTTCCCTTATCTGTCAGTCAAGAATTGATAGGACCAGCTCCATTGAGTTGTGCCTGCATGCATGTTACATGTATGCATACATGTGTGTAAAGATAATACATATAAACCTAAACACTTGGGTTTGTTTTTTTTTTTTTGTAATGAGTCACTTGATTTTTATCTCTTCACCTATAAAAAGGAAATATTCATACCTCTGACCTACTTTCACAGACAGTAGTGAAACTGTTTCTTAGAAAGGATAATGAAACCGTACTTTAAATGCAGTATAAACCCTGTTGACAATAAACAATGGCTGAGGTCAACAGGCTCACACTGTTTATGGACGAGGTAGGCAGTGTTCTCTGCGGCCTGTGTCCTAAAATCTGGGACTGACCGTTCTCGGGAGCGTCACTCTGCAGTGCCCAGATTTGGGGTGGAGGGACTATGCGGGACAAAGGTGGCCCCAGAATTTAGACACTGGGTACTTGTGCTGGCCTTGCTGCTCATGAACAGGTGACCCAGGGCCGAATACTGCTTTCACCTGGACAGCCAACCTGTCGGGTCCAGCCCTCCAGCTGCTTGTGTTCAGGGGCTTGGAAGATCTCCGAGGCCACGTCTCAGGCGGAAAGCTCCCTCCGGTACGGATGGCCCTCCATGGGAAACTTGCGAGGACCCCCAATGGGGGTCAAGCATGAACTGGCCCTAACACAGTTAGGACGTAAGACGTTGCGAGGGGGTGCAGTTGTTGAGTTGTCAGAGCCAGCAAAGACCCCATGGTGCCTGTTTCCTGCTGCAGGAAAATGGGCTTTCAGATCCATCCTGTCTGAGCCGAGGGTGCCAGAAAGTTGAACGTGATCCTGGCAAAGAAACTGGATGTTCCATCCAAAAAAAGTGACGTTTCCTTACTATGAGTCTCCGGAGTTTACCTCACTCTGAGGGGGGAGCAGCATTGCTTTTCACGGGGGCGCTGAAGGGTCTCAGCGGGGATGCTGGGTGCAGGACTGTTTTGGGGCGCTGGAGTTCTTTCTAATGTTCGATTCCATCTGTGGTCCCAGAAAGCCTTTGGGGTGGTGGGCTGTCGGGGCACAGTGACGGCAGTTCTCAGGCGTCTGATGGAGCTGAAGCCCCAGGAAGCAGAGAAGATGAATGCTTGAGCTTTGGGGGTTCAGCATATGCTTGTGGTGAGACCCAGGACAGTAGGGACAAAGTGTAGTATTTGCCGCTGGGCATCTGGGGTGGACTCTGGGCCTTCATGGTATGTGTGGTGGGAGGCAAAGCCCACTTTAGAGGTGGGGATTCAGTCCAGAGAAATTTCTTGGCTATCAGGTTCCAGAGTAACTGCCCCCACCCTCACCTCACCCCTGCAATGAGTAGCGTCTCTGTGGGCTATAGGAGGTCTTTTTCTCTCCTGGAAAATGGACCATCCCCCTGTGCCTCTCCCCGGCTACTTGGCTCCTAACCCTGGACGCGACCCTCCCCCTCCTCGCCACTCCTGTTCCTTAACAAAGCCAGGGACGATCTGGGCTGGCTCGGCTCCTGGGTGTCAGTCAGGACGCAGAGGGAGACCTTGCTCAGAAAGCAGCTCCCCCGGAAAGAAGTACAGAGTGGACTGTAGTCGGGAATTGTTTCCCTTCCCCCGCGTTTTTTTTGGTAAGGGGGGGCATCTGGCAGCCCTTGGGTCCCCTTCTGGCCGCCAGTCCCACATCTCTCCTTGGCTGTTGGGAGGCAGAGCAGGAGTGAAGATTGGGGAGAGGGGACGGGGGGCTGGCAGGCCTCCAGCTGCCAGGCAGGAGAGTTGGCCCACGGGCTCTGGTGAAGTTGGCCTGAGCAGAGCCTGGGGAGGTTTCTCATGAGTGGACGGGTGTAGGTGTGTCAGCCTGTGTTCATTCAAGGAATTGAGAGCTCTGGGAGCCAGGGAGCCGAGGACGGGAGGGAACTGAGCCCAGGAAGGCCTGGGGAGGTTGAGGAAGTGGGGGCGTGGGGGGGAGGCAAGAGGAGCATGTTTAGCGTGTTCCATCCTGATAGGAGTGAAGAGATGGGGACCTTCCGGCCGGAGGGATCTGAGTTGCATTACGGGGTACAGTGAGCAAAGGGGCAACCTCAAAGGGTAAATGACGAAATAATGATACCTAAAACTGCTTTTTTGCTAGACATTGTCTACTTCTACCGAAGTGCCTTTAGATTCATTTTTTTTTTCATCTGTTTTAGCCTTAGGATGCTCACCACTTGACAGATAAAGGAATCAAGGCTGCATTCAGGTTCAAATGCAAAGGCAGGCGCGGACCAGAACGGAAGGACCAGAATGGAGTCCGGGTCTCCAGCTTCTCATTCCAGGGCTCATTCCATCAGACGCACACATGCAGAGAGGCAATGAATTATATACTGCTGTTTAGAAAAGCTCCTTTTCCCTGGGAGGTAGTAATTAAGGCATAACTTCTCAAAAATGTTCCTTTATGCAACTTCCCAGGAAATTTTTTTTTAGGTCTATTGTCTTGACTTCTGGATGGTGGTGCCAAGTTGCCTCTGGATGGTGAACTTACTTTTAAGTGCCTGAGACCAAGAAAAAAATTCAAATGGCAATTCCTTGTTCCCTGCCCCTGCCACAGCCTGATAAGGCTGGACAGTTTCTATAGCAACAGCGGCAGGGGGTGTGTCAGGCAAGATAAAGTGGGGTGGGTGTGGGGTGGGTTTACTGGGTCTCGAAGGCTTTTGAGGTTGGGTGAGGTCAGCTGGCACATGACTGATGGCTCCCTTCACTGGGAAGATGGGGGTCCTGTGGAGACGGGGAGGGGGCGAGGTGATGGGAAACAGAAGAAATGAAGTGGTCTGACTGAGAGTCTCCTTCGGTGATACCAAGTGACCAGATGCCATTCTGGTTGGCTAAGAGCTATGACGCTTGACAACCTGGTTTTGGCTCTCCCATTGCCTACGTGACTTTGTACAGTTGGCCTCAAACCCAGTGGCTTTTTTTGTCAAGCGTGAGAGGGGATAAGAAATTATCAGCCTCATGTGATTGATGATAAAACAAAGTTATGTACATGAACCACTTGACACAGAAACTCAGACAATCACATGTGGTCATACGGGTTCTGATCTCCTCCTTCCTTCTTCTTTGATATCAACTTAATAGAAGGAAATGGCAAATGCCTGTTTTAGGGTGTTTTGTGATTGACCAAGTTTAGTAAGAAAAGATACTTAAGAATCCTGTTAGGAGATGTGGCTTCTTCCACAGGGTGTGGCTTCCCCAGATAGCTGCCCTTTGCTAAGTCCAGAATGGCCTTTGATGCATTGTCACACACTATGGTTCTACCCATGGCTGATGGCCGATCATGGCCCATGTCTGCCCCTGAGCTGAGGATTCTCACTTGGCACTGCTGGTTGTCTTTGGTTTGGTTTCCTGCCTCTAAATCAAGAGCGCATAACCAACGGAGAGAGGTGACGTGATGCAGTAATATGTCAGACAACATTAGTAAACTTTTGGTTACAGAAAAGGAAAAGCATGGTGACCTATTTAAAGACACTTATTTATATTCAGGACACTTCTTGTGCTGGTTTGAGAGTGTGGCCAGCAATCCTAGACATCTTCGCATGATTTTAGTTTCTTTTTGCCTCCTATGGGTTCAGTTTGCCAGGCTTGGAGTATCTGGGAACAGTCTTATGAGGATGGAGAAGAGGCAGGTGGAAGGGGAGGGTGGGAGCAGAGAACTGGGTAGGACCTGGTCTCTATCCCTCTACGGGAGCAGGTATGTAGTGTCACGTCATCGAAAGTGAGTGTAGGGACAGTTGTTTGAATGTGGATCCTGGGAGAGGACCCATCTCCTGCTTCCATTTGCTTGCTGCCTAGATGGTGAGGAAGAGGCCAGAAAAGTGAGAAAAAGAATAGTGATAAAAAGAAATAATATAATGTGGTATACTAGGCCAGAGTGTGGGGAGATGCGCTTTGGATGGTTAGCTTTCCTAATGCTGAAACGTGGAGCACATATTGTGTGCAAGCTATGAGACCAACTCTAAAAAATGCAGCTGTCACACCTGTAGCACATACTTTTTGATCCTGGTGAGGGGAGCAAGAAAAGCATTTTGAAATGTTGAATATCATCTAAGAAGAAACCAAGTCAGTAGAAATGTATATAATATATCTCTAAATAAATGGGCTCCTCTTTGAGCATTTTGACCAAGGCCCTTTAGGGAGATCATTATGTGAAATAATGAGCGTCCTTTCTGGTGAATAAAGTCATAGAAACAAGAAAATCAAGTTTAACAGATATCTACTTCTTCAGTCTTGGAAAAAGAAAGCACAATCTTTTCCTTCCAAAAAAGTAAATTGAGCACACAGAATGTGTTCTTTCCTGACCTTCTTTTATTATGTCTAGAGCTTTTTTAAAAAGCTCTCTGGAAGCGAAGTCCAAGTTTGTGTCTTCAAGAAGCTTCCATCCTTTGGAGGAGAAAGGAGGAGCATGGACCCATGGCTTTTTGCCAGTGCACTCCGGCTAGAGAGCTGTGAAGGAAGTTGAGTGCTTTGGGCAGGGGGACCCTTCGTCAGTTCAGCCAAGTAGACTTTGGACACTTGAAGTTCATATTGTCCATCTTCCTTCATCCTCCAAAAGTTCCTCCTAAATGGTACCAGAGGAAGTATGTGCTATTTGTCACTTGTTTTGGTTCTTTCTCATGAAACTCTTGAGTGGACTTCCCACCTGGATCTCTCCTGTTTCTCTTTAAGGCTGTTTCCTCTCTGGTCCTCAAGGAACCAGAACAGGTGCCTCCCTTCCATTACGCATACTGGCCCTGCGGCAGCTTCTCCACTGTGCATCTGTAGGTGCCCCTAGAGCTCTTGACCCTGTGACTTCCCTCCATTACCTTCTAGTCTTTTCTCGGACTCATTTCCCAGTTCTTCCTGCCACAGAGCCCTGACCAGGAGGAGCTCATGGTCAGTCTCCAACTGGTGGGTAAGTGACCCTAGCAACACTGCACTGGCCTCTGAGTCACGTTGGCCATGTCACTGTTGTTTGGTCTTCTTGCAGCCAGTGGGGTTCCCAGGGTACCCCAAGTTTACTAATATCCTTGCTTGATAAGGAGGGTAAGGAGTGAGAGAGGTGAATTTTTAAAGAGAGAATTTAAAAAATGCAGAAAAGTACTAAGAATAACATAATAACACCAATTTACCACCCAGAACTGGGAGTGGTTGATATTTTGCTGTCATATTTGATTCAAGTCTTTTTTTTTTTTAGCTTCCTCCAATGGCCCTCGTCACTAGCCTCCTGTTCCCTGTCCCCCCTCCTCAGAGGCAGCCCCCAGCATGCATTATTTAATGTTTCTCTTTCTTATCTAAACAGATTTGCTAATGAATAACCATTATCTAGAGTTGTTCTCTGAAAAGAAATAAAAAATGTACATAAAAGGTTTCATTCTGTAACTCTTCTCCCTTGTTAGTCTTAGGTTTTTGAGATCAACTTATGAAACTCTCTTCTGTATATTATTCCATTGTATTATTCTACTGATTTATTTATCCATCCACCTATCAAAAGACTTTTAGGTCAGTTTGCTAATAGTTTTTTATAAGTACAAATAACGCAGTAATGAATATTGTGCATGGGTCCTTTTGCACATGTGTCAGAGAAGTAGAATTGTTGTGTCAGACACATTCTCTCCGTTCCTATAGCCTCTGGTTCGTTTGCACCAAAACACACTCTCTGATCACTTGGGCCTTCAGCAAATAGGTCGCTTTGTGGGTTCTTGGGTGGCTTTAGTTGAACCAGAGGAGAAATGTTTGGGACCCACGGAGAGGAGAGAAAGCTGATAAGGCTATTTGCCATCTTGATATCAATTTCTCTGGCTCTTCAAGGACAGCCTGGCTCGCAGAGTCCCAGAGGACCTTGGCTGAATTTGAGCATGCTTTTGTTTTCTCAAACTGTCTGCTTCTGCCCTGACCCTCCCCAGGTCTTTGTCATTCCAGGAATGACCCTGGTGAGTACGAAGGCAGGGAGGCTCTGTACAGTGCTGTTTCTGCTCGCTCAGGAGATGGTGATGTGAGGGCGTGCTCTAGAAAGCTCCGTGATGCCTGGCCAAGAAGGGCTTCTTCTTGTGCATCCAAGCACACATGCTTGTCTGTTTATGAACCTGTGAGTCAGTGGATGGAAACTGCTTACGTGACTACACCTTTGCCAAGTGTGTATGTGAAACCATATCTCTTGAAAAGAGGAGGCATCTTTCTCTCATCACCAAGAAGTTCTTCAGGAAACGGAGGTAAGAGAGAGAGAATCGCAAAAGAATGGGGCCCTGGAAATGCCAGAGCTTGAAGAGGGTTGTTAAAAACCCGATTCTTTGACCTTTGTCCAGGCCGTTGTCTTTGAACTTCTGGGGCTGGAGTCCAGGTCTCCATTTTTAGAAAGCTCTTGATTTCTGTTAACAGCTATGGTTGGGAACCAATCACCTAGTCTAACTCCCTGGATTTACAGACCAGCACACTGAAGCCTACACACCTTAAATACCCTGCTGGCATTACTCAGAGCCCGGGAATGGCAGTAATATCGGGATCAGAACCTTGGGCCTCCAGTGTCTTCTTTCCACACCAGAACTGGTAGGCCAAGGCTGTGAGCCCAAGAGCCCTGGTCTTCCCATGGAGATCCAGGAAGGGCCTGTGGTGGCCTGGCAGGTGGTCGGCTCTCTGCCCTTCCTTTTGTAGGCCATCATTTCAAGCAGCGGTTCTTTTCCTGGACAAGGGTGGGGCCTCTGCATACTGGCCATTCCACTCACAGACTTTACTGAGCTCTTCAGCACTTAGCTGGGTGACAGGCCTGTAGTAGCTGGGGTGCAGAGGTGATGGTCCCCAGATGAGAAAGGCCCGTGCCTGTGCTTGTGTGATACAACCTGGATGACTTGGGGGATTTCGAACATCCGAGGAAGCTGCTTGCAGCCATTTCCTCTCACAAAGGGAATGCAGAGGGGAGGAACGACCTCCCTTTGTTTGAAAATCATGCTGAGGAGCTACGGGTCTGTTCCCAGGGGATTTCTCCCAGAACATGGTGGCATCTGAGAAATGTTGGGTTTGCTTAGCTGGCTCCCTTGCAAGGAGCGCAAGCTCAGAGTGGGAAAGAATGAGAGGGGAGTTTGGGATGAGGCTGGCTGTCAGCAGGGGCTGGAGGGACTGGCCAGGAGAACATCACTGGAATGTGTCCTGGGTGCCAGCCTACACCACAGCAGACTTCCGTGTGTGCACCACTGTGCATGCACTGCCGCCTGCTGCCTCTGACCTTCTGAAAAAAAAGGTAGAGGAAGACGCATACACAATGTTAGTCACCCAGAGAGACTAGGACTGCAGGTTAAACTTTAACTGAAAGATAACAATTAGACCCCCCTTCCCACCACTTTCTAATTTCTGCTTCCCTGCCCACCTCCCAGCATGGCCTGAATTATCCACCCAGCCTCTTGGTGGGCTGTGTTATTGAACATAGTGGCCACATGCTCGATGTAGTTAGGTGACTACAAGCAGCCAGCCATCCAAAGGGACTGGCTTCGAATTCTTTCCAACAAAAGCTGTTTCCCCTGTGTGTTCCCTATTTAAGTAGCAGCCTTTATTTTAGTAGGATTATTATTTCCATTTTTCAGACTTGTGAAATTAGAGCTCAGAAAAGTTAAATGGTTTGGCCAGAATCACGGGTGAATCATAAGTGGCAAAGCCAGGATTGGAATTCAGGGCGCTTGACTCCCGAAGTCCTTTGCCCATTAGGGTTTCTTAATGAATCGTCCACTGCCATGGCTATTAATGGAGAAGTTGTCCAGGAGGGAGGAGGAAGATAGCAATTAGTTCTTTATTCTTTTGTCCAACATATATTAAGGATAAGTGCATTTTGGGAGAAATCAACAAAGGAGCCACGTGAGTTCTGTGCCCAGCTAGAGTGGAACCAGGAAGGCATCCAGCATCGCCTTGGTCCGTTACCTGTTGAAAGGTGAATTCACTGGAGGAAATGCCATTGTGGTTGGGTTAGATCATCATGTGGTGCCCCAGATCTTAGCTTTCTAAATAATCAGGAGATAGACTAAGGAGAAGGTTGGAAAATGACTAGGGTCTCTTCAGAAGCAAGAAAGGAGACTTATTAACCTGCTATGAAGATGGGTGATGCTTCTGAAAAAACGTCTGCTTTTCTTACCAGGCCTGAGAAAGCACAGATGCCTCTCACTCAAAGCAGGAAGGACTAGGGGTTGCTTTTAGATCCTCTGAGCGTATTTTCCTAAGAGTGCTTTAAGGTTTCCCAGAGATCAGGAATTGCCAGCTGTCCAGTGGAACATTGAGGTCAGAGCATCGCACTAGGAGAAAATGAGGTTTCATAAGTGCAAGGGTCTGCCAGACACAAGGGTTTTTTTTCATTCATTGAGTAAGGCTGTCAGTGCTACAGTCAAACAAGATTACATGGGGGAAAAAGGACTATGCCAAAATGAAGTTTTAAAATGAGGGTGTGAATGCATAGAAGTAGATAAAGCTCTTTTTCCTGGAGTCTCATCTTCTGGCCGCCCTCCTCCGCTAGATTAGTGAGGCTGGGTCAGAGGACAGTGTGGGGACCCCGTGCCAATTAGGAAGCATCACTGATGATGGCAGAGAGGTCATTTGCTGTGCTGTAGACCCAGACGGTAGTCCGTCTGGGCTTCGGGCTTACTATCTGTAAAATGGGACAATTTGTCCATTTCTTCTCATCGCACTGGCCTTTCTCATCTCCAGCTCTCCCCCAGGTGCGTAAGGTGGAAAAGCGTGGCAATACACCTGAAGCCGATGGGGCTTCTCTCTGTTCTTCCAGCCCTCCCCACAGGAGATCGGGACTCTCTGCTCTCCCCCACCTCTCTTTGGAAAAGCTTTACCTTCTGTATGTAATTGGGAAACTCCCCGCTTCAGTGTTACCCATTGCCTGGGTCGCTGTGTGAGGGGGACCCACTAATGCTTATTTATCTTTGGGGGAGAATCTCTTCATGGGCCTTGGAGGTCCCTGGCCGTCATCTTCAAGCCCGAAGCTGTTTCCAGCTATGCGATTTGGGTTGCTAAGAACTGTTTCTCAAAGTGACCTTTGCACTGCAGCCCACGGAGCTGCATACATAAGTGGTTGCTTAATAAATATTATTCTGAACCTAACTCTCTTAGGCAGAAAAAAATGCAAGTTGGTATTTTTGTTTTGAGGGCAAATTCCATCTCTAGCTGGAGTTCTACATCTGGAATGTTTTCCTGTGGACTGCTTCTGTCTCTGTCTCCCCTGAGAGAATGTATGGGAAGAAGTTGGTAACGTGTGACAATGGCCTTGTCTGACTGAGTGTGGGAGGCCGTGTGGGTACTTCCTTCCCCTGGGGGAGCAGGATTGGGGTGGCGGAGAAATGGGGGCAGCTAAAAGCTAACCTCGAGTGCCCAGCACCATGAATACATATAGCGTCTCTCGAAATCCTTCTGGCAGCCCATTGGAGGTGCCTGCTGTTTGTCCGTGTTTTATGGATGAGCAGTGGAGGCACAGAGAGCTTAAGTAACTTATCTAGGGCTGCACAGCTAAGTGGTTGAGCTGGGGTTCAGTCAGGCGATTAGACTTGGGAGCCTGAATTCTTGAACCTCTTTGGCTGAGAATGGTAACAGTCAGGGAATCAAGGCTTGTCGCAGCCTCGAATCCTTTCTGATCACCCAGCCGGCTACTTCCTTTTCCTTCCCGGGGCTTCTACTTCGGGACGTGGAGTGTCAGCATGTACGTCAGCAGACCAGGCCCGTGGATGTCCTCATCTAATTGGCATGTTCGTTGGCAGTGATGAGATCAATAAAGGCATGGAATGAGATATACCCTTGAATCCAGGTGACCTCTGTGAGGGTGGACAAACCGACCTTCACCTCAGAGAGGTCGTGGATAGCTCAGGATAGGAAGCCAACGCTGTCCCTTGTCTTCTGGGACCTGGAGGACAGCATTAGACATTTTTGCCTTTGTAGGCCCCTTTTCCCATTAAAAAATATTCTAAAATCATATTTTATAACTGCACCTCATAATTGCAAACACATCAGTATTGTATATTAAGATGTTTTCTTTGACCTAAAAGCTTATTGTCCTTTCTGATTTTAAAAGGAATTGAAACATTTTCCAGGCCCCTGGGCCCTGTGCCTGCTGTGCCTAATGAACTCATCTGTGCACCTTTTTACCTGACTCATTTAAGTATTTTTACCTTGTCAAACATGTTCCCAGAGCTTACGGAGGGCTCTGTCCTGAGCCCTGACTTCTCAGACTTAGCCAAGGGATGTATCTTTGGCTCCATCAGTGGTATGAGTGCCCAGGAGAGGTCGGAGGAGAGGAAGCAGCATGCTGAGTCCTCTGGGATGCCCAGGGAAGACCCCTCCACCCCCAGAAGGTGGACTAGTAGGCCGGAAGGGCGGCTGGAGATGGAAGGAATGGTGGGGTCTTAGCCTTGGGGTCGGGGAGGATATAGTAGAGCTCAGATCTGCTTTATGTGGGGCAGAGGTCTTCAGCGCTGGGATGGGGAATTTTTAGGCTTCTGGATAATGCCTGACTCTTCTGAACAGTGGTTTTCAACTGGGCGATTTTGCCTCCCAGGGGCCATTTGGCGATGTATGAAGACATTTTTGATTGCCACGACTTGGGGAGGGTGCTACTGGCATAGTGGGTAGAGGCCTGGGATACTGCTCAGCATCCACAATGCACAGGACAAGCCCCTATGAAGAGTCATCTGGTCCCAGTGTCAGTAGTGCTGGGGTTAGGAGACCCTGGTCCAGAAGGTGTTTCAGACGTTGGGTTCAGGTGAGTGGAGCCTTCCCTTCTTCAGCCAGAGAATGTAATTATAGTCACAGTGGAGACTGCTGTCTTTACTGAGCCTAGGGACCAGCAGGCAGGCCTCCTCCCAGGAGAGGGGCCAGCTGAGCTTCTGAGAGTCAGGCTTCTGACAGCAGAGTGGTTGGTTCCAGAAGCTGGTGACAGTGTGCTATGTCAGCAGATTCCCAGAGCCCTCGTCTTGTCTAAATCCCACGTCAACAGAACACAGTCTTGAGCACTGGACGTGGTGTTGAGATCTCTGGAAATCCTCCTTGACATTGTCCACAGGAAGCCGACAGCTGGGCACGGTGCCGTGAGGAGGGGGTTATGCCAAGGGTGACCTCAGGTATGGGGTTTGAGCAAGGGCAACTGGGCTGTTCTCATTTGCTCCTGGGTGGTTCCGCAGTGCAGCAGGGTACAGGACTTGGCTAGGCACCTTGCTCTCCTCCTGTGATCCCTGGGCAGCCTCTTCAGGGGTGGGGTCAGGGAGCTTGCGACTGTCCCACCAGGTCTAGTGCAGAGAAGTCTGTAGAGATGGAAATGGCAGGAGAACCGAGGCGCTGAGAAGGCGGGTGAGCCTGGCCCCACCTGTGCCATCTGCCTCGTGAACTTCAAAGATTAATATGAAGGAGATGGAGAGGAACTGAATCAGAACATCCTATGTATTTTCCAGGTTTTCTCAGACTCTCCCAAGCCTGTCTCCTCCAGCCTCCTGCCTGCCCTCCACCTGTTATCTGAACAGGGAAAGGGGGAGGTCTCTTTCACAGCTGGCCCCACCTGCCTGACCAGTCCCGAAGGGCAGCTCTGTGTGGACATGAAGGGACAGAGAGAACCTGTGCAGCCAGACAGGGCTGCTGTGTGTCTCCATCCTGGGGTCCTGGCGGGCAGCTGAGCTGGGGAACTGCGTCTACTTCTCCCGGGGCTTCTGGATTTCGGCCGCGTTTGCCTCAAGGAGCAGAAACAGGAGGGCAGGGTGGGAGGGGGTCTGATCACACGGAGTAGAATAGGACTCCCACCCAGTCTGGTGGCAGTTGCTTCAGATCAGCCTGTCCTGCAGGTGGTGTTGGGGCTTCTGGAATCGGATTTAATCTGCGCTTGGTTTATTTATGGTAAAACCCAAGCTACTCAGAGCCCCCGGGGAAGTAGCCATTCTCTAGAGAGGATTTTCCGGGTTTCAGGAGGCTTACTCATTTAAATATTTCAATTTTTATTTTTCTAAAATTTAACAATTTTGAATAGAAATCTTTTTTTTTTTAATGTTAAATATTTGACGTGTTATCCCCCTTTCCTTTTCGGACAGCTCAAGGTCATCATCATTATCAACACAAACTCGTCTTTTGGGCTGTAAGATGTGGAAGTCACTGATGGGCGTACAGTTGTTCGCCATGACTAAATGTCCCCAAAGCTCTTACTTTGCTTTTTTTTTTAAGTGTCCTCTTTACTCCCTGCCATTTAATACTGCTTGCCTCTGTCCACCTGCCTTCCTTCTTTCTCCTTTTAATTTTGTTGATTTTATTCTGCGGTGGCCTCGGGAACCAGACATCCCAGAAGCAGGCTTAGGGGAGTAATGGGGCTGTGAACTGCCAGGGTTCTTTCATGTGCTGGGGAGTAAGGCACCCCAGTTTGACAATGCATGGATGTGATGACAGCTCTTCTGATGCTCGGTGGCTTGTCTTTCTGTGTCCTGGTTCTTAGTGTCAGGTTCCACGTTGCTGAGGTAGCATTTCACTGAGGCAACCGTCCATCATCATCATCATCATCATCATCATCATCATAAGTAATCACCACCACCAACACCACCACCACCATGACATAGTTTCTGTGTTCCAGGCCATATCTTAAGTGCTCTACCTATAACGTATGCTCAACAGTTCTGTGAAATAGGATCTATTATTATCCATTTACAGTTAACAAAACGGAGACACAGAGAGGTTATGCAGCTGCTGTAAAAAGTGGCAGAGCTGGGATTTAACCCGAGTCACTCTCTTGCCCAGTGCTTGCTCGTCTGGAGATAATGCACTGAGTTCTACAGGGATGCTGCTGTCGCTAGTGAGAACTGACCAGGCATCAGGCCCTGCGGGCAGGGGAGGGATGGGAGCAAACCTCTGCTGAACGCTTCCGTTTGTCGGAACCGTGCTGGTGGCTTGTCACCTGGAATCTGCTGGAGCATGCTCTGTGAAAGTAGGCGCCAGCGCCAATGGCACAGAGTGCCTTGTCGCTTAGGTGGTGAGTGAGTGAATGCCAGAGAGGGTATGGGTATTACAGCCCCACTTTTAGAGGTAAGGACCAGCTCTTTCCACCATACAGCACGGCCCAGAACAGCGACCGTCTGAGCCACCATGCTGTGCCTAACTTCTGAAGGGACTGCCAGATACTAGGCGCTTAGCCTGAAACTTGTGTGTAGAAATATTTTAAGAGCCATTTGGTCGTGTTTGGGCTATAAGTTTTTGAACGTGTATTAAAAGGGAAGAAAAAATGTGCATGATCTGTTTAGAAACACTCCCGCTGCGTCCCCAGGTCTTGTTGGGAGCTGCAGGCGAGCTGCTCTGGGCAGTGTGGTCTGTGGCCCGGTTTGCTCTGTTGTGTCTGCAAGGGGCTGTTTGAGCCCCTTGACCCCCCCTAGAGCTCCAGGGCCCTTGTCTACCTGGTTCTCACTCTTTCACCCCATTCTGTGCCTCTGGCCTGTTCCTGGCTGGACGCGCCTAAGCCAGTGTGAGACCGTGGTAGTCGGGGACTGCTCCCAAGGCCCCCCTGCTCCTGAGCTGTGCACATGATAGGAGCCTTTCCCTGTTGTTGACTAACTGGCAGTTGAAGAAAGCCGGAAGAGACGTCATGGGCGCTCCTTGGACGAAAGTCTGGATGCGATCAGACGAAGCTTCAAAGTTGAGGTCATCGTTCCTGTTCTTGGGGCTCTCGTCGTAATGGGGGGTGGCAGTGGTGTGCCTGGACAGACGTGGGGACAAAGGGTCACTGGGGTACTGCTGTGGCAGCCGTGGGAGTACCGCGTCAGGGGAACACGAAGAGGGGCAGACGCGCAAACGCAGAGCCACAGCAGGGGTGTTGGGAACTAGGTTCCGGTGGTGCCGAGGCCCCACCTTCTCACCCTCGGCAGACTAGGCATCCATGCCCTTTCAGACCGTGAACGATGGATCCCTTAGATTGGGGGTTGGTGGAAGGTGACCCTGGGAGGTCTTTCTAGGGAGAATGACAGACCCCAGAGGGGACTGAATTGTATTCCATGGCGAGGGCCTAGAAGGCACGTTCGTCTGTGCTTTGCCCCGGCTTCCTGGGATGCAAGCAGAGCAGGGCAAGCATGGCAGGCGTTTAAGAAAGGGTGGTGGTGACAGGGCCCACGTAAGAGCTGCGGGTGCGACCGACATCGATACTCCACGTGAATGGCTCAGCACAATGGCTCAGATGTCAGTTCTCTCTGGTCCCGTCATCACCCGGTCCAGACGGCCCCAGAGGGCCCGACTCTGGAAACTGGACCTGGAACTCCGCTTCATTTCCTCTCTGCAGACAATGGCGATGACCACGCGGACGGAGGCCTGGTTGAGAACCACGTGACCACGAGCATGTTTGGAGGTGGAGGCAATGCTGGCCGCAAGCCCTTCACGTCGGGCATGAAGGAGCTGGCTGTGTTACGGGAGAAGGTCACCGAGCAGCACCGCCAGCTGGGCAAAGGCGGCAAGCAGCACCCCGGCCCGGAGGAGCCCAAGAAGCTTCGGCCGCCACCTGCCAGGGTCAGAGGGGGTCGGGTCTGGTCGGAAGGGTGGGAGGACCTACGGAGGGAGTCTCATGGTGGGGAAGGGCATGACCTGTGTTGCCTGCAGGTAAAGCACTTTCTGGGTTCTGCCCCCAACATATTCAGTGACCTTCTGGCCAATCAGCCAATTAATATCTCTTGGCGGCCTCAGTATCTTTGGCTGTGAAATGGACTGGGCGTGTGGATTCTTCAAGTCTCTTCCTTCTAAAATGTCCACATTTCTACTTGGCGTTGGGACACAGGCAAAGAAAACATGCTAGAGATGAGGACGATGGATCCACTTGAACTTGCTCACGCTTGCTGCAGTGTCCTCCCCTTCCTCAGCTTGCCCACTTCCTCTTGCCAGCCTAGCTCTGCTGTCTTGGGTCTTGGGCTCGGTTGGGTTTATGGAAAGGAATGGAGTAGAGATATCTAAAGACAACTTCTTAAATACAGTATTTGCAAGTAGGTCTCATCTTTACTCCTGACAGCCATTGACACAGCAAGGAGAGGAGTGAAAACTCACATCCGTTCGACTTTCTTTAGGGGGTGGGCGGGCCGCAGTGATGTGGGAGTGAGCTCCCTGGGCTGGGGGGCACAAGCCCATCTTCTACCTGTGTGGCCTGGGAGAAGTCCTTTCCCAAGCATGAGCTACTTTCTGAGGTTGCTCCCAGGGCCTGTGCTTTGTGAACTCATTCTCTAAGCATTGGCTGTGTCCACAGACCCCCTGCCAGCAGGAGTTGGACCAGGTCCTGGAGCGGATCTCCACCATGCGTCTTCCGGATGAGCGGGGTCCTCTGGAGCACCTCTATTCCTTGCATATCCCCAACTGTGACAAGCACGGCCTGTATAACCTCAAACAGGTGAGAGAAGGACTTTGTTCCTGCCCCTCCCGCCTGTAATCCCCCAAGCTCTGGGAGCTAGACCAGACTTCTGTAACAGGTGTGATGGGGGTGTCAGCTGCCAGGGCTGGCGAGGTGGGCTTCCCTCCCTGGCCTGGGGCCTGGCAGAGGCTGACTCCACTTATCCAGCCACCCACCAGCAGTGCTTGGTGTCCAGGTTGGGAGGAGCCTCTTGGAGAAGAAATGTGAGCCTCCACCGATGCATCTCAACCTTTATTGAGCATTAGAGTCACCTGAGGGTCAGTCTCTCAGGCCTGACCCTCAGAGACTGCCATTCAGAAGGTTGGGTGGAGACCAAAGTTGGCATTTCTAACAAGCTCCAGGGCATGCTGAGAGTCCACGGGCCACACTTCCAGAATTACCGATTTAAACCATTGACCAAGTAGCCTGTCTGGTTTTCAAGGATCTCAGGGAATGGAGAATCAGAGCTGGAGACATGCCACTTAAAATATTTCTAAAAATGGTAATAGAGCAGCATTGTAAGTACCGTAGAGAAAATTAGGAAAGTGTAAGTAAACCACTCAGATCCCTCCCCGCTCCCCCGCCCCTTCCCCTCTGTTCCTGTGCCTTCCAGTCATCTGTGTACCTATGCAGACTTTCTTCTCCACATTATCAGTATTTTTCACATAGCTGCATAGAGTTGTGATAATTTTCAGTGGCTGTTCAGTATCGATTGGTCGTCCTTTCACGCAGCCCACCCCTCACCTCCTCCAGCTCGTCCCCTCTCTAGGGAGAACAAGCATGCATACGTAGCATACGTGCCTTTCGTTCAAGGCAGAGGGGGAATGGGGTGAGGAGTGTGGGCTGCGCTGGCCGTCCAGTTTCCCATTTCCAAGCAGCGGTTCTGAGCCCTGGCTGCACCAGGACCTGCTAGGCTGCTTTAAAACATCACAGATGCCAGGGCCGCACCTCCAGAATTTCGGATTTGTGTGAGTCTGAGGTGCTCGCTGGCCACCGGGACTTTCAAAACTCCCGTGGTGATTCTAGTGGGCAGCCAGGACTGCCGTGAAGGGTGGGTGTACGGGAGCCAGGAGATGGGATATGGGGCTTGCTGATCCCTGGGAGAGGGCATCTCCCTTCCCTACCTCCTTCAGCGCAGGCATCTTGACCTCCAGAATTTCGGATTTGTGTGAGTCTGAGGTGCTCGCTGGCCACCGGGACTTTCAAAACTCCCGTGGTGATTCTAGTGGGCAGCCAGGACTGCCGTGAAGGGTGGGTGTACGGGAGCCAGGAGATGGGATATGGGGCTTGCTGATCCCTGGGAGAGGGCATCTCCCTTCCCTACCTCCTTCAGCATAGGTACCTTGCCCCTGTAAATGACAGTCTAGTGTTAAGAGCTATTTATTTGTGCGTGTGCCCTCTGAATGTAAACCAGCTATCTCGTTTGGAGCTCAGAAGAAGAAATAGTGGTCTCTTCTAATAAAAAAACAAACAAACAAAAAAAACGGCTGTGTGCTGTACCTGATGGGGAACCAGAGGCATTTGCAGAGTCATTCATCTGTGGGTACAGCAGGGACCCTGTGAGGAGAATGCCTGGATTTGCGCTCCAGCCATGGCTCTTACTAGCTGTGTGACACTGGGCACCTGTGCCTCTGCATCATCATCTGTGAAGTGGTGAAATAATGGTACCTAATTGACACGGTTGTTGTGAGGATTCAATGAATATATGTTAGATATAAACTATAAGTGAGCAGCACAAAGATGGCTTCCATGGTGTCTGGCACATAGTAGGACCAGTGCTACATCAACTTTTACCATGACGTACGTTTTTCACCTCACACTATGACTGAACTCCAGTATACTGGGTCCCCCGCTAAGGGCTGGGATGCCTCCTGCAGCTGAGAGCTGAGCCTTTTCATCCTGGGGTGTCTCCAGCAGCCTTGCTAATCAGAGCGTGGTCCCTGGGCCAGCAGGGTCATGTCACAGTTTGTGAGCCATACTGAATTTCGGACCCACCCCAGACTGAACGGGCATTTTATCCAGATCCCCTGGCTCATATTCAAGGTTGAGAGGCACCAACCTGCAGTGCTGGCTCAGGGTACACGGTTGCTGCTCAGGGAACCTTGAGTGTCGAAGGGAAAGCTGGCGGCCGGGGGCATGTCCTCCATGGCCTCCTCTTCTCTCTCCTCAGTGCAAGATGTCTCGGAACGGGCAGCGTGGGGAGTGCTGGTGCGTGAACCCCAACACCGGGAAGCCGATCGAGGGAGCCCCCACCGTCCGCGGGGACCCCGAGTGTCATCGCTTCTACAATGGGCAGCAGGAGGCTCGCGGAGTACAGTAAACCACAGCCGGCCGGTGCCTGGCACCCCCCACGCCCCAGCCCCTCTCCAGACACCTTTGGCGAGAGCAGAGTGCTTGGGTGGTGGGCGGGGGAGGATTTCCCAGGAGTTTTGAAACGTGTATTTATATTTGGAAAGAGACGGGCACCGAGCTTGGCACCCCCCTCCCAGGCCCCCTGCTCCTCCCAGCGGGAGTGGCCTGCACCTTCCCCTCCCCAGCCCCTGCTGGGGAGGAAGCGGTGGTTGCAGAGGCAGATCTGGGTAAAGGTTTGGGAAGGGGGAAAAAAGAAATTTTTATTTTTGAACCCCTGTGTCTCTTTTGCTTAAGATTAAAGGATGGAAAAACAAAGCGTGTGTGTCTTTTGCTTGTCTTTCTTTGCCCCCTTCCCCTGCTGGGAAAGAGGCCGCAAGGCTTGCTGGCCTCCTTCCATCTGGCTCTGCCCTATTCCTGGGGAAGTGGGAAAGGCAAGCCTCGGTTTCCCATTCATAAAACGGGAAGAAGGATGGGGCAGGAGGAAGGCAGATCTCTGGTCTGCGGAAACTTGAAAGTTCTGAACCCAGGTGGGACCCTCCTGTGCAGCGTGTCTCCTGCCTGGACTCCCAGCCGAGGCCCTGGCCTCCCTCCCGCCCCTGGGTGGGCACTGGGTGAGGAGAGGTGGAGCTGGTGTCTGTCTTCCCCTTCCCTACATTCAGATGACACAGCAAAAGGAGAAAGGGAACGAGGAAACACTGGAACTGGGGGCTCTGGCCCCTGAAGCAACAGGCACAAGGGGAGACGTCAGCTCAGCCCCGCAAGGAAAAAGCGGGGCTGCTGTGGGCATGCGTGCTCAGGAAGGCGCTGCTCTCCGAGGGGCCAAGGCGCCGGCTCCTGAGCAGCGAATAACGGGGATCGGGGAACTGGGGCACAGGTGTGGGCCTTGCTTCTGAAGCAGAATTCGATGTGAGCCCTCCACCGCTTTGTTCTGTTGGCCCCTCAACGCGTGGTGAATTCCAGGGGCACCCCCACTTTGCAACGAGCCACGGAGGAAGCCGTGCTCAGCGTTCGAAGGCCCACGGGCTACCCCCTTTCCCTCCGCAGCATGCGGCGGACTCCTCCCTTTCATGTTACTCCCTCTGCGTGTCTGGAGTCCGAATCCTTCCTGCCACAGAGAAGGGCACGGGAGGCTCAGGAGGGGCAGCGGACACGTGCGCCCTTACGCGGGTGAGATGAGCCCTTCGGCGAGTAGAAAACTACTAGGTCCCGCAAAGCAGACAGATCCGCAGGCAGCGAGTGCCCGGCTGCGCCAGCCTAAGGCCAGCAGGACAGTTGGTCCCTCAGCTAGTGGCTGGCCGCTCCAGAAGTACATTAATTCGGTTAATCTTCATGAATCCACAAGTGAGATGCTATTATTAGCTCCACTTTATAGGCGAGGAAAAGGTCCCCAGAGGTGCCCAACCCCCCACAGCCCTGGGCCTGGGAGCCCCAACTGCACAGCGGAGAAGCTGCTCAACCTTAAGTTACACCGCTCCCTTGTGGTGGAAGCGGGGTGGATGCTTGGACCCAGCCCGCAGTGCTGTGGGCATCCGTCCCATCTGCGCCCTGTAGGTCCGCAGTCCCTACTTGGAGTCTGATTTTATTTCATCCACTGATGGGTGTTCCGCCACCCATCTCTTGTCCCTTCAGCCATAGTCAGCTGCTGGTGGTTGCTGTCCCGGGGTGGGGCAGCCCCTGCTGGCTCTCCAGGGAAGTACAGGGGTTCCTAACTGGCTAACATTTGAATTGATTGGGTCGCTGAACAAACAAACAAACAAACAAACACAAACAAACACTCATGCCAGTGCCCCGCCATCAGAGATTCTGATCTGATTGGTTTGGAGTGGACCCCAGGTAGATATCTTACTTTTTAAAGTTTTTTCAGGTGATTCTAATGCAGAGCCAGGGATGAGACGAGAAGAATGCTTGAGTCAGGACACCTGGGTTTGAATCCAGTCCCCTCACTGAATTCCACTGCCCTGGAGCTATGTCACTTGTCTTCTCTGAGCCTCGGTTTGCCTCATCTGTCTAATGAGGGTGATTCAGCCTCAAATAACAGAGTGGGATCAATGTGAGATGGTGGTTGTGAATGTGCTTTGAGAACTAGGACCGTAGAAAATGGGAGGAATTATCATCGCGCCACTGCTGGGCTCAGCCCTCATGCCAGCCCCATGCCCCAAGGTTGCCAACTTGCTTCGGTCCTTTCTGTAACGTTTTTGTAGAATGCTCTTGAGGACGCCACAATCTCCCTGCCCAGTTTCATGTCACTTGCCCATAGCTTCTTTGTACACACTCTAAACTCTCTGAAGAGGTGGATTTTCTGGGTGTGTGAGCAGCACTTCTGTTGTGGCTCTAGCTACAAGAACCACACTGATGTGTAATATGACTTAGAAACCTTTGCTAAGGGAAAGCAAAATTGCACCCGTGTGGGAAGATGGGATGGCTAGACAGGGATCTTGGAGATATGAAACCTAATGCTCACCCTCTGGCAGTTGACAGACACTGGGGTTATACTGCCACCGTGTGGCGTCATGGGAAACTACAGCTGAGTTTACACCGGGCCTGGGAGTCTATCTTGTTTAAGGGGTGATCTCAGGAGTCCAGAATGACTCAACTGTGGACGCTTGTTAAACTTGTGGAATCACGGAGACCTATCCCTGATCTAGAACCTTAGGAAGGGAGCTGGAAATTTGCATTAAAAATGCCTCCTGAGTGATTCGAATTTGTAGAATCACTTAATTCCTAGGTGACCTAATTTATAGGATTCAGGGCAAAATGAAAATACAGGGCCCCTTGCTCAGAAATTATTAAGAATTTTAAGACAGCGACAGCAGAGCACTGAATCAAGCACGGGGTCTCGTGTGACTGTACAGGTTGCCATGTTCATGAAGCTGGCCCTGTGCTTGCGCCCTCTGAATTTGGGGATCACCGCTGCAGCGAATGCGTCTCTCAGATGTGCTGAACCCTAGCTACATATGACGTGGTAGTTGGGAGCATGGGCTTGGAGGTAAGGCAGTCTCTGAACGGAGTTCGGGCAGGAAAAAGTGAGAGATGCTGCCAACTCGTCTCTCCACTGCTGCGCCCATGGAGGGTGCGGCCAGCGGGACGCGCAAAGGGCAGTGTGCATGGGGCTGGGGGCGGGGGTGAGAGGCTGGGGCTCCGCAGATGAAGAGGGGGCATGGAGACTGAGAGACCTCGAGAGAAGAAGGGGAGTAGGAGGAAGGAATGACAACAGTGTGAATGAGGCAGAAGGTAAGAAAATGTGTCATCTACGCTCTTTAAGCCCCGAGAAGGTTGAAATCAGACTAGCCATTTCATAGCTTTCTTCTTCACTGGGCGGAAGCAGCAGTGGGGCCCGGTAGGGGCGGGAGGTAGGATTCCCCTTGGCCAGAGATTCTCAGGAGTTAAGATCTTACAGGCACTAAAATAAGTGACTGAAGCACATTCTAGAAATGCCTTCATTAAAACTGTTTCCAAGGAGAAGAGACTCATCATTAGCTTAAGGGTAGATTAAGGCCACTCTATTTAATAGTAGGGGCTGAGATGAAATGATAGTAATAATAATAGTAGTCGTAATAACAGTAGCTGAACTGCGCTGTCTACTCCCTGTTCTAAGCGTGTTTTGTACATTAACTCACTGAAACAATTTTGAAGGGATCAAGATGGGGGAACCCAAGTTCTGGATGAGCGTGTGGGTCTGCGGGGTCCCTTAGGCCCTGCCGCCACCTGGAGTGTGGCCTGAGGAGTGTCCTCACCTTTCACCTACCTTCCCTGGGACCCGGAGGAAGCTGACGCAGGCTAACTGAATGCATAACTTTATTAAATAAATGCTTTGTCATGACAAACGACAAAGATCAAGGAGTAACATAAATTATAAGTTGAATAAATAGTATACAGCAATCTTCACTTTAATAAAACGTGAGATCTTCTGTTTTTTTTTTTTTCTTTTTTTATTTCCTTAGGTACAAAATGCTAAACAGGAGGCGAGTTCTTCCGCATTCAGGTGATTTTTTTTCCTGCTTTTTTTTTTTGTCACCACAAACTGGTTTTGTTTGTTGCTTTGTTTTTTTCCATCCTTTTCACCAGTAAAGATTATGAGCATTTATTTAAAAAAAAAAAAAAGTTGAAAACAAAAAAGAAGAGAAAATAGAGCTATGGTATGTATGTAGGTAAAACTATCAAGAACTACAGTAATATGTGCTGTGGTTATTGCTGTCTTAAAAGAAAAAAAAACAAAAAAACAAAAAACCAAAAACACAAACCGGTAGGCAACTCGGAATCTGAAGGATCTTGTCTGACAACTGTCTATCCATGTGGGCTACTGTGTGACGGTGGTGGTGGCAGGTGGCACTCAGGCTGGTGTCCGGGGACCAGAGAAGCGGGCGGAGGGGCACAGGGCAGCCGGCACCTCCACCTCCCTTTTCCCCAGCCGGAAGGAGTTAAGGAGAGGAGGCCAGAGTCTGTGGAGATGGCTAAACTACGTACTCCATTAGAAAACCAAGAAAGTATGTTTAAAAAAAAAAAAAAAGAAGAAGACACGAAACCTAAGAGAGAAAAAAAAAAGTGGAGAAAAGTGCAAAATACATCTTGCACTTGTAGTGGTTTCAAAAATCAAGACAGTACAACGCCCAGGTTGCCGGCTGGTAGAACCCCCACGTCTCAGCACTTAGCCTCCTTTCTCTTGGAAGCCACAAATATCCTCTCTAAGGCCAGAGGGTTCTTGGCCCACTCCTCTCTGAAGTCCCCATCCTGAGCCGGAGCCCTCTGGGGGTGGGGGGTGCTGAACAGACGGAGAGGGGGAACACTGCCCCCTCTTGAGGGGAGCTTGGTGGTTGCCATGGCAGCCTGGTGGCTGCTAATGAGCTAGGTGGTGGGAAAAGGATGGCCCTGCAGGAGGCTGACCCCGCAGGGCTACAGTGGAGACCACCAAGGTGGCGATGGGGAATGGGTGAGGGGCGAGGTGGTGGGACCACGCAGGGCCTCCCCTCCTGCCCGTGTGGGGTTGAATGTCTCCGGGCCTGTCTGCGCAGGCCTGGCTGTCTGAGAAACTTTCCTGTCTCTTCCTTCCCAGGCGCCCTGCTTTGCCGGGGTGGGTCAGGTGGCTCTGGGGGAAGAAGGGTCTGTCCTGGCTGGACCTCCCTCAATCATCTGGCAGCGGTGGGCGAAGATTGGCAAAGTCTGTGCTGCTGGAGCGAGGCATGAGTCGAAAGGGGGGTGGGGAGAAACTTCCTGTAGCGGGGCAACACTTAGACTAGAGGCCACAGGAAACCTGGGCCCTAAGGCCTCCAGGTGAGCCATCAGTGGCCAACAGGCAGCTGGGAGGCGAGACGACGCCTCCCAGGACTTCTCTGCGGGCAGCACTCCACAGCGGCCTTCCCTCTCCCCCGCCCAGCGGACCGCACGGGCTCCATCCTCCTCAGTGACTCCATCCCCCTGGTCTCCCCACTTTGGGCTCAGCCCAGACCTCCTCTTCTAACGGTTTAGGTCCATCTGTCACGAGGGTCCAGTGTCCTCTAGGGATTGGCCAGCTGACCAGAATCACCCGCTGCAAGCTCGGGAGACTTACAGGTTTGGGTTAGTCATCACGAACCTCGGAGACCTGTGGGACTGATGCAGTTAAACCAGGCCAGAATCCCTGCCTTCCGGCTGACAGCAAAGAGCCAATGTAAGGGGCAGAGGCCATTCAAAGTCCGTAAACAGTGATGTGCGGGAGAGAGAGTCTCTCTCAGGAATCAGGTCCAGGTCTGGGGAGGGGTTGGGGTGGGATGTGCAGTTCCTGGCTCAGTCTTTTCTTAGGGGGAATGGCGCCCCAGTATCCACTTGGCAGATCCCAGTTAGACGACTGCTCAAGATCCGAAGGAAGAATGGGCAGAAAGAAGGGGGAAGTGAGAAAGATTCAGGATACTGGCCTAAGACACAGAAATGTGAGTCGGACATTTGGGGACAGTTGCACAGAGATGGGGTGCGCTGACGCAGCAGGCCAAGTAAGTCCTCGCGGCTGCCATTCCCGTAAGGCCCTTTGTCCTATGAAGATCGACCACCTCTCCCATCCCTAGCCAACTGTCCTGTCCGGGGGAGGAGGGGACATCCCTCAAGTTCCGCAGCTGCAAGTTTTCTGCTATGGATTAGATTTGCTTTTTTGCTGTCCCTCTTCGTTGCCCCAAGTTCAGTGTCGGAGTGGTCTCCACGGTGTCATGGCATCAGGAAAGAGCAGAAAGAGCTGTGTTCACAGCGAGAAAGGGTCTCCTTGCCAGTGTCCAAGCCCTTTTCCTGGCAGGCTATCTCCAGCCTCAGAAGACAGCCTCAAGGCCCCCCGTCCATTGAGGAAGCTGGTGGAGCGTGGGGTTTTTCTGTGGCTGCCAAGTGACAGCACTTCCCACGCAGCTATTCGCTGGTCGTCTGGAGCCTTTCTTCCATCCTCCACCCCAGGGAGGAAATCTCAACCGATCAGCCTGGACGAAGAGCTTCAAAGACTCTCCGGCCTCGGCCCCTCATTGCAGGGGTTCGGTGGCCATTGAACACGTAATCTCATCCCTTCGAATACCAGTCTCTACTGGATCCTTGTGTCCAGCTGCTGAGTCTAGAACCACCTAAATTTACCCACCTTCCCTGGCTCTACGGCCTGGATTCAGCTCGTTTCTCTCTTACAATCTGTCCCCCCATTTCCTCTCTCCTTTCTCTCGAATCCCAGAGGGCCGATGGGGAAGTTTCTCTTGCCCGTGTCCCCCAGTCTGTTGCTTTGCTTCAATGCCAGAACGGGGCCGTCAGCCTCCGTCCCTCCAGCCCTCGGTCCCTTCACTCCACCCGCTCTGGCCCGAACAATCACGTTTACCGTTCCTCTGTATCGACACCTTTCCGCCTCCATCTCCCCTGTCTGCCACCTCTCATTTCGGTTTCTCTCCTGCTCTGCCAGCGTGAAGAGTGAGAGAGGCTTTCAAAATGCAGGCTCTGCCCAGAGAGAATGCAAAGGCTGGGCAGGACCAGCAGGTCAAACTTGGACCTGGTGGGCTTGTTTAGTAAGGGGTCCAGAGACAGTTTCTTCTGGTGGGTCTGAAGGCCAGGTGCGCTGGGGAGCATGCTGGGTGCGCAGTGAATGACCTCAGCCATCTGGCTGGGTGGCACGCCGGAACACACGTGCGCATGGAAAATCATGAAAGAGTCCAACACTGTGTCCCACAAAGAGTTGAGTTTGCTGCTCATGGGAGGCAGGCAAAACTGATGGTATGGGTCATGTTAGAATAATATGGATTTTCTTGGTTTGCCCAGAATGAGGAAGCTCCTTAATGCCCCCATAAGACCTACATTGAAAAGTTAATGCAAACTTTTAAAGTAAGAAAGGAAAAAAAAAAAAAAGATAGATTTAGATGCCTATATATGACTATATGGAGCCTTGTAGATAAATACAAGCCCACGTTTTTTTTTTTTTTCAGCCTATCCTCCCTCACAGAGGCTGTGCTAGCTGGGAATTGAATGCATTGAGGGGCCGAAACTACACGCTTCAGTGGTAGTTTTAGTGACCCAGGACAAACAAGTCTTTCCACAGTTGGGGTGTGTACTGATTTCTAAAAGTCTGCATGGAGGGTGAAATATGCACATAGACTCCATACTTAAGAATCTGCTTAGGGAAACCTATCTATCTCATATCGCTCGCTTATTAATTCGTTTTGTTTTGAGGGGAATGGAATGCATTTCAGTTTTTCTAAATTTGGGGGGAGGGGTGTTTAGAACACTCTGCGGGGGCGAGAGGAGAGAAAGGGAGGTTCGAGCCGCCCAAAATGCTGGCTGGAGGAGGAGACAGATCCAGGCGAGGCACTGACACCGCCTGTCTTTTCCCTTCTCCCCCTGTGACCAGTCTAAACTGGGACAATCCCAAGTGCGTCATCGAATGCCACATCTTGGGCGACCCTTTCTTGTGCCCAACCATCTCCCCGACTTGGGCCAGGGCTGCTCATGAAAGGTGGATCCAGCCACAGTCCCGCGATCTTTATTTCCTGCCCACATGTTTCTTTCCCTTCCCGTAACTCTGTTCATCTTTCTCTCTCTTCTACCCATTTGCCTTCGCCCCTTCTCTCGCTTGCCCTTCCTCTCTTCTCTTCCTTGTTCATTCAACTTGCTTCAAAAAGAAAACCATTTCACAGGGGTGGTGTTGGGGGGGCGGGGATCTCCTTAGCTTTTCGCATCTCTGTTGTTGCCATTTTCGAAGTTGAGACCTTGCTAGCGATTCCGAGGTCCTCCGTTTCCTCAAATAGATAGATATATGTATTTTTTTTTTTTCCCTTACATGAGATGAAATGAGTGGCGTCCTGGGGTGGAGGGAGGCGCTGGCTGGAGTCGGGGCTGGGGGGTGGGATGGGGTGAGGACAGGGTGGGGGAGGGGACGCATCACTCAGTGTTGCTGCTGTCGAAGGTGTGGCACTGAAAGTCTCCGTCGACATACTCCATGCCGGGCAGCTTCATCCCATACTTGTCCACACACCAGCAGATGCCACGTTTGCGGCCACGGGAAGGCTTGCACTGGGGGCGGGGAGGGCGACAGGCATTGAGGATGGCCGTGCCCCAAGGCTCTGTTCCTGCCCGGCCCTTCTTCTTCCCGCCCCAAGACAGACTCTCTCTCACCCCTAGAGAGTTGAGGGGGCTGCATCCAATCCTTGGGGTTCTGTTGTCCCCATTGCATGTGTAGGGGCCAGGGAAAAGGCTAATTTAGGTAGTCTGCCCTTGGCTACCTCCTATAACCTCTTTTTTACGTCATCCATTCAGGGTCTTCCTATTTGGCATTCTCCGGAGAGCTACGTGATTTGATAATATGATGATGATGATGATGATTAATAATAAAATAGCGACAGGAGGCATCACTTGCACCATCACCATGCGCCAGCACTACTACTTAATACTATACAGTAGGTACTGTTCTAAGGGCTTTGCAGAGATTAGCCCGTTATTCCTCATAACTGTGTGAGAACAGTATGTACAACTCTTCTCCATTTTACATGAGAAACCGGAGGCAGAGATGTTAAATGACCGGGGTGAGAGGGCACAGCTACTCGGTGGGAGAGCCAAGAAGTGAACCAAGGCTGTCTGGCCCTGGACCCCTAACTTACCTGAGGGGTGCCATTAGAGAGTATCAGGGCCACATGGGAGAGACCCGTTAAAAATGCAGAGTTCTCAGAGTCTACCCCAGACCTACTGGTCAGACACTCTGGGGAGAGCGGCGGGCAGTGGTTAGTTTTAACAAGCCTGCCAGGTGATTCCGATGCCCTAAGAAGCCTGGGAACCATCACCTTATGATAATGTGGACCGATTTAATAAGCTAAGTACCACTTAGAGGTTTCCTGGCGAGTGCGCTTACGCTTTCGGAAGCCCGCTGAACTTAGAGGCTCCGCGTGGGGACGTACCTGCTTTCTCTTGTAGAATCCTTTGCGGTCACAGTTGGGCAGGTACACGGCCCGGGGCACCATGCGTGGGCTGGCTTTGAGCTCCTGCAGGGACGCCTCCATGTGTCTGCGGCAGGGGCCCTGTGTGCGGACGGAAGGATGAGAGGTGTGGCAGGGCGGAGGTGGACACCACCCAGAGGCGCAGAACGCGGGGCCCGGGGCGTGGGGACTAAAGGGTCTGCGGAGGAAGTCACCACCTTTTGTTCCAATTCGTTGCTACCAAAGATCTTTCCTTTCTCTCACCTGTCACGTGTCCTGGGTGTGTAAAGTGTGCAAAAGCTGCGTTTTGACCAGGTGCAGAAGCACACTGCCCCATCTGTGTTCCACACCAGCCGCCCTAAGTTCTTCGGTGCTGCCGAGAAGGGAGGGGTGGGGGGTGGCCTCCGCCACGGAGAGGACGCCGCTCAGGGTCACTGGCACAGCTGGCGCGTGCTCCGGGCTCGCTGTGGCTGGCTGGCACTTTCCTGCTCATTCAGACAAGCCCTGGGCCCCGATAAACCGAAGCTCTAAAAATTCTCCATTGCAAGTGGTAGGTCCGTCGCTCAGTCTAGCCTAAGCATCTCCTACTGCCACGAATGCGCATTTAGACGCAGGGAAAAGTCAGAAGTTGGGGCCACCGCAGATGCAGAGGGAGATGGGGAAGAACCCTTGAGACTCACCTGCTCAGATTCCTGTCTCATCTCAGGTGCAGAGATAACCCGGGGGTGGGCAGTGTTCTCGGCTCCTCCCACAAACTTGGACTGGGTCAGCTTCTTTCTGCGGTCCTTCTTCACAGCCTCAGCCTTCAGCTCGGAGATGCGCGTGTGCTTGGGCCTGAAGATCTTGGGGGAGTAGGTCTCCTCTGCCATCTCAGAGGTGGTGGGGTCCTCACGCTCCTGGGAGTCTCTCTCTGCAGGGAGGCAGTGGAGAGTGAGCCTCTACGGCTGACACAGACTTGCAGAGCCCAAGGCTCCGAGGGAGGTTGGGGTGGTGGCGGGTGAGTCCAATAGAGCAAGTCCAGTAAGATTTCATAACGTGGGAGAGTGTTGAAAAACTCAAGCTGATAAGGGCAAGTTAGACAGGGCTGAGAGGACATTCTAGGGGCAGGAAGGGGTCTACCGGAGAGCTCAGGCCATCTTTAGGGGCTTGCTTGCTGTGGGGGTAGGGGGTGGAGGGGTCTGCTTAAGTAGATGGGGGCGGGGCTGCATATAAGAACACCACTTGGAGATCTCAGCTGTTAGAAGACAATAGGGAACAGCCAGGGCCGGACAGGAAAGGCCAGGTCTACAGACTTTGTGCTTTGAGAACCATCGGAGTTGAGATTTATTTGGACCTGGGGAACCGGAGGTGGGAGGGTTCTTGGCGTCTGGGCTATTAGGGTGATGTTGGGGGTTGGGGGGAGGGGACCATCACGAAGAACAGGAAGAGGGTCCTGGAAAACTGGAAATGTGGGGCCCGGAAGGAACAGTGAGGTGGGAGGGACGTGGAACCCAGAGCCGGCTCTGAGCTGGTTCTGTGCTCTGGGCCCTGGATAGGATGGTGCGTAACTCAGCTCCAGGCCAAGAAAGGCTGACAGCTGGCTGGGACTGGTGTGGTTATATATAGGAGTGACTTGGTGACAGTCTATATTTAGCTCACTTATGACCTTTAAAGAAGCAGGATTTTGTTCATTTATTTGTTGATCTGTTAATTTCACCTGCCCAACCTTTTCTTGGCCCACAGATTTCCATTAAATCTTATCTCACAGGCACGCTCCTCTGGGCCCCATTTCTCAGCTCCTTGACCCCACCGGGCCAGGCAGACCCAGATCTGAGGTCTCCCCTGCTCTTCCCAGGGGGGCAGGGTGTGGCCGGGGTGCCCACAGTGAGACCTGGGGCGGGGCGGGGCGGGCGGGGGCAGGGAGGCCTGCCTTCATTGTCTTCTTTTTAAATTCTAGAAAAAGAAAATAGGGCTTTGAGGTGGCCTCCAAATAACTCAGATGAGGTGCAGGAAAATCCTATGCTCCACCCACTCAGCTATTACTGGGCTACCCAGAAGCCCAACGGCAAGGTCCTGGGGTGGGAAACAGAAGGAGTCCGAGGAGGTAGGGATAAGGGGCGGTGCAGGGAGAGAAGCTGGGTGAGAAAACTCTTTTATGTCCTTGGGGCAGGTGCTCTCTACCCAGGGGAAGTCCCAGGTGTGTGTTAAGGGAGGTATTTGGAGACCTAGCCAAACCTGGTCAGGATGGCAGGTGGCAGGAAGCACCCAAGCCACCTGTTTGTCTCTTGGCTTAGGATTTGTCACATTTAATTGAACGGGTATCCTGTCTTTAAGGCCCTGGCAAGGAAGTTCCCCGCCCTGAAGAAGCCTCCACAGGTTTGCAGTATTCTGGGTGGTTAGCTTATTTGGGCATTTATCCATAGGAGAGGAAAAGACATGGTCACTGGAGAGGAAGATGACAGGGAGAAAGCAAATAGCAAAGCCGTGGACAGGCTCTCCCTGAACCAAAGTCAACGCCAGGATCCCCATCCCCCACGTTTGGCCTTTCATTCCCTCTTCCCACCACGTCTCCACGCTGCTCTGTCTCGACTGTATCAAAACCTCTGTGATGATTCATCGACATGGTGATGTGCCTGGTCAGTGGAATGCAGCCTTCTAGGAATTAGCAGAAAAGAGTGATGCTTTGGGGTAAACCGACTTTTCTCAGTTGTGGGATGAGCTAGAATGGAATGGGATGCAGGGAGGAGTATTAACTGGTTTGGGGGACTCTGTACAGACTGACCGGCTAGGGCTCCGTTACCTAGTAACTCAAGCCCGAACTCGAGGCTCAGGTCTTGGGGAGAGGGGCTGAGGAGAGGAAAAGCTAACTATGGCATGGAAGGGTTGCTGAGCTCGCCTTACTGAGTGACACGGCATTTCACTAAACTTCTCTGGGCATCGCCAAACATTTTAATTCTCAAAAAGCAGTTGACCACTAGGGAAGGGGAGAAGGCAAGAGATGGTTGCCATCGAAAGGCTGGGAGCATTCTGGCGGAGCACGGTCACAGCCCTTTCCTAATCAAGACTGTAATCAGATGAAATGAGGGGAAGAGGACGAGAGGACAGGGTGCTGACCAGTGCATGGAAGAAGGGTGTAGACCCTCTCTCTGGCCTTGGTGGACACAGAGGCATGTTGGCTCACAGCCCTGTGTGTAGCGACAGCTCATCCCAAGACTCTTGTCTTTAGAACTCCTTAGAAGAAGTGCTGTGGGTTGCTCTTAACTCGGAGTCCCCCTTCCTGGGAGGAAGGTGGGGCTGTTAATGGTTTGATGAACTTTGGGGCAAATTTACTTTTAGTTCTGATAGTGTTCAAGGATGGCCTTGGGGCCAAGCAATGTTGATGCTGAAAAACAAAATGTAGATTCCTGCATTCTCCCTCTTTAAGAACTCAAAACATGTTTGCAAACCCTCTCTCCTTCCTGGGGTCTCACCAGGGCGGGGCTCCCAAGGGCATACCCTCCACACTGTGCTGGCTCTCTAGCTGCTTCTGAAAGGCAGCCTACGAGTTTTGATGTGCCTCCCAGTTTTTGGTGCCACTTAACCCCATGGGACTTATTACTTAGGCAGCGGGGAGAGTCGAGTATCAAAGATACTAATCAGGGGCTTGTGGTCACCTGTAGGCTCGAGAGAGACAGTGGAAACTTGGAGCGGAACCAGTGCAGAGCCACAGAGATTAAAAGCCTGGAGCCTTGGCCTCCAGCTAGAATACCAGAGCCTCCTAGCCCCACTCAGCTACTGTGCGGCCAAATCGTAAATTGGCTTTCAATCTGGGAAAGGTTTAAGTTTTAGATAGAACATGAAGGCATGAGTAGACTGGCAGCTCCTGAGTTATTTCATCAAGAGAACATGGACCGAGGTTGCAGAAGGGATTTAGGTGAGATATGGGAAAGGACTTCCTAGTGAGGTTGCCTTGCAGGTGAACAGCAATTGGAGGAACTCAACAGTGCAGTGGGTGCTGGAACTTGTGTGCGGAACAGGTCGATACCTCCACACGGCCAGTAGGTGGCGGAAGAGATTGCTGGCCACACATGCTACTCATGCTTACTGCTAGGGACTGTAAGTCATTTTGAAATCTGGAATTTGTGTGCCTCCCTCTCCCGTTTCTCTGATAACCATCCAAACCCTCTCCCTCTCTCTGTGTGTCTGCATCACGTATTTAAAGAGTTGGGGAGACGGACAAGCGAGGACTGGAAAGGACCCAGGTGAGGGGAAGGTGGAGAAGGCAGGTGTGAGAACTGGAGGCCAGGGGAGGGGGTAAAGCTTGACCTGTGCCCAACTTCCTGCTGTTTCTTTCATCTGCCATTGAAAAGTGATCAGAGAAAGAAGTGAAACACATCTGGGACCTCCTTTTCCATCTCTAAATGTCATTTCGAAAGAGGACGGGAAGTGTGGAATGCTCAGTATCGTTCCCTCCTTTAAGTCCAAGATCTTATCGATGACTGAGAAGCGAGGGCTATCATATTGTTCTGTTTACCTTTGGGGGTGGGTTCTGATTCTGCTCTGACTTCTAACCCCAGTCTCGCCACCCGGCTCTCTGATGGCCCCAGCCCCTGTCATGTTAAGGTGGCCAACTCATTCACCCTTCCTTCATGAGGCACTGCCCATCCACACCGATGCAGCAGCATCCGCTGAGGCACAGACGGGTATGTGGACCCTCTCTCTAGCAATACGAACACCGGCTGGAGGACTACCCCATTCTCGTGCCGCAGCAAACACAGGGGGCATCTGGGTGCAGAGCCAGTTTCCACCACTCTCTCCAACATGCCCATTTGCTGACACTGTTTTCTTTCAGGGGCAGGATGCTTTAGCAGCAGAACCAGGCATGTGCCTTAAGAAGCGTTCTGATCCCACCTTGCTCCCCAGTCACAGCGATGGGTGCGTCTAGTCAATGGGTGGGTCTAGTCCGGGACCTGCTGCTCCCTGCAATCTGACCTCCCTCCCTGGGGCTCTCAGTCACACCCTGGCACCATTAACAGCCCAGTCTGGGGCTGGTGGTTGTTTCCCACTCTACCTTGACCTCATAATCAAACTTCAGAGAAAACTGGGTGGCCCAGATCTTGCGACTTTGCTTACGGAAACGTTAGAAACTGAGGCGTACTTGGAATTCACAGCTTAGGAAGAATGTGAGGCTTTGCCAGGCCACCGGGACCTGGGGAGAGGAAAGTCTCTTTTTCTAGCCAGAAGGCAAGATGGGTTCGCCCAGAATCTCATTACAAGGAATGAAGAAGGGAGCTGGGTTTCCACCGGCTCTCCTTCTAGCTCCTTCTGTGGAATTTAAACAGTAAACTTCTTAAGGGCAGAGGCTCGTCATTTATCTTTGTCTCTCCGGTCTATGGTATTCGATAAATAATCTTTAAACGGAGAGATGCATGGATCTTTGCAAGAGACAAAGAGAAGCGGCTCTTGAGACTTTTCTGTATTTAAGCTCGGGTGTGTTAGAGCTCAGTGGATGCTCTGAGGGGTCATGTCACTGGCCTCTCTGTCTTTGAGCATAATAACTGCCATGGAGGGATCAAGGAGGCAGAGAAATGAGCTTCACAGTAGAGGGACAGAAAGAGGGGCCTCTTGGATTTGCTGGGCTTCTCTTTGGTCTGAGGCTGCACTGTCCAATACAGCAGCCACTTAGCCATATGTGGCCATGAAACTAATAAATATTAAATCAACTTGCAAATTCAACTCCTTCGTTGCCCTAGCCATATTTCAAGTGTTCATTAGCCACATCTATCATGGCAGAAAATTCTACTGGACAGCTGGTCGGAGGGCACTGACCCATTCTGGGTATGGCTAGATGCTCTGGGCCCACTCCCCATCTTGCCCTGTTTCCTAGCCAACCTGCAGCCTCCTGTTCTTTGATAGACCACTGGGCTTTTTTTGAGAATGACAAATAGGCTGCTCACTGTTTAAAAAAACGGTAAGGCACATCTCAGTTTCCTGCAGCCTGACCGTTTCCCAGCTGCAGATGCCAAATGACTCAATTACGCTGTGCGTGCCTTTGCATAGAAAGGCGATGGGGTGGTAGGGAGGGGCTGCAGAGCCATCCAGGAGCTGCAACATTCCTCCTCCTGCCGGTCCACTCTGCCCAGCCACTGCCTTGCCCCAGCCTCTCTTGGAAGACACTGTTTTCTTTTCCTCTGTGGTCAGTCGCAGACGTGCATGTTCTGGGTTCTTTTTAACCTGAATTATGAGCTGAGAAGGAAAGAAACACCGACTTTCCAAGAGGAAAACAAACCCAAACAACCAGTCATCCTCGGAACAGTTGCAAGAAGGGAGGAGTTGCAAGAAGATGCTAGAAGGGAGTCTTGCTGACTTGGGGTGAGTGGCAGAGGGGGGAGCAGATTCTGAGTCAGTGATTGGTCAGTGAGGGCAAAGGCTCACCCTACTGAGCTTGTCTGCAGCCCCTGCCCCATCTCAGGCCAGAACTAAGGTGGCTAGGTGCTCTAAACCAACAGCACCGTTGGCCGATGTGGGTATGTCACATCTCTAACCTGAGCAGAGCAATAAAGACACCACATAGAAAAGCAGATAAACATTCAGAATTAGGAGCCAGACTACCTGCCCTTAACCTTCAGTCACACTTCTGAGGAAGAAGAAGGGGCTGCTAACCAAGGTTCAAGAAGCCCTGGTGCAGATTTACTTGGACCTCTCTTAGTCTCTTCTCTTCTTAGCCTCGGTTTTCTCACCTGAACAGGGTTGTTATGAGGATTAAATGAGTCGATATGTGCTAATTACCTCTCAACAAAGGTCTCTGTTGGCTCTCGCCTCCTTAGTGCCAATCATCAACTACAAATTTGGTCGCCTGGCACCTGGTTGACAGATTTCTACTTGTAGATCACAAGATCTAAGGCTCCTGGGGCTGCAGAAAGGTCTGCCGGAAAGTGAAGGCTTTATCCTTGTTTCCGGGGAGTTTGACTGCCAACCCCTGGTGAGAGGGACTTTGCACAAATGCTGCTGGGAACTACTCCTCACTTAGAGAACTCCCCCTGGGAGTCTGTCCCTCTGTCTAATCCCATTCCTTCATGCTGCATTAAAGCACTGAGTCACCTTCCCTAAAGATAGAGAGAGAAATGGTGACCTACTGCCTTCCACAGTATATGTGTGGCAGGTGTCAAGTTGGTGACACTTCTCCATAATAAATGGCTAGGTACCACTCACACATCTCCTGTCCAGGGACCAGAGGTGAAGAAAGGATCCTCCTCATTTTGTCCCCCTGGGGCCAAACTAGAATTCAGGGCCGTGTCGACTCCTGTAAGCATTTCTTGATCCCTGGGAGATAGCTGGTGATAAATTGACACATAGGAAATACACACTTACGCACATCTCCCAAGATGTCTCCTGCCAGGTTTCTCCAGAGGTGGGGAAGGTGGAGCATGCAGTAGAAACGGCTATATCTGTTCCCCTACACATCCCAAACCAGAGGCGATGGAGGGGCTAAGTGGGGAGCAGCCCATTTCTCTGACCTGGCAAAACTCCCATTCAGAACATTACAATTATGCATCCACATTCTCCCTATAGTCCTGAATGATCAGAAGGGGGCGCAAGGAGCAGCTGGTTGGAACTCTACGTGGAACTCTACGTCCCCCAGAGAAGAGTGGCTTAGATCTCACCATCCTGCTTCCCAGGCTCCATGAAAGGCCTGTGCTGGTGGAGGCCGGTGGCCATGAGAAGCAGGCCACTCTGTGCCGTGTTCTCCTCAGAGACTACAGACTGCTGCCTGTATTTCCACTTCGAGGCCACTTTACTTCCTCTCCTAAAATAGAGCACCCCGAAGTTTTGGGCTTTTATTTCATATTTGCAACCCCCACTATGGTATAGCTGTGGTGATATTTACCAAAGGTCTCATTGCTGGTTAGGCCAGGCCCAGGCAAGAGCCCTGGTGACTAGAGAAGAAAGCCAGGAATAACAAAACGGAACCCTAAAATCAAGAGGGAAGAGCTGATTCTAGTTCTGATTGTGCCCTGCACTTTTTGGACAAGGGACACTGGGCTCCGGGCCTCAGCATCCCCATCTGTAAAAATAAGGGCCTTGACTGCAAGAATCACGTGGGTTCCTTGCCGCTTTAGCATTCTTTGGCCAATACCCAGACAATTCCTGGAGAGATGTTAGGAACAAACTAAGCCAAGTGGCCAGGCAGGAAAGGCCACTTTGCCTCTTATAAAAATTTCTAGTCACTCCTTTGGATTTATGTTAGAAAAAAAAAGACATAACGGAAATCATGGAAAGAAATGGAATTGTAAACAAAACTGGGGGACCTTCTGGATATAGGGGAAAGGGAAGCAGAAGCTTAGAACTGACTTGTTTATGTGCTTATTTATTTTTGCAAGTATGGAATAAATTTCACGGTTCTGGAAAACATATCCAAATGGCAATTTAAAGATGGTCTTTGGAGATCGCAACTCTTGGACCAACTGTAGTAAAAATGCAAAACGAAAACTCAAAACCCCTCCAAATTTCCTCCTTGTCTCTCACCACATCCATTCTCCTTCTTGGTTGGTTCCTCCTTGGTACCTGGTCCCTTTATGGTGTCTTCCAGTTTCTAGATGCAGTGAGCCTGGAGCATGGTGATCCCTTCTCCAAAGTTTTAATTTTCCACACATTAAATAACGCAGAGTTTCAAAGGCATTGCTCAGGTACAAAGTAAAATCTTTAGACAAAAATCACCTTTCTTCCCACTAGCTCCCCCCCTCCCCCATGCCCCATTAAGGGGACTAAGGCTTCTGCTCTCATGCCCTTTGCTGTAACCCTCACTGTGACCTCTGGCTCCTGGGGTCAGCCCTGTCCTCCCTCTGCAGCTGCAAGCCCACCTGCTTGCTCAAATCCAGCCCAATCCCCTGGACTAAACCACAGCTGCTCTGACTTAAAACTCAAGCCCTCAGGGGATGCCTTGGCCTATGGGGGTGGAGAAAGGGAGGGGGGAGTAGGAGGGAGGGATAAGGAAGGGGAAAAGAGGAATGGAAAGAAAATGTGCCCAACTGTGCTTTCTCTTCCAGCCTGAGCTGACACAGCAGAAAGGGGCAGGGGGTGGGGGTGGGTGCCGGCAGGAAAAATCAAGCAAAAAGCGGCATCTCGTCTCCCCATTCCCGTTTTGGTTGGCACAGGGTGCAGCCAGCCTCCCAAGGCTTGTGTCAAAGGGAGGGAGTGCGGGTGGGAAAGGAATCTGCCTCTTTCAGTTTTCCATGATCTTGTTCAACCCAGACATAAATTTGGCCAATAAACTTATAACTCTGGAACTTAACATCAACATGGTATTTGGACCAGGTTTGGAGTGGAAGCCAAGGTAATGTAGGCCAAACCCCTGAAAGAAGCAAAGGCTGAATTCATTTTTATTGAGCAACTTATTTTTTTATTCCCCAGAAGCATATTTTCTGTCTTTCTTATTTCTCAATGACGGTACTGCAACCCAGAATCCACTTCTGTATCCTAACTTTACTGTCCCCCAGGCACAGGAGCGATCTCCCAGACAGAGACAAGGATGCCGCCTTCCTCCAGCCCACAAAGCCGCAAGGCTCGTTGGGCAAACAAAGCCCGGAGCAAAGCCCAGTCTTTCCTGGACTCGACCCAGCTCACCGATATTTATCGATCTCGGCCCAATAAATAACTGCATTCTCCCGCCTCTCTCCAGTCTCTCACACATTACCCTCTGTTTCTATATCTATCTTTGCCCCTGAATTGGCCAAAATAAAAGGCAGGGCCCGGCGCGCTCCCAGCCCCAGGCTCGCGGGCGGACTCCCTCTCCCGTTGCGAAGCAACGCGCCTAGCAAAACACTAGTCTCCACCCGCCCTCCGCCTTCCTCTCTTCCTCCCAGAAGCTTTGGCTGCCTGCCACCTCGCTCTCCTCCGCTATTACTGATACTAGAAATGCACTCTTTTGGGGGGACTAAAAAAGGTCTCTCTCTCTCTCTGTATACATACATGCATATGTTTTCTCTCCGTGTGTATAATCTATACCTGTATCTATATCTATACGGAAACCACGGGAGGGAGGGGCAAACCCAAGTTCGCATTGCTGGTTTTCGTAGTGGAGGGTGGTGGTAGGTGTTGGGGAGCAGGAATTTTGTCCAAAGGAGCCGACACTCTCCTCCATCTCTCTGTTCATTTTCTTAAGAACTGACCTAGGCGCCATCTCCAACTTTTGGGGGACTTTCCCAATGATTTTTGAGCTGAAAATCTATAGCCAAGAGCGCCCACCCCCATCCCATCTGTCCCACAGAAAGGTGTCAGCCCTGGGCACCAGTTGAGCGCGGCCATTGGGCAACTGCAGTGGGTCAGGCACCTGCTTTAAAGCGGGGAGGAGTGGGTGAGGACTGGGGCCGGGGTGGGGTTAGGACCTCGAGGCTGTTTTGTGTGGGCCAGAGGTACCTTGAAGGTTGAGAGGAAGGGGCTGCAGAGAAATCCAAATAACATCTTGCTTGGGACAAAAGCGTGTGTGTGTGTGTGTGTGTGTGTGTGTACGCGCGCGCCTATTTGCACTTCCAGAAATTGCGCGCGTGCGCGCGCTCTGCGCGCACACTCTCTACACCAACCACATCACACAAACCACACTTGGGCAAATAAAAGTGGGGCCAGAATGCGGCTGAGTGATACCTTGCATACTTCTCGGTGTGACCGGATTGTTACCCAGAGCGCTCGCTTCCAAGCCAGGAAATTGATTCATAGCTCCTCTCTCCACTCCCCTGTGCTAAGCTTTCCAAATCCATATCCCCCAAGATGAAGGCGGGCGGGACCGCCTTTGAAAAGTGGCTTTTATTTAAAAATAACTCCACAAACCTGCCCCTGGGGCCTCCGGGGCCTGCATGTGGCCCTTGGCCCCTTTTTTGCATGCAGCGATCCCAAGAGAGTCTACCTCTTGCAAAGCTGGAGGGGTGGCCGCCTGTAGCAGGCAGAACCCGCCGCGTTTTCGGAGATCAAGATTGAACCCTGGAAAGCCCTTCTGCCTCTTCTCAATCGCCGACGCACTCTTTTCCTACATGATAGTGTCTGTAGTTTGCAGTTTAAGAAAACTCATGTTGGGGTGTTTGTAACATAAGGGGATAAGAGAGGAAGAAACTACTTAGAAGAAACATTTAGCCAAGTCTTAACTCCTTTTGGAGAGAATCAATAATTAGTCTGAAGTCTCACAACTAATACTGTTGTGTATAGTTCATTAAGCTATTTTTTAAAAATTTAAGAGGTAGTTCTTTCCAAAAAAAAAAAAACCCACCAAAAACAGTCTAAGGGAGGCAGAGCCGTTCTAATTAACCAAATAGCTCTGTCAACATTTTAAACCGTAGACTCCTGGCGCGGAGAATTTGGGAACAGGGCAACCAGGGGGCGGGGCTACTTGGAGGCGGACGGGAGGCAGTGGGGGCGTGGCCTTGCTAGTCTCCGCCTCCTTTATTTTACGTTCTGCATTACCAGGGCCCCTCTTTTAAACCACATCCCTTGTGATCAGGTTTGAGAGGTGAGGGCGGAGGGGGATTAGTACTGACGGAGAAGTTGTGATGTCTGAATTTCACATCCCCTCTCGTCTCCGATCCTATATTCACCTTTCTTCCTAGGTAAAATCTGAATTGGGGCGGGGAAAAGGAATTCGATTCAGCGATGAACGTCCAGTACAGGAACACCAAATCCTGCTGCAACACCGAATCCTTGCTTTTTATGCCTCGCCCCCCGCCCCCAATACCCTACTAACCTACCTGCTGCCGTGGTTCCTGCCTAAAGTAATCTTTTTCTTCTTGGAAGGAAAAAAGGAATTTTGCATTTACCACCTACCGCAATCAAATTAAGTCGAAAGTAATGGGTATGAAGGTGGGAGAGGCATCAGAGCCCCCACCCGTAAGGCATTAGCTATCACAAGGGTGCGTGCGTGCGTGCGTGCGTGTGTGCGCGCGCTCTCGCGCGCGCTCGCGTGTCGGGGTAGAAGGATAGAAACGTCAGAAGGGACTGGTAGGGGGGCAGGGGCTGTGAGGGACAAAGGTGGAATGAGCACAGAAGAACCGTAATAACGCCTCTTTCCAGAATCCCAGTTAAAGCAATATTTTAACAAAGAGATTTGTTTTTCAAATTCAGAAAAAAAAAATGTGTTGGGTGGGTAGGAGGCAGTGGAGGAGGAAGCTGATAATAAAACAGGCACCCTTTCAGACTGGAGATTGAGTACCTGAGGATTTGAACCTTGAGACCGAAGAGGAGCTCAGAGTCGGTGTTCGGCGAGGGGAAGGGGTAGAGGAGAGTAGGGTGAGGGACGGGGCGAGGAGAAGGAGCGAAAACCGTGAGAGCCCGGGTTAGACAGCCCAGGGTGGCTGGATCACCCAGGACTCCAATTCGGAGGTCCAAAGACCCTCCCCGCTCCCTCCTGGGCTGCGCCGCGGCTCCAAGCCACTTTCTGGGCAAAGCGCGCGGGGCCAGCGGGTTCCCCGTCCCCCGCCCGTGAGCCGTGCAACTGACTGGCACACTGAGCGCGCTCACCGATCTTGACTTGCTCGCGGTAGCTCTTTTCGTTGAGGCAAACCCCGCGGCCGTGCAGCAGGGCGTGCAGCGGTTTCTCCTCGTCCTGCCGGGGAAGGCAGCGCAGCCCCTGGGCGCAGCGCTCAGTGTAGACGCCGCACGACTGCCCCTCGGCCAGGGCGCAAGTCATGCAGCAGCCGCAGCCCGGCTCCTTGACCAGCTCGCAGCCCAGGGGGCTGGGGGGGCACATGGAGAGGGCTTTCTCGTCGCAGGGCTCGCAGTGCACGAAGGAGCCCAGGCTCTGGGCGGGCCCCGCACAGGCGGCCAGCAGCAGGAGGACCGCGGTGAGCACCATCTTCGAATCTCTCCCTTTACCTTGGGGCGGGGCAGGAGAGCGAGAGTGCGGGGGATAAGGGGCTAGGAGAGCGCCGGGAGAATTGTATTAAAAAAAAAAAATTCTGGCAGGTAGAGCAGGTGCCCTCCCCTAGACAATCGTAAAATGTGGGGAGAGATGGAGGGCAGGGGTGCCTGCAAGCAAGTCCCGGTGACAAGGATTAAAGACTTGCAACAGGTTGGGGGGAAAAGAGCAGCGCCAGGTACACGCACGGGGATCGGGGCGGGAGAAACAACCCCCCAAGCCGGACCTGCTCAGAACTGCAAGGAGAAAAGACAAAGATTGTTCACCCCAAAGCAACCACCAGAATAACGGGCTCGGAGGCCGTGGAGAAGACGGGGTGGGGGACAAAAATGGGTTTGTCTTCAAAAATTTTGTTTAAAATCTAAAGTACACCCTGCTCCTTTCTACCCCTCAGCGGCGAGCGCCGCGCTGCTGCAGCGGAACAGGTAGGAGGCGGCGGCTGCAGCCGCGAAGGGTGGGGACAAATGTTGAAATCAAGAAAAAAAAAAAAAAAAAATCCAAGACCCTAACACCACTTTTCTCCCACTCTGCCACCACCTCTTCGAAATTCGCAGGTTCTGCGTGAAGCTCGGAGAAGGGTGCAAACGGAGGAGGGGGTAATTAGAAGGAGCAAAAAAGAGGAAAAACCCCACACCGCTTTGCAGCTCTTCCTAGCTCTTTTACCCCCGCAGAAGTTTCCAAAGAGACTACCGGCTCGGGTCGAGCAGGCGCTTTTAAATAGACGGCCCCTGGCTGCCAGCCAGTTTGTAGCTGCAATTTGAGCTCCCCAACACCCAACCCAGGCAAGGATGCCAAGGAGCTTTGCAGTACGAACTCACACGGGGTGGGGGTGGGGAGAGGCCTTCGAGACACACGGGGGCTCCCCTTCGCTCCCTGAACAGCGCCCTCCTCCCCCCGGAATGTAAGAATGGGGCACGGGGGACAGGGCTGGGGCTGTGCGAGGGCGGAGGAGCTGGGGGGCGAGTGGAAGAGAGAGTTATACGGAGCACGGTGGACACAATGAGGAGTAACTCGGTCTTCCCCTCCCTCCCACCCTTCTTAACTGGCCCAGGCCTGAGGGAAAAGCATTTTCTTAGTAGCCAACTCAATATATCCAGTGCCCATGAAATTCTTCCCAAGCTTTGGGAAATGGCTGTCTGTTGGTGTCTAAGTTACCATGTAAGGGGTGTGTGTGTGTGTGTGTGTGTGTGTGTGTGTAGGCGCACGCGTGTGCCTGCATGCGTGCGCGCGTGCTGAAGGGGGGCTGTTAGTGTACTATGGCCAGCGATGGATGATGAGCTTAATTAAAAAGAAAGAAAAAGAAGAAAAACTGGATTTTCCCCCTACAAGCCTGGGGAAGGGGATTTAATCAGGAGAGTCTGTTGCTGGTGCAATAACTGTCTTTGGGCATATGGTCCAGACATGGCTTCTTTCCTTTGGCTACATCGTTGGCCCAGGGAAGCTCTGTGTGTGTGTGTGTGTGTGTGTGTGTATGCACACACGCGTTTGTCTTTGTGTGTGTGTCTATGTTGTGTATACTTTCAGGAAAGGACATTTAGACCACAGGATTGTGGGGAGCAGTGAGTTACAGAGACTGGCACTTGGAGGAAATGCACAGTCTGATAATTTTGCCTGGTGGCCTAAAATGTCCTAGGGTGGGATTTTTAGATGGAAGGAAGGCAGACTAGAGTAATACTTTCCCTCCATGTTCTTCTAAAGAGGCATTTCTATTGGTCAGGGCCACATCTTTGGAGGGAATGGGTGACAGTCCAGAAAAATACCTCGTTGTAAGGTTAATTGCTGCACACAGCACATCCTAGGAATATGAGCCGAGGACCTGCTGTGGAAAGATTCTGACCAGGAACATTATCCCATTTGGAACCTCAGGCATCTATTCAGACACTACGGATCCCTTCTTTCCTTAGTAAAATGAAAGAAAGCTAAAGTCTTAAAAGAAAGAATGTGGAGATTTTAGTTTTTTTTCTGAAATTGATCTGGATGAGTTGTGGATTTCACAGCCAGGTCAGAGAGAAATGACCAGCCGTTGCTGTCCCATGTGGGAGAAGCTGGGGCGGGAGTGTTACTTCTTACATTTCCTTTCATCCCTTTGGAAGTGCTCTTTCTTTGGGAGAAGGGGCTGCATTTCATGAAGTTTGCCACTAGACTGCACCCTTATCTATGATAAGAATTCTTTTTGCAGGACTGCTTTTAAGAAAATATTTCTCTAGCTGGTTTGGTTCAGGGAGCAATTCTCTCTATGCCGTTGACACCCCCAGATCCTGTCTCTCTTCTCACTTATGTATTTGCCTCAAGGCATATCTTAAAAAACGAGGCTAAAGTTTAAATCGCTCTCACTCGCATCTCCAGAGGAGTTTTAGATGTTGGCTGGGAGAAGGAGAAGGAGCTGTGTGTCATGATTAAAAATACAAAAGCAGTGAGGCTCCTTGTCATTTCTTCTCCCCTCTCTCTGGAGACCTGGTAAGATAGGGGGAAATTAATATTTAAAAAATTGGTCGAAATAGTTGAGGAGTGAGGGCGGTCATTTTCCCCTTTGTGTCAAGTTCAAACCAGAAGAATGGCCGAACAGTGTGTGGTGTGTCATCTGGCCCCCATTGCTATTTCTGCATCAACTCAGCAGCAAAGCCGACCCCAGACACACCGGTAGCATTTAAGATGAATGGGGAAATTGTGGTGCTGCTTCCAGAGACACGGGAGTTGCCTAGTTCCAGTCACCCTCTGTTCTGAAAGAGACGGTCTCCAGTGACATGTCTTTTTGTCTAGCAGACTTCCAGTGGCTGGAAAAATGTGTGAGGACAGGTAAAATAAAGAGGGAATGATTCATAGGGAAGACGAAAAAGGTAGGGAGAAGGAAGGAGGAGGTTGTGGCAGGAGCAGGTCCTTGGGGTAGGGGGGCAGAGGGTACTGGGCAGGTCCATAAACGCTGAGTGACCGTTCTGTGTCTCCACTTAGGAGTGGGCTTATGTCCTGGGGCTGGGGAGGTGGGGATGGTGGAGAGCTGATGGGATGTCAGCGGCTGTCCAAGGGACACTTAGGTAGGCTTCCTGGGAGGGTATGAGAAAGAATTCTCAGTAGCCTGGGATTGTCTATAGTCATTTTGTTCAAAGATGGGATACTGGCTGGATGAGTTTGCTTCTAAGAATCCACAATTAATGTATGACAGTGGAATGGGAAGGTCTGTCCTGGGAGTTAGATTATGGGATATGCCCAGGAGCCTTCCTCGATTCCATTCCCCCTCCTCTCTGTTCTGAAGGCCTAGACCTGTTCACAATCACCTTCAGAAGATTGCTTTTAGAAAAAAAGCATCAATGAACGTAATGGGGAGGGACTCATCTGTTCCTGCCAGATGCACACGCAGATGCCAGGTTCTCTTCCTTCCTTCACTGCTACAAGCTTCCCAACTATCTTGCTTCCTAGCTCTGGCATAGTTGAGTTTTGATGCCTTTTAACCACATCTTTCTTAGAGAAATAAGAAGCTAAATTTCATCCACTTGTGTCCTTTTCCTCAGAGAGCACACCTCCCCATTCCTTAAAAAAGATTAATTCGGCATCAAAACCAAATTTCGAGGAAGTAACTGAGTAAAAGATTTGTGCTTTTATATGTACAACTTTCTAAAGGGTACGTAGCATTCTTGGTTTATAAAGCTTGAGTCCTTTCCTCTGATCATTTTTGAGTCAAGGGTGATGCCTGATATAATGGATGAGGAATGCTAGACTTTAGTAGGACATAAAATATCATAGATTCCTCCGGTTGGAAAGGAAAAATGTCAACTAACAGTCTTCATTCACTCCTATACATTGCTCTCACCACTCTCTCAGAGATTTGCCTACTATTCCACAGTGAGTAATTATTCTGTTTTAAAGACCTTAGGAGATTAACACCAGTCCCTTTCCCAGAGGCCAGCAGACATCAGGCATACTAATGCTGCTACCTCATCCTGGTGCAAAACTAAGGTACGGTGTGACCTTCAAGAAATAAAGTACCCAGTCAGTCAGGTCCCTGCCCAGACGAGGGAAATTCAGCAAGATCAAGAGAAGAGCAGCTTGAGACAGCTTTGTTGTAGTGAGGTGGCTGAAGGCTAGGTGGCAGAATAGATACACCATTTAAAACATGCCTGTTTTTCCAGAAGGGAAAGAAGCAGACACTAGTGGAAGTCTGTAACAATGGGGGTGGGGGTAGGGGAAGCAAAAGCAGGGGGAGAGGGCCACGTCCATACCCTGGGGGTCCACCGTGCGCTGGCCTAGCCTTGGCACTGCCCTTTGTCCTGACAGCACCAAGCCAGCTGGAGGTGGGAGGGCCTCCAAGCCTCACCAGCAGCAATATTTATGGTCATTTTACCTTGGAGAAGAGGTCTAGCCAGGTCAGAACTTGATTACTTTGGGTTCATCAAAGAATCCCTAAAGCTCCTCTGATGAATAATTAGGATGTGGTCTTTAGAAGCCAAAGTGCATAAAAAATGACCTTTTTACATTTTAAAATGTGAATTATGGAATATTTCACACACCCAAAGAGCAGAAGAGAATATAACATACCCTCTGCTCACGACACACATTTAACACATGTTAACATTTTGCCACCCTTGTCTGAGATTTTGTTAAAAAGAAATACAGAGAACTGCTGACTTTCGGCTCTAGCCCACGCCCGGCTCCCCTCCGCGGAGGTAGCCACTCTCCTGAAACAGCTTTGCATTCTTCCTGCGCAATGTTTTTCTAGGTTTTACATGAAGTTTCGTATAAAACAGAATTAGAATGATTTTGAAGGTGAAACCACGTGCTTCTTTAGAGTTAATTTTGTAATGGTGCTTGTGATGGTGGCAATTTAATTAGAGTCTAAATTGACCCTCCGGCTGACTTTTGAAGGAGCTGGAGCCAACTCTGACTCAGAGTGATTTATATTTCTATGTGAGCCATACACAAGGTAATAGTTTTAAGAACTGACTTTTAAGAGGCCCCTGGAGCCATTCCAGGGAGATATGGCAGAAGAGGGAGGGCTTCGTAAATACAGCTTCTGGTTGGAGGCCTCCTATCTTCTTGGATCATAGAATTCTGGTGTGTTTTTAGATTGGACAACCTCAGAGCCATGTTTAAATTTTGAGAAAATGAGGTTTACTAAGAAAAGTGATCTATTGTGAGTTAGAAGACAATGTTGGTAGATCTAGATCTAGGATAGGTGGGGACATGGAAGCACATGGGGCAGGAGGAAAGGGAAAGACTGTTAACTGCTGAAAGCAGGTTTAATACAATGCATTTGAGCCATGAAAAAGCCAAAGAAAATCACAGTGCATGGTTAGAATCTAGGTTTCATTAAAGTTCAAGAGCGAGAAGTGATAAGAGCTAGCTTACCACCACTACCAGCCCGTAGGGCAAATTTGTGTAAATTCGGAAGCGGTGCCCTTCCTCAAGACTTATTACTTCTATTTGTCAGAAAGTTGTTATAAAATACAGGTTTCGTTAGAACAAGAGGTGTTACTACCCTTTCAGGAAATCATCATGATGAATGTACCTATCTATGATGTCTGCTTCGTGCCACTTAGATGAGGCTAAGTACACAACCTGCCCAGCTGTGTGTGCTGGCCCTGGTTGAAAGCGTTTCCAAGTCATCAGGAAACACTTTTTCTGCTAGTGAGGAAAGAAAGGATTGGTCCAGTGACACGGTTTGATCTGTTATCAGGCTTGCGGAGTGGGCTTGCACCTGTTCCAAGCAGCTGACTCTGACCATGTTCTCACCTGGGCCAACCTACACCTTTGTGTCATTCTTTAGAGAAACCATGCTTTTCCTTGCCCCCATGGCTTTGCACAAATTAATCATTCTGATAGGAATGCCTTTCTCCTTTGTGCTGACTAATGAACTCTTAGTCATCTTTGAAGACCCAGATGAAATCCCTTACTTCGGAAGGTTTCCCTCACTCTCCTGAGTAATTCCCTAAAGGTACCTGGCTGGTTAGCAACATTTATCCCATGTGGTCTTCTGTGTCTTCATCAGTAAAATGGGGGATGATATGCCTACTTCATAGGGTTGTTGTGAGCCTTGAATGAGGCAGTCTCTGTGAACCTCATTAGTGCTTAGTCAATCTTACCTATTATAGTTCTATCTTCCCATTAGACTGTCTCGAAGGACCCAAGGTTTTACTAATCTTGGTATCTTATTTCCACTTTTCTTTCTTTCCTACGTCTTGGCCATGAGCCCCTAATACAGTTCCTAGCACAGAGGCACTTAATAAATTAATTTTGAATGAAAAACATTCATCTTCCCTTAATTATTCCAACGTCTTCCTGAACACCTAGTTATATTTCTGCATCCCTCTGGTGGTAATGTCCGTCTTGATGTGTTTCAATTTTGTCCCTTTATACCCTAGTCTAGTCAACCTTTTATGCTCAAATGTGAGTAATTTATGGACTCTTTTAAAATAATAATAAATTCCAATATATTCTTGTGGTTGGACTTAAAATATGTTAATTGTAGCGTAACCTAAATATATGTGAACATATTAAGGCATGCACTCCATAAACTTATCTCAGTGTCAAATCCAACAAATATGTAAATAAACTCAGTCAAAACTACAAGCCCAACAAAATGTGAAATGACAATATTTAGTGTGTTGATGTTCGGTTGATGTTTTGCTGAAAAGAAATTACTATTCGTGTTGTGATTATGGTTGACTATTATGGTGCAAGTTTTTTGAGCTGGCATGTACATGTTTGATGTCCTGTTCGGCGATTTAATTCTCTCACTATATATATATTATTAATTCTCTCACTATATATATATTATATATATATAATTATCTTTTGACTGGAGTCATAGTTTATATAGTGGTTAAACTCAGTTTGAAATACAAAAATTGAGTATAATCAAAATGACCCATGAACACCTTTTAAATCACTTGCAAAACAAAACAGTACTGCAAAACTTTCTTTTTTATAGCTGTATCATGTCACCCAGGTTTCACTCAACTCCTCCACGTTGTCTCAGGATCAAGTCCACATATGCTCTTTAGCCCATTAGCAAATGACGATGAGAGTGGTGTTGCTTAGCTCCTATGCCTTTGAAAATGGAAAATGTCTTCTAGAACTGAATAGAAGGCTGAGATAAGGAACCTGCACACAACTGAGTGACAAACTTGTGACAAAACACAAATAAAACAACATGAACGATCTCTATTGTTATGGCTGGGGTGTGTGTGTGTGTGTGTGTGTGCGTGCGTGCGTGCGTGTTTGGGAGATATATTGGAGGCAGCATACAGAGATGGCATGAGGCCAGGGGATTTGGCTACCAATTTGTCGATAAATGAGGAGGTAGGAGTTAGGTTCTACACACATAATGAGTATCATGACTCACTAGTCCTGCTGTTTGTGTAGATTTAACAAGAAAAGGCACCAATTTGACCACCAAGCAGGGAATGGAAACAGTTTAACTATAAGCCAATCAAGGAGACAACATCTGTTTGGAACAAGGATTGAAAGGCTGAGTGGAGAGAGACATGGGATGTACTTAATTAAGGTAGATGGGTGTGGAAGTCAGGTGTCCCTGAGTCCCAAGCTTTGAATACCACTGTCTTTTTCCATTAAGGCAATTACTTAACCTTGAGCAAGTTACCTAACTTCCTTGGGTTCAATTTATTCTTCTGTAAAATGGGCTGTGGTTGTTGTGAGTGTTAGATGAGACAATTTATGTAAATCACTTAGCGCAGCACCTAGTACATAGTGTATTACTTTGCTAGGATTGGCATGACAAAGTACCACAAACAGAGAGTCTCAAACAACAGAAACTCATTGTCTCACAGTTCAGGAGGTTAGAGGTCCACGATCAAGATGTTGGCAGGCTCTGGGAAGGATTTGTTCCAGGCTTCTATCCCAACTTCTGGTATTTCTTTGGTTTGTGGCAGCATAATTCTAATCTTCACATGATGTTCTACCTGAATGTGTGTCTGTCTCCACACTTTTCCATAAGCATACCAGCCATACTGGATCCAGGGTATCCTCTACTCCAGTGCCACCTCGTCTTAACTAATTCCATCTGCAATGACCCTATTTCCAAGTGCCATATTTTGGGGGTTAGGACTTTAACATGAATTTTGGGGGAACACAATTCAACCCATGAACACTCAAGTTCTAGTTATTATTATTCAAGATACCTTCTTTAGTCACTTCTCAATGGGGTATTTTTAGAGCCGCAGTTTTCAGATCTCTATTCTCATCGTGTTTCCAGCCATGTTTATGTCTAGAAAGAACGTGCCACGAGAGCAGGAGATTTCATATTGCTTTCACCCTTGTCTTGCCTGGTGCCTAGAACAGCAATGGGCACATAGCAGACATTCAGTGAATGTGGACAAATGAACAAAGTCTGTTTCTTTCCTCCTTTCTCCTTTCCATTTTTTCTTTTTGATTTCTCCGTAGCCAGCCCCTCTCCCTATTTTCTTTCCTAGATTGCCTAGATTTATTGAAGTGAAACCAAACAAATTTGAATCTCCTTTGTCGATAATTATTAAATCCTCCCTAATCACTTGCTCCCTGCAGCCAGTTAGAAAGCCATCCGGATGGCAAAGGGCGGTGGGGATGCTGGTGGTGGTGGGGATGAAGGTGACTGCGTTTCAGACAGCTAGAGCCCACTCTGGGCATTTTCCTAAAGCTCGATATTGGCCAGGGCTACTAGGACTTCGAAGTGAATGGGACCCGGTTCTACTCTGAGAGTCTGGGAAGAAACCAGAGAGGTCAATATTGCTTGAGAGGTTGAAAGTCAAAATCTAAATGAGGACCCTCAGGCCTGGAAAGGCATAAGGCTTTATTTGGTCCTCAGAAAGGTGTGATGCATACCTTTTTCATCTGGTGCAAAGACTTCCTGGTCCACAAACCACCAGTGCAGGCCCAAAAGATGTGACTACCTGTATCAGATGGCTCCTGGTCTGAAATCATGTCAGGAGTTGTATAGATCTTGGACTTGGGCAGGAACTGGAATATGAAATGTAAGGAGACAACGCTTTGTATTCTTGGGACCCAGAGATGAATTGTCATTGGCTAAGAAGAAATGACTGAAAACAGAAAAACACACTCATAATTTGCTCACTGACTGGCATCATCTATGTGCCTATGTATCTGTCTATCTGCTTAAGTCTTCTCACAGCTGGAGAACAGATGCCACACATGCACATAGCCCCTGGCAAGACCCAGGAAGGATGCAGGCCGGGTGGGGCCTGGGGAGAAACATTGGGTTCAAGAGGGGCAGTAGCAATTCACTTTCAGCCTATTGTTACCATTTGGGACTGTGAAAATAGCATTGGCTCACCCTTGTCTGACCTTTTCTTTCTTGTTTTTTTAAAAAAGATTTAATTGGATATTTAATTTTACTAAAAAACCTTTTTTATTTTTATTGTGGAGATTAACCTCAAACATACATAAAAGTAGGTAGAATAGTATAATAACCCCCCCATAAGCCCATCCTTTATCCTTAATAACCATGGCCATCCTGCCCCGCACATACATAGCTCGACTCGCTGCTGCTATTTCCACTGACTGAATTTTAAAATATGAGGAAAATATAACTCTTCAACTTCAGGTACGCTACTGTGTTTGTGGAGCTGCTTCTCATGCCCTGAAAATTCACCCGAACATTCCCAAATAATAAATTTGGAGATAGATGATTTCCTTTTACGTTATGGAGGAAGAATTTGGTGACCAATAAAAGAATATTTGAGGAAAGTGGAAGGTAAAGGACTTTGAATTTCCAGTCTGGACATTTGAGAGGATGGGGTAGGAGGTACATGATCCAGGCAGAGGAAGCAGTGAAGTAGGTGGATATCCGGCAAAGCTACTCTGAGCACAGAGAATGCAGCGGGTCTGGAAAGAACAGGGCTGGTGGTAGAGATCTGGGGATCATCCACAAGAATGAGGCAGTATAAGCATGAACTCCCAGAGAGGGGGCACTATGCAGAGGATCATCTCGGTCTGAGCTTTTGAGGCGAACTCAATTTATTGCCGGGACCCATACTCAGTGTCCCAGGAAAGCAGAGAGGCGGTGCTGGGGAGGAAGAAGGGGAGGAGGACATCCGTTCGGTTTGATCTTGGTGAACAAGGTCAAGAGCTGGTCATCATGTCAAGGTGGGAAGAGATTGGGATGTGTGGAGAGAAATGAGCATTTGAAACAGCTGGAATGGATTGGGTGGGAGGGAGGACTCATGGAAAAGTGGGAAGAGAAGGTGACTGCCTGCTTACCCAGAAAGCAAGCCCCTCTACCCATGCCCAAAAGTATCTATTTCAGGAGAGAGAGAGAGCAAGAGAGAGAGAGAGAAAGAACCTCTGCTAGTTTGAGTTTGTAACTTCAGGGAATATCTAGACCCTCTTTTAAAAACTCACCTGATTAGGTCAGGCTTGCCCAGGAAAATTTATGTTTTGATTGACTCAAAGTTGACTTAAAACTAATTACATTTGCAACATCCCTTTGCCTTTGCCCTATAAAGTAACATAATCACAGGTGATATTCTATCGCCTTCGCCATAGTCTAGTGGTTAAAAGCAAATTGCATGTCCCATTAATACTCAAGAGGAGGAGATTATACAAGAGTATAGGTCATTGGGGGTCAGCTTAGAATTCTGCCAACCATGATGCTTGACAGATCAATGCCATTGTTGTCTTCAGGTTCCCCACTAGTAAAACAATAGGACTCTGAGTCCTTGGATCAGTGCTAAATCTCAATCGTTAAGAGAGAAAGGATTTAAGAGAGGAAAAAACATTAAGTTGTTTTCACCCTTCTCAAATGCTGTAGTGTTTCAAAAAAGTCAGAGGAGGCTACCAGCAAATAAACTCAAGGCAGCAGACACTTAACGAGAGTAGTTAGCAAGAGGCACTGTCCTCCACTTTGTATTATCAGGGACACAAAGATGAGTGTGTTTCCTGATTGCAGAGATCTTTACAGTTTTTGTGGAAGATCGGATGCATATAGTTAGTACAAAGTGGCTGAAAGGTAATGTCTTAAGAGATGTAAGGAACCAACCTGAGGGCCATAAGACCACACTCAGGGCATTCTTATAATACACACACCTGGATAGATGTGCTGTGGTTTCTGGTCATTTAAGCATCCTTGTCTTTTTGAGTGCCCTAAGGAGTATGACCAATTCTAGGGAAGAACATGCAAACTATTATTGCCAGGTTGGGCCTCGGCATTGGCTGACATCTGGTCAACCCCACAGTAATAAAGCCACACAGACCTGCAGTGCAGAAGGGACTGACAGCCCCAGTGAAGAATTAGGTTTTCCAGTTCTGACTTCCAGGGGTTACTCAAAGTCTCGGGGATGCGAGAGGAGGGGAAGACATCAAGAAAACGAATGAGGACTATTTAGATTGGGAGTAGAATCCGGTCCCATCCTGAGTCTGGCCGAGCCCACCCCATCTCACCCCCAAGTCTTTGAAATGTGTTACCTGGATGGTGAGCTAAGCCATGCTTGGCAGGAAGGAGAGGGAGGCTGTGTGGTCTGGCAAAGAGCAGAGCAGAGGGACAGAGGGACCAGGTTTGAATCTGTAGCTGACTCATAGCCCGACCTATGCCAAGCATTTCACCATTCAGTCCAGCTGGAAAATGAGGAAAAGACCCAAGTCAAGATCGCACCGAGAAATCCAGATGCCTTTCACGAGAATAAACAAGGCCGCCTTCCTTTCACTCTGGTCTCTGTTTCTCTGTTTCTGTGTGAGTGTGTGAGTGTGTGTATGTGTTTGTGTGTATGTGTGTGTGTGTGTACGTGTATGTATGTGTGTGAGTGTGTACGTGTGAGCTTTGATCATTTCCCTCTGTTCCCCTTCCTCTTACTCTGCAGATCAGCTTTGGGACTTGCTTTTGATCTCAATTTCTGTCGCCGTCTTCAGGTGCGATTGGGCAGAGTCCACAGTGCCCCTCTCTACTCCCTGTCCCTTCCTTTTGCTTCCTTTCTAGCTCAAGTGAGGTCTGGGCTTCTGCCGCATCTCTTGAGTGGTGTGTGTGGGCAAGCCTCTGCCCCTCATCTTGACAATGGAAATGCTGGGGGTGGGGGGATGGGAAAAGCTCTTGACCTGGCAAAGGCCTTGCAGGGCTCTGGTTCTGTCTGTTGCTGGAGCAACGGCAGTGATTTTCTTTCTTTCTTTTTTTTAATAACCACTTCTGGTACAGGAACAAAGAACAACAGAAAAATCACTCCTTAAAGCGAGCACTTTTCTACGGCTTGGATTCCACTTTTCTCTGCCACCCCCTGCCCCGCCATCCAGGTCCTCAGACAGGCCAAACGTTTTTCACCTTTCTACTGTTTCGTCCTTCCTATCTACCTAGGAAAAGCAAATCTGTTTTTCTGCCTGGCCTCCCTCTTTCTTCCCATTCTTCCCCATTTAGGATGATTTTGAGAGTTGATTGCCTTTTATTGTCTGCATTTTAGTTGACTCCATTTGCAGAGGGAGGACTTTGTTCGGCGGCTGACTGTGTCTGAGAAAACACTGGTTAGGAATTATGCAGACCTGAGTTGGACTATATTGCTTCCACCAATTAGCCGAGTGACTTTGGTGAGTTACCTTTCTGAGCTTCAGTTTTCCTTGCCTGTAAAATAGAAATAATTTAGCCTACTAGGCAGCACTGGTGGGATCACCCAACAGGATAATGTATGTAAAATTCTTAGCACACTGCCCACTAGATAGATGGGCTTTTGACCTGAAGTTCTCATTCTTAGACTCATTGTGGATAGCGGAGAGTGTTTCCTCTGTTGATAGCCTTGGGTTCCCCTCTCAATGTAGTTCTCTACCCAGCATAATGATGATTGTCCTACCTCTGCTCCTGGGTAGCAAGGTTTGAACCTTCCCTGTCCCATCACAGTGACTGGCTCAAGGTAGGACACCTAACACCATCAGGGCTCACCTATGGGTAAAACTGAGGCAATTAGACTTTCTCTTTCATAAATGTGAATGAAAGACACAGAAGGAGGAACCAGTTGGTAGTGACCTTGGGTACTGAGAAGTCTTAGGAAGCTTGGATATTGGAACAATAACATGAACACATATTTAGTAGGAAGTGTGGATGATGGCACCAATAGGCTAGAGATGAGTGAATGGCCCTGAATCACACAATCCTTTGGTTTTCTTGTTGCGGGAGCCCATGATTCCATGACATTGCTGATACCCTTTCAACAACCCCTCCATCCTCTTGAACTAGTTGGAGAAGATTTCTGTTCTTTGCAACCCAAAGAGCTTTTACGGATTGTAAAGTGTTCAGTGGTCCTGGTTTGTCACTGAAATCCTCCTTCACACCTTGAACCATGTTGGGGATTGTGTGTCTTCATGGAATGTTGATTCTGCGAGATACCATATGATAAGGGGTGATTACCCTATCAATTTTGACACATAGAAATCTTTCACTCTTAGGAAACGCCTGAGGTATCAAACATTGGTCCTTATGCTGAAGTTTGAACTTTCTTTCCATCATTCTTTTTATTCCCTCTGTGAGTCTCATAGCTCTTTTTTTCCCTTCAAATTGTTTGGTTTCTAGGAGACCAGAAATCTTTTGTTTCCGCGTCCCAAAAACTGAGTTTCTTAGGGGAATGGTACTCAAGAAATGAAATCTCTTTTGAAAGTTTGAAACTGTAAAGCTTTCCAAAGATGCTTGATGTTTCGAACCTTGACCTTATCTTTCTGACAATTCACTATATATTTACAGATATTTATCACTTTGATGCTCACAGCAGTACCTGGCTGGCTAAATGTACCCATTCTATCAACCTGGAAATAGAAGCTCGGAGCAAGACTGGTTGGTAGTACGTGTCTCTGAGACAAATCAGCTTTGGAAACCTGGGGAGAATCCCTCCTTCCTCCACTCTCCCAGGCTCACTGCCAAGCTGCCAGTTAGAGACCCGAGCCTTGGGCAAAGCTCATTTCAGGCTGAGTCAAAAACACAGGGGAGTCTTGTTCACACGTGCCCAGCAAGGAAAGCCCTCCAACAAAGATGTTTCAAGGAACCTCATCAAGGACTTAGGACACCTTTGCTCTTCTCCATTAGGAGAGAGAGCCCACCAACTTAGAGGGTGCCGAGCTCTCGAAAGAGCTTAGAGATGTCCTTAGATTCTGTCTCCATGGCCACAGTTAGTCTCTATGGAGTTCAGGGTTGGGGGCCATTCATAATAGGCACAAAATGCACTTTTAGCCTTTTAACCACAGATCTGTTAAGACAGCTCCACCGCTGTCCTGAACATCTCTGTGACGTTACCTTAGAAACCAGCTAAGCCACTTCTTTGCTTTTCTCTAGTACCTGGGGGTTAAACTCTTTCCATGAGCTAATACTGTCAGCCTTTTCTCAACCCAAACCAACACTGTTGTGGAGGGAAATTTTAGAGTGAGTGAACTAAAGACTTTTTGAGATATGCCTATACCCCCGAACTCTGAGGCCCTGACCACGTTCCTGAGTGAGATCAGGAGTAAGGAAAATGGTGAAGCACCTGAAAAGAGCCTGCTGCTTCCTAGGTTCTCAGTCTTAGTGTTTTTCAGATGACTATATGAAAATAGGAAAAATTCACAGTCTACCAGGTTCATGTTTACAGTAGAGTGTCTATACGGGGCTAGGTGAGAGTACTTCTGTGGGAGAAGTTAGAGGTAGATGTCTTATAGGATGGCCAGTTAAATTGGAATTTCAGATAAACAATGAATAAATCCAGAATGTATATATCCCATATGATACTTGAGACGTATTAAAATTTATATGTTGTTGACCTGAAATTGAAATTCAACTGGGTGTCCTGTATTTTCATTTGTGAACTCTTGACAACTCTACCTGGAATGGGCACAATCTCTGGCATCTCCAGGTTAGCGTGGAGGTGGCATGTGCATACGTTTGCATGTAGGAGGCATTGGTACCAGAACAAATAGGATGGGCATATGTGTGAAAATGTATCTGTATTTTTGGAGGAAACAATATCTGGGTCAGAGATCATTCCAGTGTTTGTATTTTTTGTTTTTTGAATGATTCCAAAATTATTAATTTTTTTTTTATTTCTAAACATTTCCTTGGAGAATTCCAAAGGCCCTCCGGAAACTTTGAACGATTGACCTTCTAAGTGTCCCCAGTAGGTCATTTGGAAGAAGGAGTTAGCTAGGATTTTTAGAGTAGTATGTAAACCTTTCCCCGCTTCTTTTTATCATTATTTAGAGTTGTTCTCATCACACTCCTCTTTCTTCTGTTTGAAGAGCCACTGAGGAGATAAAATATGAAGACAGAAGCTGTAGGAGCTTAGGCGTGGCTGGGGAAAAAATAAATCGACTCTTAGAGGTTCCTGCATCCAGTAATGGCTCTGTGGGTGGGGTGAGGATAGGCCCTGGGCTAGGACTCAGGGAAACCTGGCTGCAGATGAGTCAGCCCTCTGCGGGTCTAGGAATGGGAGACTCCACACAGCTGGCTCCAGGCTGTGCAAAGGAAGTAGCAAGTGAGGCCTTTAGTCCCAGGCTAAATCCTGGAGGGGAAAGGGTGGGACAGGCAGCATCACTGGTTGCAATAAACTCCAAAGCACTGCCCTGAGCTCTTTGGGTGCCCCGGAATGGAGGTGTGAGCTCAACCACCAGTCTGGGATGTCTGGATCTTTTTGTTCAGGGCAGATTTGCCACAGCTTGATGCTAGTTGTCAGAGGGCTTGACCAGGATTAAGCAGCGTTAAGTGCCAGGAAGGGGTAAGGAGATGGGCTGGCCCTAGGTTTCCAGCCCCGGCAAGCTCTCCCTGTTTGCCTGGGTAGGACGCGCACTCTGGAACCAAGTGTTCCTACGGCATCCAGGACCCAGGGCGGGCATCTGCTCCTCTCTGTCTTGGCGACCTTGTTCTCAGCTCTAATACCTGGGAGCACATACCCTGTCTCAGTGAGGGGCCACCTGGGTCAGGGGGAGGCTGTGCAGCTCCACCAGTGTCTCATTCTCCAGACACAGAAAATACACCTGGCTGCAGATTCTGGAAAACTTGGGTTCGATCAAGCTGGAGACTTGACCTGTTAGTGTAAGTGGGAGGATAGGATTTCTGCAGGCTTCCGTGTGCCTCCAAGTTCCTGGGCAATGCAGGCACCAGTCAGTTCTCCGCAGACCTTGCTGCTAAAGCATTTGCCTTCTCTTTGCCAACATTTCGACTCCCATTTAGCTGAGGGAACAGACAAATGGATATGTCCATTTGACCTCAGTTTCCTCATCTGTAAAGTGGGTGGCACCTTATTGATTCCCAACCTCAAATTAGGACATCCCTTTCTTAAACCTATGATGATGTAGATTAGATGTCGAGTTAAGAATCTCTTTGTGAAGTCTCTTGGGGTTGTCCCTAACATCCATTTCCTTAAATTTGGAGATCTTGAGATATAATTCTCGGGAATGTCAAGAGTTTACTGTACATCAAAATGTCGATAGCGTGTTTTCTCTGGTTGTTGGGATAATGGACAATCTTATATGTCCTCTTTGTACTTTGTGCATGAGTTTGCATTACTTGTACAAGAAGAAATAAGCATGACTTTTAAAGGTCGTCTTCAGAGGGAGAAGTCCGGGCCATTTCCTAACCTTTGCCTGGGGGATCCTGACGGGTGAGCAGTGATTTTGTGTAGGGAGGCAGGATCAATTCTGTGACCTCCGGAAGGGCCTTCCAGCGTGTTAATCTGTGCTCAATGCCCACAGCCAACTCATAGCTATCTGCAGGAGCGTGTTGCCAGGAACCAGAGAAGGAGGAAGACGACGAGAGAGAATGGGGAAGGGAGAACGGAGGAAGAAAGAGAAAGGAGAAAACTGCGCTGTCATGAAAAGCGTGAAACTTCCTTTCAGCCTTTCCCTTATAATTAGCTGGTGCAGCTGGAGGGGAAGAAGTCTTGGTGAGTTGCAACTTGTTGGCCTTCGGTCCTCAGGATGTTTCGGGTTTGCTCAGGGTTTGGGGAGAGCTTAGTTCTCAGATGGCTCCTCCTCCCTGTCTGTCTTTTTATTTTAATTCCTTGCCTGGAGCGGGTGGTGTGAAGGCTTGGAAACTTTCTAGAGTCTTGGCCAAAAAGCCTCCTACCCCCCCCCCCACCCCCCTAGGGCTGGCCTGGAGATGGCAGGAAGAACTTGTTGAAGCAAGTTTCTCTCCGCCAATGATTTGGGAGGCGACTCTGCAAAGGTCCTGGGAGGAGCAGAGCAGAAGGAAGGAGGGGGTGCAGGGTCCAGCAAGGGCGAGTAACGTCTAGTTGGCTCCCCCAGGCAGGGAGCCTCTTGTGACTGGCCATGTGAGCATCCGCCTCCTGTTTGCTTTGCGGAGTCCAAGGCTGTCTGTCAATGGCGCACCGTGGGTCCCCAAGGCAGCATACCTGCATGGCCTGGTGGAGAACAGCTGGGCCTCCAAAATCAGATGACTGGATTTGAACCCTGATTCTCTGCTTATCACTTGAGTAACCTGCAGCCAGGTACTTAATTTCACTGTGTCTCAGTTTCCTCATCTGTCAAGTGGGTGTAATGGTAATATACCTTCTTAAGAAGGTTGCTCAGCATAGCCCCTGGCACATGATAAGCACAGATAGAAGCTTCTATTATGACTGTTCTTGCAGAAGACCACATGACTTTGATTATGGACGGGCATATCTGCCTTTTCACCCTATCCAGATCTGAGTTTCATCAGGAAGGATGGGGATTCCCTGCAGGTAAAAACTTCTAGCTGTAACTGGGCAGTGTGTTAACAGGATTCCCAGGATTCGCCTGCCTGCCCTGGGTGCCACACTAGGGACACACGGGAATCTGCCTGTGTCCCCTACCAGACCACATACTCATTAAGAGCTGAGATTGAATCACATTTGTCTAGTATCTACACTCTTCATACATAGTAATCACTTACTAAATGCTTTCTAAATGAAAGTGGTCACCGTACTAATAGCTAACATTTATTAATTGCTTGCTGTTATGTAATCCTCATCACAATCCCGTTTAACGGATGGTGAAACCGAGGCTCATAGATGAGAAACTGACTTTCTGGGTGACCTTAATCAGCAAGTGGCAGCGCTTGGGACAGAAGAACACTTTCTGCCTGTAAACCCTGTGCCTGTTTTTTCCTAGGGTCTGTCTGTGGCGACCCCCTCTCTAGAGCCTCCTTCTTTCCCTCTTCTTTTGTCTCCCCAGTATTGCAGGAGATGGTTTCTCCTAGTCCCTTTTCTGGGAGAGAAAGAAGTTTGCAGAATGCCCGTCTTCAAGCAGGGCCACTAAGGTCATCGGGAACTGGCCAATGCAACCAGCCAAGCAAAAGGCACTTGAAATCTCCAGGCCAGGCCAGTCATCTTCAGAACTTCTCTATCACTCTTTGCTTTCTGTCTATCCCTACCCCTGCTTGGGTCCTGAATCCATGCCTCTAGCTCAGATAGCACCAGAGCCCACAGAATTAGGACTGTCACTGTCTTGGGAGAAGGCGATGGGTTTCCCTCGATGTAGTTCAGTAACGTGCACCTGTCCCTCCCTCCTCTCTTTATCCTTTCTCTCCCCATCATGCTGCCCTCCAGGCTTCAAGTGCCAATTAGTTCCCATCGAAGGATTGCGTTAGTTTCCTATTGCTGCTGTAACAAATTAACCACACATTCAGTGGATGAAAACAACACAAATTTATTCTCTTAGAGTTCTGCAGTTCAGAACTCGGAATGAGCCCAAAGGAGGCTCACATCATGTGAATGCAGGGATGGTTCCTTCTGGAGGCTGCAGGGGAGAATCTGGTTCTTGTCTCTTCCAGCATCAAGGTGCTGGCATGCCTTGGCTTCTTGGCTCATGGCTGCATCACTCCAGTTTCTGCTTTCTTCATTCCATGGCTTTCTGCCCTCTCTATAGCCACTGCCTGCCTTTTAGAAGTACTGTTGTGACTACATCATTGGGCCCACTTGGCTAATTAATCCAGGACAATCTCTTCCTCTCAGATCCTTGGCTTACGTCTATAAAATCCATTTTACCATATAAAGTAACCTAATCAGAGGTTCCAGGGATAAGGTCGTAGATGTCCTTGGGGGGCATATTTCAGGCTACCACAGGCATCGTTTGCGCTTCTAGTGCAGCTCAACTCTCCACCCACCTGCCTGTGCATTATACAAGCAATCAAAGCTACCATTTACCAAACACAAACTCTGTGCTTGGAGCTGGACCAAGTGCTCTGTGCACAGAGCCTTGCTGACTCCTCGCAACCCTTTCTGATGCTGGCACTATTATTTTTATTCTCAACTTACAGAGAAGAAACTAAAGCCTGAGATTTAAGTGACTTGCTTGAGGTCACACAGTAAGTTAAGGACCTGAGATTGAACCCAGGTGTGTTTGCTTCCAAGATCATTCTCTTCAACACCTCACTCTTTCTGCTGTGGTAAGCTAGCCCCTAAGAAGGTCCCCATGATCCTTGATCTCTCCCACATTGTACAAGGATTGGTCAGAGCGACCAATAGAATACCATGAAAGGGAGAGCATGTGTCTTCTGAGGCCAAGGCATCAAAGACATTGTAGCTTTGTTCTTTCTCTGACATTGTAGCTTCACTCTCTCTCTGACGCTCTGGGGAACTAGACGCCATGTCATGAGTACTCTCAAGCAGCGCTATGAAGAGGTTCATGTGGTGAGTAACTGAGGCCTCCTGCCAACAACCAGCAGCAGTTTTCCAGCTGTGTGAATGAGCCATCTTGCAAGTGGATCCCCAGCCCCAGCCAGCCCCTCAGATGACAGCAGCCCCGGCTGACATCTTGACTGCAACTTCATGAGACACTGAGTCCAACCACTCAGCTAGGACATACTCAGAAACTGTGATATAATAAACATTTATTTTGTTTTTAGCCACTTCTTGAAGTAATTTATTATGCAGCTATATAGATGATTGATACAAGGCCCAAGTTCTAGAAAGCTGGTCAGGTTTTGCTGTCAGCTCTAGCTATGTCAGATGAAATATTAGTCAGGCCTTGACCCTTTGAAGCTGTGTTCCATTCCAACAGGTTAGCTGCCCAGCCCTGGAGTTGTAGACCCAACAATTTCGGAATGTTCCCCATTCCTGAGCCACTTCCCATAAAGAACAGAAATACCTTGCATCTATTATTCCCTTGCTCATCAATGGCTCCTAATGCTTCTCTCGAGCCCAAAGTCTTTAGTCTGCTATTCACTCTCCCTCTCCCCTGCTTCACAGCTCTCCAGTCTCATCTCTCATTGCTCCTCAGGCTGACCCTTCAAGCCTGGTCAGACCAAGGTGTTCACGGCTGTTACATTTCTTCTGGGTCTGCTTGCTTGCACTGTACTCTCCTCAGCAGTTGCAAATGAATGAACAGATAGATACACACTGAGGACCTGCTAGGTACCAGGAGCCAATGATGAAGGCTTGTATGTATGATGTCTCCCTTTGCACAGTAAGCATTTTTTTACAGAGAAAAAACCTGAGGTTAAATGACCATCCCAAAGCCCCAGAGGAAGTAAGAGACAAGAGTTAGTACTGCTAGGGTAAGGCTCATCAGCCCTGCGGCTGTAAGTTCAGTGATTTTCCACTACCCCATATTCTATCTGACTCACATTTCTATGGAATTTTACAGTTTATAAAGCCCCTGCTTATTATAACTTTTATTGAACTTCATGACAACCCAGCGTGAGAGATGAAGCAAGAATTGCTCACCCCTTTTCACAGACAATAAACCTGACACGAGGGAGAGAATTCGTCCTCCTAGAGAGAAGTGTCAGAGATGTAAGTCCAACTTAGTCTCCATCTCCAGACCCATCATTCTTTCCTCCACCTTCTCTTTATACAGCTCCCTAAATCTACCGTAGACTTTTGCATATAACTGATGACCAGTGCATATTTGTTGGCCAATCACATTTTTAATGTATCTTTTCTTAAATGATACAAAAGGAGCTCTGGTATCTGAAGAGTTATCTATGATGACTGAGACTAATTTATAAAAGAACTTCGAGGTATAGCAGGAAGGTATGAGGCTTCAGAAAGAGCTTTCTGATGGAAAAGGCTAGTGGTATAGTCACTGACTGTTGAGCAAAGGAGACATGGGATTGACTGTGCTGGGGAATCTCTGAGAATGACCCACCCTTGCCTGGGCCCAAGGAAGTGCTGTTTATTCTTAGGGGCAGGGGGTGGAAAAATGAGCCACAGAGGGCCCAGAAAGCCCAGCATCTATGACTCTGTGATATAGGCCATTATGCAAGTCGCTGAAGCAGAGCAGAGGAAGAGGAAGAGTGTGTCACTTCGTTGGATACTTCCTGTCCCTAGTGCTTAGGACTTCAGCTGATGAAGAAGCTGTTCTTTAAAGAGGTTCTTTGAGGACAAAGTCATACAGGATTAGGCACCTTGGGCTTTTGAGGCCTCACAGGTTGTCCTAACCATGCACCTGTCCTTAGGTATACTAAAATACTCCAGTAGGCATTCAATAAATATTTGCTGAATGTTTGAATGAATGTTACATAAATGGATAGCTGTGGCTTTCTCCTGTCTCTGCAGGCTTCTAATAATATGTCACCCCGTCTTGGAAACCCTTCCCAGTTCTGACTGCCTTTTGTTATTATGGTTTCCTTCTGCCCTCTAACCCTGTGCCAACCAAATCCAATGGACCATTGTCCTACCTTCTGTGGACATAGTCCATGACTAGTCACCAGCCTGTGATCATCTTGACCTAGTTTCTTAAAGCAACTTTACATTCAGATTTAGAACCTATTTGGAATAATAGATGTGAAGAGACTCGCGTACAGCACAGAAAGCAGTGTGGGTGCACGGTGGGCTTTTTGCAGCTAAGCCTTTTTTACAGAGTCTACCCTGGGGTGTGTGTGTGTGTGTGCACGAATTGTGGGGGTGATGGGGCCATTACCCAGATCACAGTGTAGAGTGGCACCACAGCCTCCATCTGGGAGCCAGGGGTAAGTTCAAGATCTGCCACATGTGAGCTGGTGAGTGTGACCTTGACCAGTTCTTCCAGCTCTGGGTCCTGGGTTCCCCACTGTGAGTGGGAGGATTGGTGTCCTTCATTCTGTCATCCACTCAACAACCGTTTTCTGAGCACCTAGTGTGCGCTTCGATGATACAGCAGTGAACGAAATACGGTTTCTGCAGTCACGGAGCGTGTGTAGAGGCGGAGGCAGATGATAACCAAGTAAAGCAATGAGCAGGGAGGTAACATGTCACGTTAGATGAGATGAGAGAGATGAAGGTAAGTACAGCAGGGTAAGCGTGGGGAGGATGAAGGGAGCCTGCCTTAGATAACGTGGTTGTGGAAGATGTCTCCCAAGTGGCGACATTTGAGCAGGGACCTGAATGAAAGGAGCGGGCAGCCCTGCTTGTATCTGGAAGGGTGGAGTCTCAGAAAAGCAAGAGTAAATACAAAAGCCTTTAGAGGAAACCCATTTGGTATATTTAGGGAACAGCAAGGAGGCCAGGTGGGGACAGAGGGCAGAGAAGTGGCCAGGAGAGCTGGGCCACGGGAAGGACCTTGGATTGTATCCTGAGTAACTGAGGAAGCCATCAAGGCATGGAGAGCAAGGGACTGGCATGGTGACCGGCTTGCGTGTTAAAAAGATAAGTTGATCCCAAGTTATATGGAATTGGGCTTCTAGCTCCAGGCTGAGTGGATCTGGTTTGGTAGAGCAGGGGGTGCGATAGTCCCAAAGCCAGGTCCTGCCCTAGAGGCAGACTTTGTGAGCAGCGCCAGGACAGACGGAGCGTGGAACCTGCTTGCTCATGTCTCAGCCTGCCTCTGCACCCGAGCTTCAGCTCCAGACCTCACCGGTCTGCAGGAGCACAGAGCTCTTGATGGCTTGAACTGTACTCCCAAACCATAGGCCATGGCCACTGCTAGATTGGGGTGTGGGAGACTAACTTAGGGGTTTAAACATTTGTCATCTCAAACACTCACAAATGATACATTCTTTCCTCATTGGAAAAATCTTTCCTCTTTTCCTGCCTCTTCCCTCTAGCGTTCCCCATTCCCATCTTTATTTACTCTTCTGTTTAGTTCTCTTTTCTTCCTTATCTATCCATCCTCCAAGGATCGCATAGCATTCCCTAGAAACCAGAAGCTTATCAAGCAGAACCTTATAACACGGACTCCCTGACCCATAGAAAATCTCAGACATTGGCCTTTGGTCTCAGGATTAGAAAGCTGTAGAGTCTGTATCAGAATGTGACTAGAATTCTGCTAAGACATCTCCATTTCATTGTCTTCCTGGAAGTCCCAGCAAATAGCATGCTGCAATGAGACCAACGATGCAGGTCTGCCCAAGGCTCTCTGGGAACAGAGAAGGGAGCCCCAGTCCTGCTGCAGAGGTGGGAGGGGCTGTCAGGGAAGTCTTCCTGGAGGAAGGGGTATCTGAAATAGGTTTAGGAAGGTGAGTGGGATTTTTCCCGGCAGAGAAGAGATGTGGAAATGGGGGTGGGGGAGTGTGAGCAAGAGTGCTGGGAAAATATGTGGTGTGTTTTGGGGGAGCAACCAGTCAATTATCTAAATTAAATACCAAAAGGTTTTTTTCCCACCTCAGTGGGAAAAAAGTCGGATACATTGACCCAATTGAAGTGCCTGGCCAAGATTGTTTGCCCCAATCTTGTAGTTTTTGTTTTGTTTTTACATAACTATCACAAACAGAATAAATACAGATCATTTTCAGGTAATAAGTGAGATTAAATATTTATATTATGTTCAGGTCAAAGGGCAAATAAGATGTGGGGGGAGATGGGAGGAGAAGATTGGGGTCAGGGCTGGGAATTTCCTGTTTAGACAGAATGGTGTCTGGTCAGTCGGTGACGTTTGATCCTGAGAGGGGAAAAAAAAAAGATTGCAAAGCCTGGTCGAAAGTCTCGAAAACACTCCACTCAACTGGAAAACCTACTCCCTCTTCCTAGAGATGGTTTGTTAAGAGCAGTAAGTGAAGAAGGGATTTAAAGAGAAGAAATTCTGATTCATAATAATAATACCTGGTATTCATGCCACACCTTTCTCCTAAGATGCTCAGACTGCCGTAGGGAAATTACATCACTCATTCCTCACAACCCCATCCCCCACTTCCTTGCCCCCGAACCTGCACAAGCTGTAGGCAGCCCTGGGCACAGCTTCCGTGGCCGGCTCAGAGGCATCGGCCCGGATGTTTAGGCCCTGACGGTCAGGTCAGGTCTCATGGCTCTGCTGTCTCTGCTCCTTTGACCCAGGCCTGCGAAAGAACACTAGACATCTGTCCACTTATCGTCTCACACAAGCCATACTAGAAAGATATCCACCATTTCTAAAAATCTCCAAAAAAGAAACCATTATGACCTTTGAAAGTGTATCACAGCCCCAGTAGAGTAAGGAAGTTCTTCTTGATACCTAACTCAAATCTCTTCAGCTGTAGTGGAGCTCCATTCTTTTCGGACTTGTTTGCAGTTGGCACCAAGAACAGCTACTGTGTCCCCATTACTTCAAGGAGCTACTTGTGTGCAGATTGAAGGTCAGCGTTATTTCAGTAACCGAATGTGACCCCACCACACTGTCAACCGTGTAAATGGTGTGAAACACACAGGTAGAAAAGATGTTTCTAATAGCAAGGAAAAAAAAAAAAAGATTGAAATTAACCCTTCTGCTTTACTCCTCACCAGCTACATCGATCTTGAGCACATTTCTTTATTTCTCTGTTACGGTTTTTTCAGCTTTGAAGCAAAATAATGCCAGCCCCACCTATTTCACAGGGCTGATGTGACAATTGGGAGGGATTGCATTAGTGAAAATGCTTTTTAATCTGGTCAGGATGACGGACACGAAAGGATTGCTGCTATTTTTAAAAAATCTTGGAGACATAGGGTCTGTCGGCTCCAACATCTGAATGCTTATCATGCAAGTCACATCTCGATTTTAAATAGGAAGCAGAGGAATGGGAAGTGGAAGGAAAGATTAATTGGGCAGGGCAATTTAGGAATGTCACGAAGAGACTCTTGAGTCTTAAAAATTAGGAGGAAGATGATTGATATCACAGCTTGAGAATAGAATTTCTTGTCCAAGACAATAGTTTCGAAAGAAAATCATCCTGGTTTCTTACTGACATGCAAAGCCACCTTTTGATCTCCTCCATGGGGTCTCTGCCCCAACATCTCTCTCCCCCATCACCACTCTGCTTCCCTCCCCTCTCCTTCTCTCCCCCACTACCCTCGGAAAATTCTTAAGCTATTCTTACTACCTCTGCAATCACATCTCTGGTGCTTTGGGTCAGATGTCCTGGAAAGAATCACCAATCATTGGTCTTTGATAGTTGAGGATAAAGAGAATGGAACTAAATTCCAACAGGTTTCCAGAGCTCAGGGCTCTCGTTTATGCTCTTCTCCTGAGATTTCAGCACCCATCATTCTTGACAGTTGCTTGCATGGGGAGGCCTCTTCCAAAACTATAAATCCCAGGTGCTCCAACAGGAAGGGCAACTTGCCTGCAGCATCTCAACACGTCCAGATGTCTATCTTGATATACACGCCTGTAACACTAAAGGCACAGCTACCCATAAATTAGACGTTATCCATCCAACCTGAAGTTGGTCATTCCAACAGCTCACCCCATCGTGGCCCCCACCCCTCTCACTACCACAGCAAAAATGAAATACCACAGCTTCATTCTGTCTCACACAGGAATGATATACTAAAAGATGACATCAAACCTTCCAGGCTCCCTCGGTTGTTCTGAAAGATTGATTCATGTAGATCTGGAAACAACTAAAGATGTTACCTAGCTTATTCTGCAACTTCCAGTTAACACTCCATTCAAATAATCTCAGGAAGGGGTTTGCATATGATTTTTCTTAGAATTCACCACAGGAGACTTTGCAGTGTCCTTGGGTCACGTGTTCCAGTACTTTGCCTTCTGACATTTCAGCAAAGCTTCATAATTATAAGGACTCTTGTAGGTTGGCTGACCAGGATCCATTTGCTCTGCTTTCTGATAACACCATCCTATATTCATATGGCAGCGTTACCCCTGGTGCAGCTTTGGTCTCAATAAGATTCCATACTGGTCTAACCAAGAGGCGGGGCCGTGCCCCAAGTGGTGCGAGTGGATTTTCTCTTCGGGGACTTAGTTGGAGTGAGTGAGCAGGTTGAGCCATGCTGGCGTGTTCTAGAGTGGGCTTCTTTCCTGCTCCACAGACACCCTGACCTATTCTGGACCCAGCCTTTCTGAATCTGGCTCTCAGCTTTTCTCTGACCCACTGAGCCACCTATGTCAGTCCCCCAAAGAATCCCCATCTCCCGCTGGGTTTTTGTTTGTGTGCTTTGGCTTTATTTTTCTTCTTCAAGAATAGTTTTCCTAGACAAGAATAGTCCCACCTATGGTCCCAACATGCCATCCATATATTGGGATTTAAAAATCTGATTTTAAGCCTGATCCTTTTCCCCAATTCCAGTTTCATAAATCCAAGTGGACTAGGCTTCTCCACCAGGGCGCGCATAGCCATGTCTCATATCCAACTCCCATACATTTCTTCAACAGATCATTTTTTATTTTTCAATTTTTTAAAATATTATTTATTTTTCAATTATAGTTGGCATGCAATATTATATAAATTTCAGGTGTACAACATAGTGATTAGACATTTATATAACTTATGAAGTGATCACCCTGATAAATCTAGTACCCATAGAAGTTACCACCGTACATAATTATTACAATATTATTATTGACTCTATTCCTTATGCTATACTTTACATCACAATGACTTTTTGTAATTACCAATTTGTATTTCTTCATCTCTTTCCCCTTTTTCATTGATCCCCCCCCCAACCCTTTCTCATCTGGTAACCCTCAAAATGTTTTTCATCTCCATTTTTATGTTTTCTATCTCTTTGTTAAAGTTCTCACTGAGTTTATCTCCTCTCCCCCTAAGTCCATTGAGGATTCTTATAACCAGTATTTTGAACTCTGCATCTGGTAGTTTGCTTGTCTCTGTTTAGTTCTTTTTCTGGAGCTTTGTTTTACTCTGTCATTTGGGACATGTTTCTTTGTTTCTCCACCTTGGCTGCTTCACTGAGTTCATTTCTGTGTATTAGGCAGGGCTCCTAAATCTCCCGGTCTTAGTAGAGTGGCTTTATGTAACAGATGTCCTGAGGGGCCCAGTGGCATAGTCTTCCCTGGTCACCTGAGCCAGGTACTCCTGGTGTGCCCTCCTGTTGTAGTTGGGCCTTGGTTGCTGTTTGCATGTATGTGGGAGGGATTGACCCTTGAGCTCACAGTTGTGAGGATTGGCTGGTGAGGCGCTGACCTTATGGAGAAGGATTCACTTCAGCAGGGTCCTCGTGCCTGCCCAGTCTGCCCTTTGGGTGTGTCCTCCTCAGATGCAGCCCTGGGTGCTGCTCCAGCTCCAGCACTGGTTGAAGCAGTCCACCAGGTAAGCTGGTCCAAGGGCTTCTTGGGAGGGGCCCAGTTGCAGGCCAAATTCAGCTGTAGCCTGTGTACTTCCAGGGCCACCTGGTAAGAGTTATTAAGCAATCCACAGTTGGCTGCCACCTGCGCTGGGCTTATAGGTGTTTTGAGAGGCGAAGCCAGGAACCAAGGCCAGCTGCCACTAGTGCTGGGCTTAGGGCTGCTCAGCAAGATGTACGGAGTATACCAAGGCCCGATGCTACTTCTTTGGGTTTTGTGAGCCTTTCAGAGATTTTAGGAACGTCCGCAGTATGAGCCAAGACAGGCCATTTGTAAGGGAAAAAACACTTGAGGCAGCTTGGGTAGGCCGCAGGTTGGGGGAGGCGGAGTCTCAGGGAATCACCTGAGCAGGGCGACCTGTGTTAAGCAGGTTGATATGGTGGCCACCTGCATCTGACTCTGGAAGGAGGGAGAGCTCAATGGACACTGCTAGCACAACTGGGAGAAAGCCACCCCTCCAGGCCTCGCCCTGAAGCCAGACAACTCAGTGTCCCTGGCACTCTTTGAGCAGCTGCCCCAGTGCTGAAGCTCAGAGCGAGTGAATCCATCATAGAGTAAGTTCGTGTGGGCCCTTTAAGAGGAATGTCTGTGACTCCCACAGCCTTCCGTCTCACTCAGCCCCTGTCTCTGCTGGTTTTCACAGCCAGAGGTTGTGGGGACTTCTGTCTCCATCTCTGGAACCCTGGACAGGGGTTCTGTAGCCAAAAAAACCTGCCCAATTCTCAACCACCACACGCAGTTGTGGGGCCAGCCTGTTTCGCATCTCCGCCCCTCCTGTCTCCAGGTGACCTCTTATGTGTGTCCCCAGTTGTGGGACTTCTGTTCAGCCAGACTTCAGGTGACTCCCAGTGATGGCTGTCCTGTAGTTTTGTTGTAATTTTGAAGTGGTCATGAGAAGATGTGAGCACAGTGTCTGCCATCTATGCCATCTTGACTGGACCTCCAACAGATCATTTTTCAGTACGTACTAGGTACCAGTCACCACACCGAGTACCAGAGACTTACTAGCAGCCCCTTTCCTTGGTGAGCCACGGTCCAGTGTGTGGTGTGGAGAAGTAAACACTCCAAGGGATACAGTGTGCTAAGTGCTGTGCCAGGAAAACCAAGGAGGATTCCTAAGCTCAGTGAAAGGCTTCAGGAAAGGCTTCCTCAAGAAGAAAATATCCAAGTAGAACCTAAAGGTGAACTGGAGTTAGCCAGGTAAATGTGGGAGTGGGGTTAGTTCTGGCCATCTCTGGCTCTCATAGCCTTGTTTACTTGTTCATCGTCTGAAATGCCCTCACTTCCTGCTAGAATGTAAGTGACACCGTGAGAGTGGTGGCTCGTCTGTCTGTTCAGCGCCGTATCCCAGGAAGGGAGCCTGGCACATTGCAGGTGCTTAAAGAGTTCTGCGTAAACATGTTCCACATAAGGGTCGCCTCCTGGGGTGGGTGCCCTGGTCCTTCCCGACAAGCCCTACTCTCCCTGCCTCGTGACACCTTGGATGCCAGCAGTTCCCAGAACACGCTGTGCTGTTTCAGACCCTGGGCCTTTGCATACGAGGCCCACAGAACTCTTTCCTCCTCTGCCTGACTGGCCTCTGCCATTTTCACAGCCTGAGCATCGGGTTCTCCATCAGCTCCTCCCATACACGTTGCCCGACCTTGCTTTTCCTTCTCCCAGGCTGTCCAGCTCCCCTATTCCTGCCCAGAGGACTGCCAGATTTAGCAAATAAAAATACGAAAAATACAGGACATCTAACTAAGTTTGAATTTTAAACAGCTTTTTTTTTTTGTTTTTTTTAGTATAAGCATGCCCCATGCAATATTTGGACATATTTATTTATCTGAAATTCAGATTTCATTGTGTCTCCTGTTTTGTATCTGAGAACCTGACGTTCCTCACTGAGCTTTGGCTTCTGGTTTTCCCGTTTCTCCCCATTCACGTCACTGCAAAACACTTCTTCTCCCGTCTTCCCATTGGGTGCATGACTCACTTGCTCAGATGTGTCCCTTACGCCCCTGACTGCTACCTGTGCGGTCAGCCTCTTGTCCACTCAGCGGAACCAGACTGGAGGCCACATCCCCTGTGGGTGTACTCGCCTCCTCGTGGGCCCCCTGCCAGGAGCGATGGGGGCACAGCTGTTTGTGGAGTGCAGAGAAGAAAGGGACTCTTTCACTTTATCACTGGGAATGACTTTCCCTTCCTGCTTCTTCCCTTTCATCATCTCCTCCAAACTCAGGAACTTCAGGAAAGAGCAGTAGCTCTATTGTTGGGACGGGGCTGGTCTAGTGACAAAGAAACAGGCACCACGGCTACGACTAGCATGGCTGGGTGTGTCCTAGGTTCTGGACACTTTACTGAGTGCTTCTTAAAACTGTCTCATTTAATCCTCAAAAGAACCTTATGAGGTAGGCTAATAGTATCTCCATCATACATATTATTGTTATTCCCGTTACTCAGATGAGGAATGTATGCTTAGCAAGGTTAATTTTTGGATCTGAGTAATGCAGCTGTGAATCAGGGGTGGGATGAGAGCCAGGCACGCTCAGCTCGAGCCCGTGCTCTGTCTGCCCTGGCACTGTGCTAGGATGGGGTGAAGGAACATAGTGGGTGCATCTCGGTGCCATCCCCTCCTATCCATGCAGTGGGTGAGCATTTCTGGGCTGTGACTCTGGATATATAAATTCTTACTTTTGCTTGTCTTTTCCTTGCTGTCTTAGCTCTTATACACTTCATTCTCCTTCCCTCAGTTATGACATTCTTAATGGTTTCCCAGGATCTGCAAATAAGTTTTGGAAGCCTCCCTGGGAGAAGACCCTGCCTCCCCAAATCCCGTAGGAGCCCAGAGCCATGCTGGTGGACATGCTTTCTGAAGAGGTAGCTTGAGTGGGAGCTCTGGGCACCATCTCCCTCAGCCTGGCAGCTGTTGGGCAGGCGGGCCCCTCCCCTCAGGTGGCTTGGATCCTGGCCTGGTTCGATGTACCTAGAGCCTCGGGCAGCCATCCAGCTCTCAAGTGCAAATACACCCACTTTTCACGTTTTCAGCCTTTGCTAATTGTCAAGGCCATTCAGACCTGGAGC
>NW_006431920.1:11984818-12004828 GCF_000325575.1 Pteropus alecto | reverse complement strand
CTGAATGCCTCCTCTTCCCCTGCCTGCCACTTTAGCAGCATGAGGAACCACAGGATCACAGTGGAAGTCTTGGAGTAGATTTCAGTGAGAGATCGTGTGATCTAATTTCTCGTTTTCCAGATGAGAAAATGGAGGCCTAAGAAAGGTTAGAGATTTAATCAAGCTCACAAAGTTAGCAGTGGTTTGTCTTATTTGGCCATACGGCTTGAAGAAATGACTCAAGCATCCCAGAGAGCATGGGGCAGTGGATTTGGGTTATTCTGATGAGAGGCTCTAGCCCCAGTAGATAGGAGAAAGGGCAGGGTTGAATCTCATGAACATTATGGCTTGGCTATCAACCAGGCTCTATATTCTGAGGTAATTCAGGGCATCTGTCCCTCATGTGGTCATCATTTTCAGAGAGGTTTGCTTAATGCTCTTTGGAAGATCCGTTCATAGAATGCGCTCTTTGGGAGATCCAGGAAAATGTGGCCACGTGGAGGCTAGAGGATTGCCAGATGGTGAGACTGTGGGAGGGATTTGCATGTGGGCTGCAGAGGGTGATGGGAAGACCCCTGAAGCCCCACCAAGGCCCCAGATTCTAAAAACCTCTGTAAGCTGGGACTTAGACCTGGGCCTGAAGGTGTTTTATTTGCTTGCTTGTTTTTCAGCGAGGGCATGCTGCCTCTGCCCAGGCCATGGGGGTCATCGAAAGTCATTGTGGCCATTCCTTCACCTCTTCATCTCTCCAATTTGACCCTCTACTGCTTCACCTCTCAAGTCTGTCATAATGCGAAATGTCTCCGGGGAAGCAAATTCGAAGCTGGAGCCCCATGATTTGGTTTCCTCCCAAACGTCTTCCTTAGGGGGCAGTTTTAGTTCTTCTCTTCTTTCTCGGAAGAAAATGAAAATCACATTAGTTAATTACTTAATTAAACATTTACTGAGCACTTACCATGTAACACCAGGCTAAATTAAAGGGGTGCCGAGAAGGACAAGTCAGAGACTCATGTATTCTTTAAGCTCCAACTGTCCACAGGCTGCCAGGCCACGACGCCAGTTTCTGATTCAGCGGGTCACTTGGCCCCACCTCTCACCCAAACACTGGATTCAGTTACAATTGTGGCCCCTAACAGGGTTTGACTACATGTGGAGGGTACCGTCCCTCAATTCTCTTTCTTCCAGGGGGCTCCCTGGGGAGAACAGCTATGTCCCAGCATTGGTGGGCAGTGGGGTGACTTCAGAGTCCAAGTGATTTTCCCTGTCCTTTCTAACAATCCCCAGCCTGCTTCTTGATGAGAAATCTCCCTCCTTTTGTTCAGGGATTTGCTACTTATTAAAATGTAAATCCTAAGAGTGGCCTCATTTGTGCTCTGATCAGTTGTAACTGATTTTGTAATTTGATGATGTGATAAGATCCTTTTCTTATTTTCGTGCAATTATAAAAGTGACACATGATTACTAGAAAATTTGCAATGTACAGAAAATGCATAAATAAGGAAACAAAAATCATCCATGTTCTTATAACCCAAAGATAACTGTGGGTGAGTTTTTTTTTCTGGTTTCTAACAGGCATGTTGCTTCGTTTACTGAGAGGCAGAGTGGTGTGAGGAGCTAAAAACAAAGTCTCTGAGCCAGGTGCTAAGCCAGTTACTAGCTCTGTGACCTTATACAAATTACAAACTTCTCTCTGCTTCAGTTGCTTCATCTGTAAAATGGGGTTAATCATGATGCCTAAGCTATAGGCTGTCGTGAAGGTTTAGTGAGTGAATACAGGTAAAGTCTTAAAGCACGGCCTGGGTTAAGAAATGACAGGTGTTAGTATTCCTGTTGTTGTTGTTATTGTTTTATAATTCACAGATAACGAATCCGCCTGAGCTGCCTCAGTAGTTCTTATCCTGTGCTGTCTGGAGCCCAATCACTGTAGTCCCCAAGCCCAGCCAATTCCAATTCCCAAAGCATTGCTGAGTATGTAGATTTTTCTAGAATTTTTTTTTTTTTTTTGAAGTTGATGGAGGGATTTCCATCACATCATGCAACAAATCCCACCTCCCCTCACTTGAAACATCTGTGTGCTTTTGCCAAAGTTTCAATCCTGGTGGAAATTGTCTCATTCTTCCTTCTCTCTTTATTAAGAAACTCTTCCTCAACCTCTTTACCACCCCCATGAAAAATCTCTTCAGTTTATGAAGCTAGCTAGCACCTAAGAACCGAAGAGCCAAGCTCTGATCAAGCACATCCCTCGGCCTCATTCTATCTAGCCATGTGTGGGCCAGTTTACACACGTGTACATGCTCATGTCAGTGCACCTGGATAGACCCCTCAAAACTGGAATAGTACATGAATGCTTCATATACTATTTAGTGTCTCGCTTTTTTAATTTGCCAATATATGTGAGCACTTACCATTAAATTATGACATGGCCACATAGCAGAATACTACACGGTCACTAAAAACATTTTAAGATATTTTTTTTTTCTGAATGAAGTTTTCTTTGTTCATTTGTTTTGATTTTTAGTAGGGAAGAAGCTTGAGGCTTCAGGCATTGGAGGCAAGAGGTGAACATAGAGGCTGCCAGTAAATTGGCTTTTGCGCTCTAGAATCTGGCTCACACACAGCCACTTCGCCATCATTATTCCCTTCTTGAATGCTCTCAAGACCAAGGATTGGAACACGCCTTCCTAGCTTCCTGGCAACATCTCTTCATTTTCTTCTGCCCGTCTTTCCTCTTCTAGTCCCCCTCAGGGTTCTCCCTGGGCCATCTCTCATCTGTCTGTACAGTCCCCCAGGGCTCCTCCTTGACTGCAGAGACTTAGATGCCAGTCACACACCCAAGACTCCCCAAGCGTCTCCTCTCCCAACCTCTCCACTTGGCTGTCTCCCAGGCCCCAGTCAAGCTCCACATGTCCAAAGAGGAATTCAATGTTTCTGACCCAAACCTGCTCCCCAATCTGGGTCTCTATTTCTAAATGCCATCTTCTTCTACCCACTTCTTAAGCTGGATACCATCGTATGTTTTCTTTCCCTTCTCTTTCTCTGTCCAATCAGTGTAGTAAGTTTTCATAAAATTTTATGTATTCAATCAAAGCTACCACCTTTACTTTGAAATTGTGTCATCCGCTGTCTTTGATATCAAAAAATTTTTTTTAAAGAAATGTAGGAGATGGTAGAGGGCAGATGTTTTTGGTTGTTTGCATGATTTTGTATCAGTGAAGGAGACACCACTGATTACTACCAAAACCCAGACCTCTTTCCCCTTTCCAACAGGATCCAGTTTTGTTCACATGTCCACCCCATCCCCCACTTCAGAGGGCAATCTGATTAGTCTAAGCCAGCACTTTCCAACGTGTGTCCGTGGGACTCTTCCATGGCATCTGGGAGGTCAAAACTATTTCATACTAAGACACTATTTGTCTTTTTCACTTTCATTCTTTTATGAGTATACACTGGGTTTTTCCAGAGGCTGTCATGTGATATTGCAAGATCAAATGCAGAGGCAGATATGAGAACCCAGCTGTCTTCTATTAAGCTAGAGATTTGCAAAGATATGGAACAATGCCACAATTCTCACTAAACTTTAGAAATAGTTATTTTTAATAACAAATACTTTATTTGTTTTATAAGGTTTTATTTGTTATTTATAAGCTTCTTATTGTTATTTTAAAATAAATTGGTAAATAAATATTTTTAAAATTTCCCAGTATTAATTTATAGAGCAATACATATCCAGAGATATAATCCACCTAAATAAAAGCTCTCTGGGGTCCTCAATAATATTTTAGAATTTTAAAAAGATCTCAAGTTGGAAGAGTTTGAGAACCGCTGGTCTACTCTGGTGACAGCTATCAGTTATGTAAGTGACCCAAATTAGCCCAATCAGATTAGATCATGGAAAGATTTATATTCCATGTCTGGGAAAGAGATTTCTCTTCTTTCTCTTGTTGAATGTGGAAGCTTTTGGTTTCCGTAGCCTCTTGCAACCATGAGGAAAAATACAGAAGGCATGGATAGCAGTTCGGAGAAAAGGAAAGACGTCAGGACCTCAGAGATGTCATTAGGCTGCTCATGTGACCTTGTCTGAAATCACCCTCTACTCTTCCAGTGACGTGAGAAGATAAATCGCCTTATTGATGGATCCAGTTTGAGTGGGGTTCTCCATTACTTGCCTCTGAAAGCCTCCTTAACTGATATAATACTTGGAAAACGAGGAGTTGGCATTCCCATGTTGATGCCAAACTTTAGAGGACGTTTAACTATTTTGTATAATCTCTAAACAACCACATTAGATAATCCTTGGAGGTTTTTCTAAGCTCGAGAAACCACCAAGAATGAGAAAAGGGGCTGAGAGGAGGAGTAGTAGGGAGTCGAGGTTGTGGCACGTCAAAGTTTCACCACGCGTAGACTTTCTGCTGCAGAGAGTGAGAGACAGACTGGAAATGGGGATCTCATGCGATTCGTGGTCCTGATGTGCCCTTTGAGAGCCAAGTTCCTTGAGTGACATCTTTTCCCTTGCCCCCAGCCCTCACTACTCTAGCTCTCATCTTTGTAAACGGAACTGTCAACATCTGTTCGGGTGAACTGACTCATGGTGACAGCTGGAAAAGTTTGCTTCACTGCTTGACGAGTGACGGATTGAACCTCAGAGCCCTGAGACAGAGAAAGGCTTCTATTCCCAACATTTATGCCATCAAATGGAGAACAAAGGGGATGGGTACAATGAGAAGAACCTGTACCACTTGGGTGACTATCCTCAGTACCTTCTCCTTCCATGGGCAATTGTGCTAGTCTCTATTTTGTCACTTTGTTCAGGACTTTCAAAGGATCTTGCGGATAAATGTGGGTGCAGTGGGTGGGATGCAAACGCAGTAGATAAATCATTTTCCATACCTTTTGAAAGAGCATTCTCGCCAGTTTAGTGTTCTTGCCTGCTTAAAAGAAGTTTAGTTTCAAGGGGCAATAATTGACGCCTTTCTCAATAGGATAGTTTCTCTCCATGGAGGGTGTTTCCTGGGAATGCTCGAGTGACTATGTGCAAATTTACAGGTGTCCTGGGTTAAAAACTGCACAGTGACATTATATAGGAACTAAAAATCATTTGTCTTATTTTTTTCCTTTTTTTTTTTTTTTTTAGTGGGCAGCAAAATGGAGAGGAAACAGGAAAAGAGCTTGGGGACTTAAAAGGACAAATTGAACTTTTTTTCTAATAAATTACAAGTAGAACACTAACGGTCTTTCTTGCTAGAAAGAGATCAAAGTGGAATAAAAGCTTTTTGCATTTTTTTTTTTTAAACAACTGCTATGAAAACACAAAGCATACTAGACTTGGGATAAGCCCTGGGGAGACTTTATGTCCAAGTTAAGATAATCAAAAAGAGTTTAATTTACTCAATTCTGGAATAAAACCAAGGCTGTATTCCATGATATTTGAAACTAGTTAAAGGTTATTGAAAGAGATACCTAGTTGTTGTTAGATGTTTGCATCTATTTATTTTTTATATTGTACTCTAAATCATGTACCTTCTTTTTCAATGAAGAAAAAAGATCGTTGTCATAACTGATCTTTTTATCGTAGTTTTTAATTTTTAAAAGAGCGTAAAGAATGGAAAAAGCATTTTCTAATCTTCGTGATTTACTTCTTCACTCTCCCGGGTCCTCAAAGCCAGAAAGTGTCTGTTAGTGAATTAGAATAAAACCACAGGATAATTACTTTCTGGGCTACCAATGGAACATGAGTTGCTTTCCGTTGTGAGAATGCTGAAAAGTTGCCACAAAATTAAACCAATTAGGATAATAAGGGGAAGGAGAAGATTAAATTTATTTCCATCTGATTTAACTTATTAATTTCTCAAGGGAGAAGGCTTTCCCTGCCACTGACCTCTATGTTTTAACCCATGGGCCCCTTCTGTTCTTAAGATGTACTTGGGCTGTAATTCATACCCAAAAGCCTGGGCCTTTTTGGTTGACTCAAACACCTTGGATCTCAGGAAGTAGGTTTGAGGAATGAGAGTCAGTGAACAACACAGTCAGTCCACAGATTTGTTTGGAGCCCCTGCTATGTGCCAGGCATGTTCTATAGTCTAGGGATTCAGTGTGAACAAGTCAAGACTCCTCACCTCCAAAAGGTTGTGCCCTATTGAAGGAATACTGATAATAAACACATAAATAAATCAATAAAATAATTGATAAGTGCTACAGAGATGATAGGACAAGGCAATGCGATAGAAAGTCACTTCCCAGCAGATAGGACAGCACGGGCAAAGGCTCTGGGGCAGGGACACACTTGGTGTGTTTGAGAGAAGAGCCATATGATTGAGGACTAGGACGGGAAGAACAGCGCTGTGCCCATTTCTTCTTCCTTTGCTATTCCATCGTGGCCTTGCAGCCAAAACCATCCAAACTTTTCTCTGCCTGGCGAATGGGGAAGCTCACTATAAAGAAAAACGCCCAGGAAGGATTTTACTGAATCTCATCGGTGCTGGCCACATAGTAAGGAAACGGGTGTCTCTTCCTTCTCAGCACCCGAGGGAACGCAGTTTTCTCATTAGGTCTAGGCCTTGGCTTAGCCATTATTACATCGTTGCGGGTGGTCAGCTCTGGTAGGTTCTCCCACTTCCTATTGCCGACAATGCAATCCGCTTCCGCTAGCGTAGGCTGAAAGGTTGAGTCCTGTGAAAAGGTACAGATAGATCATGGACCAACTGGGAAGGCTGAAGAAAAAGGTTTCTAGGCTGAGCTTCCAGGAATGACCTCCCCGCCGAAACCACACAGCAGAGTTGGGCCCCCATACAATCTGCTGCCTTTGCAGTGATCAGAAAGCTGCCTGTGAATCAGGAGGCCATGGCCACAGCTGGCTGCTCAAGGCCTGCCAGCCTTGGCTCCGGTCTGCTCCAATTAAATGGACATCCCATACTGGTCCTCTCTTCCTTCATATCTTGATTCCAAATAATAAAAAAAAAAAAAATTGTTTTTTCCAAATCAAAATCTTGAATGAGTATATCTGGTTAACAGATCCCAAGTCACATCCCAGACCTTAACTGCTTGGGTGTCGAGAAATGTAGTTTTGGGGGTTCTAGCCTCTGCAGTAGAGGAAAGTCTGCTCGAAGCTGGAATGGGTACTGAGCGAGGCAACTACCTGAACCTGCCACCACAACTAAGCTGGGTCCACACCATCTACGTTCTAAACACCAGGCTCATTCCTACAACTCCAGCAACTTTGTCTCCTGTACACAAGGCCTGGACAGCTGGGAAACCACAAGCAGTTTTCCTTTACAGACCCTGCATTCAGGGGCATGTCTCCCTAGGCAAAGTCTGGTCTAGGTGGGGCCGGTTCAACCTGACAATGATTCGGAGGTGCTTGGAGGAAAAGCTCATCAACAAAGCTGACAAGGAGGCTTGAAGCCCTGAGAGGGGGCAGGCCGTGGTTGCTTTTGCTCACTTTCACGGCTGCAGCATCAACAAAGAGTTTGACACTCAATAAATATTTATGGAATAAATAGATGAATGAAAAAAGAATAGGATGAGCAACCCTTTGGTATTAAATACTGGGCGGATTCATTTCAGCCTCTCTCTGTTTAACAAATGCTAATAATGCTTGATATGTGCCAGGCACTGTTCTAAGTGCTTCACAAATATTAACTCATTTAAACCTCATAACTACTCTAGGAGTATGTGCTACTATTAACCCATAACACTACCTTCTCTGAGGTACAGAGAAGTCGTGTTACTCGTACAACATCGCACAGATGAAAGGTGGGCGGGCTAGGAGTCCGCTGGACTGGGTTGCCCCAAATATCTTCTGTTGCTATAATACTTATCTTTTACTGATTTGGCCCATGCAGACAGCCCTACACATGCCTACATGTGATAATATGAAGGTAAATGTGTCTAGTACAGTCCATAACATTATTGTTCACACACTGACATCCCCCTGTCCTTATTCCCTCTTTATACTTCCCTCCAGCCTCATCCAGTCTCTTCCAGGCCATGCCTGCTCGTGTCTCCTTTCCTGTAGCCCTCTTCCATCCCTGTGCTGGAGTGGGTTTTGGTATGATTTTGGTTCCAAGGTAGACCAGGTGCCCCACTGAGCTACCAGGAAGCTATGCCTGCTTGAATGAATCCCAATGCAGCCGTGGGATCTAGAGTGACACCCACAGTCCTCTTGGTTCAATCCGGAGTTGGAGAACTCTGTTACCCGGATGGCAGTGCCATCCCAGAGCTCCATGTTTTCCTCTGGAAATGCTGGGGTGTCCACGGCAGCAGCACAGAGCATTCTCTCTCCCGCCATCCAGTGGAACCAGCTGCCAACCTTCTCCTCGTCTGGTTTATTTTAGGATAATGGGTGCCTTGAAAAGGCAGAGATGGAATGCTGTCAAAACTTTTCTGGCCCAGGAGAGCATGATATTTGCAAATGTTCTGGAGATCCGGGTCTTTTTACAGGGGTAGTGTGGATTATTTGCAAAAACAACAAAGACTCCACTGGCATTCTCACAGATAACACTGAGTGTGGGGAAAGCATCCTCTTTGCCAGCACAAACAACAGGGAGGAAGGGTGTGCTGTTTCTTCAGAGTTCATTCGATCCATCCCCCTGCTTCCTATCAGGTCAGCTGTTCCCCAGCTCAGACAGACCTCTTGAGGCGCCTTCTTTCCACAAAGGCACCTGGTAATGGTGGCCTTGCTGCTACAGGGCTGCCTGACCCAATGTCCTTCAGATATGGTGGAAAAGCCAATCGTGCACCCATCACTGTCTCTGGCAAAGGACTTCCCTCACTGTGAGGTAACTGAGGCTCCCTGTGCCCGGGTTTAAAAGAGCCTCTGGGACCCTACTACACGCCCAGTGAGTTCTGAGCCCATTAGCTCTTTTGAATAAAAACAACCACAACATTTATTTAGTACCTACAAAGTGCCAGACATTGTGCTAAGTAACTGGGAGACACAAATGACTAAGATATGGTCTCCTGCAGGGGAATTCGTCAGTATCTGTCGGAGTAAGAAACGCATCTTCATTTTGGTGCACAATTTTACTTATAGGAAACTTCTACAGAAATACACACATGACAATTATATGCAAGTATGTTCATTTGCAGCATTGTCTCTAATGCCGCAATACATTAATTCTGAAATGGACGCTTTAATCTCTTTGAATCTGGGTGCTTCTTAGAGTCAGTGGAATCATAGATTTGATGAAATAAGGAAATGGAAAACTGCAATGTTCTACAAGTTTGTCAGTAGGAGAATGACTAAATGAATTAAACTCATTCATTTTATGGAATACTTTAAAAAGGGAGAAAGAGAATTATTTCAAATCCCAAAAGCAAGTGACAGAACAATAGAGGTTAAGAGCATGTGCTCTGACGCAGCCTGCCTGGGTTCAAATCCTGCCTCCACCACTTAGTAACTGTCCCCCTGGTTTCCTTTTTTGTGAAACGGGGAATAAAAATAACACCTACCTTATAGGCTTGTTTTGAGAATTAATTGAGAACGTGCACAAATGAGCCCATTAGCTCTTGACCTTCCTTTCTCTGAGTCACAAAACTCCATACCCTGCTCCGTCTCCTTGGAGCATATTTTTTTCCCTTGAATTTTTTTCTGCTTTTGGTGTTTACGTGAACTGGTCGAACCTGTCACGTGGTGAGTCCATGTTTATATTTGCAGAAGCGCTGCCCAGGGAAGTTCTGTTTGTATAGAGGTCACCCCATCTCTCGGGCTTGGCTGCAGCCCCAGCTGGGGTTTCAGCAGCAGTAGCTGTGCCCATAGCAGGGCCACCCTCCCGCTTCTCACTGCTCTCCCTTCCCCAGGTGTCAGGCTCCTGGTTCCAATGGCGCCATGCTTCCCAGAAGAGGAGAAAGAGATGGACTCTGGGGGAGAGGGGCCGCCTTCTTCCTCCCTCATCTTTAACCCAACCCGGAGTTTTATCAGGACTTGTCTGTCTCTTTTCTTGGAATTTAATTATCCTCCAACCCAGACTTGCATTGGTAGACTTGGGTTAGAGATGTGCTGCTCTGTGGCCAACCTCCCTTCTACTGGGCTGATGATGCGGCTGATATTCTAGGGTGGTTGAGACTGTGGACTTTGGAGCCAGAGAAGAGCGGGCTGGAATCATGCCTTTGCCAGTTACTAGCTGTGTGGCCTTGGACAACACCTCTTACAGGCTCAGTTTCATCATCTTAAATGAGTATAATAGTACTTAGCCCTTAAGATTGTTAGGAGGATTAATATAGGTCATGCATATAAAATATTTTTAATGATGATAATGATGATAATAATAACTACCGTTAACAGTTAGAATTGGCAATTTCCCCCCATCCCTGTTTCCCTCGTCTAATAGAGAAGTGTTTCTCAACACTTTTCTCCCTAGGGATTCTTATGGATATTCAAATTTAAGTGCATCATACTCATTTTTTTTTTTTCACTGCATCTTTCCTAAGGAGACTTTTTAGGTATCGATTTCCTTATCATTTCCCCTCCTCCTCCATATACTTTGTATCTGTTCCTGTACTGTGATGCTTTAGAGCTACAAATCATTGTAATAGCCAAGTTATTTTTTTTATCCCCCCAAGAAGCAATTTTTACAACATACCCCTGTAGAGATTGCATGTATTAGAGAGAGACTCTGCTCTCTGAAAATCGTGCAGGATATTAGTAAAGTCTTCTGATTTGATGGAGAAGCAAGTAAATCCCAGTGTAGCCACTCTGTGGCCATGGCTGTCCATAGGAGAGAGTCTCAAAGAAACCAAATGCTTGTCATACAATAATGGGCACCAATCGACCATAAAGGTGAGGCCAGAACCTTACTCATTATGGTTTAAATTGTACCCATTTTTCTCCTTTCCCCCATTTAATGTTTGTCTTTGGGACAGATCTCCCTGGTAGGGGGGTCAGAGGATCCATATTCACTTGTGCTCATGGGACTGAAGCCCATTCTTCTACTGGTGTCTTTAAGACTTGATGATGACCAACATGCCGATATTGACCATATGGCCACATCTGTAGTTCTGCACGAGACAATAAAACATAGGACTGATTTAGAAAGCTGAGACCTCTTTATATGGAGAGGAGGGGTCCTGAAGGAGAGTAGCGTTTAGGGTACAGAGACTTGACGAAGTGGGTGCCTGAGGCCACGTAAATTATCCAAGTGGATTAGCTTAGGGACGAAGCAAGGCCACCTTTGTAGCTACGTACACCAGGACCAACAGCTGCAGGGGAGCCGTTGCATAGACTGTTAACGTGAATGGTACTCCAAATAGTTGTGCAATACAGTGACCCTGCACAGATGACCTCTTCCTTGTGAAAGTCTACACTTCAGATGCCTTCCCTCGGGAGCTGATTGAAAGAGTTCATGTTCACAGTTCACCAGAAGTTCATCCAGCCCAAATGATCATCCCCTTTATAATGTTCCTTAATTCTTTAACAAAGAAAGTTGCATATAACTGGCCCTTTGTGTGTTAGTCTTGTGGTGGCAAAGGCAAAGGAGAGGGATGCGTTGGCCTGTATTGATTCATCGTGAGTTCCAGTAGAGAAGGGGTAATGACTTCTTGGAAGGAATATAGTTCCAAATACTTGGAGGACCAGAGAGTGGCCCCAGGTGAAGCCTGTGGCAGATTCTCTTGAAAGTACATATGAACGAAATAACATTTGATCCGGCAAATACCTACATAGGGCAAGCACTTTTGAGAAGGAATGCATTATTGGGGTAACTCCTGAGGTACAGTCCTTTGCCAAGGGCTTGTTATACCAAGCCGGGAGCTAAGTGCTTATATTTACAGTCCTGGCCCACAATATAGATGATGATGATGCTGGTGATGATATGCGTGATGATATGTATTATTTAGCTTCTAGATTAATTTTTCCAGGCTGGGTTGGCAATGTTATGTCTTGGTCCTTTCTAGCTCTGACATTTTATGTAATCTGCCTGAGACAATGTTCAGTCAGTGCTGCTTCAGCATAGATGTGCTCATTATCTTCTTTCCTGAAAGAAGATGTGGCTTGTAAAGAAGAGGGGCTTGATGTCCAAGAGAGGAAAAAGCAGAGAAAAGGAAGGCTGGGAACAGCTGACACAAATGCTTGCATTTTATGGCTCTGCCTGAGAGCAGAAGATTTCTTAGCTTTCCCTCCAATACCACTATCAGCTTTCGATCTTTCCCATTTCAAATATTTTGAGGTCTTTGCTCCTCTCCTATTTCTCAGCCATTTACCCCTTTCCTGAAATTTTCCCTAGACATTTATGCTTGATGGCCTGCCCCCAAAGCTTCTCCACCTGCTGCATGGTGTCACAATAAGAAACAATAAGTATACAATAAGAATCAAGGCAGGCTTGATGAGAAATAATCCCTACTCCAAAGCAGGATGCATCTTGGTGCTGTAGATGGGAGAGGGGGGATGTCGGTGAGGCCGGGAGGGCTCACAGCCTGGCCGGGTGAATGTGAACATGGAGTCATGCAAAGATACAAAGAACCCTAGAGCTAGATTCAAAACACCAGCTACAGTCTTGGCTCTGCCCTAACACGCCTGACATGACTTGGGGGCAGGGCATTTAGGCTGAGTAAACCTGGATGCCTTCACCAGCAAAAGGAAGAATTTTCAAGATGATCTTTGAGGTTTTTTTTTTTCCAACCATTGATACGTTAGGATTTTTAAAAAATTAATTGAAAGAATTGTCAACTCCTTCTCCTCAGTGTCTGTATTTCACTTACCAACCATTTAGTGCTCACAATAGCATCTTTCTAAATGGGGGTTTTAGCTGCTTTGTGAGTTACAGAGGACACTGGCTTTTCTCTTTAACTTTGGCTTGGGCTTTTATTGTAACAATTCCATCCTGCTTCACCGCCCCCCCCAGCCCCCGCTCCCCCCAGTCCCCGCCACCTGCTCACCCTTAGTTTCAAGGGCACTTCCCCATGAGTGGCTGGGTGAGGGGCCTGAGAACTCACTCACCAAATAAGTTCTCCAAAGAAGGTAGGGGGAGGGCACCGATCTTTAATGGTTGGTATCAGTCAGTTCTAGAAACTTCCAATAATAACAGCATAACCATGAAAAAATTCTCCGTGCTCCTCCCATCCCAGGTCTTTAAAAGGCAACTAACCTTAATTTAAAAGAACCTCTTTTCTTCCAAACTGTGACCACTCAGTTTTGCTTTTTTTGGCCCATTCACATCTTTATTCTTCCCTGAGCTCTGTGGACTATGGCAAAACTGACCCAAAACAACTATCCTCCATGAGGATCCCACAGACCTGGAGTCTTTTGTTTCTTTGGACCCAGCTGGAGGTAGCTTATGGCTCTCTGGAAGCTGGAGAGTGAGGAAGGGTGGGCGTCTCTCTTGGTCTTAGTATGCCCTCCCTGCCCTATGGCCCAGAGAAAGGAGTTGATTGGCAGGATGCGTTAACTCTTCAAGCTAAGCTTGGTAGCCTCTCTGCTCCGTCCTGCTGTTACTCTCGCCTGGGTCTCACTTCTCTGGTGGTTACCCCCTCAACAGAGCAATATCTGTTCCACCTGAGAACTACCTCTTCCTTGTTTAGCTAACACACTTCTGCTTCAGACATTCTATCAAGCCCTTCTCTGGATTCGTGTCTAGAGAATAAGAACGTAGAAGCTGAGTACTGGCAGAAATAGAATATACTAACCCTTGCTAAAAGTTACGTTTGCCAACAAATCCCCAATTCCATAGGAAAAGCAATTTATAAAAAATTAAATTTATTGGGGATAATAACATTGGTTAAAAATGTTATATAAGTTTCAGGTATATAGCTCTATAACACATCATCTATATATTGCATTGTGTGCTCACCACCCAGAGTCCAGTCTCCTTCCATCACCGTTTATTTGGCCACTTTTACCCTCCTCATCCTCCCCCTGAACCCTTCCCCGTCCAGTAACCACCATATACTGTTGTCTGTATGGATGAGTGTGTTTGTTTTGTTTGTTCATTTTTTGGAAACGTGATATTTTTAGGACTCCCTCAATGCCACCTATGTGGAACATGCCTAGTCTGGAGAAAATGAGGAAGAGAGGGTGTGTTTATTTAGGAGGTGGGAGGGTGTGGTTCTAGGAAATGAGAATGTATGTGAATATCTTTTACAGAGGAAAGCAGGAATTGAAGAAAGGTTTCATTGAGAATGATCACATACGAAACCCCTTGAGTGAGCGGAGCCACCTTTTGTGCATCTCTTGGCATCTGGGAGGGACTGGACACAATTCGCTCTGCACAGAAAGATCTGGGGAACTTTAATCCACTTTGGAGTATAAATATCTAACAGTCAGCAAAATTTCTTGTACAGCTTCAGTTTTCATAGCTTTCCTCTTATTTTATTTGGACTGTATTGTATTTGGAAGTAGCCTCGCATGAGTTTAAACACTACGGTAACTCAGGATCGCCTTTAGGCTTCCCTTCCCTGCTGTGAATCACCTTGAATCCCTTCAACAATCAACGCACAAACCGGGCTCCATTCTGCAAGAAGGTTGGATGGCAAGAATGTTGCAGCATGGGAAAAATGCTTGTGGTATAATGTTAGGGAACAGTAGACACCACAGGACCTGAGAAAATGTGAATTGGATGCTATTTTAAAAGATACATAGGGAAATACATATACCAAAATGCTATCCATGATGAAATTGTGGGTCAACTCTTTTCTCCTTCCATTTCCTCAAACTTTCAAAATGCACCTGTTTGCAGAGTGAGTACGCGTTGGAAGTGAGGTTGGGTCGTATCAGTCATGTAGCTGTCATCCTCCCCATCAGGATCTGTCTTCTGGATTTAAGAAAGCTGGGTGAGAACCAGGCATTTTTCTGAATAGATCTGTGGGAGATTTTCTGGTTCAGTACCTATCTCCTTTACTTCAGATTTTTCCCTAAGCAACCTACACACACACACACACACACACACACACACACACACACACACACACACTCCCTTCTACCCCAAGCTACATGCACAGAAGGCATTGAAATGTCTCTGGCAGAGGTGTCTGTACACACAACGTTTAAGACCAGCCAGCTGGTCCCAACCCTCTCTTTAGCCACTTGAGATGGTGGGAACGCAGCGGTTGCTGAGGTGGACGTGGGAGAATTGCAGAAGCCACTGGTGAATTACTCCTTTGTTCGCCTCCTAATCTCCTAATCCTGAGGAACAGAGAAGGGAGTTTTCCTGGGACTTGGGGCTCAGCCTTCCAAATCTCTCCGTCTTTGACTCCACCCTGAGGGTTGGGATGGGGGTGGGCAGGTGGGAAGACACCAAGGAGAGGGTGCGGTCAAGGTTGGGAAACATTTAGCAGCGGCCCACCCATCACCTCTCTCAAGGGGCTGGAGTTATGTTGACCTCATGTTAGGACCCCTTCCTTTTCTGGTCTGGGCTGTAGCACTGTCCCAGAAGTCTCTCTGTGACTCCCTTCCCATTTCCCCTGGGCTCCACCCCACACTAGTGCAGGGGCAGGTCTTTCACATGTATGTTTAAATGTGAAATTCTCTTCACTTACAAGCCAATCACCATTCCACTAATCAATTTGTCCCTTGATCTATACACGCTAAAAGCACATGATTTCCTGTACTTATCTGGTTAGAGAGCCATCAAAGGATGCCAAATTCATGGTCTAGTTCCTATAAAAACCATTTAGCTTTGCTCAGGTCTGTGGCCATTGGCTGCTTCTCCCTTAAGCTTGGCAGGGACTGTCGTTAATGTGTGCGGCCAGCTGCAATGATAACAATAGCTAATGTTTATTGAGCGCTTGATGTGTGTCAGACTCCGTGTTAAGGGCATTACATGTGTTGACTCGTTCAGTCCTCATCTCCACTCCGTGAGGGAGTCCTGTTATTAGCTGCATGTTGCAGGGAGGAAGCTGAGGCACAGAGATGAGGAACTCGCCCAAGAACTCCAAGCTGGAAAGCAGCAGAGCTCCTTAGAACGGGAGTATTCTGGCTCCAGACTCCACTTTTACCCCTCTGTATTGGGCCTACTGCTGCCCTGACGAGGGAGCACGGACCACTTAGGGGGACCCATCGCCAAAGCCCGGAAAGCAGTTACCACGCATGGCGGGGAGGCACGGGGCTTGCTGGCCACATTGGCGTAGGAAGGAACTACCTTACAGAGACCACATTTTTCATTTATGTGTCCCGATTTATCACCACGGTGCCAGACACATAGTCAGCATGTCACATTTAACTGAGTGAATGAATCGTTGAGTTATCAGAGACGGTGCTTTACATTCCCGTAGGGACAGGAGCAGGTACGTCTAACTCTTTTTTTATACTCTGCATAAAAAAAGCCCTTTTTGGGTGAAGCAGAGCGTGGAAGTCATGTTCTGTTCACTGTTTTATTCTTCTTCTTTATATTCATCTCTTCCTGCCTACCTCTTATACACACACATGTTCATCATCATTCCTTATGATTATTCTCTTGAATATCGTCTTGGTGCTGATGCCTTGCTCTCCTTCCCCCTGACCTGGAGAAGTTGGCTTTTCCCAAGTTCTTTTCTGGAACCGTGAACTGATCCCTCTCCAGTCGCAGCTTGGGAGAACTCCGAGACACGGGACCCGGGCCGGAGGCTCATCTTGCTTGTGTGGTTTTTGGCAAATTACCTGCCCTCTCTGAACCCAAAGAGGAAGCTGCTGCACTCTGAAATTATGGAGGGAGGTAGAAAAATTCTCTAAATCTGGGTTTTGAAAAATTTCTCTTGCGTCCCATGGTGGTAAGAGAGGCTGCACTCATGGGTCGAGGGCTGGGCTGAGCCAGAATGTGAGGGGGCTGTATTGGTGGATGGACTTGGTGAACAGCAGCGTGGGCACCTTGTAAGCTGGTCAAATGGCTTTAAAAATTGTTTCTTAGTGCGTCTCCGTTTCTTTTTGTCTTGTGCCAACTTGAGCCATGCTAGCCGAACTCTGTCAGAGGACCGAAGCTGCAGGTGAAGCAGCTCATTCCCAATTTTAGCTGGCATGAAAGCAAATGCGTTGCCCTCCAAGGGATACGAGCTCTGCCAACTGCAGACTTCAGACGCTGGCAATAGCCATTTCATGTTTCTAATGGCTCTGACATGGGCCGGCAGGGCATTCTGGATATTGACATGCAAATAAGCGGAGGCAGGGTGTGTGTGGGTGGGCAGAGGGATGGTGTGCTTGCAAGTTTAGGGTGTTTTATGCCCAAGGGGTCTGTCAATTTCTCCCTAATTCAGTGACTGAAGAGTAGGAGGGTGGTGTCAGGGAGATGAGAGTTCAGAGAAAGAAAAAGGAGAAAGAGAGAGAGTAGGCAGTGGGAAGGTAGCTGCCAGGACACAATGCCAGCTCAGGTTTCAGAGGGCTGCTTGAGAAAGAACTAGGCCAGATCTCAGATGAAGCCTCTGGCCGCCCAGGCTGCCAGCCACGCAGGCCACGCAGGCTTTCTCCCACACCTGGCCAGCACTCCTTGTCAGGAGCCTAAACTCCTTCCCATTTGGTAGCTGCCCTCAGCTGCTCCAGTCGGTCCTTGCACACAGAAGTAGTCCTGCTCTGAGAACTCTGAGGCTCGTCTCCTCTCTCCCCATGCTCACCTCCACCTCCACAGTCTCTGGCTTCCTCTTCATCTCTTATCTAACTCCTTCATTCGGATTGGTCAGCACGCTGCCCTCAAAGTGCATAGAGTCACTGGATGAGTAGATGTCAAGCCTTCTCTAAACACACACCGGGACCCTCCCGACATACATAAAACAGCTCCTACGATTTCATCATTCCCCCCAAATAGTGCTTTAAATATCAACCATCTATTGAGCACTGTGTTAGTCAGGGTAGGTTAACAGTTTCAGCAGTCTGCACTCAGATCTCAATGGCTTAGGAAATAAGCGTTGATTTCTTGCTCACATCTCCAGGGGTGGAGGGTGGAGTTGTCAGGGGTGGGGGTGAGGTCTCTGCTCCATAAAGTCATTCATCCATCTGGTGGCTCTTTTCATTTATAGCTCCAAGTCCTCTGTGGAGCCTCATAGCCACATGGTGTTGGGGGGTGAGGGGAGGGAGAGACCGTGCAGGACCCCATAAGAATCTTTTTACAGTTAGGGTCTATAGGTGGTCAGGGTCTATAGGTGGTCATCACTTCCACCAACATGTGTCAGGTTAGAGATGGAGCACCCCGGAGGCAGAGGCCAGTGGTTTGGTGAACAGATAGATGGTCTCTGCCACCAACGCCTTGTGTTTGAGAGCATGATCCTCAGCATCAGAAAGACTTCGGCCAAAAGCTGAGCCCCACCACTAAGTGTGCGCTCAGAACTTCGGAGAAGTAATTGACCATTGGAGTTAAGTGAGGAGGAAGGTGTTCAAACTGTAGTCATTCTGACCTGACCGCAGAGTTGTGGGATTTGAGGCTGGTTGCTTACTCTTTATGGGTCTCCTTTTTTATTTTTATTTTTTAAAGCTATAAAGTGAGGCTAATGAGGCTCCGTAAGGTGGTTATACAGATAAAATGATAATGTGCTTAGGCCCTTAGCACAAGGCCCAACCCATAGGGGCTTGGTGAATGTCATCTGTTACTGTGACTACTGGTTAATGTCATTATGGTTGTTACTTTATACTAAAGCCTGTAACAGGAGCTGAGGACAAAAGTTAAGCTACATAGAAATTATCCCCTACATCAAGGGTCTTACAGTCTTTAAAGGGAGACAGGATGTCAACCAGTGACTTCGGTCTATGGCATTCTTCCGTAAAGGGGGTCGATGTGGCATGGGGAGGGTCAAGGATCTCTTCTCAGCGATTCAGAGGACTTGGCAGCTTGAAGAGCGGGCAGGACTTTGAGTGGTGGAGAAGTAGAAAGTGGGTAATTGGGGCTGGGGCTTAGGAGGTGGGTAAGACAATGACAACGAAGACATAGGGTGAGGCGGTGCCGGGCAGCCCCCGTGGGGTGATAAGATAGAGCGCAGCACATACCCCCGGAGAGGTGCTGGGTCACAGAGGAAGATAGAAGATAGGTTAATTGGAGCCAGATCAGGAAAACAAAACGAAGCGAAACGGCTTCGGGCCTCCTTGGCTGTCTTTGGCCTTACCTCGTGTTTGCCCTGAGACCGGCCTCGGCATGTTGTCATCTTCAAAACCCATAAATTATGCTCTTAAAGTAGGGGAGATGCCCAAAGAGGGTACGATCCTTCCCACATAAAACTTCCTGACCTTCCTCTTTAATCATCTTCACTCCCCCTCCAGTGGCTGCCACATGCTTTTTCTCTACCTTTCTACAAACTGTCTTCTTTAGTTTTTTATATCTCTGCCTCAAAGAGGCTCCAAGCCTTTTCCACCCACTCAAGACTCCTGGGCCTTCCCCAGGTCCACGCTTCTCTTACCTAGAACAACCCAGGACTCATTTGCCTTCTCATTATGCATATGCATGCTTCACCTCCTTACCCGTACAAGGGTCTGCTCTTTACCCTCAAGAGGCAAGAATATAAGGTTTTCCTCCCTGTGGAACAGATTGAGCCCCAACTCCACGGGAGACACAGCGTGTGGTGGTCATTAGGGCCATTCACACACATCGGGGAGAATTACCCTTCCCTACGCCCTTGAATTCAGACATGTCTGCTTTGGCCAATGAAATGTGAGTGGAAGTGATGGCTCTCCTCCCTGTTAGAGGCTTCGGGAGTTACTGTGGGACTGATAATCACCATGTTCTTTCTCTTGTCCTCTGTCACTGACCGTGACAATGTTTGAGATGATGGTGGCCTGGGTTATCTCAGACTGCATCTTGGAGGGAGGGGAGATGGGGCACTGCAACAAATTTGCGATGAGCATGTGATGTAAAACAAACCTGTGTTATTTTAAGCCTGTGATATTTGCAGTTATTTGTTATAGAGCATAACCTGCCTGTCTGTCCTGGTGGTTGGTTTGGATCCATCATAGACACAAGTCATCTACCCTCTGAGATCGCTGTGACCATGTAATGCCTTCTGATGAGAAGAAGGAAGACTATGGGAGTGACAGTAGGAAGCATCCCCGGCACCCTACCAGAGGAGGCTCCCTAATGTGTGTTCCAGATAACTTTGGGGGTTGCTGTCACAGGAAGAGAGGTCGTGGGGCAGCCAAGAATGCGCTGTCCTCCAAAG
>NW_006431920.1:11976240-11984768 GCF_000325575.1 Pteropus alecto | reverse complement strand
ATCTCTCTTTAGCTGTTTAACTGTGTCAAGTGATTCCACTATGGTGAAAAGCCAACGGTACGTAGGTAGATGGTTTGCTAGGTTAAACCTTATATGGGGGGCTAGAGAGAGGATGGGAATGGAGAACAGCGACTAAAGGGAACAGAAAGAAAGGAACCTTTAAACAGAGAAACGTCTTGTAGGGAAGAGTGATCCCGTGAGGATGGTGCGCAGTGAAGGCAGTAGTGTGGGAGCATGATTAGCTTAACCTTCAGTGCCCCAGAGCTCTCCGAGAGGTCAGTTACATCCAGTTTGAACTGGCCTCAGTGCTTGTTCATTCATTCATACGTTCATTCATTCATTCATTCATTCATTCAAACTAATACCTGTTGAGAGTTGCAAGCACCGTGCAGTCAAAGACAATCAAGACACGGTTCCAGGTTTCCAGCAGCTCTTTGAGAGATAGGTAAATTCTTAATTAAAACACAGTGGATTAGGACTATTGGTGTCCACAAGCAAGTGAGCATAAAACGGTTAAACAGTAAAGGTCTCAAATTGCTATGGGTCCTGAGAAATGAACAACTGATCCATTTCTCTCCGAGTCTCTAAGTAGGAACTTCTCTTTCCCACCAAAAGCAATTTGAAATGATCCTCCAAGCTTGGCACAGAGGACACTGGGAGTCTGAGATCTTAATGTTGGATCAGAGAGAAAGCTGCTTTACTGTACGAGCAGGCCCAAGCTATTTGTACAGTTTATTATTAAGGCAGGGCTTGCCTTTTATTTTTATTTTCTTTTAAAACAAACTGAGCAAATTGAGCTTCAGTAAGCTAGAGTCGACTGAAGACGTGGAGAAGGCTGTGGGCAAGAACAGAGGAGCTGCGAGCACGTCTTGGAGGACAGGCCACGCCCGAACAGCCTGTTCCCTAAAGTTGAGGCTTTTTACCAGAAGGGGAGACTGGCAGATGATATGAGAACACCCTCCTCTGTCTCATGGTTGCGCTGGATAATATAAAGCTAACTTTTTAGGAAAGTATATGGAGAGCTCATTGCAGAGTTTGAGTTCTGCCTTTTTCATTATCCTTTTAACATCTTCAAAAAGGTAAGAGTTAAAGTGTTACTGGTTCAGGGTATTGTTTCCAGACCGTGAGAATCTGGCTTGACAATCAGGCAAGATTCTGGCTCCTGGAACCACAATACAACGAGAAGCTCTCTCATTCAGTTTCCGTCAGGGCCCAGCCAGTCTCGGTCTGAGAGGGAGGTAGTTGATGCAGGATCCGGTGTGCAAAGTCAGTAGTGGGCCTGAGAAAGAACTGGTTTTCTCCTTCAGTGGTGCTGGCGACTCCATCTCCTCCTATGGAAGGTTCCTAAGGAGGTAAGGCTTGAGTTGTATTTTCCGGATGAATGCAGGTGTGTCAGGCAGTAAACACCGTTTTTGAAAAGGCACAGGAGGATGAAACCGCCTAGTGAAGTCAAGCTGCTGTGAGTAGATAAGAATGACTAAAACATCGTGTGCTCGGGCTGAAGGCTTATTTTACCATTTCAAGATAACATGCAGCCCAATAAAATGGTCACAATTTGGCAATCTCAGTCTGCTTTTCCCCAGGGAGGTCAGCTTGATTTTCATCACAGTCATGGGATATGTGTTCTCAATATTCTAACTATAGCTCTTGGGAGGGTGAAACTGCCTTACACTCAGCCACTCACTGATTCCTTCCAACCCAGATTCTCCTCTGTCTTAGTATCTCTTTAGCGAGACTTTCCTCCTTGGGCCTTTGCTCTTCTGAACGACCTGAATGCTGATTACAAGTGATGGCATCATCTGATTTTGGCACCCCCACCCCCTTTTTATTTCCTTCTTCGGTGGAACCTAAATGAAATGGTGCATCTTACAATAAATGCGTTTTAGAGTAAATTATTTTTGGTTGGTCCACGTACTTCTCCACATCCACTGAAGCAGCACCACCCTCAGGCTTAACTTTGAGTTTTTCTAATTTCCCTCGGTTTCTATCCTTGCGCCGATCACAATTATCAGCTTACGTGGATGTCAATTAGCTACTTGTCAAAAATCATGAAATCAGTATGCTTAAGGCTCATTTTACTTTTGGTAACCTTTTGTTTTATAGTGAATTATGGATTAAGATTTAATATGCAATAATTTTTAAGAGGATAGTTTGAAGCAGGGAAAAATTAGAAACGGACTAAATAACCAACAATAATGGTAAGTTTAATAAATCATGATGCACCCATATTACAGGATGCCAGCCACCATGAAAAAGTATGTTGGCAAATATCTACATAAATTACATGAGAAAAATGTTCACATATTATTAATATATCAAAAAAAACCCCCCACAAAACCACAGGTTAGGTACAGGTTACATACATAATCCTGCTAATGTTAAAATTTACATACAGATCCACACTCAAAATATGAGTTTGGTTTTCTTTGTACTTTTTCTCTATTTTCTAAATTTATACAGTGAACTTATATTGCTTTTATAATAAAAAATATGTTAAATTCACTACACACATTTGAGAGGTGGAAAATTCTTTGCCGTGACTTTTTAGGGTCAGGCAAGACTTCTTCAACTTTTACTGGAATTTTGCAGCCCTAAAACCAGAAACTTAAGAGTCTTTGCAGACTGTTTCCTAAAGACGGGGCCATTAGCTGTGGCAGAAGAAGAGCCAACACAATGCTTTGTCAAAAGTATATTGAAAGCAGAAGTCACTACCCTGCCCTCCTCATACGAACTGTGGTGCCAACACTTTCTACTTACTGGGTCTTAAATAAAAATAATAGAGAGGCTCACCCTGTGGTTCAGCCCATGGGAGACATTTCATCTGTGTTTACAGAAGATTCCTCATGCTGAAAATATGGAGGCTGAGGAGTACGTGGTACCTATTTATGAAGCTATCCAGGCTTGGAATAAGCTAAATGTGGATATGATATTCATCTCCTTCCCCGTCAGGAGAGACATCCCTAGAAGCATGAAATGGGTAATTTTAGAAAAGAATTACAATGAACACAAACTTTACAAAGCCACTAATAACTTCTGTAAGAGTATTACTTTCTAAAAGTGGTACAGGTGGGTCACAAGAAAGCTTAAGTGAAGTTAATGGAGTTGGGGGGGTATGTCCCTAAGTCGGTGGCTCTCAACATTTCTGCACTTGTGGCATAATATTGGAAGCACACTTAATATGGTTAAAGAACCCAAGATGAGTCCTTAATGAGTCAGCAATTATTACAGTGCAGTCAACGACAGCATATAATAATGTCTTTTAGTATCTATAAAAGCATCTAGTTTCCTTATAAATCACTAGGTTTCTTTCAATGCTGTGGTCCTTCCGAGAAGAACTCTTTATTAGCCTGACTCGCTCTCTTATATTCCCTCTGGTGAGTTCTCACATCTTCCACTGAAAACGTGCTCCTTCTTGGGAACTCGTCTCTGCTCTGTTATGGACTGAGTGTTTGTGTCTACCTAAAATGTATGTGTTGAAGCCCTAGCCTCCAGTGTAGTTCTATTTGGAGTGGAGACTTCAGGAGGTGATTAGGTTTAGATGAGGTCAGAGAGCTCACAGCCCTGAGCTACATGCAACTTTGGTCTGACCCGAGGTGACACTTCTTATGTTTTTGCAGAACAAATATTTGTAAAACAGATGAGTGAGGTATTCCTGGTGTTTCAGAGGTCTCATTGTCAGGAAGATATTTTCCTTGGTTGTATCTTTGGAAATCTCGGTTTGTGACAATTCATCCATTCTCCTTTCCTAGCTCCCACTGCCCAACCTCATGTATAAAATGAGAAAACAGGCCAGGGTGAGGAATGCCACATTCTGGTGAGAGAAGACTTGGGGGGAGACCACCAATTAGAGGAGTATTCCAGCTTAGACCAGTATCTCAGTCTTGACTGCGTGCCAAAGCCTAACTGGATGCTAAAACAGTGGATCAAATGAAGTGTGTGTGTGTGTGTGTGTGTGTGTGTGTGTGTGAGAGAGAGAGAGAGAGAGAGAGAGGAGAGAGAGAGAGAGAGAGACAGAGAGAGAGAGAGAGAGAGAGAGACAGAGAGAGAGACAGAGAGAGAGACAGAGACAGAGAGAGACAGAGAGAGGCAGGCGGGGGGAGTCTCAAAGGTATGCATTTGCAATCTTGGTAAAGTTGTATTTTTATGCCCTCACAGATTAAGCTCTCCAGGCTATGGCCCTCACAGAATTGTGACAATTCTAATGAAATAGAACGTGTCTATTTTGCGCGCTCGTGGGTGGGTGAGGGTGAAGTGTGGGTATAGGTCGAAAAAATTCCCCAGATGATTTTGATTCACTCCTCGAGTGAGAACTAGTCGTTTAGGGAATTGTCACCTCGCTTTTGCTTTCTCATGAAAGGGTCGTTTTGACATCATTTTTCTGGATCTCCTTCATCCACACCCTGGACTCATTGCTTTCTGGGGTCATTATCAGAAGGAACAAAGCCCAGCTCATTCATATGCTCATGAATCAAAACCAATTGCCTGGTTTTGCAGAGCAGTTTCTGGCTGCAAGAGAGGACACATGGGTTTCTGTTAATTAAGTGCTGACTCCCAGGGGACAGACAAATTCCAAATCCCAAAACTTCTTTAAGCCTTTTTCATAGCTAAGGCTGGGCCAAGGTTTGCGTTTGCTGGGTAGGGGCTCCCAGAATCCTTGATGCTGAAGGTGCAGTCTGTGGAGGGACAGGGCAAGGCCCAGACAGGCTGGGGGGTCTGTTGGAAAGGAGCAACAGGCAACAGTTCTGGCGTGAGAAGGGAGAGGCCTGGGCCTATGACTGATGAGGATGTGTATAGATACACAAATGAAGACCGGGGGTCTTGAACCAAGTATGGGAGGAGTCCCCTGCACCCTATTCTTCCTCACGAGACAAGCTGGGGGACTCTCTTCAGGAGCAAGAGTGGTAAACTCTGAAGGCTGGAACCAAGTCAAGGTCACTTGGTATATTAGTTTTCTATTTGCTGCTATAACAAGTTATCTTAAACTTGATGGCTTAAAATAAAGTGAATTTATTCTCTTATAGTCTGTAGTCATAAGTCTGACACAGGAATCACTGTCCTACAGAAACCAGTACTGTTTCTTTCTGGTGGCTATAGGGGGAGAGAACTTGTTTCTGGCCTTTTCTAGCTTCTAGAAGCCTCCTATGTTCCTTGGCTCAGGGTTTTCTTCCCTTACCTTCAAAATTAGCAACATCGAATCTTTTGGGAACTATCTCCCATAGCCGTATCATTCTCTGACTCTCCTCTTCTCCCCTGTCTTCTACTTTTAAGGATCTTGGGCTTACACTGGGCTCATGTGGGTCATCCAGGATGCTCTTTTATCTCAAGAACAACTGGTTAGCAACCTTACTTCCATATGCTACCTTCATTCTTCTTTACCATGTAACTTAATGTATTTCTAGGTTCTGGGGGTTAAGGCATTAGCATCTTTGGGGAGCCATTATTCTGCCCACCATACTTGGTTTCGTTCTTGGTCCCCCTTCACCATTTGGTGCAGGCTCAAGGAATGTATATTTTGGCAGTAACTCAGCTCTATGAATTTAGGTCCCAAAGACTCTTCCTTCTACTTTCAGCCCTCCCTCTGCTCACCTCTCAGCCAGGAACACTTCTAGAAGTGTGTAAGGAGTACTTTTAGAGGAGAATTTTAAAAGCTGAACTACTACTACTACTACTACTAAACATGCAATGATCATAGGACACAGCAACTGGCTCCTGGGCATTTAGGCCAGGGAAATGAAGGCTTATCTTCACACAAAATGAATGTTTATAACAACTCTACTTGAAATAGCCAAAATCTGGAAACCACTCAGGTGTCTTCCAACAAGTGAATGGTTAAATAAATTATAATACATCCAAACCACGGAATACCACTTAGCAGCAAAAAAGAGTGTGCTACTGATACCCGCAACTCCTTGGATTGATCTTTGGAGCATTATGCAAAATGAAAAATGGCAATTGCAGATTATATACTGTATGATCCCTTTATATAACATTCTTTTTTTAAAAAAAATATTTTATTATTAGTTTCAAGTAGACAGTACATTAGTTAGACATTTATATAGTTTATGAAACAATACCCCTGATTGCTCTTTCTCTCCTCTGGCTCTCCATCTAGCCATTACCATACTGCTGACTGCATTCCCTATGCCGCGTTCCTCGTCCCCGTGACCATCTATCAACTACTAATTTGTACTTCTTTAACTCTTCATCCCTTTCTCCCAGCCCCCAAACCCCTTCCCCTCTACCTAATACTACATTGTCCTCCATATTTGTGAGTCTGTTTTTGATTAGTTTGTTCTTTTTGTTTCTTAGATTCTACGTGTAAGTAAAATCATATGGTATTTATCTTTCTATGTCTGACATATTTCACTCAGCATAATAACCTCTAGGTCTATCTGTGTCATTGCGAATGGTAGGATTTTATTTTTTTAATAGCTGAGTAATATTCCATTGTAGGTCTATGGCCATGCCACTCTGAACAAGCCCTAAAGCTAAGCAGGGTCGGGCCTGGTTAGTACTTGGATGGGAGACACCACCTAGGAAAACCAGGTGCTGTAGGCATAAATAATAATAATAAAATATTCCATTGTACATATGAACCATAACTTCTTTATCCAATCATCTGTTGATGGACATTTAGGTTGCTTCTATATCTTGGCTATTGTAAATTGTGCTGCATGAACATAGGGGTGCATAGATCTTTACGAATTATTGTTTTGGTATTCTTTGGATAAATACCCAGAAGTACCATTGCTGGGTCAAAAAGTATATCCACTTTTAATTTTTGAGGAACCTCCAGACTGTTTTCCATAGTGGCTGTACCAATTTGAATCCCACCGACAGTGTATGAGAGTTCCTTTTTTCCACATCCTTGCCAACACTTGTTGATGATAACCATTCTGACAAGTGTGAGGTGATATCTCATCGTGATTTTAATTTGCATTTCTCTAATGATTAGTGACTTTGAGCATCTTTTAATATGTCTATTGGCTATCTGTATTTCCTCTTTGGAGAAATACTTATTCAGATCATCCGCCCGTTTTTTAATTGGATCATTTGTTTTTTTGTTGTCGAGTTGTATGAGTTCTTTATACATTTTAGATATTAACCATTTATCAGATGTATCATAAGTGAATATCTCCTCCCATTCAGTTGGTTGTCTTTTTGTTTTGTTGATGGTTTCCTTTGCTGTGCAAAAACTTTGTAGTTTGATGTAGTCCCATTTGTTTATTTTTTCTTTTATTTCCCTTGCCTGAGGAGATATATCTGAAAATGAATTACTAGTAGCAATATCAGAGAGTAACTGCCTATGTTTTCTTTTAGAAGTTTTATAGTTTCAAGTCCTACATTTAAGTCTTCGATCCATTCTGATTCTATTCTTGTATACAGTATAAGAAAGTGGTCCAGTTTCATTTTTTTGCATGTATCTGTCCAATTTTCCCAACACCATTTATGGAAGAGAATGTCTTTACCCCACTGCATATTCTTATCTACTTTGTCATATATTAAATGGGCATATCGGCACGGATTCATTTCTGGGCTATTCTGTTCTATTGATCAATGTATCTGTTTTTATGCCAGTACCATGCTGTTTCAATTACTGTAGCCTTGTAGTATAGTCTGATATCAAGTATTATAATACCTCCCACTTTGTTCTTCTTTCTCAAGATTGCTGTGGCTATTCAGGGTCCATATAAAATTCAGGGTCTTTTATGGTTCCATATAAATTTTAGGCCTATTTGTTCTAGCTCTCTGAAAAATGCCATTGATATTTTGGTAGGGATTCCATTGAATCTATAGATTGCTTTGGGTAGTTTGGCCATTTTAATGATGTTGATTCTTCCTACCCATGAGCCTGGTATATGTACAACATTCCTGAAAAACAAAATTATAGAAGTGGAGAGCAGATTGGTGGTTGCCAGGGGTTAAGGAGGGGGTTGGAGGGAGGTGGGTGTGGCTGTAAACGCGTAAGAGGAGGGACCCTTGTGGTGATGGGAATGTTCAGCACCCTGACAGTTTACATGTCGATATCCTAGCTGTGATTTTGTACTCTGGTTTTGCAAGATGTTACCCTGGGGGAATTGAATGAATACAGGGGATCTTTCTGTATTATTTCTTACAATTGCATGCAAATCTACAGTTATCTCAAAATAGAAAGTTTAAAAAAACAAAGGCTTTTGACTTGTAGAGCCAGCAATAGACTCGGAGCGGCTGCTACCTTCCAGGGCAGTACTGGGGAGTTCGAAAAAGCTTCATGTGTGCCACGAAGGGCAGTTAGTGGGTTGGGGCCATGTTTCTAACTCGCGTCACTTTGGAAACATTCCTTTCCCTCAATTTTGAATATGGGCAACTAATTCATTTCCTCCAACACCAAGAAGTTATTTTTACACGCAGCATCAAGTGTATGGGGCCACTGAGGGCTCTGGCCAACAGGCGGGCACATCCCTTGGTAAGGCGCCACTTGTCTGCCTCACACCCTATGTCCCCCTCACACCCTCTCTTCTCCCACAGGCTTCTCGAATTTGCTGGGC
>NW_006431920.1:11967951-11976169 GCF_000325575.1 Pteropus alecto | reverse complement strand
CTCTGGGTCCCCCTCTTTTTCTTCCTCCCCCATTGACCAGACACAGCCACATGCAGGCTGCGGGTGGGGCAGCCAGGGAGAGAGCTGGGTCAGCAGCACGAGGCTGCTCCTGGCTGGCTCCCGGGTTGGCTTCGCTTAAGGCGAAAGCTGTCAACTCTGCCCTTTTGAAAATGAGCAACAAAGGGGAAAAGAAAAGAAAAGAGAAAGAGAAGTGCGGGGGGAACACAGGGTGGGAGTGGGGGAGGCGAGGGCTGAGAGAACAGGTGGGGACTATTTAAACAGAAGGCCTGACTCAGCCGTTTCTTTTCACTGAATTTCCAAAGGACTGTTTGTTTTAGTCCCCCAGGCGGGTGACAGGAGCAAGGCTGGGGGCCTATCTCTGGGGAGAGAAGGAGCCAGAGCTTGGGGGCTGGGGGTAGGGAGCAGGCAGCGTTGGGGCTCACAGCAGCCTGTCCTACTGGAGGGACTGGGTTAGGGGTTCTATTTTGCCTACTTTCTCGTTCCTGAGCTCCAGGGTGACTTTTCGTCACAGGGTTTTCACCTAGGAAACTGGGCACCACGGAGCCTGGGGAAGTGGGGATGAGAAGCTTGGGGAAAAGTCGTGACTGCTCTTCACTCCTAAGACAAAGAAGAGAAAATAAATGCGATATGTTGGAGATTCTAGGTTTTGATTTAGAAAATGTGCAGATGAAAAGAATGATAAAAGGCGAGGAAAACAGGGAATTCTCAGGCTCTCCCCCATCTATTGTAAGACGCCAGAAAGTTACTTCTCTCTTCCCTGAAGAATGCCTACACTTTGAGTCCTTAGTTGCACAATCGTAAATAAAACAGAGCTTGGGACTCAAAAGCTCTGATAAATGACGCCTTCCACAGGAAGGTCTCCAGGTTACCTTAAAGGGAATGAGTTACATTTGGATTTTTATCTCCTCAAGCTCTCTTTCTCTCAATGAATTCACGCTGGAACTGCGTATATAACTCTGGAGATCAGTGACCTGGTCTGTAGCAGAGAAGCACAGTTTGTACATTCGGGGAGGTGTTCTTTTGTTTAAGCAACCATTTTGAAAGCTAATTGCTTTCAAAAGGTTCAGCTTTATTAGGCCGCCATTAGTGCCTATAAATCAGTGAAGCATGTAGAAGATTTGATAGATTTCTCCCTGGGAGTAAGGCTCAACCTGAATTCAAGCTTAAATACATTTGGTAGAACAGAAAGCTTCACTTAAACCAACAAATAATTAACCTTAAAGGAGAAGTGTAAACAGGTCTCTAATTCATGAATTCGCTAACTCACCCCACCCCCACACAGCCTACAGGACTGTCGCCCAGCTCGATCTCATCAGGCACTGTCCCTATTCTCTTTCCAGCACTCACTCTGTGTTAGGCTTCCAGGCTTTCCTCTGTCCCTTCTATTCCTCCCCGGGGCTGCCTAGAAATAGCCAAACAAGGCTTTGCCTTAGCCTGTCCACTCCTGAGGTCAGGGGATCTTGCATTCTCCTTGCACAGAAGCCCATGCAGTGTCAGGCATACGTGTTTATTAATAAATGCCTTTGGCTTTGATGACAGCCAACAAGAGAAACAGGTAGGTCTGGGGCAGACCCACAATATTTTATCTGGTTGTTTTGCTTGACATCAAATCAGATTCAAAAAACAAAACGAGACAAAACAAAAACTTGGGAAATTCCATATTTGACCAGATTCTTAATCCATCCAGGAGAATATTCTTATACGCTGAAGGTGGATTAGATCTAATGCCTATTATCATCGCTCTGCCTTAGCAGGGAGTTGGACGAGGGGAGTAGGATCTATGCCTTACAAGTTCTCTGGTGACTTTGGACAAGCCATTTCTTCTTGGATTTTGAAAAATTAAGAGGTTAGATTAAATGAGAGGTTCTTTTTCTTCACCATTGAAGATTCCATGGTTTCTTTAATTGTCACATGAACTCTATGTCATGTAATATTTGCAATTAAGATCTTTAAGAAGAGTGTTCTATATTCCAAATCTTTAAAATCCAAACCTTAACTGTCTATTAATGTATAATTGATATTTACCATATGGAGTTCATTTAATTTCAGGATAAAACCCCTATAAATATAACCTGCTAGTGCTGGTCCTGTACTAAGCTTTATATCCTTGTTCTTATTATGTTACCTTTTCACCCATTGTACCCATTTTACTTAGGTTTAGAGGAGTTAAGTAACTTGCTTAAAGTCACACAACTGGTAGGCAGTAGTAGAATTGGTATTTGAACCCAGATCTGTTTTAATCCAAGACCTTTATTCTTTCCTACCATGTAATGCAGCCTACCTTCATAGCACAAAATATTCCTACTACTTCATTTAGCTTGTTGACTTTTTTCTCAGATTCAGTTTCTATATTGCCTTTTAATATCTAGAATTTAGTTCATGAACCCTCATTACAAGCCTGGTTGAGATTGCAAGACAAACAGAAACTTCGAGGACCAGCTTGAATTGGTCATGCTCCATCCCGGTGGGGAACCAGGACAGAGGATCTGTGGAGTAGGGAGAGCCCTACAGGGCAGCAGGACAGGGCTCTGAGGAGCTCCTGCCAGAGGGACAGCTCAGTGGTGGTCTGGTGGAGCATAGGCCACGACGTGCATCAAAGACAGGATGGGGCTAACATGGGGCATGGCGCAGAGCGGAGAACCTGTGACTGGGAGAGCTGAGAAGAGAGAGATTTAGAGCCTGGGTTCTATGTCTCAGTCCAGAAATGCCTTTCAGGGGCGCGTCCTGGAAGTAGGTGCTGTTAAGGAGCCGAGCTGGGTTGGACGAAATGTCACTTCCCTGGGCTCTTCTTTCAAGAGACATAGTCACTTCCTTCTCTTTGCACTTCTGTTCGTTACACCTCACATTAAAGTGTGATGTTAGAACTTGCCCATGTCTCTGTCTTTTCAATCAGACAGTGGACTCCGGGAAGCGGTGACCTGCCTTTTATTACTCCGTGGTTCTGTCCAGATCCCACTCTTCTGCCTGACGGTTTGTTTATGCTTAGTAAACGCTTTTTTTTTTTTTTGGTCCTTTCAATCTATGCTTACCCCTCCAATTATCCTCAGGAGGATAATTAATGGCTTTGAGACAATTCTGGCCAATTTGCTAAAGTTCTTGCAGTTCAAATGGTCAATATTTACTTATCCGATGGAGTTTAATTAGTGACATGATGACGATGTCACCAGTCGTCTTCTGCCCGTGCTATCATGACCTAGTTCCAGCTGACCTCCAATGGTAGAATAGCAGGTAAATCATAATATTAGTACCTCTTTATTTTCCCCCCGACGACTATTTCTTGTGGTGTTGGTGGTTCTGACTTATCTACCTCTTTATCTGTTAGATGCTCTTTTTCAGTCATTGTGCAGCGATCAACGTTAAAATGGAGTCACGTTTTAATAATGTGAATAATGTGAATTCAATAATGTGAATTCAAGTATATGTAATTAAAAGAGAGCAAGAAAAAAACAACAAGTTAAATGGCGTACGTGATGATGTGAGCCTGCGATGGTGCTCTCAATCTGCCACCACCTCCTAATCTCTGTCCCCAACAACCTCCCCCAGTTCGAGCAGCTCACCAGGCAGAGGGGGGCTCTATGTTAACATTATGATCACTAACCACGTGGTGCTCTCAATCTGCCACCACCTCCTAATCTCTGCCCCCAACAACCTCCCCCAGTTTGAGCAGCTCACCAGGCAGAGGGGGGCTCTAGTGTTAACATTATGATCACTAACCACAGTTCAATGACTTCACTTGCTGCACAATCAAAGACACTCTGATTTCTCTCTACACTGGATTTAACACAGACTACGCTGGACCTTTTGAGAGGTGGTGTGCACTCAGCAATGGAGGGAACTGAAAGCTTATCTTAGTCGCATGAGATAGTTGCCTGAGACTCTGACTTTGGAAGCAAATCCCTATGTAAGATGCTTCACTGGAGCCACTTGTACCTACAGTGCCCATTGCAATGATGAAATAAACTAAGGTTGAGCCCTGGAGGAGCTCACAGTCACTGCCCTGTACCTATTCCACTCTCTAGTGCTGCTTACTATATCTTTAGAGGTGACCAGATGACCCTACTCTGTCCTTTCTCTATTAGTGACCTGCCATGTGAGAGTGAGGAGGGAGTTGGCCTGATCCAGTAAATAATTCCCAACAGATGCAATTGTAAGCTTTTGATAGCCCCTATTCCTTTTATATATTACAAAGAAAGAGATATTGCCAATTCCTGGCATTGAAAACAGGGTTAAGCCAACCTCTCATTATATAGTGGCTGGCACGCCAAAGCCAACTACAATAGTGGATTTAAGCAGTTGCCTTAGATTATTCCTCATTTTCCAACCATCCATCCATCTACCCACCTATCCACTCACTCAGTCACCCATTCATCCACCTGCTTATTTATTTATTTTAAATAAAAAGTCATATATCCAAAGCAAAATTTTATATAACATAAAAGAGCTTGTAGTGACAAGCAAACTTTCTCTTTTCCTGCTCATCCTTATTCCCCCAGTCCCTCTTCCCAATTTTTAAGGTATACTTCCATAGACATTCTTTGCATAAAAAGCATTATAGTTAAACAAAGCTTTATTAATTTTAATATTTCCTGCATCCTCAGATGAGAAGCTCTTTCTTGGGGGTCTGGCTCTGCCTGCCACACTTGCTTGGGGTGATGAAATTCAAACGAGATCTAGAGATGATAAAACTAGGAGTTGAGAAGCAGCAGGTACTCCTGGAGGGAACTCAAACATTTCTACATCATCCCCTTCCAGGGTGGTACCTGACTGGGAAAAAATTGGATCATAGCAAGTCCTCGAACATCATTTCTCTGCTGACTGATGTGGTTTTGGAAACTCTATCCCATCCTCCTAACTTCTCCCAGCTAGGTTTTGAAACTCTTGAAGAATGTCTCATGTATGCTGCACAAATCAGTTTCCCTGACCATCTCCTCTAGAAGTCACCATCTTTCAGCTGTCTGTCCTGGCTTTCTACCAGGGTGCCTCTGACTTTGCAAATGCCACAAGAGTCAGTTACATTTTGGATGGCTACCAAAAAGAGGCTGCCACCACTGGTGCCTGCCTACTCTGCAGCGGGAGGAGATAAGTGTCTTCCAAGAGCTCTGAGCAAAGTGCTTGGAGAGGGCACTCTGAGGTGGGAGAGAGCCTTTTGGATCTGGGTATTGGAGGCTGCTCACAAAGGGGGACCTTTGATCTGGAGTCTATGTCAGTGGATGAGGGCAGACACTATTCTGGGAAGGAGAAACTAACAAATGAGACACACAAATCTGTCATCTAAGACTATCGAACTGCACTCTGTGCATAGCTGGAGCTGCCTTTGGTTTGCCACCAATTCGAATCCTGACTACACAGGGCTCAGGTGAAGCTCTGCCTCTTCCCAATCCAGCCCATCATGGACTTTAGCAGCATTTAGTAGCAAAATCGACAAGCATTAATTGAGTGCCAACTGTTTGCCTAGCATTGCTTTTGATCTGGTGCATATCAAGAAGCTCTCTCCCCGGCCCCTTATTTCACTGGAGTTGGGTGATGTTGGGGTGAGACAGGACCCTCCCAAGTCTCCTCTTCTTCTCTGTTTGTCCTAGGTTGTAAAGATTTTTTTCATTACTTAGCACCCATTGAGTGGTTGGCAGTCATGGCCAACACATGGCCTCAAGCTGGTTTTCTGGAATCCCAATTTAGGTTCGGTGTTTGGAGGTGATGAGGCAGAGAATGAAGGGGAGAAGAAGACGGGTCACTGGGTCTGGCGGCATCAAAATCTTTTCCATCTCAAGGTCCTGACAGGTGTTTGGTGGATGCAAAGAACCGTCCAAGCTCTTTGGGTGTAAAAAAAAGAAAAGGAAAGAAAAGAGATGAGAATACTCTTGGACTGTATGGCAGAGAAATCAGAACAGTTAAACAGCTTTCCCAAAGAGGCAGGCAACGTGAAGATGGGACTAGACAGAGACCCCGACACCCTGGAAACCAGACCGCACACTCTGCTTCCTAGTGTTTGAGATTTCTCGATGCTGCTCACTTGGAATTCTCCGAGAAAATCTGAGTGTCTCCACACACTGGGGAGGAGGCCTGCTCACAGGGTTTTAGGCTCTGTGACTTGTAACTAGGTTAGCAACAAAGGAAACCACATCACAGCTCTATAAAGAGGCACCACAGCCGTGCAGGTGGGACTGCCTGCCTTGGGAGAGATGATTGGAATTCCTTGATATTTGAGAACAGGAGTCAGTCCTTATTTTCTGAAAAGAAGTAGGGTAAAGATAAAAAGGAATCAGTCCATGAGTTGAATATTTGGAAGGGTAGTTAGAATTCTCACCCCATGAGCTTTTGCAAATGACGAGAAGAGTTGTAGCACCTTTAGAGATTTGGGGGAGTTATGGGTTGCATTGGAAGTCCATGCGAACTGAGTGGGGAGGGGAGGGAAGTGGTGTCTAAAAATATTCTGCGGAGGAAGGGCCCATGAGGTTATCTCCCCAGGGTATTCCATCCACCCTGGCTAGACTCTGGCTCCAGTTCTTTGTCCAGTTCTGAGTACAGTCATTTGAACAGAGCTGGAGCTCAGTAACAGTGTTACTGATAAGCAGTTTAAGAAGGACATGGGGAACCTGGAAAGGGTTCAGAGGAGAGACCCAGAGGTGATGAAATGGCTGGAGACTAGAGCTTAGCGGCAAGGTCAAGTGAATGGGACTGGCTCCATCTGGACAGGAGTGGGATGGGAATGAGGGCCGGGGAAGAGCCACTCCTAGCCCCCCAGGGCCAGGCCTTGGCCCTTCTCCGGCAGTGCAAGGATGGAATCAGAGTCGCAATACCACTTTGCTCTTGGGGGTGGCATTCAAAACCCCACAGCAAAACAGAGCTGCATTTTCAGGTTATCTGTAAACTAGAATGACTAAGACTTACAGCCATTGTAGCTGACAGATTGCCAAGGCCCTCCCGGCCTGGGAGAATGACTTGTGAGTGGTGTGTTTCAGACAGCTGGCATGGAGTGGAGGTTGCGGGGTAGAGATAGTTTTGAACAGGTGGGGAGTCTGCCTGGTACCCATCAATCACCCTCGGCATGAGGTCACCCGCTTTTACACTGGGCCTTGGAAGGGAGGATGGGAGTGAGGCCAATGTGGGTGGGTTGACTCTTTCTCTGGGAGAAGGGAACAAATTTGCACTTATGGAGGCCCTACTGTGTGCCAAAAAGTTAACATGCATTTCCCATGTAATTTTTCAGTAATCCTATGGAGGAAGGAGAGGGATTATTTCTCATTTTACAGATAAGGAGATGAAGGCAGGAAGAGGTTAAGCAATTACCCAAATTCGCGTAGTCGGTCATATAATTGGGATGTGAACCAGGGTAGATCTTACTCCAGAGCTGATCTGCGGTTGGTGAGGAGGATCTGGAGAATGCCGTCAGGTGTTCATTTGGCTCCAGGGCTCTTCACTGGTACCCAGAAGAGCATCCCCAGGGCGAGCTCACTTCTGACTCAGGGTCCATGTCTGGATTAAGAGAAGGTCAGTTGAGAAGTTCTCTAACACCCTCTGCCCATCTTTTAGCTTTGGATCTGCTGTGAGTGAAGGGTCCAATTTGGAGCATCCCTGAGGTCCCTGTAGGGTGACAGAGGAAAGCTGTGTGGGGAGGAGGAAGGACGTAGTTTATGTGTCTGGAAGCGGCAAAAGAGATACAATCCCCAAGCTTGGATTTACAGTAGGTGTCTGGTTGCCTCAGCCTGGAATCTGATCCGAACCATTTTCCATGGGCGAATTAGCCAAACAATCCAACCCACAAAGGGAGCAGCTCCTATATGTCAGTTACCAAGCTCAGAGGGGTGGACGCGGGAGGAGGGTGCACGGAGCTAGGAGGGAAGGGAGGAGACTGCTGGCAAGAATTTGACCTTCTCTTGTCTTGCTGCCCTGAGTCCAGTCTTTCTGCTTGGGAACCTGGGAGGGAGGCTGGCCTGATTTCCCTGTGGTCTCAACGGTGGGAATTTTTTTTTGGTGGCAGATTATATTTTCCCGGGGTGGTTTGAATTACACCTGCCCCATTTCATTTAATTAGGTCTGATGCTGCTGTCTATTGTGTCCAGTGGACCTTCCTGCATGAATAAATAGTAACATGTTTGTTTTCTTTCAGGTGGGGTATTTTTTTTTTTTAATGATAGGGTTGGCAAAAGAGGAGAGAGAATAAGGAGTGACGACGATGAAGTCATCAGGAAAGAGGGTG
>NW_006431920.1:11966558-11967883 GCF_000325575.1 Pteropus alecto | reverse complement strand
ATTTTTATACAATTTATTCAGAGCCACCTTTGTTTTCACTTCTTTTCCCCAGCCAGGCTTTCTTTCTTTTTGTGATATACCTGGGAATCAGGCATTTCCTCCCTCAGCACTACCTGTCTCTCTTGTCCCTTCTCATTTTACTGTAGTTTTCCATCCAATATCTCTCTCTCTCTCACTCTCTTTCTCTTGCACGCACACGTGTGCTTCTGCCTACTACAAGAAACTTGTTGTATAAGTCATGATACAGTATTGCCATGGAATGTTATGAAGCCAGGGAAAAGAAGACAAGGAACTCTATAAATGTTGACTCGGAATGGTTATCAAGAGACATTGTTTAAAAAAAAAGTATTGTAAATAACATGCTCCCTTTGGACAATAGAAGGATGCTGGTAGGTGCACATGATATTTCTGAAAATATACAGAGGACTGTGGTTGCTTCTGTGGGAATGGAGTGAGGATTTGGAGAGAGATCTACTCTATTGCATATCTTTTTGTGCTATTTGAAAATTTTCATTATCATGTGCATGTATTACTTTTTGCAATAAAGAATTGATTTATAAAAGGAAAACATGAAATAAGAAAACATAATACAAGATGGCACATGCTTGATTACCAAGTGAAGCAGTGATTAAGATCTGGCTTAGAGGATCCAGGTTTAAATCTGCATCCCACCAAATATCAAATGTATGACTGTATGCTCTTTATTCAATCTTTCTAAATCTCAGTTCCTTCATCTTTAAAATGAGGATAATAATAGCACTTAGCTTATAAGGTTTTAAATCTTATAGTTTTCAGGAAGGCTGTTGGTTAAATATATAAATAAATGAATTTGTTTCAATTTTTTACACAGTTTTTCACGTAAATACACAAATCATTAAAAAAAAAATTATTCAGACCATGATCTTGACTTTCCATTTAGAAAAATGGTATTGCTAGATAATGAAAGTTCTCAATTCCAAGAAGCGTGAGAACACTGTTTACCTGGAGTGTTCCTACAGCTTTGGGGAGGAGGCACAGAACTAAGCTTTGAGGTCAAAGGGATGGAAGAAAGAAAAGAGAATGTTGGTGAAACTGAGCAAACCAATTTGGCGGGAATGGAAGTTTCCTCTAGGGGGTGATTCATGGGGACAAAGAAGTTGGAACCAGATGGCTGAGGTCCTTGAAGGCCAAGACAAGATCTCACACTGTGTCCTAGAGGCAGTGGGAGGCTTCAGAGGTGTGAATAAGGGAGTGGTTGGTTTATCTATTACAGGGTAACAGATCATCCCAAAACACAATGGATAAAACAACTAGTTGTTATACTCACAGAATTGATGTGTCAGGGA
>NW_006431920.1:11939381-11966521 GCF_000325575.1 Pteropus alecto | reverse complement strand
GACTTCAGCTGGAAGCTGAAAATTGCTAGTGGCTTGATGGCTGGGGTTGGAATCATCTGAAGACTTGTTTACTCATATGTCTGCAGTGGATGCTGGCTGTCGGCTAAGTCCTTGGCTGTGTCTGTCTGCCAGAACACATACTCACAGCCTCTCCATGTAGGCTGGGTTTCTTCATAACATGGAGAATGAGTTCCAAGGATTAGTGTCCCAAGAGAGCCAGGAAGGCTTTTCGAACACAGTTTCACAGGTCATGTATCGTCTCCCCAATGGATTTTGTTTATTAAGGTGGTTGTGAAGTTTTGCTCAAGTATAAGAGATGGGGAAGGAGAGTCTACTTCTTGATGGAGGAGCAGCATATAGGAACAGAAATCTTGTTGGGGCCATTTTTGCAAACTACAATTTGTTGTAGAGAGTGACACGGGGAAAGCCATTTATTCAAAACGAATATTTATTGAGTATCTGTTATGTCTTAGGTACCATGCTAGAGGCTGGAGGATGGAGTGAGGAGCAAAACCAGATCTGATGCCAACCTCCTGGAGCTGACAGTCTGGTGCAGACACGGAACATTTAAAATTTCAACTACGGTGAGTTCTGGAGGGTAACATGGGACTATGAGTTCAAATGGCAGGGCGTGGACTTTACAGAGCCAGAAAGGTTCCCCTGAAGAAGCAATGTGGGGGCTGAGAACTGAAGCAGAAGAAGTAGAGGGGGAAGGATTCCACGGCCGGAGGGAAGGGCTTATGTGATGACCGTTTGCATAGTCCCAGTGAGAGGACAGTGGCAGTGAGAATAAATAGCCATTTATTCTATGGAGAGAGCAATTATGCGGCAAGAATTAGCCGACTGAACCTGCAGACCTTAGAAGAGATGAAAGGTCAAATGTTTCTACAAAGTTTCAGGTCAGGTTGAGAAGGAAGATGATGGCACCATGAATAGAGGTCAAGAAGTCAGGACAGGAGACAATTTGGAGAGTAAGCAATTGTGTTCACGTTGAGAGATGTTGAATGTGAGGCAGTAGTGATATAAAATAACAGAAATATGTGTAAATAGCTGGTTTGTCTGAATGGGTAAAAGATGGAACTATGGATTTTGGAGCAACTGATAGAAAACTGAAGGTTGAAACCATGGAAATAAGTTAGATTTCTAATGGAGAGAAGCTGTAGATAAAGAAGGGCCTGAAGTCTGGGGAATGTCAATGTTTAAGGGGGAAAATGAGGCATAAAAGCAAAGAAGGAGGCCTGGAGAATGGTCTGAGGCACAAGGACTGGGTTGGGAGTCATCTGGAAAGTCAAAGGAGGAAAACATCCCAGAGGAAGGAGGTGGTCTGTGATGCCACATATGTCAACTAGGGCAAGAAGAGCTGACACTGAACAAAAACCCATCTATATGGGGCCAGATGGCTTGGTATAGAGTTTTCCCAGGCGGCTGGAGATGGACGAAATGAGAAGGGTAAGTCAGGCTAGGGAGGATGGTGAGGAAGTGGAGGCGGATGATGGAAGAGGGTTGAAAATTTTGTCGGTAAAGAAGGAACCAAGATATGAGAAGAAAAAGAGACAGACAGTAAGGTCAAGGGGAAGCCAGAGAAGATGGGGGAGACCCACCATCATGATAGAGCATGAGGTAGGAGCTGGAAAATGCTGGAGGAGCTAGGATGTGTGAGACGGCAATGTCTTTAAGACTTAGGCTCTCCCTTTGTCTAAAGAGTCCTTACTTATTTTTTTTGGATGATGACTCTATAGGGTCACGGTTAGAGAAGACAGTGTCAGCTAGTAAGAGTGAACCCAGTAGGGATTGATATGTGCTTTAAATCCATGCCTGGCCAAGCAACTAATATAAGGTTATACCTGGAAACAATTGGTTTGTTATAAAATTTTTCCTCAAAATTTCCTGATTATGAAGAAAAAAATTTTGAACGTTAAAAATTTCTCCAAATGCCTATTATACACTCTATCAGGGTATTTACAGTATTTTCAAATAGTTTTTTTTATGTACCCCTCTTTACTGGCTAGACTCTGTGCTCTCCAAGACAGGAGTTGTGTTTTATTTTTCTTAGATTGGCAGAACCTGGCACGGTACCTGGTTTGTCAGGGTCTCTCAGAGGTTGAGAGGTCCTCTTTCATTTCTGGTGACTCTGATATCAATTAAAAAACAAATGGCAAGACAAGGCTATTAAAATCATGATTTACTTCAAATGGTAAATAGAATGAGCTAACACCTTCCCCACACTTGCACAAAAATGAAACATGCTCATACTATTTACAAGATAATTACAGATCTATCCAAAAAAATATTCTTTGAAGAATCTTCTTTCAATTCCGCCAATCAATCTCTGTGTGTATAATCTCATGGAAGACGATACCAACATCAATATTTGAGTCTCTAGGGTTATGAGACAAAGGCCAAATCACCTTCTGCCATGACAGCTTTCCAATCCTGGTTGGCCCCACCTGGGCAGGATGGCATACAAAATGCACTCAGTACATGCACTGTTTACTTGGACTGCATTCTCCACGGATATCTCTTTGGCTCCCTCCTTCACCTCTTTCGGATCTTTGCTCAAATGGTTCCTCTTTTGAGTGGCCTTCCCTGACCATCCTATTTTAAATCGCGGCCCTCCCCATGCCCCTACAACACTCTAACCCCCATTTCTGTCTTGCTTTTCTCCATGTACTTATCATTATCCAATATTTCACATACTTTGCTCGTTTATTTGTTTGTTGTCCATTTCTAGAATGTGAGCTTTGTGAGGGCATGGAGTTTTGATCATAGAATGAAGGTGCTTGGCTCCTAGTCTGATACTTACATTCGTTTGCTAGGGTTGCCGTAGCGAAAGACCCAAACTGCATGGCATACACAACAGACATTTATGTCTCACAGTCTTAGAGGCTAGAAGTCTGAGATCAAGGTGTCGGACATGTTGGTTGCTTCTGAGGGCCGTGAGGGAGAATCTGTTCTATGCCTCTTTTCTAGCTTCTGGGAGCCTCAGGAGGTTCATGGCTTGTAGATGACATTCTCCCCATGTCTTCATATCACCTTTCCTCTGTGTGTGTCTCTGTCCAAATTTCTCCTTTTTATAAGGACGTCAGTCATGTTGGATTAGGGCCACCCTAGTAAACTCATTTTAACTTGATTATCTGCAAAGGCCTTATTCCCAAATAAAGTCATGTTCACAGCTGGGGGTGAGGACTTCAACACTGTTTGAACACAATTCAACCCATGATAGTACTTAGTAAATATTGATTGAGTAAATAAATGAGGTCCCTCCCTTTACTTAGCAAGAAAATGGACGATTTGAGGGTGGAACCAATCTTGATATACCTTGGTGGACATGTGACAGGCATCTACTGAAGATGGGGTGGCCGAAGAGGAAAGCAACAGAGAGGAAGGCTCTCTGAAGCTGATGTGGCGAGACTGCTGAGTGGTCAAAGGCAGGGACTCTCTGCAGCCAGATTGGGGTGGGAGTGCCCTATGCGCTCAGCAAAGCAAAGACCAGGGTAGGACTCAGAGAGACCTGTAGGGGCCAGGACAGTGGCCAGAGGGGATGCCTGGGGAGAGATACCCAGAAGGAGAACAAGAAGGAAGATTTCGGAAGGGTCTGAGAATCCCACCAAGTTTGGCAGCCGAGAAGGCCCGATCTTCTCGTGAGCTAGAAAGATGAGGAATTTGGCTTAGTGTTCTACCTGGGTCACAGGTAAGTTGGGCACTGGGAGCTGAGTGCCTTGTGCATGGTCTTGCATGGTGCGATGATAGAATTCTGGGCCATATCACCTGCCTGTTTCTATGCTTAGATATAATATTTTCTTTTTTTCTTGGCTTCTTTTTTCTCTTGACAAAAGTTACTTTTGCACATTCCAACTTTTTTTGGCTTATCTAAGGGGAAAAGGAATTGCTGATGGTGAGGCCATCTGGGGACGGGAGGTCAAAGGCTCCACGTGGCTAGGCAGCAGCCAGCCTAGCTTGAGAGGAGAAAGATAGATAGTCAAACCCTAGAGAGGGGCAGGCCTGGTGGGCTGACCACCAAGCCTTTCCTATTCGAGAATTCAATTCACAGGATACAGAAGCAGAAGAAAATAGCTCATCCTTGACCTCCTGCTGATATAATGTCACTGGACCTAAAAAGCAGCTATACACATACAATCACACAGGCACAGACTCAATGTGCAGGCAAAGGAATATTAATTTAGTTCAAGGAGCAATTGTCGATCACCAACCAGCAGAGTCTGGACCCTGGGGATACAGAGATAAGCCAGCAACCTAGTTGCAGAGACAGATATGTTAAACAAACAAAGGAAAAGGTTTAGTGCAATAGAAACAGTGTCAAATGAAATACAGAGGCCACCTGTATTATTTTTCTAGGCTACTATTAACTAAGAACCAAAAATTGTGTGGCTTAAACAATAGACATTTATTGTCTCACTATTCTGGAGGACAGAAATCCCAAATCAAGGCGCATACTCAAAGTCCATGCTCTCTCTAATGGCTCCAGAGAGACTCTTTTTGCCTCTTCTAGTTTTTGGCATTTGCCAGCACTCTTTGGTATTCTCTGCTTGTAGGTGTCACTCCAGTCACATGGCCGTCTTCTCCCTTTGTCTTCACATTATCTTCCCTCTGTCCATGTCTGTCTTTTGTGTCCAAATTTTCTCTTTTTATGAAGGACATCCGTTATGCCAGATTAAGGCCCATCCTAATCGCTTTATTTTGATTTGATTACCTCTGCAAAGACCTTCCTTCAAATAAGGTCACATTCTGAATACTGGAGATTAGCTTCAAGGTATTTCTTGGGGAGACACAATTCCCACAACATGGCCCAGTGAGGGAGTAACTACCTCCAGTATGTGTGTATGGTGGGTGGAGGGTTAAGGAAGGTTTCCCAGGATGACGAAGATGAAAGGAAAGGCACCTGGGCAGGCAGAATAGAAGACAAGAAGGCATAAGATAAAGACTCGGGATCCTGGAAAAGAAGGAAGTGACACCTCTTGGGAAGTTACTATATCAGATGTTACATAGATACCGTCATTTCATTGAATCCTCACCGCATTGCCATCACTACCCCATTTGACAGATGAAAACTGATGTGTGGTGACAGGAAGTGACTGGCCAAAGGTCAGACCATAGTGTGACCCCATAGTGGAGACAAGAACCCACACACACTGGATGTGCACCCTACATCCAGTGACTTACCTAAAAAATGGCACAAAGACAAAGATAGCTCTCAGGCTGTGACTTACAGGTGAAAGAATGTTTTAGGGTGGGACTTTCTCTAAGGAGTACCCGATATCATGGCATGTAGATGGGAACCCACTCCACTGTGGAAATGCTCCTGGATCCAGCATCACAGGAAAGCCTTCGGCTGACTGCTGAATCTCCAGGGAAATCCGATGACTTCCTGGAGACTTATGGATCGAGGCAACAACCATGGCGACGGGGCTGAGTGATCACACCCCATCATGGAACGTGACTCAGTCTATATCCCTGGGTAGGGCAAGCCCTGCTCCTGATGAAAAAACTATCTATCTGTGTGTCCATAGACTTAAGGAAAACAGGTAGCAACCAGGAGGTCCTGATCGTCCTGCTTCTGTGCCTTTGCCCAGGTGCTCACCCTCACCTGCTGCTTGTTCAATACTTGGTGAATTGCACTTAAAAGTTTTAGCTCCCACAAGATGTAGCGGAATAATTTCTACCTTTGGAGGTGGAATACTGTGCTTGAGCTTGGGTCCTTCCACGTACTGTGTAATCTTGGCTATGTCAGGTCTGACTCTCAATTTCCCCATCTAGACATTGGCATAATAGAACCTAACTCACAGGATTGTAGTGGTTACTGAGTAAGACTGCAGACACATTTTGTTAACATTAAAGTGCTATGTACATGTATGCAAGCTATGAGGACCCGTCCTGAGTTAAATCAGATTATCTCCTCCGTAATTCTCTCTCTCTCAAACAAGACCCTCTAAAACAGGGGTCTACAAGCTCTGGCCCATGGGCCAAATCTGTCCTGTTGTCTGTTTTTGTACAGCCCATGAACTGAGAATGACTTACATTTTTAAATGGTTGGGGGAAAAAATTTAAAAAAGAGTAATATTTCATGATGTAAAATTTCATGAAATTCAAATTTCTGTGTCCACAAATAAAGCCTTATCAGAACATGGCTTGGAATATGGCCATGCCTATTTGTCTGTGGCTGCTTTCACAGAGGTGAGCAGCTGTGACAGAGACTGCATGGTCGGCAAAGCCCAAATTATTTATCATCTGATCTTTTACGTAAAAAGTTTGCTGACCCCTGCTTTAGAATAACAAAATTGAGCAAATAAAAACCCTGAGCTAAGCCTCAATCCTGAAGCATTCAAATCGGCTACAGTCCCTAAACCTTTGGGCCCCTGCGCCATTCATACAGATCTGATGTCCAAGAGTCTGTGAGCGTCAGCCTGAATTTCTCATGGCTTGGGTCAGGTTGACACGGGAGCCCCCCTCCCCTCCTGCTCTGAGAGATCGAAGAGGATGGCCTGGCCTTCAGGAGAGCTGCAGCTGTCTGAGACCAGAAGCTGTCTGAGACCAGAGCCATACAGATCCCATCCTGCCTGCTGCACATTAGGCACTAAACTGGCCTCACATCAGCGGGTAGAGTGCTTTGCCTGGACAGGTCTCCATTTAGATCTAATCACCTTTTTATATCTATGTCACTCTCTGAATTCTCTCCCAACCCAGAGCTTTTCCCAATGATTGAAAAGAGCTAAACTAACAAACGGCATTATCTCCTCTGAATGGCCTCAGTTTATCACCTGAACAAGGCCAGAAGCTTCCACCCTGAGCTTTTCTTTGTTGTAGCAACAGGTGCTCAGGAAGAGGGTGGGGGCGGGCGAGGGGGAGGATGGGTTTAAACACCAGAATGGGGCCAGAGGAGGAAAGCTGTGGAATGCTCTTTGGGGGAGATTTTTAGAAATGGACTCAGATCAGCATCACTACCCCAGAACAGGCTGGGACAGAATCCTTGCAGGACTCCTGGGTGGCAGGTGACATTATAATCTTTCAAGGTTCTGAAAAATGTTCTATGACAGACCTGAGAGCTTTATAAAAAATGAGAGTCCTAAAGAATTTTCTTAAAATATTCTCAGGGAAAAAAGATGCCAAGGGAAGATTTCTTTTTCTCCATACTTTTTAGTTCTGTATGTAAATATCCCTATGGCTCGAGCCAGTTTAGAGACCACATTGTCTGCCTAGTCTAATTTGACAAGGGCCCAGGAGGGGTCCATACTTCCTGAATGCTGTTTTTTTTAGAGGTATTAAAATATTTAAACATACTGCAAAATTTAATATTGAGAAATCTGGAATTAAAGTTCAAAAGAAGCAGTACATTGTCGAGAAGGGGTTGGCAAACTTTTTCTGGAAAAAGCGAGCTAGCAAATAGTATAGGGTTGAAAGCCATGATGTTTCAGCTGCCACTATTGGACTCTGTTGTCGTAGTGCAAAAGTAGTCACAGATAATATGTAAACGAATGATCATGGCTGTGTTCCAATAAAACTTTATTTACAAAAACAGGTGGTGGGCCAGATTTGGCCATGGGTTGTAGTTTGCTGGTCCCTGGTGTGGAGTCTTAGCATTCTCTGCTTTTTTCCTGTCAGGTGCTAAAGCGCAGGGAATGTGTCAATTTATGACAGGAGGAGACTTAACGGGCCTAATGTGAACTGAAGTTATGAGTGAGTATAACACAGCAGAAGAGGGGCAGGAGATCAAGAGTTCTGGTGAAATGGTGGTCAGCAGCGGAAGGGGGAGTAGCCAGGCAGGGATGAGCTAGGTCTGCAGGGCATCTGAATACAGATGCTGAGGTTGGGGTGAGCAATAGGTTAAGACATCTAGCTCCTTGTGCTGCCTAGGACCTTAAACAACCTAACTCTTCCAGGCTCCACAAGGTTCATGTCTAGTATCGTTCCTGCTCTTTTGGTCATCTCTGAGTCTCTTGGGATTTCTGTCTCCTTTATCCTATCTACATTCTTCTTACAAACTCCCAACCTCTGCTCTCGCAAAATTGCTCAAAGCTCTCCTGTAATAACCCTGCCTCCATGGTACCTTCTCAGCCTCTTGACATTCAGAATGAATTAGTCTCCTCCTCTATGCTTCCCTGGTCCTACATGGTATATACCTCTACCAGGTGTGGATTTCATCATAGTGCAAGTTATATTTAGGGTTTCCCCATTGCTCGACTGTGAGCTTTTCGTGTGTATGTTTTACTTATTTAGTGGCTAGTGAGGGAAAAATTCTTGGTAAAGAAAGAAATAGGTGCAAGGAGTTAGTTCAGAACTTCTCAATCTAGTGCTATCTTGCATGGCTTTCCAATTGTTTCATTTATGATGTCTTCTGTCCCAAAGAGATACCCATTTGAACAGGGGCAAGATTGTAGTATACCACTTACAAGTGCATTGTATTATAGGTAGGATATTATAGGTTGTACAGGTACAAGTGGCAATATTTCCATAACCGGTCCAGGCTAGGAGGGGATTTGTTCATTTCTGTAAGCAAAGCAAGGGGGAGCAGAGTGTAGCTGGCCTCAGGGACACCTGGGAATGGGCAAAAGAAAAGGAGACAGGACTTACTGCCCCCCCATCTTGGTTTCTGCCTCTCTTTTTGAGGATGCCAGAAACCTCCAAGTTTCACACCTGCCATTGTTACTCCAAGGTGGGACTGCCTTTTTTCCTGAGGTCTAATTCAAAAAATCTTGGGGAAACATGGCCTACCTTGGACCATTTGCCCAGCCTGTGATCAGGGAGGCAGATTTTCATCATTGGTGGCTTTAAGTAGAATCTAATAGTCTTGGGATAGGAGGAAGACACCCCCTAAAGGAAGAGGGGTGCATCTTGTAGAAATAGGGAGAAGGTGTGCCAGGCAGACAGAATGAGATGCCACTTCCCTTCCTCAGTGCTCGGACCGGAACTGGGCGGTAACACACGTGGACCGATGTGAGCCACTTTCCTTCTCAGGTACTGCCTCTCACCCTTTACTCAAAATTTATCTCCAGCCTGAGCACGTCAAAAACTTTCCAGAGTAAACGTATGCCCTCCCCCTGATGGATTAAGAGCTCAACTTTTTTATAGACTTTAGAGAAATGCTGCCATCAACTTTCCTCTTCCTTCCTAGTCTTTAAGTGTTGTATAAATGAATCCCAACCATCTATCATTCATTCAACATGCATTTGTCCAACATTTTCAGAAAAATTAATAAACTTTATTTTTTTTAGAGCAGTTTTAGGTTCATAGCAAAACTGAGCAGAAAATACAGTCCCCGTCCAGCACTTATTTTTCATAAACTTTTATTGACTTTATCTCATTTTTTTCCTACTCAACAACTCTGTGAGGTAGAAATGCATTTCTGCCTGCACTTTTCAGATAAGAAATCTGAGGCCAAGAAAGGTAAAGGGGCCTGACCAAGACCTCGCAGCTTCTGAGGGGCCGATCTGGGTGTTACTGTGTGTTTTTTGGGGCACTTTCAAAGAGCAGAAAGTTTCGTGGCAGGAAGGGCTGACTCTTTAATGGCAGAATTCTCCATACCATTTTAGGTGTTGGGAGAAATAGTATGGATCTTGAAAGGTTTTCAAAAACCCTGAATTCAGCAAACAGATGAGATTCTGTCTGCCCGAATCCATTCTAGTCATCCACCTAATGTCTCCATTGTGTTCCTGGAAATGAGTCTGGCAGTTCAGTTACCTGGTGGGGGTCTCCTATGTGGCCTCTCCTCAACATGAAGGCAGACACTCTGACCCCTCATTGCCCATTTTATTGGCACCAAATGTCAAAGTTCTTGGCGCCGAGTTACCAGGGATGGGGCGTGGGGGTGGGGTGGCTGGCAGGGTTCGCCAGATGCTTCCAGTTTGTCTCTTGCAGGACTAGTTCTCATGCCCAGAGTAGTCTCATGGCTCAGCCCATGAGGCCCACAGGGCTACAATTCCAGTTTCTTCTTTCTTTGGCTTCAGTACTTCCCAGCTCTGGTCTCTTGGGGTTAGGGTGTATATGGCTGGGAAGTGGAGACTGGGGCAAGGGAGGGGGCAGTTGAGTGGAGAGGGTGGTTGGTAATATTTTCCAGTTCTTTCTTAAGTGTCTGCCTTCCCTTAATGGATACGGAAGTGAGCCAGCCGACTGACTGCTCTGACTGCAAGATTGGTTACTGCTTACATCATCTGGGCAGCCAGACTGGGCACGGGGTGGGGGGAGGTGGGGGAGAAACTGAGTAGGGATTAATCCGGCCCTGAGTGAATTGACAGACAAAGGCAGTGGTGATCAGGTAACCTTTTTCCCAAGCACAGGCCTTGGGGAGGTGGAAGGAGCCAGACAGTCACATTAGTGCATGCATGGGGTGCTTCGCGGCTGCTCTGCCCTCACCAAGGTTTCAGTTCCCTTCTGTTCCACCCTGTGCCACTGCATCCTACGAGCTTCGCTGAGAACCTGGAGCGTCCAGGCGTGTACTGGTAGAGGAGTGGTACAGGAAGACAGAAGACTAAGAGCCCTTTGGGCTCTCCTTTCCAGGGGGGTCATCACATGTATAGGCTGACTTTTGCTGCATGATAAACCACCCCCAAAATTAGTGTTTTATGATACCATTTCTTTACTGCTGCTTCTACGTTTGCAGAAAAGCTGGTCGTTCTGCCGAATCTGAATGGGCTCTGTGGAACTCCACTGGGCTGGCTCATGCGTTTGTGGCCTGGCCAGTGGTGTCAGCTGGCTGGCCAGTGATGGCCTGGACAACCGGAGCCTTTCTCCACACGCTCTCTCATCCTCTCCCGAGCTAACATGAGCTTATTCATGTGCAAGGGCAGGCTTCCAAGAAAGTAGAGGCAGCATACAAAGCCTCTTGAGGCCCAGGCTTGGAACACATGTGAAATCACTTCTGGACATTTTCTACTGGCCAAAGCAAGTTACGAAGCCAGCCTGGATTGAAGGGGTGGGGGAAGGGTCTCCACCCCTTGATGAGAGAAGCAGCGGGGAATAGTGATTTTGCCCTCCGCTTGAGACACGTGCGCCCTTATTACTTACATAAGGCTGATGGTGCTCTGCTATTGCTTTTATCACAGACTGCTAGGCAGGGTAGAATAGATGTGAATTTTGACAGTGCTGGCTGGGTGGGAAGAAGTCTGGAGAAAACTTCACAGAGAAGGGAGTCTTTAAGGACAAATAATATTTCCACAGGAGCAGAAACACACACCTGTTTCTCCTCCTTTTCTGTTCTGTTCCTCTTGCCACAGTCTGGCCCTGGGCCCATTAGCTACTACCTGGTCCATTTGTACGGATTCCAACCATGGCCGGGTGGACAATCATCTCTGCTCCCTGCATCAGGAGACAAGAAAAGCTCCAGCCAGCCCTTCTGGTGCTTAAAAAAAGGGAGGTTCCTTGACTTATGTTTTTGCCAAAGTGTGGCATTTCTCACCTATCTTCTTTTCTTGAGCTCATTCCCTATTTCTGTATCTTTCTCCCACGGTGATTCCTAAAGGGTATAGATCATTGGACATCAGCAAGAAAAAAGATAAGTAAAAATTGCTTTCATTCCATTGCCAGTGAAAGCAAATTCATTTCTCATATTCTGTGGTGGGATCATGCAGACTATCCCATGCACTGGCGCGTGGATTCCATGGACAGCACTTAGCCCAGTGCTGGGCATGGTATAGGTGGGTCAATCAGTGGGTCAATCAGAGGGCGGCAGGAGAAGTAGCAATTGTTGTAACTATTGTATCTAATGAGACCTGGAGATGGCAACAGTACATGACCTTACTGTCTTAGTAGAATTTGCTGGCATGCTTTACCAGTACCATGATTAAAAACAAACAAATAAATAAGCTATTTTCTGTTTTAGCACATGCTTCGGGAACTCCCTTCCCTTGAGACCAAAACAAAACAAAACAATCTAAAAACCAAACCAAACCAAACCAAACCAAACCAAACCAAACGAAACCTCAGCCTGGAGTGGGTCCTCCCCTGGTGAAATCTGCCCTTGGCCAGGACCACTCCATCTGCAAAGAAGTGGGTGGTGCCCTTGAATCCTGGTTTGTCTTTTCTCTGCCTCTGCTCTGCCCGTGAACTTCCCAAGGGTCTTGTGCTTTTCTTGAGTGCTGATAATGGAGTGGGATGGGGTCTTTGGTGGAGCTTCTGGACGATGTGGCCAAGAACGGGTGTGAGAGATGGGAGGGAGCCAGGCAGCCGCAGCTACCTCTGTTCACACATGGATGTCAGACCTCCTTCCTCTCTTCTCTTCCTGACACAAGCAGCGTCTAAGTCTGAAATCTTTGGTTGCAAGGAGCAGAACTATAACTCTAATTAATGTAGACAAATGACACATTTATTCCAGAACTGGGCAGGGCACTGAGGTGCCTCCTTGTAGAAATGAAGGAAGAGCTGCAGGAATCAGAACCCCTTCTCATCCCCATTTGCCCTTCTCAGAGCTTTTCTCTACTAGTTAATTCTGACCATTTTCCAGAGGCTTTCATCTCCTCATGGGTACACGGCCACCAGCAGTCCCTGCTTAGCAACCTCTACGATGTTTTTAGCTCCATCCCAAGGAAGGAATCTGAGTTTCCCTACTTAGGTTATGAGCTGCTGCTGACAGTACATGGACCACTGAGCTTCGTGGGCCCTTGGTCATGTGTCCACCCTTCTAAGTAGAGCTTCAGGTTCTGTTACCAGAAGAAAGAGGATGAGACTGTTTGCTGAACAGACAACAACCAATAAGTTCTCTCACAGACTCAAAACCTCAGGCGATATCCTCATTTTTTTTTTTCTTTCATTTTTGGCAGAGCCCATCAATGTAGTTGTTATAAACCCTTCTGGGACCGATTGATAAATGTGGCGAGAATTAGTAGTGTGTGAAATTTAGAGACCAACGACAACTACAATAAAATTTGTCTGGAAAAACTGACCGGAAGAAGTGGACATCCCAGCCACGTTTAGGTAATGGGAATAGATGCTTTGGTGCTCTGGGGTGAGGAAGTGATTCCTTGTTCATATCTCTGCTTGGAAGACAGCTAGAGATAATAGTGAGATGAGAATGTGGAAGGTGTGTGAACAGCAGGTGCTTAAGGGGAGTGGGGAGATGGGGTGGGGGGAGGGGGGATTGGGGAACTATCGTGTTACCTAATCTAGGACTTTGGCGCTTGCGAATTTCTGGTATTTTGGTTCAACCAACAATAGGGTCACTATGACCCCATGCAGGGCCCTAACCATCCTTTCTACTGACAGGGGAGGGCGACCCCATAAGACCCAGCCTCAAAACCTTGGGGAATTCTGCTTCCCAGAAAGGTGGCAGAGTGAGTCTTGGGGTCTATTCTGTACCGATGAGGGGGCCCAGGGCTCAGAGGACAGATATGGGGTTGGATGAATTAGAGGGTTCATGTCCTGGGTCTGGGGACAGGGCTGGACTCAGAGCCATCACAGCTCTCTGGGACCCCAGGTCATGTATTTTGTCTTTTCTGTGCTCAGTACAATGGGAAGAATGAGGCCTCTCTATCTTGAAGAGACTTTGAAAAGAACAAATAATGATAAATAAACCATCAGAAATAACAAATAAATAACAACTAGTAATTTACCAAACTACACAAAATGATCTAATTCCGAAGCAGAAAAGAAAAGGAAAGGCAAGGGAGGTGGGCAATGCAGGAAGCACGTAAGTGTGTGCTGCAGACGGGTGAAAGGAACCAAGATTTGTTAGCAGGAGAGACCACCTCTGCCCGCTTCCCCCTTCTCTCAAAGAAGTTTGCTTCTCCCTCCCAGGTAACCAAAGCGAGTGTGTGTGTGTGTGGGGCAGGGGGTGGGGGGTGGTCTGTCCACGTGGCTCCTTCACTCTGACTTGTGAGGATTGGTTGAGGAATTGTTCTCAGGGGTGTGAACTGCTTGCTACCTCCTAGTCTATGAGACCTCTCTGTGCACAGCTTAAGGCACAATCAACAATAATAACATAAAACCCAATTACCAAAGGAAATAAAACTATGTCAGTCACTTGCCAAATGCTCGTGAGCCACAGAGGTGGGCATCTGACTCCTGAAGGGCCTTGTAACCTGAGAGGTCATTCTTGGGTGTTGCATGTTTCACCCTGAGCAGAGGCTGTCTCGACAACGTACAGAGAAGCCATGGATTCATAGTAATTTGCATTTGTAGTGTGTGTGTGTGTGTGTGTGTGTGTGTGTGTGTGTGTGAATGTATCTGTGTGCTTGCATGTGATGCTAGGCCAGCCTAGGTGGACATACTTCCAAACACAGGGACCTGCCCTGGCAGCAAGGTGATATACGTGTCGGTGTGAGTCTGACCTGACCCAGAGTCCATTCCCAAGGCCTCTGGGGGCCTGTCACCTGCAGGGCTCATTATAGAGGAGACCAGGTGCTTGGAGCGTCCCCAAAGTGATACAGAGTGCACTGTCATGTGTTTAAAAAATATCCCTGCGAGAGATATAAATAAAGACTCCAAGCCCAAGGCCAGGGTTTTAGAAAGCCATCCTTAAACACAGGATAATTTATAGCCACTGCTCTCCTGTCCCGTGGATGACTCAGCTCTCCTAGCCCAAGCAGGCCCAGCCTGCTCCAGTAACCTTTGTGTTTGGCTCAAAGGGAAGAGCTAAACCTGCTCCAAGGAGCCCAGTGAGCTAACCACCAGGCTGCCTGACTGTTCCTGCCGTGCTTTCCTTCTCTCTTCTTTTGGGCAAATTCCAACAACGATGTGAATGACCAGAGCCAGGAAGCTGAGAAACAGGACACTTGGGTCTTCCCAGCTGGTGGGCCTTTGAAAACCTATTAAGCTGATTCCCTGGTACCTCTGGGATCCGCTGGGTTCTGCTACCCACAAAATCAGCCCATCATCATCCAGCCACTGTGCTTGCCCCTGGGAGGCGGCCAGCTCAGAGCACCAATCTGCTTAAAGCTAGAGGTTGCTCTCAGAGACTCTCGAGCCCCACAGAAAGGCTAGAAATAAGAGTACTTTTCCCTTTCCCTTTAAAAAATAATTTACCCGAGGCAAGCGCCAAACGAGGACTGTGAAGCGGGGCAGATGGTGATACGCTTAAACGCTGTGGTAAATTTGCGGTGGGAGGCGGTCAGAAATGAGCAGGGCTGGTTTTTAAATTCTGTCTCCCCCGCACTGCCAACCCCTCTTCTTTCATTATATTTTTAGCAGACTCTCTGGCCGACCACGTCTAAAGAGACAAATGGTAGTACAGAGAGTGCTTATCGAAACCAAAGGATGTTTCTTTTTATTCTTTTTCCCTTAAAAACCTTCCAGGAGTGTGGAAAGGACTGGAAGAGCTTGGAGGTCTTTTTAGCCACATGCCTCATCCCGGCTTGGAGCTCAAGAACGTTTTTTATGCCAAGGCCCATGTGCCTGACCGTCCAAGCGTAAGGAAAACAAAAACAAAAACAAAAACACAAACTTTATTCAGGGCTATTTTAAAAACAGTTTATTTCTTTGATTACATTGCCAAACAGCCCTGAATCAAGTTTTTCTCTGCTCTAGCAGATGAATGTGTGCAATGGGCCTAATTTTAACACAGGTCCCTGCACATTATAGGTGTTCAATAATTGTCGAATAGATGGATACATTCCTTAAGTCTGTAACTGTCTTTATCCAACACGCATTTATTAAGGCTCTGTGTGTGTGTGCTTCTGCGAGTGGGGTCCACAAAGGGGCTGTTAAAGACCTAAGTGAGAAGGAACTAGCTGAGGTTTGGACGTGGAGTGAGGCCCAGGGCACCCCACCCTTGATCTCTGGGCAGGGCAGTGGTCTTAGTGCCCATTGCTGCCCTGGGCAGGATTTATTGCTAAATTATATTGTCCAGCAGAGGCACTGGGCCAGGCCCCCAGGGACTCATTGCTACACAGAGGACATTTGTGATAAGAAAGGTTTTCTTTTTTTCGTGTATGATAAATAAATACCTTTTAGAGCGAAGCAACTTTCTTCTATGAAGGAAATTTTGTCAGCCAATTAAAAACACACAAAAGACACACACCCCAAAGCTACACAAACTGACTTCATAAATGATAGAAAACTACATAACGGAAAGCACAGAATTCCGGCCTGGCTTCGCTGGAAACTCACGCGCTTCCTTCAGACCCTGTAGCTCAGTCACTTGAAGTCTCTGCCTTCTGTCCCTGCTTCTTCTTTCCGGTCTTTTTGTCCGGGAGTTGTTTCCCACTCACATTAGTTCCTAGAGGCCCCTGCTCTTTTAGTCACCCGCTTTTCACATTAGCGAAATGAGAAAGGTTGTTGCAATTCATTCATTCGCATGGATTGATCAGCACATATAAACTGATCAGCGCATATAGATTGATCAGCACATATGGATTGATTAGACGCATGTAAATTGATGAGACCTCTACATTTTATGGGAAGGAAATAGACTCATGGTGAAGAGACTCCCAAGATCGTGCGGCTATTGAATAGCAGCCACTTAACCCCTTAGACTGATTGAGAATTGATCTATAATAATTGTCGAATAAGAGCTACAGGAAAAATTCCACAGTCTGCCAGTTAGGAAACTTGAGGTGGCCCTGAGGCCGAATCAGGACAATCTTCCTGCCCTTTTGATAGCCGATCACTCTACTTGGATCAATATTGTTTGGTTTTGCTTCCAGTGGTTTCTTCTACTCCATTTGGGATACACACATTGTGTTTAGAATTCTTAGACCTGGCTGGATCCTCCAATGTCATCTGCTCTCTGAAATTCTCAGCCACTAGCCAGAAGAGTCTCAGCCTGGCAGTCCTGGTTCTGAAGGATATGAGGACTCTTTGGTAAGAAGACAATTGAATTTCTGGTTTCTTTTCCAGAGAGAGAGACAGAGAGAGAGAGACAGAGAGAGAGAGAGAGAGAGAGAAAAAGAGAGAGAGAGAGAGAGAGAGAGAGAATGAATCCACTTCTGTTACATTTGCAAAGTTAATTCTGGAAGCTCTCATTGTTCACACTCACCCTGAGCATCTGCAGTTCTTGGTTAAACATACCAAAGAAAAGGACACCATTTTGAGTGCAACCGTGGACTCATGGAGACAAAAATGTACAGACCTTCTGTTTCATGGGTTAGAGTTGGGAGGAAGACAAATACACATGAGAATCTGTTGCTCAAACGAAAGGGACTGTGTGTATGCACGTGGATGATGAGATGGCCTTTAGCCAAAAGCAACACAGCTCTGACCTGATGGACTTGTAAGATGGGCTGCTCACGTGTATCCCAGCCTACGCCAAGGGCACGGGGACCTGTACACATGACTACCCTGGGAAAGAAAGATCTGTAGTCTCTGGAGAAAATCCAGATGAGTGCAGAAGGAGAGAAGAAGGTAAAGAGCAGAGAAGGAGCGGCCCACCTTGCAAATCTCACATCCACGCCCCCTCCTGGCCTCCCCACCCCCCACATCAGAAGAGCCAAGGGCATGGGGCAGACCCGAGCCAGCTGCTTCTGTGGCCTGTTTATACCCTGTAACCAGAGCCTGTTCTTGCCGTGGCTGCCTAACAGCTGCGGAGATAAGGGGATGGGCCTTCGCTTCCAGATATTGGATGACTTGCGCTGGTGTCCATCTCGGGGGCAGCTTATTCTGACCATTTTCCCAAGCCTGGGGGTGAGAGCGGGAAAAGGTGGAGCTGGCTACCAGCTACTGCTCAGTGGCAGAGGGTGATCTTCCCCAATCCAGGGTGAAGCTCAGAGTCCTGTGCTGAACTTGCTTGTATGCTGTCTCCAAACCCCCGTCTCCCAATGCGGTTGCTTTCTGCAGGGTCAGAGGAGGTGAGAGAGGAGTTCTGCATGTTTCATTAGTTTGTTTTCTTCCCTCTTTATCTTGGTCATCACAGAAACAGAAAAGAACACGTAGTGAAGTTCTAGGTCAGGCTGAATTCTAGATTCTTTTGCCAAACGCATTTTTCAGGCCAGAGCACGTCTTGCCTCTGCCCCATCTGGACCTCTCCTCAGAGGTCAGCCTCATCTTCCTTCCCATCTCGGTCCCCTCAGCTCTCTGAGGCCATTGCAGGGACCTCCCTCCCCACAGCCTAGTCGAGAAGGCTGGGGTAGTGAGCCCCTCATGCCAGGGTCTGGTGATGCTGAAAACTCTTTAAACCACACTCATCACACTGGTCTCTCGGTGAGCTGCGTTCTGACCCCCATATATCCCTCCGCCCTCCAGCCTTTCTGTCTTCTCTCCCGTTAGTCGCCCTTTCAGTAACTTCCTCGGACTCTGCCAGTGAGAGCACTCCGTGTTCTGGTTCTCAGTGTTCACACTTGTCAGGTGTGAGATTTGCAGATGGTTAACATGTTCTTTCCTTTGGTCTCCTGCTTTCTTGCTGCTTTGGTGGTGGTGAGCGGGTGGGGGGAGGGGGAAGCAGATTGAGCTCACCCTGGAGCTCAGCCACTGGCATGGTCATGACCTGGGACACTTGGGCTGCCTGCCAAAAGGCTCTCTACTGTCCTGGCCTGTCCTGCCTCTGATGGCTACGTTGGCAGGGGTGGGGATGGAGCTCACGGGGTTGGCCGAGTTTGTTCAATGGCTATCTCAGAAAGGGAAAGGTGAGGGTAAGACTTTAGGGTATGGGAAAAACAACAACAGAAAAAATAGGGCATTTAGACTTAAAGGGATCTAAGTTCAAGTCCACACATGGCCAGTGACCAGCTGTGGGACCTCAGATAGTCTGCTAGTCGTTTAAGTTGGAGATGGTGATACTTCACACTTCTTGGGGTAGATGTCAGGATCAGAGGAGATAATGGAAGAGAAGATCCTTGGGAAATTGTTTTTTTAGTGTCTGGCTCATAGTCGGTGTCAGCAATATTGTCTGCACGAATGAATAAAAGAAAGAAAAACCTACATCAAAATATAAAGCTTCTGCATAGCAAAAGAAACCATCAACAAAATGAAAAGACAACCCATGGCATGAAAGAAAAGATTTGAAAATCATATGTTGGATAAGGGGTTAATATCCAAAAAAATATAAAGAACTCATAAAACCCAAGAACAACAACAACTTCCCGCCAAAACAATTAGATTAAAGATGGACAGAGGAGCTGAATAGACACTTTTCCAAAGAAGATACACAACAAATGGCCAACAGGTACATGAAATGATGCTCAATATCACTGATCATCAGGAAAATGCAAATCAAAACCACAAGGAGATATCAGCTGACATCTGTTAGAATGGCTGTCATCAAAAGGACAGGCAATAAGTATTGACAAAGATCTGGAGAAAGGTCACTGTTCGTGGGAATGTAAATTTGAACAGCCGCTACAGAAAATAGTATGGAAGTTCCTCAAAAAATTAAAAAATAGAACATATGATCGAGCGATCCCACTCTGGTTATATAGCTAAAGGAAATGAAAAGAGGATATCAAAGAGATATCTACACTCTTGTGTTTATTGCAGCATCGTTCACAATATTCAAGATATGAAAACAACTTAAGTGATGTTAACAAATAAATAGATAGAGAACTATGGTGTAAATATATTAAAATATTATTCGACCACGAGAAAGAAGGAAATCCTGCCATGGGTGACAGTATGAATGGACCTAGAGGGCATTATGCTTAGTGAGATAAGACAGACAAAGACAAATATTGTGTGATATCACTTATGTGTGGAATCTAAAAAAGCTGAACTGGTAGAAACAGAGAGTAGAATGGTGGTGGGGGGTGAGGTAAAGGCGAGATGTTATTAAAGTGTACAATGAAAGATGAATGAGAGATGAATAAATTTTGGAGCTCTAATGCACAGCATGGTGATTATAGTAAAAAATGCTGTATCATGTACTTCAAAGCTGCTAAGAGAGTAAATCTTAAATATTCTCACTCTAAAAAAGGAATAATAATTATGTGACATGATAGAGCTATTATACTACGGTGGTAATCATAATGCAATATATGTGTATCAAATCAACATGTTGCACGCCTCAAACATATACAACAGTTATAGTTCGATAAAAAATCTCTAATGGAAGGAAGGAAGAAGGGAGGGAAGGAAGGAAGGAAGGAAGGAAGGAAGGAAGGAATCTTGTCCCTCCTTTAGGATTCCTCCTATAGCTCACTGTAAAATAATTTAAAGAGGTAGAGAGATTGAGGAAGGAAGGAAGGAAGGAAGGAAGGAAGGAAAGAAAGAAGGAAGGAAGTGAGGGTGGGAGGGTGAGTGGAGCTTTCTGGGATTCCTACTTGTCCAAGTATTGAAATCTGAAGCAAACTGGACTGAGAGTGTGCAGAACTTGTAGGTTCTGGCCCCGAGATTTGTTGCGTCTCAACTCTGCAACTGGGTACTCACTGACAAGGAGTTTTCTTCTTTTTCTCTTTCCTTCTCCTTTGTGGAATCTAAGGGAGCAGAGAGAGCACCTATTAATAACTGTTGGTTTATGTTCCAGAGGGCTTTCCGGCAAGGGAGGGCCGCCTCTGCTACCAAGTTTTACTGTTCCCCACTGTCCTCTCTCTATGCTCCAATCTCATTGTTTCCCCTCTGTTCTGGAGCTTTTCTGCCCCCTCCCTTTTCGAGGCATTTGCAGTGTCTCCCTGTACCTGGAACACTTTCCGATGCACGTCATCTCCAGGACTCTGCCACTTTCCAGCTGAGTGACCCAGGTAGGTCACTGAACCCCTCTGAGTTTCAATTTCTTTATCTGGTAAAAGAGAAACTAGACACAACCTTTGGCTTCTTGGGTGAACTAAATGGGATCGGGTAAGGGAAGCACCGAGCCCAAGGCCTGGGTCAGAGTTCTTGCACAGGTGATGGCAGCTTCTATTATTTTTGTTAATTAGAATAGCTCCTTCCTCTCTCTGTTTTGAGGAGCTGTCACCCTCCGTTTTCTTTTGGCTCCAACAAAGACTGGCTTTAACCAATTCCTTCCCTGTCACCAAAGATAAGCCCATCATCTTTCACCCTACCTGCCTGCATATTTGTTTTACTAAAGATGGGAGAAGTTAAATAGATTTTAGGACTTTACAAAGTTCTACAAGCACATACCTGCATAATAACTTCTCTGCTGTGATAATAGCTAGAAGCTCTGTTGAGTTCTTGCCTCCTGCTTGAATTCTTCTTTTTTCAGCAAAAAGATGTTTACTTACTAACCGAAGGGTTGATCTTAATTAAACCAATACTTTGAAATAGTTGCCTATAAAACGTTTGTGATAAAGGTAATTGAACACAGTAATAAAAACCAAAAAAAAAAAAAAAGGAATGTGGAGGTTTGAACGGAGCTCGTTTATTCTCACAGCTAAGTGCCATCAAAAGTGAGGATGAAATTTTTATGCTGCTTTTTCATAAATCTGAATACAGGTGACATTTTCATTATGCATTTCACCATCAACGTTCCATCTCCCACTTTTCTTGTTATTGTATTTCCCTTTCCCATCCCATTCCTGAAGCCGAACCAAAGCACTTGTCTGTAAGGTTGCAGATCTGAGTGTTTCTGCCATCAGCTGTAGTTTCTTCAAATTTCACACCCACAGGAAAGCCATATTGTTTTCAAAATGCTTTCAGTTTTGGTGGCGAGGCCTTCGTCATTAGCAGAGATGGCATGAGCGAGTTTGGTGATTGCACTCACGTTTCACCGAGCCATCCCCACTCCTGCTGCTTTCATGTGTTCAGCGAAGCCTATGCTCTCTACCAGCGGCCACCTTTCTCCCAGGTGCTGAATGGTGGCCATGGCGGATACAGGCTTTCAGCGTGGGCAGAGCAGGGTCTATCTAGCTCAGGGAGTGGACGCCGGGAGGCCAATGGAAGGTGTGCCCTCTCGCTTGAATTCTTAATAGTGGAGTTCGCAAAACTCCAGCCCCCCTAATTCTGACAATTTCCATCTCCTGGATGGCTTTCCCTTATCAAAAGTAGCCCCCGAGATGCAATCAAGGAAAAACTTGCGAGATGCACCACACCAGCCATGAGCTTTGACCCTGGGGGTGGGGCTGAGGAAGCGAGAAGAATTTCCTTAGTGGTTCTCACAATTTCAGTGTGCAGAAAATCACTAGGGTGCTTTGTAAAAAGTGCCACTCGTTAGCTCCCTCCCTGCATTGGTGATGATTCAATAGGTCGTGGGAGGGGCTCAGGAATTTAAGCTTTAACAAGCACCTGAGGTAGGTGGCCTAGGGTGCCCCACCCACCATTGTAAATGCCTGAAAATATCTTTTGCTTGTCCTGTGGTAACTGTGTCACTCCAGGTCGTCCTCTGCATCACGGCCAATCTGAGTTGATCTGCTCAAACACAACACTTAAGTACTTTTCGGTGGTTAACGACAGGACCAAACAAGCTCGAGTTGGGTGAGGTTAGCTGTTTCTTCTCATTCCTGACACCGAGTTCTAATGAAAGCAAGTCTCAGACCAGATTCACACCTACAGTTCTCAAATAAGCATTCACGGCCAAACAGGCATGACTGCACTTCTGCTCTGTTAGCTTAAATAAGTTCTTACAGATGCTCTGGCTTCTCATGGAAAGTTTACTCAAGGCAGAAATCACACAGTTCCAAAGGCAGGCTCCCGTTATGCTGATAGTCAACATCAGGCCATTGGAAATCCTCTTGACTTGGAAGCCCTTCTGGGTGCAGGCCCAGTCTCCCTGGGTGCTCACATCTTCTCATGCAAGGTGGGGACTGTTTCTAAATTAGCCAATCTATATATTGTGAATTTCTAAATTCACAAAAAAAAACACCTTTCTCCATCACCCTTCATGGTAATAAAGAAGTCACTCATTTCACCAGTAAAAACCCAGTTTTGATCAGGAAATTAAGTTTTAGATGTGCTCAAAGTCTTGATACTTGAAGGACTTGGCGTGCCTGACCCTGGAATTATGACTCCTGAGTCCCTGGGGGACAAAGCAGAAGCCACCCTCCGCAAGACTTTCTCTGAGCCCACCACTTACTCCGTTCTTCCCTTCCTGTTCTGCTCCCCCATTTCCTTACTGGTCCTTCTGGGGGGCACTTCCATAATAAATCTCTTCCTAAGAACCCTTTTCTCAGGGTCTGCTTCTGGGGCACCTGGTCCCAGAGAGCTGGCTATGCATTTCTGCAGGCGGGTGGTTCTCGGATCTGAAGGCAAATCCAAATCGCCAGAGGAGCTTGTGAAAATGCAGATTTCAAGGTCACATCCTAGGGACTGTGGATCAGTAGGGTGGGGCCCTGGAATCTGCAGTTTAGCGAGCTCTCTGGAATTCCTGCTGGAATCTGCAGTTTAGCGAGCTCTCTGGACTTCCTGCTGTCCGTGGCCCTTGGGCCTCATTTTGAGAACCATGGCTGCAGACCCTCTGGAGACACTAGTTCCACCAGAAACAGGTTGACTGCCAGCTCTGGCTCCTGCAGCCCCGCCCGGCCCTGACATCTGCTGACCCCCCAACTCCAAGTGGCTTGGCTTCAACTAGGAACAAATTGCTGCTGCCTACAGTCCAACTGGCACTCCCCTGGTGTCAGGCTGATCCTCTGGGCCTAGGGCACTCGCTCAGCTCCAGTCCAGCCCGGGCGCTTTTTGGAGAGACCCACATGGTCGAACATGCGCCAATCATGAGACCTCTCTTTGGCTCCCATTCTTCTGTTCTTCTTTCTGGCACTTGCCCAAGTTGCCCAGTAATCATTTCCTGGTTACTGAGTCACATACACACATGCACGCGTGTGCGCGTGCGCGCGCGCGCACAGACACACACACACAGGCACACACACGTTCTTTATCTCAGACACACACACACACACACACACACACATGTTCTTTATCTCAGCTCTCAGTGGCATAGGGTGGGACAGAACACTGAAATCAAGCCATTTTTGGCAGTAAATCTAGTAGTTACACATGCAAGTATTATTGTCCCACTTCCTGGGTTGAGTCCGAGCTCTATCCCTTACTAACTGTGTGTTTTTGGGCAAGTTCTTTAACTGCTCGGCGCCTTACGTTTTTCCATTTGAAAAATGGAAATAATAAGAGTAACTACCTCTAAGAGTTTATTTGTTGCTGATACATGAAATGCCTGGCACATAGTGAGTGTTCAGTAAGCATTAATTTATTATGCAGAAAGAACAAACTCCCCCAATTTCCAACTAGACAAGTCGCCAGGAGATTACGGAATGGTATTTGTACCCTCAGGGCAGTGAGGGCGGATCACTCAAGGGCCCTTAGACTCTGTCTAACTTCTCGTTAGCCCTGCGTGTGCTCCGCGGGATGGCACTGGGGAAGTGGGTGGGGACGGGGAGGGGAGAAGTGGGTGGAAACAAGTCGAACAAATGTTTTGTAGCTTCGCTTGATTCTGTTTTGACTGTTGACAGACACATAGAAATTCTGACTGTAAGGACACACACGCACACACAGAGACACACACACACATACACATTGTTAGACACATGCACACACACATAAACATTCTTACACACACACAAGCACACTCTCACACAGACATGCTCATGCTCACGTTCACACACACACCCTTGCACACATCCTCACACTCACATGCTCTCAAATATCTCTACCCTCTCACACACATTTGTCACATGCTCACACACATTTTCACATACAAGTGCTCACACATGCTCACAGTCACACACACACACACACAACTTCTCTGGAGTCAAGATTAAAGAGGCCTTTATTGACAGGGATGGGGGTGGCAGGAGGGAGGAGCAGGAGGAATTCAACAAACGTTATGGGCCTACTCTGTGCGAGGCCTGAGGAGGTGACGGGCAAACTAAATGTGATTCCTGTGTTTTCTGAGTGAGGCAACCATGGGGAAAAGCAGTCCTATCACAGAGCCAAAGAACTGAGCCTGTGCCAGGGATTCAGGCAAAACGTAGTTGGAGGTAGAATCCGCCTGGTAGACAAGGCAACCAGCACCGCTGATAGAAACAGCTATGTGCCCCATACCTTTAATGAAGTATCTCATTCAACTTGCTCAACAACTAGTAGGCAACAACTATGATCTCATTTTGCAGATAAAGAAACTGAGGCTTAGTGAAGTTCAATAACTTTCTTGAGGTCCCTCAGTTTGTAGGTGTGGGCGCTGGGTGTGAACCCCGGCAGCCTGGGTGAGGATGGCGGCCTGCTCCCAGGGTCACACAGAGAGGGTGATGTTTGAGCTGAACTTTGAAGCCTGTGTGTGTGGGGGTGGGGACATGGGAGGAGGAGAAAAGGCACAGAAGGAGATGTGAATGGCATGTTCCAGCAAAGGGAAGGCAGCCAAGGTGAGCGGGGGTCAGATCTGGGAATGACTTGAATGCCTGTTTAGGGAGTTTGGCTTCTGTTTTTCCCTGTGGGCACTCGGGAGAGCAGAGGTCTGGAGGAGGAGAATGATTTGTATTTTAGGAGGATGATTCTGATAGGATGGATGGGAAGGGTCAGAGATTAGAGAAGGAAAGCCTGCTTAGGAAGCTATTATAATGATGTGGTTTATGTGAGAGGGACGGGGCCTTCATAAGTCCAGTGGCAGAAGGTTGAGGCCACTGTGGGGGTCCAGGGAGCAGGGCTTTCTGACTGATGGCAGAAGGTGGCCTTGGGAGAGGAGAAAGGGAGAGACCAAGTTTGACAGGGAGGTTTCTAGTGAAGAAGCAGGAAAGATGGTGGGGCTGCTAATGGTTGCAAGAACACAGGAGGAGAGGACAAATGTGGGCAGGAGGCCGTGAGGAATCTGGTGTGGATGTGCTCATTTGGAAGGGGGCTCAGGGGGCGAGCATGGGAGACACTCAGCCTCAGAAAGCTCTGCTGGGCAGGCGTGTGGGGCAGTGCCCTGAGGAGAATGCCCACGTGGGAGGCTGGGATTGCTGCCAGCACTGGCCACCAGCGAGGTCAGGCAGAGAGTGTTCCACTGGGAAAGAATGGTCAGTGTGTGTGCGCGTTCTGTGACTGCCCTTTCCTGTCCCCTCCCTCCTAGAAACCAGCTCCCCCCATCAGGGCTTGCTGTTTTCCACTGATCTCCTTTCTATGGTCACTGACAAGGCCCAAGCTCCTGTTTCTAACTCAAGTTCTCGCCACGTCTTCTCTGGATTGCGAGAAACCAGTGGCCTATGTGGGTAAACCCACCTCTCAAGGCTGAATGACTGTGACTGAGCCAGAGCTGGGAACCACTGTGACAAAGAAAAGAGGTGATAGCATGGGATAAGATCTATGGCCTTGCCGTGGATCAAGGTCTCCACTCTGCCAAGCACTGGGCAAAGGCCGGGGTACAAAGATGATTGCTACCTAGTCCTGGTCTTCAAGGGCGTCAGAGACCGGCAAGAAAAAGCTGCATGCACACACCCTGAGATGTTCAGGGTGTACAGTTGTAATTGGCACACCTGTGGTAGGACCAGAGAAAAGGGACTGATTGAGTCTTTCTGGGAGTGTCATGGAGCACTGCCCTGAAGAAGGAACTTTTGCACTGGTCCTGGAATGGTGAGCAGGGTTTTCTAGCCAGACAGGAGCCAAGGATAGGGATGGTGTGCAGGATGGAGAGGGCATTCTCAGCAAAGGGAACTACACGAAGGCAGTCACAGGCAGGTGGAAGCAGTAGCCAGTAAGAACACGTGGTTTGGTGCAGACTACAGGGGAGCAGATGGGCAGGTGTGGCAGGAAGTGAACCTGCACAGGTAGCTTGGGACTGAACTATGAAGGACCCTGTGGCTTATGAGAGTTTTGAGTACCTCTTGAAACATTGCACAATAGAATTTTCTGTCATGGTGCAAATGTTCTGTATCTGCACTGTCCAGTTTGATAGCCACTAGCCACGTGTGACTATTGAGCACTTGAAATGTGGCTTGTGTGGCTAAGAAATTGATTTTTTTTACTCTGCCTTATTTATATTTCAACTTAAATAGCCACATGTGGCTAGTGGCTACTATATGGGACAATGCATCCCTACACAGTGGAAAGCTATTTAAACCGGGAACATAGGGACCAGTACGGGAATGTGGTGGATGTAGTGACAAGCATATAACCAACAACTTGTCTAGCACAGTGTATAAGGTCATTCAAAAATGATATAGTCAGAAAGTTTCTAAAACTAGCATTTTTTCATGCTTCTACCACAGTGATAACTTGCATATACACCTCTGAGCACTGTAATGTTCGGGAAGCCATTTGCTCCTCGCAACAATTTTGTGAGTTGAGCAGAGGTCATCTGCTCCTTTTTTTTTTTTTTTTTTTAGGCAAGCTGAGGTTCTGGAAGATTATGTGACTTTCCTTCTTCCCTTTCTTTCTCCCTCCTGCTCCTCCTCTTTTCTTTCCTTCCTTCCTTC
>NW_006431920.1:11934747-11939346 GCF_000325575.1 Pteropus alecto | reverse complement strand
CTTCCCTTCCTCTCTTCCTTCCTTCCTTCCTTCCTTCCTTCCTTCCTTCCTTCCTTCCTTCCTTCCTTTGTCCCTTCTTTCCTTTGTTCCTTCCTCCCTTCTTTCCTCTTCTTGCCCTACTCCTGTTTTCTGGGATCAATTCAAATCCAAGCTCCCCGTACTCAAGCCCTTGGCTCAGGCTCTCCTCTCAGAGGTTCAGAGAGGCTTGGAAACTACCGGGGCTTCAGCTGGAAGAAGAAACCAGATCTCAGCGCTGCATAGAATTTTAGCGGATTTTGACTGGAAGATCCTGAGAGATCGCATAGCTGCACATCCACTCATTTTACAGATCTGGAAACAGGCCAGAGACTTACCCAAGATCCTCCCCGCCCCATCAGTCCAGGGATAATCTGGAATTCTGCTCTTCATGAGGTGAACTAATCCAAATAAAAGCACAGTGCTTAACACAGCAGGTGCATGGTAAATGTAAGAATGAAATGACACGGAGAAGGGAGTGGATAAAAGTCCTCTGTGAGAGTGAACAAAACATTTCCATATGTCTCTGTGACAAGTCCTTGCCTTCAGAATCCTGGCTCTCTTCACCTGTTGCTGTTCCTCTGGGTTTTATTTGCACAGATGATATCGAGGGAACTCCAAATGATTAAAGACATCCCAAGAAAGGCAGCCCTTGGGAAGAGGGACCGAGGGAAAAATCTCAGTGGAAACTTTGTTTTTCCATTTCTGCACCAGAGGCAGAGAATTTGGGCAAAGGCAGCCAGTGCTCACTCGGAGTGGCTTAGAGCCTCTGTGGGTCAACCCACTTCAAGTGATTGCGTTCAATTCTGTAGATGTTTGTGCCAGGAACTACCTAGGTCTGAAGAGTTCATCATAACTATTATGACTGCTCCATGGTCCAGGGAGCTCATTGTCATGTGTATCATAAAGGCAGGCTTCCTGAGCAGGGAGGCCTGGACCAAATTCATTAATCCAAACTCTTAATGGGGGTACCCCGTAACCTTTAACAAAGTATCTACATCAGGGAGAAAAGAACAAAAAAATTACATGAGAGAAAGAAAACAGTTCATGTATGTTAAATGCTTTCTCTGCGACAGGAGTTTGGCCCTCGGATCACTCTCTCCTGCTTCCTGTTTATGATATTGATGAAGTCATTTGACATAGTAGCAGGAATCGGCCTAAGACACAAACATTCCAGAGAATGGGAGATAAGTTCCACAAGGATTTAAAGATCTACTACATCAAGTATATGTGTAGGGGTCCGGTGGTTTGGAGCATACAAAATACCCCTGCTAAGGTAAATGACAAGTTGTTGCATCTGGACCCTCTACCATTTACCACTACTGCCGGCTCACTTTGGGCTCCTCATGCCAATGGTCTGGCAGCCAAAGAAAGGAGTTACTATGCCGGTGGGGGTAATAGGCCCTGATTGATGTGAGAAACTATGGTGGCTTCTGTACAAAGAAGGGCATGGAAGAGTATATCTAGAATTTACTGGATTCGTTGGGCATCGCTTCCTGCTTCCTTGCTCAGTGATACTCGTGAATGACCAATTTCACCATTCAAGGCCAAACAAGGGCGAGGCAACTAAAGATGCAGGTTTTTCTCTGAGACTCCTTTGATGTCCCACCAAGAAAACAACCTAGGTGCTGGGTGAGAGGGAGGAAATCTAGAAAGGGTGGTGGAGAAAGGAGATGATGAATATTAATTATGGCTTCAAGACATCTACAGTAGTAGGGGCTATAGCTGGTTTCACAAACCCTCTTCAATTAAGTCTTTGGGAAGATTGTGGCTGACCACTAACCTGAAGGAGACTCTGTGACCGAGTCAACTTAAGAGAGGGAGGACATGAGCAGACCTGAGTGGTGAAGGGGGCAGACTATATTAGTTACTTCTTGAGCATCACTTCGTATCTTCTTGGGCTCAATCCTTCCAGCTACTGCAGTAGGGACCACTCCCACAGGCTGATTCATTTCACAAAGATGTAACCTGTCAATGCCTTACCTCGTGCCCATTGCGTATCTCTCGATAACTTGATTTTCTGATGGTACGATATGGAATATACATGGGAAACCTCTAGGCACCCCCACATATGCAGCCTGAAAGTGTAGAGCAATTAACATCCCTGGGTTGGGGCAGCCCTTCACCAATGGGGCATGGGAGCTGATCGATAAAAACTCTTCCCTTCTCTTCCCTCGGGTAGACAATCCGCATGGATACAATTGATACAATTCATAAGGGTTTCAGATGGATGCAGGATCAAGCATACAGTTCCCTTAGCAGTGGCCAAATTGATAACACATCTTAGTATTGTATCTCCCTTCTTCCTTGTTTCAATCCCCCTGTTCCTTACTCCTGATCCTGAGATCACATTCCTTAATAAATGACTCACACATAAGTTTTTGTCTAGGGCTCTGCTTTCTCTGGGAAACCCAGGCTAAGAAAGATTCCCAGGTTTTCAGATTAGTTACTTAATCTCTTTAAGTACCACCCCCCGCCCCCCAGCCCCAGCATGATATTCCCTGAAGCACTTTGAATCCTGAAGTTAGAACAAAATAGGGCTCCACTAGCAAAGAAGAGAGGGTGAAATGGTTGTTACTAGGTGGATCAGCCGGGATCCTCAGGGTATGGAAGAGATGATACACTCAGAAGGAATGCTTAAAAAGAGTTTAGCAAAAGAACTACACGGTGTAGACAGACAAGGTTGAGGAAAATCAAAATGTGAATAGCAGCAGTGAAAGGCTGCTCCCATCTCTAGGTGTGATAGTCAAAGAGCTATCAGAGATAGTTGTCTGACAACTGCTATGGTTTTGCTAGAGGAATTCGGCCACTATTACACTTGAAGCCTGAAAAAGAGGGAGTCATGGGGATGACTACCTTCCCTTTCCTACTGATACCTTCCATTGGCTGAGTGCAACCAGAAGCCAGAGGACAAGGACATCTGAATTATCCGGTCCATATAGGTCAACCTCCTGGGACACAGAGCATGTTGGAAAAGTGTGGAGAATGGACCTAGATAGTCTAGTGGGAAAAAAGCATCCACCCAGTAACTTCATTTAAAACATATGACTATAGTAACACACACAGCTGACATGGACAAATTTGGGAACACAACTCACTCTTGACAAGCAAACGACTCAATTAGCGAGAACAGAAGTGTATTAGGGCATGAGACCTTGGTCCAGTGGCCATGAGCAATCAGTGTGTTGTGGGCTTTTCTGGTTTACTTTTTAGTGAAAATGAAAGGCATTGGTTGAGTGTGTATGTCCATTAAAGAAGGAGGGTTAAGAGAGCTTTTCTATCTTACCTCCTTCTTTCCTGGGGTAGATAAGAAGCAGAAGAGTTTCTGTTAAATGCAATTTAATATTGTTTATTAAGTACTTCCTCTGTATTTATTACTCAGAATTAGATGCTATAAGGAAAAGCAGAAGAAGGATAAGATATGGTCTCAAGCCTCCTGTAGTTTAGATTCTAAGTTGGGAGATAGATTCCATACATGAAACAGAATAATAAAAAGTGGAAAAAATTGAAATGCTAAAATATGGGATCCAGATGAACCACAAGGAGTTTGACTAAGGAGGTACCACATCCAAGTCTGTGGTTTCTGTAGGGTGCTTAGGGGGCTCCCATCTGGGTGGGACTAGGTTAAATCCCTTATGCGTGAGTTTGCAGACCAGGGTGTGTCTAATCAAAATTGGGCAATGGGACTAAAGAATGTATCATACTTGGACTTCCAATTTCCTTCTTTTTGGGTGGAGTCCTCTTGGATTTCCTTGTCTTTAAAACTGTATCTCTTGTAGGCTCATGTTGGGTTTCTCAGAGTCCAAACTCTGAGATGCGATAGGGGTGATAAGCTAGAACAGACATTTGGGGATCCTTTGCTCTTTGTAGATATTGCATGTGTTTGGAGCGGAAGACGAAAGCCACTTGCAAGCCTGCGTCAGTGGTGTTTCTTTCTGGGGATGGTGGGAGTGGGTAAGAGGTCCAGTGTCTTCACCAGCCCTGCTCACTCTACAGAGCTAAGGGGAAATTGAAGTGTTAAACTCATTCATTCACCCTCAAGGGTTAGAGCAGAATTTCATAAGTGTGTTCTGTTGGGACACAAAAGTCCAGAAAGAGGTAAAAAAAAAATTCCATGAAATAAGAGTTTCCTTTGCTGAATAAATTTAGGAAATATTTTAAACAAAGTTAAGGAAAGTTCTTCACTGCAAGGTCTCTCAGAGTTGTTAGTATGATGCTGTGTATTATGAAATTCCTACGAGGGGCTACCGATTGCATACAGCAATTCCCAAACTTATTTGACCAAAGAACTCCCCCTTTTTTTATGCATATCCAAGAGTATCTCTTAGAATGCTGGCATTCTGAGGAATAGTTTCAGAAATGCTTAAAATGTGGGGAATTTGCCTTTTCAAAGGGGACCCCACGAGAGAGAATGAGGTTTGACGCTACGGGATTTCTGCTAATGCATAATATTTCAGGGCGATTGGTGGAATTCTCCCAGCATTCATGGAACTTCCTCTTTTCTTCACTGGGCTCGGGGGGTGGGGGGATGATGTTGAGAGAGAGCTTTAGATGAGGGAGCAGGTAGCAGGGAGAGTTCCTGCT
>NW_006431920.1:11934503-11934735 GCF_000325575.1 Pteropus alecto | reverse complement strand
GAAAAAATAAGCCAGAATAAGAGATTTTGGAATTTCTTACATAAAGGGCTGAAAGAACAAGGGCAGGGGGAATGTGGGGCTTCTGAGATGGTGGGATTTGGGAGATCCTGAGATGGAGAGAAGTTTCACTTTTCCAGCCCCCGGCCAACAGTGCGTGTTTTATAATTCCCCACTCCCTCTCTAGGGAGCAGGAGAGAGGCTGAAGCAGCAAGGATCTTTTTTTAGAATATAT
>NW_006431920.1:11880797-11934470 GCF_000325575.1 Pteropus alecto | reverse complement strand
TTAGGGTTTCTAATTCACAGAATTATCTGGCCAACTGTAGCTCAGGTCTGTGAAGAAAGAAACCCCCCAGCATATTTGAAATGCTGGAGTATTTTTCTCAAGGCCTCAGTGTAATCACCATGAGAAATGGACAAGAACAATTAGCTTTGGCTTAAAAATAAGAAGATACAGAGATCACAGAAACCCCCAAGACTGGATCTCAGGATTAAATGTATTAAGTTGAGCCATAAAAAATTGTCCCTTTTCCTAGGTCAGAAATGGTTGAATATTAGCAATTTTATATAGGTCAGCCAAAGCTGGCAAATATTTATGGGAGAGCCAGGGAGAAAAGAGTAGAGGGGGGAGAGAGAGAGAGAATGAAAAAAAATGAAAACGAATCGCGGGGGTGTTGCTAGGAAGCTAGTCTTGCTTGTAACAGAAATAGTCTCCCTGCTGATAAAGAAGTAGAAGAGGAAAGCTCTCTTGGGCAAATTTCCAAGGGGCGAACAACAAGATTAGAAATCTACAACAGGTCTAGACTCAAGGAGATAAAGCTGGAGGTTGTGGGGACAGGCTCTTAAGATTAGGTGTGGAAAATACTGGGTGCGCTGTTAATCTCTGCAAGCAAGGCATTGGGACCTGGGTTTGATAGTGAATTAAGTCACAAGCATTAAGTAACTTAGACATGGGAAAGGGTCGAATATAAGAGTCAATATTATTAGGAGAAATCGAACTCAACCTCTTGGGTGGTGGGTTCTTCCTTACTCTTTGGCTTTTTCCATTTGTCTTCTCATTATCCCTAAAATCCAAAGTGGTGGTTGGTAGGGTGAGACTGGGAGGGGGATATATAGAGAGACACGGTTAACATAGGGGAGCGTGTGCAGCTCTGGGGAGTGACATTAAGAGTCTCCATTCCCTTCACCTCAGCTAGTCCTTTTGGAGGGTGAATACAGTTGTAATAATAAGTATTCTAATTTCCCAAGTACTTTACAATTTATAAAACAGCCCCCAGATAGTTTCTCATATATTTTGATTTTCAAACAACCTATTAAAAAGGTATTGCAATTGTTATTTTTCAGGTCAGGAAATTATGGCTCAGAGAGCAAATTCCCCAAGGATGGTAGTTGGTGGAATCAAGCTCAAATCTGTATCTTTAAATTTCAAATAGAATATTGGTTTTCTTTGATCTCTTGAAGAGTGATTAAGACCATCACCTAACCAGGATCTCTTAAGGAAAAAGCAATTGTTCAGATACTCATGGGGATCAGGAAGGTAACAGGCATGAGTAAAGCTACTTGGATATAGAACATTAGGGAATGGTGGGGACTGTGGCTCAAAACTGGTGAGACCACACCCTGCTAAAGGAAATAATCATTACTTGGCTCCAGGTGATTATTGCCAGGAAGAAGTGACAGCCTGATTATTTTTGAGAGAAGCTGGACATTTAATGAAACAAATATTTACTGAGTGTCTACTATGAATCAGGTTCCAGGGATAAAGCAGTGAATAAAATGGATAAAAAGTGTCTACATTTTTATGTGAACTTGTCCAATTTTTAAATGTTGGGAACTAATAGAAAATTTAGAAAACATTAGTCGGGCCAAACAAAACACATTTGTGGGCTCTGTTTGGCCTGTAGGCTGCCAGTCTGTGAATTCATTTCAAAGACTTTGGTGGACCATGTGTTCTACAAAGAGGGGACTCTAAAGAAATGTCCCACTAGGGCCGGGGAAGAAACTATTAGCACTTTTACTCATATTTTTAAAATCTCATCCTTTAAAAATTCTTATCTTTGTGAATGATGTATCATATATATAACTGATTCATATATAGTACATATATATCCTTATGAATGTTTCAATAAATATTACTTCTATTGACATAATAATAGATATTACCTTAATATCTTAAAAAGATATTGAAGTATTTAAATAAATATCAAAAAACATTTCAATAGAGATTAAAGTAATTTCTATTGTTATTTTAATATTTCAATATTTAAATATCTATTAATCTATGAATATCTATTACATATAAAAATATGCAATATTTTTATATTACATAAATATAAAATATTTTTATATTACACAAGAGTAGCTCAACCCAAACCATCCCCCTGCTCTCTCTGCCAGAGCCCAGTCCTATGAGTGGAAACTACAGCACTGCTGAGTGATGGGAGGAACAACTGGATTATGGGGCCAGTTCAGAGTAGACCAACATTTCAAATACCCCAGCCAAGCTGATGGGGCTGTTATGGTCGTGATTATTTTTATTTCTTATAAGGAGATGTGCTATGACTATAGCTGTGCTGGAAAACTGAAGACGGAGGGCTAAGGTAATCCTCACCCTTAAGTGTCAGGAAGGTTGTTACAGGAAGGCAGGTGATCAGACAGTCTTCAACTTTCCTGAGGACAGAACATGAGTAGGTTGATGTAAACTGCTAATAGGGGATTCGGATTACTATTACAGAAGACATTTCTGACAGTGAGCTTTGTCTGAGTCCTGTTCTAAGGCCTGGCTTGGACATTGTGCTCACCATCTGTCAGTAGAGTGGCAACGTGACATCCCAAAAAGAGCATTGAACAAGGAGCCAGGAAATGAGCACTCTGGTCCTGCAGAGACCTTTTGGTCTCCATGACCTTAAACAATGCCAGATTTGTCTTTTTCTGAATATCACTTTCCTCTCTTGAACAAAGAAGGGCATGGTCTACAGTCTCTGAGCCTTTTCCTTCTATATCTACCATTAGTCTCACGCTAAGAGTCTAAGTGTTGGAAAGTGAACACTAGGTGTTGGCAAGTCTTTTCCTGGGCCAGAAAAAGTTGTCTTTAAACCAGGTCGATGTACTAGCTGATGTAGCAAACAAATCCTAAAATGTATAATGGCTCAGACATGGTAGAAATTTATTTATTGTTCACGAAATGCATAAAATACGTTTTCCTGATTGAAAGGTCATTTTCCTCCAAATGGAGATAAATGGATCCAGGAGTTTTTCATTTTGAGGCTCTGCCATCTTCCATACATGGCTCCAAGTTGGCCATGCTCAACTAAATTTAGCTGATAGAAGGAGAAAAACATGGACCATTGAGCCTGGAATATTTTTATGGGCTATAGTGGGAAGCGTATGTATAAATTCTGCTCAAAAGCTATTGACTAGAAATCAGTCACAGGGAAATGCTTAATTACAAGGGAGACTGGGAAAAGTAGTTTAGCCATGTACCCTGGAAAAAGAAGAAATGGGTTTGTCCGATAGAAACCAATCTATGCCATAGAGAAGAGAGTTAAAAAGAGAAAAGATTGTATTGAATGAAGAAAAGTAAGACGGAGGTGAAGTTAATTATCTCCCTGTTTTTGAAGAGCTTGGAGGAGTCCTCTGCTGATGAGCTTGGCCCACAGGGAAGAGCCCTGAGCTAAGACTGAAGATGTCCTCGGTTCTAGTTTTGGTTGTGTTTTGACCTAGCTATATGACTGAATATAATTTACTTGACTATTATGCTTCAGTTTCCTCATCTGTAAGTGGTAACCAAAATACTTAATCTGATTATTTGACATGATTGTCTTAGGGGGTCAGATATAGCAACATCATGCACATTTTGAAAAAGATAAAAGAATGAGCTTAAACTGCACGTAGAAAAAATTAAGTTAGATAGGAAAAAAACCAAAACTCCCCGCATAGAGGGACAAGGGAAGATTTTAGGGAATGTGTAAGTACATTTTGAAAAATCTATGTGAAACAATTTTGAGAACAGTGAGAAAAAACCCCTCAAACTTGGGGAATGATTTGCAGGGGGAAAGTAAGACATGAGACATGGATGTAGGTCTTGGCTCTATAAGTACATTGCTGTTTGATCTTGAGCAAGTGAGTTACTTCCCTTCTTTGGTCTTCAGTGTCCCTCTTGTATGATAAAGGGATTGAACTGATTAAATTTTGCTAAAGTCTCATTCCCAAATGGTTATACTTCTGATTACATTCAATCTTGTCGGAGTGCAGGGATCTGAAGGGCTTGAAGTCCCTATGCTGATAGCTGCAGTGCTGACACATGGGCTCCAAACACATCCAGTTGCCAGGTGAACATTTCAACGTGGAAGTCCAGTAGACATCTTGGGCCTCCCATGTCTGTCCAAAGCATTATGGTTGTCTTCCCTCCCTGAACTTCTCCTCCTGTAGCCTTCCACATCTCAGGAGAAACGCAGCTAATCTGGGGAACTCCCTGGATCCCTCACTTTTACACACAACTTGCATCCCACTGACCTATCACTCTCTCTTCAAAATACACTCCAAATCTCACCCCCATCTGCCAACACCTTAGCATGAGCCTCCATCACCTCTTACCTGTAATGGGCCAACTGCTCTCCCTGATCTCACTCTTGCCCTCTTTATCATCTAGTTTTCACACAATAGAGTGAGCTCTTTATTCTTTCTTCAGTTCTAAATCTTCCAGTGACTTCTCATCACCTTTCAAATAACATCTCTAACCTCTTGTCTTGGCCTGCTGAGATTTCGGATCTAATCTCTAACCCTCTGCTGCTTTCCTGTTCACTTCCCAACTCAACTGTAGCTCTTTGGGCCAGTCTTCAGCACCCTGGGCTCGTTTCTGCCCCAGGACAGTGGTGTCTGCTGTCCCTTCTTTTCAGTTCTTCTCAACTTCCTCCCTTGCTCCATTAAGGTCTTAGCTCAAACATCTCTTCTTTGAGGGGGTCCCAGAGCCCACCTTCTCCATCCTTTTCTAGCTCCTGATCCTTATTCTCCTCACCCTTATTATTTCTCCTAAAACACTTAATGCTCCCTGAAATTATTTTCTTGACTTACTTAGGTATTTTCTGTCTCTGCTAGAATGTTAACTCCATAAGTGGAAATTTTTTTTTTTGTATAATTGTGTTCCCCATGGCATATATAGTAAGCATTCAATAAATATTAACTGAATGAATGAATCAATCAATGAAGAGAAACTGACCCCAGGACCTCTGCAGAGACAGCGGTGGCCAGTGGCCAACACTTTTCAGCACAGGGAGGAGAGCTGGGGACTTGGGTTTTATGGTCATGGGTGAACCTGAGCCAACCTCCCCAGGCTAGAATGGTGGCACTTGAATGGGGCACAGGGCACAGGTCTCTGACATGGAAGGCCAGCTGTCTCTGCCCCTTGACCCTGGTCAGATCCTGGCTCTCCTAACTCTGTGCTAACCCTTCTTTTCTCTTTTTTAGAAGGCATTTGGCTGGCCTCTTGGGGGGTATATTTGGCTTCTTCAAGCCACTTGCTCTTGCTGTTGAGAAATGACTAAGCAGATTTTTCACCTCCCAGTGGCCAGCTGCCAGCCTGCGAGAGCTGATACCGCCAGCTCAGACCAGTTTGGGAGGACAGGTCCTTCTTATAAAAGAGCCCCCTTCCTTTGCTCTGTGTTCAGAAAAAGCACAAAGCAGACACCACTGTCACTGCCTTCTTTGGAAATGGCCTTACTCACTCACCTCTTCTTAATGGGGTTTTAGGCGAGTCCACAAAAGGTAGAGGAAGGCAGACATTAATATGATTCCTACACTTGGGGCTCAATGTCCAAGTCATGCTGGAAGTTGCAAAATGACTGATAGAGAATGTTTGGATGGTGACATAAAAATAAAGACACCATTTGCTTGCTGTGTACCAGGCACGATGCTAACCTCTCCAGGTATAGTAGCTCGTGTGAGCTTATGAGGTAAGAGTTGTGGCTTTATAGATAAGGAATTGAAGGTAAAGAGAAGTTAAGGAACTTGCCCAAGGCAACATGGCTCATAAGTGGAAGGACTGCATTTAAGCACAGATCTCTCTATTTCCAAATACTGGTGCTGGCTCATCTGGGCTACCCGCCTCCACACAACTGCACAGATTACCCCAGAAGCTGAGCACAGTGAGAACACAAAAGAAAATCCAAGTAATTTTTCCAAATTTCTCTGCCACCCTCCTCTTAGTTCACACAGAAAGACACCTGCCAACTTCGGTGGGAAGTTAATAGGTTTAATGTAGAGAATTGGTTTAGACATGAACCAAATTCAGGAACTACTGGGTATCAGTAAAGTTAGAATCATTAATGGGTTAATCGATTCCAAATCTTCAAGAGAGGGATATATCATGCTGCCATTTCTAAATTTAATTGACCAGGGGACACTTTTTCTCTCTGGGAGTATCTTAGGGGTCTAGAGTTTCAAGAACACTCTGGAAATTGATGAGCTGTACTAATACGCTCACTGATGCTTCAGCCTTCTTCTTTCCATCTCCACTTTCCTCATCTAAAGTTTATCCATCCATCCATCCATCCATCCATCCATCCATGCATCCATCCATCCTTCCTTCCTTCCTTCCATTGAACACTTACCATGTTCCAGGCACGATGCAACGTGATCTCTCCCACGTCACATTATCCATTCTCACCACAACCCCATTTTGTAGATAAAGAAGTGGAGAATCAGCAGGACACAGGTGGACAGGGAGAGGGCTGACATTTAAACCCAAATTTCCCAGGCCAGATTTACTGATTTTCCTTCCATACTTTAGGGTTTCTTCCTTCAGTTGCTCCTTCAAATCTTGGGCATTTGTCATAATCCCAACTCAAACCCCGCTTCCTTCAGAAGGCCATGTTTCTTCTTCCCTACCTGCCCTGTGTGTAGTGATCTCTCCCTCTCCTAAACTCCCTTCAAAGTCACCATCTCTACTGGAATTTGGCACCCACTTTATCACATTGCACTTGACATATATCACCTCCTTAGACTGGCCCATCAAATTTATGAGGAAGACACTGTTAGACTCATTTCGTAGATGAGAAAAACTGACACATGGTGAAGTTCAGTCACTTGCCCAAAGTGATGAAGCCAGATCTCAGGACCCACATTCCTCTTACTACTCTGTGCTGCCTCTACCTAGTTCAACCCCTAGTTTCATAGTTGGGGGAAGTGAGGTCAAAATGGAGAAGGGACTAGCCCCAAGTCACACAGCTTGTGACAGTGCTTGGACCACCTGTAAAGCCTCAATGCCAGAAAACTTTTCTCCCCAACAGGCTGCCTCCCCAGGTTTAATGCTGGTCCCGGGCATAGCTGCCAGTCAGCTCCTGTTACCTGGGTACTTTGGAAATTGTACCTTGTAGCCACAGAGGCAGCAAGAGACCGGTAGCTCGCTCCCTGAGGAATAGCCAAGGAAGGTCAGCCTACTAGCCTGCAAACCCAGCACCTAAAATAAACCAGGCAACGGGCCCAAAAGAAACCACACAGCCTTCCAACAGCCCAAGGCCAGATGCGCCTTCAAACTCCCAGGTTCCCTTGGCACAATGCCAAGCTCAGCACTTAGTGGTTGCTGCTTCTTCCTTCTATTTTAAAGGAGATGAGTTTCTATCCTCTGGATCTAGAGTTTGGGGCTGGCAGGGATTGAGGAAACTAAGATCTAGGAGACCCTTGGAGCATACGGGGAGGGGGAAGGAATAGTCTTCAGATTGTTGGTTTATCAGAATCATTGGGAGAACTCTTAAAAATGACTCAGGTTTCATCCCAAACCCACAGAACCAGAATCTCTAGGGACAGAGCCAGGGACTCTATTGCAACATGTTTCTCAGGCAGGTCTCTCTGGTCCAGGTTTGTGAACGACCACCCCCCTCTCCCCCATACGCTTTATATTTGCGGTGCACTTAATTTCCATCTCCTATTCTCAACTCTCACTAGTGCACAAATTTTTTCGTTTGTGAAATTAACATTTTAAATTGTCCATGTCCATAGCATTGTGGGTTGATGTGATAAAAACACTTAGCGTTTCTGTTGCCTTTTTAAATGAGGATTTCAAGTTTTCCCTTTAAATTGAAGTTGAGAAAAGTTCTGTTCTACAAGAACAGGTTTAAGTCCCTAGAGATGTCAGTTTTGAGGAAATTGGTCAGTTAAGAAGTCTGTCACCCAGGCCCTGTGTATCCAACGCAGTCTGTAAAAGTTAGAGGTTGCCAGAGTAACTGCAGCTATGAGGAGACTCTCCATTGTATTTAAATTTCTTGAAACACCCTTGCCGGCAGCTGGCAATACCTATTGAAAGAGGAGAGTTTCTTATTTAAGAAGAGGTTGTAAAGATATTTTCCTCAGCTTTGAAAGAGTCAGGGCTTTGAGTTGGGTAGAGAGATGACTCTTGTTTTCTCTTCTTGCCCAAGGTGAAGACAAGGGACTCAGCTGGAATGGGGGACTTTCCTAGCTCATCAGAAGTCTAGAGAGAAACAACAGACTAAGGTTCTTTCTTTAGCAAGCTGAAGCACGAGTGGCACTATCTAAGAGCCACACTACCCCTGGGAGACCCTGGATGGGCATTGATATCAAGCCGATCTGAACTCCTGGGCTGAATGAAATTCTAGATGCATGTTTTCACCTGGGAAGGACTTGCTTCCATTACAGGGATTCTGGGAGGTAGTTAGCAGCACCCTTTTTTGCACGGTGGGGCAATGGAAAGAAAGGGGGAGAGGACTCATGTCAGTCAAATACCAACCACAACGTCAGGCATCGTATGAGGTACAGGGAAATAAAAACACGAAGACAGAATTTCTACATGCAAGGAGTTGGTTGTCTAAAGGAAGCTTGTCTCCAGAGGAGTCGAGGAGTTGTGATTTTGTTTGCTGACTGGATCGTTGTGATGGACTGTGTCTGCCATGGGCGTGTGTGTTTGCGGGGACGGATGCCACTTGCTATGTCTGAATCTAGATAAACCTACCACAATCCCCAGGGAGCTGTGTGTGCCCTGTGGCCTGGCCCAGGAAAAACCTCCAAAGATAGTGCTGTTCATGCTGCCCAAGATGGATGAGCTGTCTAGAGAAACAAGATGTGGGAAGTAAGCCTGGATAGAAGTCATGGCCATTTCAGGGTAAGGCAATCGGCCCTTATGTAAGCTCAGAGAAGTTTCTCTTTTTACCCTTCATCGGAGCCCTGGTGACAGTCCTGGGCCTTAGCAATACATAAAGCAGACTGAATTTTTCTTGGGGATTCCTCTAGTGTGAACACTTTAGCCCTTTTAGAGATTCCTTCTCTGGGGCCCCCTTGTCTTTGAACAAGTCCCTTTTTCAGAGAGAAAAACTGTCAGACAAATAAATTATACTCAAGATAACTTCAAGCATGTTTAGAAAGATTTCTATTTAAAAAGAAGAGCTTAGAGAAAGAGAAAGCAATGCTTAATCCAAAATGATGAATGTTGGAGATTTAGACATGGGGGGATTCATTAGGTCAGAGGTTGGCAAATATCTGTAAAAGTCCAGATAGTGAATATTTTCAGCCTTGAGGGTCATGCAGTCTCTGTTACAACTATACAGCTTTGCCATTGTTCTGAAAAAGTAGCCACAAATAATAACAGTGATTGGGAATGCTGTGACTAATAAAACTTAATTTGCGGACACTGAAATTAGAATTTTACATAAATTTTACATATAATAAAATATTATTTTCCTTTGCAACTTTTTCAACCACTTAAAAATGTAAAAGAAAATCTCAGCTCATGGTTTGTACTCAAAACAGAATTTGGCCCAGGAACTAATTCATCACCTGTCACAACCTCAGATGAGATGCACTGTGCCTGAGTGAGATTACTCTGCTTAGAGAGTCTCTTTGTATAGTCTGGCCATTCATCCATTTATTCAGTCAAATACTTATTAAGTACCTACTAAGTACTCAGGGCTATTCTGGCTACCGGGGATTCAGAAATGAACAAGGCCAAGTGCCTTGTTGGCTTGCATTTCCCTGGCCATGGCGAGAAGTTTTAGGGTCTGGAGGCAAGAATTTGGGTTTTGGTCTCAGCCCTCGTTTCCCTGGACTTGGCTCTTTTAGTCACAGTCTCGAGGTCTAGGTGCATTTGCAGGGCTGAGCAGAGGAGCCCAAGCACGGGTGCTCCAGCAATCAGCGGCAGGGAGCCACGTGGCGTGCCTGGATCCAATGCCCGGGGAAAGCTTTAGTGTTCTAAATTTCCAACGAAACAGTCCAGCCAAAAAAACAAAAATGAATAAAATAGCTTAAAACCTAAGACCTTTCGGGCTCAGTGTACTCTGGCAAAGCATTCCAGTGGGGTTCTGGGATGGTGTTCAAGAGCCGTGGCTTCTCTTGGACTTTCCCATGGCCTATTTCAAGACAACCGCTGCTCTGCAGATGTTCCCCCAGGACCGGGTCATGGCAAAGGCCTTCGCAACGGCAGCTAACACTGCTGCCAGGGCTGCAAGGTCAGCGCTCACGTGGGCATTGGTAATGGCCCTTGTCCCCCAGCTCTTGCTTATTCCAGGCAGGTGATTGAGAAACTTTGTGAATTCCTCCTCTAAAACTAAGAAATTCCCTCCATGATTCAGGGGAACACGTATGGCTGTGTTAAGACGGGAGAGGTGCTATACAGTGAGTAGGAAATTGCTCCCAGCCCATGGGCCCTCATGATTTATAGGACATCTGCTCCGCCTTCAGCCCCATGGGCTGCATGCTGCGAGTAGGGCTTGGGGAATGAGCCTGGAGAGAAGACGACAGGAAGATAAGGGATACGGTATGGTTTTTGCTTCTAAATCCTTATAATCTGGCTGGGTGGGAACTTATGTGGAACAGAAAATCCCAGGCAATAACCCCTTTGTTCCTTCCTAAAACCCAAACTGGCTTCATCGCCCATGAGCTATGGGACTTCGATGTCCCCCATGTCCCTCATGTAGACAGTGAGTGACATCATTACATGATTATATGATTGCAAAAGGATTTTTCCTATTGTCAGAGTCTAAGTTTTGAAACATTCTGCCTTCCTCCCCGCCCCGCCCCCCGCCCCCTCGGGCTCTCCTATCTTTTCTGCATCCATCCCATTTCTTTTCTATTCTTCTGCCTCTCTACTCCAATCTGGCTTAGAGATGTTCAATATTTGCCTGAAGCTCACCTGGGAGTCCCATCCTAGGCCACGTTTCCAGGAAACTGGGGCAGAAAACATGAAATGAGGAGGGACAGGAGGGACATGGCCCCTGGCCTGCTAGATTTTTCATTAGAATCCTCCTCTGTCTACTGCCCTGTCCCCAGCCAGATTTCTCTTTGTAAGTATGAATGTAGATGAGTAGTTATTTTCAAGGCTTGAGAATATATATTACATGTTACACTTTCACTCATTCAGTAATTTGTTGTGTGCCTATTACCACCAAGCACAATGCCAGGGATAGAGGAGTGGATAGAGTAGACCCAGAATACTCCTAGAGAGTGCCTTCTATGTTAGAAGGTCAGCTCTCTAACACCTTCATTTTGTGGTTGAGGATTTTGACGCTCAAAGTGGGACTGTGACTTATCTAAAACGAGTCAAGGGCAGAGAAAGTACAGGAACACAGACCTGTTAACCTAAGCAAGACTAGACTTCCTCATAACCAGACAGCAGAAATTGTATTTCCATACATTAGCTTAGCATTCGAAATGTATAGAGGATGTCTGGTCTTCGTCTTCATCGTGAGAGGGGGCAGACATAATAATTATTTGTATAATTATAAATAGCCTCCATATGGTTGTTCATTTTTTTTTCAGATGAATAAACTGAAGCTCAGGAAGTTAAGTATTTGAATAAAATTCAGATGGTTAGAGGAGGCAGAGCTGCAAGAACTTGGGTTCTGATCACCTGCAACACAAATATTCCCACTTGCACCAGCCGCCCACCCTCCTCTCTCTTCAGTGGCTCCTTATCAGCCCCTGGTCAAAGAAGAGTGAGAAGAACCCAAGCCATCTCAGCAGCACGCTGCAGTACTGTCAGAATGCAAGAAAGTGGCAGGAACTCAGAGACAATTAGGGAAGGACAATGAAAATTTAGGGAAGAATGGGAGCACAGAGAGAGGTAAGAAGTACTGGTGAGATTACAGAAGAAAGAAGCATAAGACAGGCCAGGTCAGGGAGAATGGACCTTGTCAATCATTTTAACAGCTTCCGACATAAAAATCGACATACCTTGAATGGATCAAAACAGGTGTCGTGGTAAGGAGGTGATGGGACACACAATGTGGCTTGAACCACTAATAATTATGGGAGTTATAAAACCTGTCAATGATTTGATTATCTGGAGTCTGGTGATCCAGAGTGATGGACTACCTAACTTCACCTTTGAGTTCCTGCCTTCTGGTCAGATTCCTCCTCACCACGCCCTCTTTCAACTGGGAACTAGAAACAGTGGGTATGCGACATGTTCCTGGAATTCTGTTTGTGCAGGTGAAGTCCTACATTGAAGAGAGTTGGTAAAGGAGAAGGAGAAAACCTCAAGCTCTCCTGATTGTCTTTTAAATGATTTCTCCTAAGCTTTTGAGGCTACTTGTGGCATCAGAAGTTCCCGAACTGACACTACTAGTAGTTCACCCATGAGTCATCAGTTTTTAAATCCAATTTTCTATTAACTAATCAATGAACATGTAACGAGAGCTTCTGTGCAGTCATTCTTTGATCAACTGATTTAGGGCATATGGAAAGAACATACTTTTGAAACTTTTCAAGTAGCTTATGAGCCCCTTAAATCAAGACTATATATAATGTTAAGACGATATATAATTATTCACTTACTTGCTTGGTAGACTTTAGGGGCTCTGGAAATTCACCCACCACCCATTATCACCCTTTCAAGGGCTCTGTGTTATGTGGAGAGATTATGACTTTTCCATACATTTGACAAATATTTATCGAGCATAGGCTATCTGCTAGATATAGGGACGAAATAGTGTCAAAACGTTTTTGGTCTCTAACTTCAGAGAGCCCATGTTAAATGAAAGAAAAGAAGCAGTAGCCAAGAATAATAACTCAATTATGAGAAATGTTGGGAAGGGACCACAGATAGGGTGGAACCTGGGATCAGCCATGAGGCATATGAGGGTAGAAGTGGAAGAGAAACAACAATGGTTTGAAACAATAATGTGTTATCGTCTCTCACAACTCGTGGTTGATTGGGCTTTGATGGGTATTCTCACTGGAGTCTCTCTTGCAGTCGTAGTCAGGTAGCAGTTGGGACTGTAGTTATCTAAAGGCTTGACTGAACTAGATCTTCAAGATAGTTTCTTCACTTTTCTATCTGGTGCATGGACTGGGCTTTCTGGCATAGCTGGAGGTTGACTATCAACACTTTCTCTTCATATGGCTTTTCCCCATGACTAGCTTGGGCTTTCTCATAGCATGAAGGACTCAGGATATTGGACCTCTTAGATGGAGGCTGGATTTCTCCAGAGTGAGCAAGAAGGAAGGAGGAAACTGAGCAACTTGTTAGAGACTAAACCTGGATCTGGTCTAGTGTTGCTTCTGCAGTATTATGTTGATCAGAGCAGTCATAGGCCAGCCTAGAATCTAGGACATGGAGGATTAGACTCTATCGCTCCAAGGGAGAATGGCTGGTACATTCGAGGAAGAAAGAGATTGATGGTGGCTGTCTTGGAGACAAGCTAAGGCTTTGAGGTATAAAAGGCTTGATTTGTTAGTGCACCAGAAAGACAGCCAATATTGCTAGAGTGTACTGAGAGTGACACAGGAGGAGGCAGAAGTGATAGGCAGAGTGGAGTTTTATAGCTGAGCCGTGGTAGGGAATTTAGATTTTTTAAAGGTGTCATGAAAACCTTAAGTGTCCTGCTTTCCAAGGGCTGATAATCATAAAACATCACCTTTATTTATCCTTCCAATTCATCTCACTTTCTTCCAGTAGGTTATTATGTAGCCTGGTACTGGTTATCTGCTCCTGTAGATTTCAAACTTTCAGAGAGTTCCCATCTCCTCCTGGACCAGGCACTGATTTTCCATCTTGGCTTTCAAGGTCCTCCATCAAGTTGTACACTTACACATTTCTCTCACATTTGTGCCCAATCTGTCATATTGGACCCCTTGTTTCCCTTTAGAGGTGACTTTTGCCTCTTTGCTTCCATGCCTGGCCACAGGAGTCACTTTGTTCATAATACCCTCCCACGACCCCATCTCCATCTGTCAAAAATCTACCCTTCCTTTAAAACTAACCTCTGATGTCGATGTCACTTCCTCAAATTGAGTATGAACTCTCAATCCTGGGAAACTCCTAGTTCTCGCTGATTGGAAGGTGCAGCTATATCTGTATTTCCCTAACCATCTTTCTCACAAGTCCATCCCCTTTGACTCTAGGTCTCTGAGGACAGACAACACGACTTCTTGCTTCTTCTGTCCCACAGCCCCACGCCTTGAGCACAGCCATCATTCAGTGATGCTTGTAGAATTAAATAGTGGTTTCTCTGGGACACCAGCCTCCAGTGTCTCTTCATTTCCCATGGCAATTTCAGCTTTCAGCTCCCAGCAACCTCTGGTCCATGGCCCAAGGTTCCTGGCAGGCCTTCCCCGTAGGACCATGGAGCTGCCGTTCCCAGACAGCCAGGATTGCACAGTTCAGAGCCGGCTCCCAGGGAGATGGAGAGCTTCTGATTCTGCAGGCCCCCTGGCTCCTCTATTCTAGCTGCCTTGCACTTGTTTTCCTTGGCAGGAGGAAGTCCTCAGTCACCACTTCATCTTCCATTTATGGGCATATATGCATCTTTGTTATTCTTTTCAGAAAATGACAGTGTTCTCAGCTTAGAAAAGGAGAGGAAAAGAGTTGAGGGCCATGTAAAGCAAGAGAGGCATTTGATATAAAGCCTCCAGGGCTTCCTGCAATATTTCTGCCCACATTGGAGGATGGAAGATGCTCTTCCTGCCTCTACTGTTCTCTCATCTCTGCCTCAGCCTGTATCATTAGCTCCTCAAACTTTATTGATGGGTTATTATGGATGAAAGGGAGGCCAGGCTATGGGCAGTAAATTTGGCAAAGACTTGTTATCTAGACAGAAAACGGGCAAGGCTCCCTGTCTTGAGTCTATGTCTACATGGTCCTTGAGTTCTTCTGATACCAAAGTACTCTGTGGCCAAGAGTCAAGCTCTGTGGGTTCTGGGTTTGTCCATCAGTCAAGCTACACTTGCACACAAAGAAAGGAACAATAAGAGCAAACATTTATGTGTGCTTCCTCTAGGCCAGCCACTGTTTGAAGTATTTAAATGGTAACTCATGTAAACCTTTCAATAACTCTATGAAGTAGTACTATTATTATCCCCATTTTACAGACAAGGGGATGGAAGGCAGAAAGAGGTTAAGTCACTTAACTTAAGGTAAAAACGATGGTCAGTGGCACAGCTGGGATCTGCATCCAGGAATGCTGGTTCCAGACTCTGTGTCTTTAACCACTTATAATGCTGCTTTAATTGCTCATCAAATTAACATGATTAAATAACCTAACAGCATTTCTTAGTCCTTCTTACATACCCAAGTGCTGTGGAAACAACGGTGTGTCTGAGGGTTGTGGCCAAGAACTTAGACAGGTCTGAACCAGTTCTCAGCACAAGTAATTAAATTGGGTTCAAATTCTGACTTTCCCACAGACTTATGATTTGCAGTCTAGTGTTTTATGATATTTGGAAAGGTAGATTAACAAAGCAATTTTCTGATGTATCCAAGAGCAACCCACTTCTCTTGGCTCAAACTGCTGTCTTGGGCATTCACTAAATAATGAATTAAATTATTTTTCTTTCCTTTGTTTATTCATCAAACTCTGATCCTATATTGTGTGTATGCAAGACACCATATGGCCATGAAAAGGAAGAGTAGAAAAAAGGAAAACTAAATGAAATAGACGTAGTCTCTGTCTTTGAGCTATAAGTGTATAAATAGTTGTACGCTTACAAGTAAACCTGAGAATTCAAATGTATCTGTCTATTTACTCTTTTGAGTTGTTTAGTATTCTATAAAGTGCTAAATGCAATGTACTCCCTTGGTTCCCTGGAGTCAACAAAGTAGGGTTTTCTTTTTTTCTTTTTTATTATTATTTATGCCTACAGCACCTGGTCTTCCTAGGTGGTCTCCCATCCAAGTACTAACCAGGCCCGACCTTGCTTAGCTTCCGAGATCAGACATTGGGCTTGTTCAAGGTGGCATGGCCATAGACCATGGGCTGTGGCTCCACTGGGGCATGAACCCAGGGCCTTCTGCGTGTAAAGCAGACGTGCTAACCGCTACACTATGGAACCATGTCCAACAAAGTAGGTTTTTAAAAGGAAACTCACTGGGGCATAGATGCTCTTATAGGCCAATGGATCTTCAAGCTGTCCAAACTAGAGAGAATAGTGATGGTGGATTCTTGGCCCAGGCTGTGCACAACAACAACACTCTATTCAGTTGAGTTAAGAAAATAATAAATACAAAAAGAGACGAGTCATAGGCCGGGAGAAAATATTTGCAAGACACATCTAATAAAGGACAATTATGCCAAGAACACCTAAAGCTCAACAATAAGAAAACGAACAATCAAAAACTGGGCCAAAGACCTTAATAGACACCTCACCAAAGAAGATATATTTTGGCAAATTAGCATATGAATGGCCCAAATCTAGCTACTTACAACACCAAATGCTGGTGAGGATGTGGAATAATGAGACTCTCATTCCTTGCTGGTGGAAATGCAAAATGGTGCAGACACTTTGGAAGGCAATTTGGCAGTTTCCTATTAAAATAAACATACTTACCATACAATCCAGGAATCGCACTCCTTGGTATTTACCAAAAGAAGCTGAAAACTTATGTCCACACAAAAACTTGCATGTGCAAGTTTGTAGCAGCTTTATGCATAATTGCCTAAATTCGAAAGCAACCAAAATGTCCTTCAGTAGGCAAATGGATAAATAAACTGTGGTACATCCAGAGAGAGGAGTGTTATTCAGAGCTAAAAAGAAATGAGCTATCAAGCCATGGAAAGGATAGAGGAATCTTAAATGCATATTACTAAGTAAAAGAAGCCAATCTAAGAGGCCTACACACTGTATGATTACAATTATATGACATTCTGGAAAAGGAAAATTTATAAAAACAGTAAAAAGATCAGTGGTTGCCAGGGGTTGGGGGTTGGGAAAGGGATGAATAGATAAAGCACAGAGGACATTAAGGGTAGTGAAAATACTCTGTATGATTTCATAATGATGAATGATGGATACATTTCATTACACATTTGTCCAGACCCACAGAATGTACAATACCAAGAGTGACCTGTAACGTAAATCAAGGACTTAGAGTGATTATGTTTTGTCAATGTAGGTTCATCAATACTAACGAATGTTCCACTCTGGTGGGGGATGCTGATAATGGGGAGATGTATGTGAGGGCAGAAATTATATGAGAAATCTTTGTATCTTCTTAATTTTTCCATGAACCTGAAACTCCTATAAATAAAAGCCTTAAAAACCAACCAATCAACCAACTAGCCAACCGGTCTTGGGTCTCTGAACTTGATGAATCACTTTGTATCTATAGCAAACACTAGTTGGTTATCTTCTCAGCACCCATTTTTCCTAACTCTTTCTCAAAGGCCTCCAATTTTATTTGGGAATTCAAGTGGTTCATGGGAAGCTGTTTTGCTGTCAGTTCAGGGGAGCATAGTCAAATAGAATAGACTACCCCCTGCTGGTTATCATTACTTCTGGTGTAGCATGTGGCTTAAGCTAGTGAAGTCCGAGTGAGTGTCGGGACTTTTTGTTTGTTTGTTTGTTTTTGTGAATACTGGAACAAAGATGCTTCTGCTGCCCTTCTAGATGTAAATGAGAAAGTTCATGACTTTGGGAGCTGCTGGCAGCCATATGAAGAACAGTAGGGGAAGCAATGTTAAGATAAAGTTGAAATTAGGACAGAGAGAAAGAGAATAGGTTCTAAGTGAAACTACTGAAGCCACTATACCCTTCATTTTTTTTAATTAGGGGAGCCAATAAAGTCCTTTTAAAGTTTAAGCTATTCGAGTCAGATTTTCTTTTGCACGCAATCAAAAAAGACAGCAAGTAGGTAGGTGAACTGACTCTTTTGGCACTTGCTCTTCTGAACATGAATAAATTACTTAGCCTTTTTGGTTATTTACATGGACGCAGGTGGAGTGAAAAATAATTAAAATGAATTTAAAACAGTTAATTCTTTTTTTTTTTTGTATTTTATTTTCTACCTCTGGAAAATACAAATACCATCATTATAGTTGCCAGAACCTGCTGGATTGCATGGACAAGTGTTCCCACAGAATAAAACAGAAGTCAGTAGAAGGAGAGATTCTGTATTTAAATTTCACTAGCAGCTTTCCTTTCCATGCTCACTGTCTTTAAGAAAGCAAACTCCCATTTCTTCATACTTTCTCTTGGGAATTGAGAGCCCTCTAGGTTTTGGGGGGAGGTTTGAAGGGGAGAATGTGAAGAAAGGGTTGTAGAGTGAGGGTAAAAGGATTTTTGTGACCATGTTAGAGATAGGTTAAGAGAGGTAGAAATCTCTTCCATTTCTATTTTATAGGAAGATAAATTGAGGCTTATAGTCAGATCCTGTTCCACATCACCTGGAAAATCCAACAGCATTCCAGAGGTTTGAACTCCAGAGTCTTAACTCCCAAACAAGGCCTCTCCCTCTGGATGACCTCTTTGCCTTCTCCTAAGTCCTGTGAATTGCTTCCCCTGGAACCAAACCAGATGTTCTGGAGAAAGCACTAGGTCAGCATTGTAGGCGGAAGGGCCTGGTCCCCTGAGGTGCCATTTGCCAGAATCTGTGCTGGGTTGACTCTGGGCCCAGGTGTTTTCTAAAGTCAGGTGACAGGCTTTTAGGGTCTCTAGGAGGTCCCTTCGGAGGAACACGGAAACACATGTGATATGAGTCTCATAAAGGTTGAAGAGGGAAATGAGGGCTGAGGCATGGCAGTTAGCAGCAGTCAGTAAGAGTCCAAAAGATGGGAGCAATTAATGGTCCCACTGTCCCCGCTTACCTTCAGCTCCTGGAATTCCAGTGAAGGTCTTGGCTATGCCCCAGGGCTGGGCCTCTTTGCACCAGTAAGATCTTTTCTGTTTTACTCCAGGATTGGAAAGAGCATGAATGACAGAGCCTTAAGAATGAGCTGGGGGCCTGAAAGGGGTGGGGGGCATGACAGGGGTGGAGAGCGGTGGTGGGGGTGGGGTCATAGAAAAAAATTGGGAGATTGTGCCAGGAATAATCATAGACTCATTAGTCTGAGAGCTGGAAAGGATTTTCAGAGATCATCTTCTCATTCCACGAGACAGGAGGCTGATTGATTCCCAGAGAGGAAGAAGTATTTGCCTAGGGATTTGTTTTAACTTGCTGGTAGAGCTAAGAGTAGGATGCAAGTCTCTTTACTTCTAGTCTCAATGTATTAGTTATCTATTGCTTTCTACCCCTAAACTTAAAACCACAAACATTATTTCATCGTTTCTGTGGGTCAGGAAAATGAGTGTGTCTGAGCTCGGTCCTCTGGCTCAGAGTATCTTATGACGCTGCAGTCAAGGTGTTGGGAGAGGCTGTATTCTCATCAGAAGCCTCGACTGGGGAGGGTCTGCTTCCAAGCTCACTCAACAAGCAGAATTGTTGTCACGATTCTGTCCTTATAGGCTGATGGACCAGGAATTTTAGTTCCCTATTGGCTATTGGCCAGAAGTCTCCCTAATTTCCTTGGTGTATACTGTTTTCCATATGGCAGCTCACAACATGGCAACTATCTTCCATCGGTGTGAATAAGAGAGCAAGAGAAGGTGACAAGACAGCCGTCAAGACTTTTTCTAACCTAGTCTTGCCAGTAACATATCATTACTTTTGTGTATAGCATTCATTAAGGCAAGTCACTATGTACAACCCACACTTACAACTATCAGGAGACAGGAATCCTTAGGAGCCATCTTAGAAGCTGCTTGCCATACTGAATACTTTCTATAATTTACTGCCTCCTTCAGCAATATAACGGAAAGGGCTAGGAAGGCAGAAACTCAGTAGGTGGGTGTTCTGTTACATAGCTATCCTGCCCTGGTTTTCAATTGGAGAAAATAAGAGTTAGAGGTAGAAAGAACACTTTAAACCTCATAGTCATAGTTACTGAACATCTATTTTTACCTAATATAAAATTTACTTTTTTCATAGTCATTTGGTAGATATGATAGAAAAAACAAGGGATTTGATTTAGAATCTGAAAGCCTGAGTCCGATTATGACTTATAACCCCAGACAAGTCACTCGCGAAGCCTCATCTGCTCATCTATCTAATCACCAGGATGACAGTGCTAATTGCACAGAATTAATTGAATCATATGTAATACTCTTCAAAGTCAACGAGATGCTTTCATCCAGGGCAACTTAATAAAAATGGGCCTCTTAGAAAGTTTGAAAGAACTTTAAAGAACATATATGACATGATAGCCAATGTGATAAGGCAGGAAACAAAAATAAGTGGTAGAAATATGGAGGAAGAGCAGCCAAAATTCTTATTTTCTGATTGCATGGTGATGCATCAGTTTGCTAGGGCTGGCATAATGAAATACTACTGACTGGGTACCCTAACACCACAAATTGATTTTTCTCATAGTTCCAGAAAATAGAAGTCCAAGATCAAGGTGTCAGCAGGTTTGATTGCTTCTGAGGCTTTTCTTGTTGGCTTGCAGATGGCCATCCTCTTGCTGCCTTTTTGCATGATTGTCCCTCTGTCCACACACAACATGTGTCCAAATTTCCTCTGCTTATAAGGGTACCAGTAAGACTGGATAAGGCCTGTCATATGGCCTCATTTTAACTTTGCCACCTCTTTAAAGGCCTCGTCTCCAAATACGGTCACATTTTGAAGTACTAGGGGGTAGGGCTTCAACATATGAATTTTGGGGATATACAATTCAGCCCATAATGATGACATAACTAAAAAAATTGAGAGAACAAACTAAAAATCTATGGGAACTAATAAGAGATCAGTAAAGTAGCCAGATACAAAATAAATATATAAAAATCGAGAGCTTTATTGCATATCAATAATGACCTACTGATAAATACAACGGAAAAAAGACGCCATTCACAATAGTCACCTATTTTTAGTCCAGGAATGTTTTCACATGGGGCAGAGAGGAAGGGCATCTTGTGATTCAGGACTTCATTTGGTCACCTGAGCATAGAAAGAACACAGCTTATAGCCTGAGTATCATGAAAGGTCGGATAAAAATATTCCAAGCCTCTTATCCTCAAACTTCTAACCATGGGAACTTAAACCTAGAGCTTGCCCCATCATTCCTCTGGCTCCTCATTCCCTTCTCAGCTAGGACGCATATCCTATAAAACCTCCTAGTCTAATCAGCTCTGCTCCGACATGGGGACATATTAACACAGGGAATATTAGCCCTCCAAAGAAGTTTTTCTCAAGGCAACCACATCTTGTGCACAGAAGCTAGTCTTTACCTTCCATTTATATCATTAAAACCCTCATTTGGGTGATTTCCTCAGAACCAAGAGGCTTTCTATACTAAAGGACTATTGATGTTTCTGTTTCATGCCAGATAGATATTGCTTGCAGCTTGAAGAAATTAAAAAAAAAAAAAGTTGATTACAGATGTAATGTGCAATAAAATTCAAATGACATAAATGAATAAAAAGTACCTCTGTTCACCACTTTACCTTCTCCCCAGAGGTGATCACTGTCAACAGCTTGGTACAAATATTTAAAAAATGTACAAAGTTATGTGCATGTGTGTATTTGCGTGCTTGTAAGTATATTTAAATATATACAAACTCATATGTATGTGTGTTTATATACACACACCCTTTATTTTTACATATAAAAAATTCTATTCTCTTAAATTTAAAGGGGGTCATATTGCATGTATTGTCTTGCTATTTCCTCCCCCACCTCATAATACATCTTGGAGATCTCAATTTATATCAGTACATATATATATGTGGGGATCTATGCACAGACACACACACATCTACTTTTTTTTTTCCCACACATATCTACTTTTTAACTGCTACAGGCTATATCATGCTATAGATATATTTTACTTTATTATAGTCCTCTAAGGTATACTACAAGAGGAGAAACCTGCATTAGACTTTATAGCAGGCCCATTTTTATTGTTAAGTCACTATATGTGGAAGAGTTTTGTTAACTTTAAATGCTGCTGTGAATATTGTTGACTACTTCTTGTGTAGAGCTGTAAACATTTCTTTAAAATGTCTAGGAGGTGAAATTTCTGAGTCCAAGAATTTTCCCATTTGCATTTTTAGCAGATCAGCTTTTAAACTTTTTGTTTGTTTGTTTCAACTTCTACCCTTCAAGGTTTCAAAAATCTCAGGGTCTGAGTTTCCACCTGGACAACCCAGACACAGCTCATGTTCCTTCTCACAGTTTATGAGTTGTCTACATGGCTTGTTGGTTACATTTACTTTTTCACAATTTTCTTCCTCAGACTAAACCTTAGAACCAAGACCTGGTTCCTCACTTATGTTCAAAATCTAAAGTCTTTTTGATAATGGATTAGCTTCATGATACTGCTCCGTTTTATTTTATTTTTTTTCTGATTCAAGCTCAAAATCTCAGTACACAGTCTATATATTGGAGAATAATTTATAGACACATAGCTTGGTACAACTTAACATGGACCAGAAAAAAAAAAAAAATCAGGCTTACGTCCCACTCGCCGGCTAGGTCTGCCACCTCTCTAGCCTTGAGTCTGGAAGATGCCAAGTTCTTTCCAGTCATGTTCTAGGTACAAACCTTCCCAAATGCAGGCCCAAACTTTTCTTCCAGCTGCCCCTTGGCCACCGTGAGCTGGTCGCTTGCTGTCTCAGTTCCACTAGCAGGATCTTCCGCACCCTGCCTCCTCGAGACATGTGCTCTGGAGCAAGTCCCTCACGTTTACTCTCAGCTCAAATCAGTGTTAGTCTGAGGTTTGAAAGACGCCCTTCCCCCACCCCGTCTTTTTCTAAGCCAGAATCTTCTTGTTTTGTTCGAATAGCCATACATTTTCTGGGTCCTGCCAGCTCTCCAAATCAAAACTCAATCCTCTACTGTTCTGATAAGCTTTATCAAATACTAACTTATAGTTATAAGGTGGCTGCATTTGCAGTGAAAGCCACTGTAACCTCTGTGAAAAATTTAGCATGTAATTGTGAAAGAATGTATCATTAATAAATTCACGTGTCTAACAAATATTTATTATATGATTCGGGTCAGTGAGAAAAACAAAACAAAACAACTAAAACCACGACCGAACGCTTCATGAAGCTTGCAATCAGAAAAGTAGAAAAGGATAGAATCACAGATGTGCAGAGTGGTATTAAAGAACATACAAGCGTGTTAAGAGCGTAAGAGGGGATCTGGTCTAGGTGGAGGTGGGGAGTGCCCTAACAGCACCCGCTACTAACAGTTTTTTTTTGAGTTTTTGTCAGAACCAGGGTATTCAGGTCTCTCAAATCCTTTTCCTCTCCCCTTTGGGACCTTGGCCCATATTTTTATATCTAAACCTAAGAGGCTAGTCTAGAAGAACTCTTAAAGTCCCTTCTAACTGCAATGTTTATTCTCTTCCTTCTCCTTCTGGGAGATGTATGTGGCCACTCGTCAGCAGCATCACTTTTAGCTACACATTTAACTCATGTTTGTTAAACAACTATTATGTGCCAGGCACTGTACCAGGGACTGGAGACACAGTGGAGTACAACACCTCATACTGCTTGCCTTGCAGAAGTGTCCAGGCCTTGAGTACCAGTGTGGCTCAGTGGAGCCCTTTCCTTCCCTCTTTGACCAAATTGATACATTTAGAATTTGGTATTGTGGACTGAGCAAAACTGGGAATTCTGGTGTATACCCTGAAGGGCCCAGGACAATAGTTTGCACCTTCTAGGTACTTAACGCACCCTTAATGAGCACCTGCCTCTTTAGTGTTGACGCCTTGCTCACTTTAGGAGCTTATAACCCGAGGACACAAACGATACCAGGGACCATGCTTTCAACATAAGGACTTGCTGCTGCGCAATGGCCTTTCACTCCGTGATGTATGTGCAACACTGGCTGCTGTCCTGGGCAGATGTAGCAAAGTATAAGTACAGATGTAGCAAAGTAGAAACTCTCACTGATTTAGTGGGAAGGATATTGTTTCAACCTGAGAGGCCCTGTAGTGTGCAATGTGGATGAGACAGAGCTGATGACGATGGTTCTGTCTTCAGGGAAATTATGCTCCATTAGGGCCACGGGACCGCGCCCAAGTAGCTCTAATATTACTGTATCCCGTGAGGACTTCTAGAAGGGCAAACCCAGTGAACCGGAGACTGACAGGTGATAAAGCCCATCATTTCTGGTTGAGATGATTAGGAAGAGATTCTTGAAACTGTGCTTTAAAATACAGGAGGAATGTTAGCGGGGTGATAGTGAGAAAAGGGTCTCTTTTCAGAGGTAAGCCTCCCCTTCGTCTCTGGGTTAATTACCTTACAGTCGAAACCATGGAAAGTCAAGTAGACCCGGAAGAGAAAATGCTCTCTCATCTCTGGGAGTCTTTGGGTCTCACTCATTTGTTTTCCATCAGTTTAGGAGAGGCCAGGAGGTGCAGTCTGTGTTGTGGGCAGGGAAATGGAGATGGCAGCCCCCGGAGGGTCCTCGGAGGAAATTGAGGCATGAAACGTGGAACCTCTTTAAACTCAAATAGCTTTAAAAATGAATTTTAATTAAACGATCAGCTAAAAGATAAAAAGAAAGAGACCTCCCTCTTTTTGCAAGTCTCTGTTCTTTGTCTACACCTGTTCCCACCTAACGGGTGCCACCGCCGGCCCTTGCAACACCAGACTGGGCATCCAGCCAGCCTTTCTTAGATGAAATCCAGGCTGCCAGATCACCCTCCCAGCACTGTTCGCCCTGCCCCGAGCCCCACCCTTCCCTCTCCTGGGAGACACAAAGGGCTTCTGTGACTAAACTAGAGTTCACAATCCTTCTCTTTCTTTCTAGCAATCCAGAGTGGGGCGCATCTCGTGGCAGTAACCCTCGCCTGACTTGCTGTCACGAACAGCACAGAGGTCTCCACAGCTCGGCCTTCAGAGCCTCATCCCCAGATCTACATGCTTATTCGACTCCAGTTAGACCCTTTTGCATTCCAGGAGCCCCAGGTTGGGCCCTGAATTTGAGGAACTGACGTACTCATCACAGCACTGGGTATGACATGAGTTGTTTTGCATATGAATCCTTTGCAGATCCTCATGGCGACTCTGAAGGAGGTGTTTTTAACCCAATTTTACACAGAAAGTGACAGAGGTTCAGGGAAGTTGTGTAACTTGTTCAAGGTCATGTGACTGTTACGTGGTTGTGGGAAGATTTGAGTCTAGAACTGGCTGTTGCCAAAGCCTTTGCTTTTTCTGTTATAATTCATTGCTTAGGGTTTGAATCAACTGACCTTGCTTTCACCAGGCCAAGAGAGGTGAGAAATGTGGTCTGTTCCTGCTCTTGCCTGTCTCCCCACCCACAAGCATCCTATCTCCTCCTATCAAAATCCCCCTGCACTTTGGACACTTATGTGATCTGGTTTTGGGGATAGGAAAGCTGGAGCAATGTTGGGGGGCAGCAGAGGGCAGAGTTCTATTTCTGCCTCTGTTACTAACTGGGCCATTTTAAGGGTATGTGTTCCAATCTCTAGGCCTCAGTTTCTCCACCCGTAAAGCAAAGGCCACAGCTTAGTGGTTAAGCAAGCACACAGAGGCAGAGCTGACAGCCTGGTTCAAATCTCAGCCTCGCTGCTTGCTAGCCATGTGACCTTGGACAAATCGCTTGATCTTTCTGAGCCTCAGTTTCTTATCTCTAAAACAGAGGTCATAATGGTATCTACTTCATGAGATTGTGATGAGTGTGAAAGAGTATGTAGCAGAGTATGTAGCATCAGGGCCTTCCCATTATTATTATTATTATTCCTAGATGTAGAAATTTCTAAAATCCTATTCATTTCAACTACGTACATGTAAAACAACAGAGAATGTAAAGCTGAGTGCCACCACCTTGAATTTTTCTTCTCTACTTTTTGCCTTTCTGAGTGTGACTGTATGTGTGAGTGTTAGTAGGTGGAGATGTGAGCAGATCATGGTGATAATTAGATGTCAAATTACTCCCTCTCCTGTGTGTGTGTGTGTGTGTGTGTGTGTGTAAGACATATAGAACTTTTTGATATGACAGAAAGAAAAAAAAATTACAAAATTTTGTATATTATATGTTTTTAAACCAACCAAATTTAAGCTCATTCATGAGGAGCCAAAAATTGTTTGGGTAGAAAATAGCTATACAGTGGTGGGAAATTTTGGTCCCAGACATCTCAGGGAAGCAATTCCTTAGGCCTACCAGGGACAACAAGGATGGCCGTGAGAATAACAAGAATAACTCAAAGAAATACAAAAACCACCTCCTGAAACTTTAGACCTAAAGGATTAAATTAATCAAGACAGGGGATATATGCACATGTGTGTGAGGGTGTGTTGGGCAAGGTGAAGGTAGGTGATGAGTTTGATTTGTCTTTCTGCGGTGCTTGCTGCTCTAAATGAAAAGAGCGGAAAGTATGGTGGATGAGGGGTTCCTGAGCTGTGAGAATCCGGGGACTCTGGGCTGGCTTTGTCTGAGAGAAAGATAATGCAAGTCACATTTGTGATTTCCAATTTTCTAGCAGCCACATGTTACAAGGAAAAAGGAAACATGTAAAATTTATTTTAGTTAATCAATTATGTCTCAAGTATTACATCAACCTACAGTCAATGTATAGAAATTATTAATGAGATATTTTACATTCTTTTGTTCATAGTAAGTCTTTGAAGGCCAGTATGTATGTTACAGTGAGAGCACATCTCAATTCAAGGTAGCCCCATTTCAAGTGCTCAATAGCTACACGTAGTCAGTGGCTCCCGCACTGGACGGCAGAGACCTGGGAGCTTTTATCCGCTAAATCAGCCAAAACATGTCTTGCTTCCTGGATACGTAGAGCAGAAGGAGGTAAAGAGGGCGATCAGCCTTCTTAGGACTCAGGATAAGGATGATGGAGTCCACACCTCAAATTTGCATCATCGTACTCTTTTTTATTTCATTAATTAATTTACTTTTCAATTTTATTTTATTAGTTTCATTCATTTCATTAGTATACAGTACATTGGGTAGACATTTATATAGTTTACAAAATGATCCCCCTAATTTCTCTTTCTCTCCTCTGGCTCTCCACCTGGCTATTACAGTAATGCTAACTGTACTCCATATGTCATGCATCACTGTACTCTTGACTTTTACAGAGATTGCAGTCTCCTTCTTGACCTTTCTTTTGAATCTGTGATTCCCAGGCATGTTTACTTTTTCTGAGACCTGAATATAAAACTTAGGCACCTGTGTGTGGGGGCAATCCATGCCGCCAGCAGCAGCCCTGCACACAGCTCTGGGTCTCTCTCCTTTCTTTCCCATTTGTTATTAACTCTTTCAATGTGATGAAATGTTCTACAAGGGGAAAAAGTGGGAGTCGAGAATGAAGCCAGCTTCTGGTACTGGCAGGGAAAGTAAAATGTGTGTTATGTGTTCTCGGCAAATTCTTTTGCTAAGATGGCAGTTTTACAGGAAAAACTGCATGTTATAAAGGTGCTCACAGGTTTAGGGTTTGAAGAAGGTGGCTGTTGTTTGCTCAGGGTAGGACATTTTTGCCCTTTGTAGCTAGTTGCACTGCAGGGAAGTCGTTTTTGACATTCTGCTGTGGGCAGTGTGCCTGGCTGCCCAGTATCCATCTTCTCTTCTTTGGTAGTAATCTCTCAATTTTCCCTTCAGAGCCAACCCGCCCCACTGCAACACAACTTGACCATTATTTTCTCTCTGGGGGCCCTGAAGTTTTAGGAGAGTGATGTAAGAATGGAGAACAATTGGAGATATTTCAATGTGAGGAGAGCGCCCTGTCTGTTTCCTGCCCGACTCTCAACAAGGGGCCCAGTTGCCCAGCTTTTCCTTCTATTTTCCAAGCAATTCCATACCTTCCAGATTCCATGTCCTGCTCTGTTAAGTTAGCTAGAATTTGTTTCTGTTACTCTCAACCAAAGGCAAATGACTACATCCTTTGAAGAACAGGTTGGCCGTGAGCTGGCTCCTGATTAGCTGGAGGAGAGCAAATAGAAAGGGAAAAGGGGAAGAATTAAGACGTTAGCCAAAGATTCCCTTTCTAGCCTCTTGTGGTGGCAAGGGTGGGAGAGGCCTCACCTTTTGCAGAGCTGTTCCTAATTCCTCATTTCTTTCTTATGCTATCCTTGGGAAGTATGTTGGATCTCCATTCTCTGAAGTGATATGGTCTGTCCATGGTTCAGAGGAGGCAGAGAAAGCCTTTTATCCATACTCTGCAATGCTGCTGCCTTCTATTCCTAAGATACGAGTCAGAGAGATGGTTGCTGTCAGGCTACATTTTAAAATCTCATCCTTTAAAGCCTTAGGACTGTTTTTTTTTTTTTTTTTTTTTTTTTTTAAGAATTAGAAGAGATCTTAGTGCCCAAAAGAGGGATGATGAATTGCTGCAGAAATTTGGGCAGAGTCCAGTTGTGGCTTGCTCTTTGGGCTTTCAGTCCAGCGTTCTGTGTCCCCTCACGACAGGCAGTGTGGTCCGAGCCAGCAGCAACAGTGCCACATGGAAGCTTCTTAGAAATGCGGAATCTTGGGCCCTCCCAGACCTATAGTGAGTCTATGCACGTGGAAGTTTCAGAAGCATTTTTTTATATCTCATGTGATATTTTTTTGTGTTCCTGAAAGAAACAGTAAGTCAATAAATCAAAGTCCAGTTTTTAGTTTTGTTGAGAAGCTCTCCCTTCTTGAGAGCTTTCATTTGAGGCACTTTTGGTGATCCCTGCAAATTGTGAAATTCATGTTTTTTATGTCTTTTCAGTAGAAACCACCTGCATGTTAGACCCAAGGACTTCATAACTAATGCATTAGAGACACATGCCTGCTGTTAATGGAAAAAATAAACATGATCCTAATTGGTGACTTTATTAATCTATTTTTGGTTCTTTTTATTGATATCCATACTCGAACTTTGTCTTTTACAACATATTAGGTTAAGAGGTGGATTCAGTGATTTGTTTCCCAAGAAACAATGGCTGTTTTTATGTCCTGATGTCATCCTCCTTCCCCTCGATCATGGATGGCTTGGCTCCTGAGCCCAGGAGTTTACTGCCTAGTTGGAGGGATAAGATCATCCTCAAGTCCTATATCTTATGGGAGAGCAAAACAAGCCACAGGAAGGTGTAGGTCCCAGAGTGTAGTGCCCAGAGATGCCTCACTTCCTTTTGCCTAGGCAAAAGGGTCAGGGCAGATTGAGGGGCTCTAGGTCACAATAGGAGCTTTCTACTGAGCCAAGTAGGCAGTGCCAGGGGTGTCCATAGCTTTAGTTCATGTGGCATCCTGAGACTAAAGTGGCACTCAGGGTCATGAGTAAGGGCCAGATAGGCACAATAATATTTAAAAGGCCAGTACAGAAAAACAGAGGAGAGGGCAGTGAATTTAGAGGAATTAGGGCCTGTGCTTTACAACATTTGATATTCATTTTTAAATAAAAATTAAAAAATTTCAATTACAGTTGACATATATTAGTATCAGATGTACAGCATAGTGATTAAACATTTATGTAACATTATGTAAACATTAACTTGCAAAGTGATCACCCCAATAAGTCTTGCACCCATGTGATATTCTTAGAAGCTCCTGGTAAGGTAGATATTACAACTGACAATTTAGATAACGAAGATGAGACTCACGAATGTGGGAAAGTTTGCCTCAGATCACATGACTAGTAGACCAGTGCCCAGAGATGCCTCACTCCCTTCGGCCTGAGTTGGGCTTGGTTACAGAGGTGGTGGAATGGGACCATATGAGGAGATGAAATGGCCCCAGTTGCAGAAGAGGAGGTATGTATGCAAAGGCTCGGCATAAAGGACTTGTGGATGGATCAAGGTCACAGTGCAGGAGGAATTGGCTCTGATGGAATCCAAACCCTCAGGTTTCAGTTCTGAAGCCTTTCCCTAGTACTGTGCTGTGAGGAGAGTATTGTCATCTGGGACACTGCGCCACTTCTGGGACACTGCGGCTGGAATGGCTGCAAGGCCCAGATCAGGGAGAGATCTCACATTTGGACTGATGGAAGGCTGAAGAGGGAGGGTGGCATGGGGGCTTCAGAAGTGAGGAGAGGCTCTCTGGAAGCAAATCAACCTGCTTTCTCACTCATCAGCCTGGTGAGGTAGACCAGTCCAGTGACTAAGACCTGGTGCTCACAGAGGTAAGACCCCGCCCTGTTTGGTTCTTTCCCCAAAGTGGGCCTGGTGAGTGAGTGCTGATTGCAGAGCTAGGCTGACACTGTCCTCTGGTCTCAAAGGCTGGAACCTCTGCGTGACCCCATCGGCCGAGCCCCAGGCCATGACTGACTTGCACCAACTGCTCCCAAGGGACATAGAGTCCCCTCCCAGTTGCCATTTCTGGGCCTCCACCTCCTCTGCACAGCCCTGAGCGTTTCTCCAGAACTTCCTGTTTGCCTGTGGCTGCGCAAACATGGCCGATCCCACCCGGGTTCATCTGGTGAGGCCTAGGGCAAGAGGTGGAAGTCAGCTCTGTTCTCCCCATAACTCCCTTGTGTTCTCTCCACCCACCCCTGGGTGCTCTGGAACCACTCTCATCAGATCCTGAAGCCAGTGGAGCGGAGACCCTGTATCCAAGTCAGCTCATAAGGTCAAGGTGACCCAGAAGGGCTTGTGGCCAAGATCCTTAAAATTTTTTTTATTTTTTATTTTTTTGCCTTTCCAAAAAGGCAGAGTAAGTGATGACTTCAGGACATAGCGTTCCAGAGAAAACTGGAAAGAGGAACAAAGTCCCCTTGGTTGGGGAGATGGAGCAAAAGCACACAGAGGGTGTGGTCTTTGAGCACCACATGAGCACCATCACTGTGAAAAGACTCGCTGTGAAAAGACCCCTCTGCTATCTATTGGGCGCGCCTGCCTCCTGCCTGGTGGGTGCTGGGCCTGCGGGAGCTGTCAACAGAGAGACAGAATAAATGTTCCTGGAGGGCAGGGACTAAGTCAACACCAGCGTTGGAAAACTTCCAGCATGTGGGCCTGGAAAATGTTCTTACTGCAAAACAGAGTTTTCCAGGTGGCTGCCATTCCTTCCCCAACCTGTCTATGAGGGCAAAGACTGAAGTCACCAGGCAAGCGCCTGTGAAACCCTGACTAGCAGCCGTCGGCCGTTCACCACACGCCCACCCTAATCATTAATTAGATTGTTTCAATAGAACATATTGAACATTTTGTCCGGGGATAACACTGTCCTGCAAATGACTTTTTTAAGCTGAGGATTCAGGAGCCCTCTACTATTCTTTACGTTTGAAGAGACTTCAGTCTGTGGCAACAAATGAGAGAAATTTCAGTCTGTGGCAACAAATGAGAGAAATTTTGCCTACAAAGTTGTGTTGGTTATCACCCTCAGTTCTATGCTCTCTGATGCCTCTAGATGTTGGCCCTTGTGTTTTGTATCAGCTGCTGACTTCCAGTTCAGTTTGGCCAATGGAAGCACCAAGACGAGATTGGAGGGTTGAAGAAAAGAAATGCCAGGGCGTTTTGTTTTGTTCTGCTTCTGCCGGATCTGCTTCTGAGACTCTGGCAGAGCAGTGAGCTCCTGTGATTGTTCCCAGTACAGTCTTTACAGAAGACGAGATTGGAGGGTTGAAGAAAAGAAATGCCAGAGCGTTTTGTTCTGCTTCTGAGACGCTAGCAGAGCAGTGAGCTCCTGTGATTGTTCCCAGTACAGTCTTTACAGAAAGGTCCACCTGCCTCAACCCTGCTTTGCCAGACACACAGTTTGGGTTCTCATGGGGCTCCTGTAACAGTGTTTTATCCTTTCGTGCCTCAGACCCACTATTACTAAGTGGTCCACCTGCCTCAACCTATTGTTCCCAGTACAGTCTTTACAGAAAGGTCCACCGGCCTCAACCCTGCTTTGCCAAACATACAGTTTGGGTTCTCATGGGGCTCCTGGGGCTCCTGTAACAGTGTTTTATCCTTTTGTGCCTCAGACCCACTATTGCTAAGTGGGTCTGAGTGGCAAAGAGTAAAGTCTCTTCATTTGAGGGTTCTGCAGACCTGCTTTCCTGGAGGATCCTGGTCAGAATAAGTTTGTCAAGGGAAGTAAATTTCACACACTCAGCATAGTTTGTTCCTGGCTCGTGCCTTTTCGCTATGGGAGAGGTCGTCTGTGCATACTGGCAATCCAAAAGATGGCAGAGAAAAGGTGAAGCAGCGAGCACCGTGCAAAGGAGGCGAGTACCGTGCAAAGGAGGCGAGGGGTGGTGTGTGGGGGAGGCTGAGGCTGTGCGTGGAAGCATTTGAAAGCTCCTGGAACACAGTCAGTAAGGAGTGGTAGGGGCAAAGGTGGGAAAGGGAGTGTGGGAAGGAATGAAGGAAATCGTAAGAGGCACAGAGATGTGATGTCTAGTAAACAGCCTCAAGCTGACACTAATTTCAGGGTCTGCCTCAGCACAGAAATGCCTTGACCAGGGTCATCTCTTATCAAAGCAGCCTGACTGGGCTATCTCAGCCAGCGCATTCCTGACTGGGCTATCTCAGCCAGCGCAGGAATGTTCAACTCCTTCCTCTGCACAGCCCTGCCTCCCCGGCCTCCCCTCTCTTCCCTTCACAAGTACTGGTGTGTGTCTCAACTCCATCTTTAGTCTCTTATTATCTAAGTTTTGTAAGTTTGTAAACTTGTAAGTTTAAAAGTTTACAAAGTTTAAAGTTTAAAATTTATAGCCAGAGCTTGTGTTGCAAGGGGCTTTCAGGCAGAGGAGCTCCTAGAGGGCACGAGAGAATGTGAGATGACCATTTCCGATTACCCTGAACTGTGCAGTCATGCAGTCATGCTATGGACAAATACGTGACTGCTATGGACATGACTACTATGACTGTTCCTCAAATAATCCTCTACGTAGGAGGATTATTTGAGGAAGATTATTTGAGGAACAAACATTAGTAGGAGGTATTAGTAGGAGGTAAAACAGGCATAACCACGGCGGATGAAGGTTGAATATTTTCTTTTTATTCCCTTTCTACTTTTACAAAAGTAGAAGCTAAAGCTAAAGCTAAAATACAAATTGTGTAACTCGTATACGAGTTCATTTCAGTGTCTTTCACATGAAAAGGAGTTCAGGATGGAGACAGGACAAATGGAGACAGGACAAAGCAGCCTGAAAATTGTGTAACTCGTATACGAGTTCATTTCAGTGTCATTTTAGTGTCTTTCACATGAAAAGGAGTTCAGGAATGGAGACAGGACAAAGCAGCCTGAAATATCAGCCTGAAATATCTTTACACTTGAAATGACCTGGATTTTTCTGGATTTTTCTGGATTTTTCTCATCCTTCAGTCTTCTGCCAATATTTTGGGGGCTTCAAGGCTCCCCATGGGACTCGAGAAGTTCCCCTTCCCTCTTTGGTCACTTGACGTTTGGTTCCATGTCCAAACGTCATGTCTAGCCTCACGCTCCTCTCATTCTTTCCTGGTTGTATCCTTTCCTGGTTGTAAGCAACCAAGTGGGTGGCTTGGTTTAAATATGTGTCTCAATTCCACCCTGTGCCACCCTGGTAGTGCCTCTGAGGCAACAGGAAACACTGAGTGGGTGGATGCTGAGAGGAGGTGTCAGATCCCTGGCTGGACCATATCAGGACCCAAGGTCAAGGTAAAGCGAGGCATACAGCTAAGGACAGTAATTCTTATTTCCAGACAGTAATTCTTATTTCCAGACACTCTTGACTAATTTATGATGGAGTCACACCGTCTGGCTTGTCCATCTCAAACCCAACATAGCTACTCTTACCACATCCATAATAGTGTCAAAGTATTAAATCCCACGTCCATAATAGTATCAAATCCCATCATAGTATCAAATCCCATCTCTAACAGCCTGCTAGATGAATTACCAGCACCTCTGAGTGTTAACATGTGGTTTGGTGTCACCTTTGGCTCCTTAACAAAACCAGCTTATATCTTTTGGCTCATTGACACTAATAAATGCATATCTCCCATTTCTTGTTTTTCCCTTATTCTTCTCCACTTCGTCTATTGAGATCAAGACCCCAGATATGGTGATGGTGCATGGCCAGAGTTGGGGAACATGGGGAGAGTAGAGTCAGGCTATTTTCCAAGTCACGTTTAATGGTTTCATACCTGCCAATTCTTCCAAGTCTGCCTAGCTCAGGGACCCCCATTTCCACCAAAAGATCAAAATAAACATACTTTTCAGTTTTCGAAATTTTATTGAGACGTTGGGGAGAAACAGCCAACATATACATTCCCCATTTCATCACGGTTGGCATTTTACCCACACGATAGGCTCTTCTCTGGCTTTGATCTAACTTCAGGTCTCCTTAGTATTCCCCCTTCGGTAGTCCTCTCGTTGCTGCCTGGTGGTGTTTGAAGTCCACCAGGGCAGAGCCCGCTGATGGGGTCACAAGTGAGAGCGGTAATTGCGATTGGCTGTGGGGGAAGGACATGTGTGCAACAGGGACACCCGTTAGAATATATCCTTTCATAGTCTTCCTGCCCACATGTGAATTTAAATGGAAATGAAATCCTCAGGCTGAGATTTCAGGGTCCTAGGAGAGCGAACTCCTAACTCCAAGAGGGAGGGCCCTGGGGCAGCAGGTTCCCCCATGTCTGACTGTCATCCTCCTCACCCCTCACTCACCATCATCGCTCCGTTTTCTACTCTTCAGGCTGCCCTTTCGATATTTTCTTTTGGTGCCACTTCTCTTGACTCCCTTGTGAGGAGATCGGTTCTTGCCCCTCCTCATGCCATGACTCTTTAATTTGCGGCTGGTCGACATTGTAATTTCTGCAAAAATGAGGGGCTTTGCAGGGCCGGGAGGCCACGAGTCTGGGTATTTAAGGCCTCAGCCATTGTGACTGTGAAGGGGTGTGGCTTAGCAGGTGGGTGGGGCTCCATTGTGCTGTCACTAGCCTTTGTTGCACTTTGGTCATATATGTGAAATGAGGTGGCCCCTCTAATGCGGCTCAAGGTGACCATCAGTTTTGAGGTCCTTTTTATGTTAAATGAGGCTTTCCAGACAGATGTTATTGAGCAACTAAATTCCAGTCCTGTGCTGGGCTTCTGGGGAGTACAAGAGCCATTAAAATAGGTATCTCCTGCCTGTAGGAAATTTAACGGTTGTTGACTGCCTGTATATGCATGAGTGTTTAAGTCTCTCTACAACATTGGGAGATACTAAATGTGTTTCTATATGGACTTGACTCTAGGAATCCAAGTCAATATGATCAAAACATAGTTCTTCTTTTTCATCTAAATCAAGATTTCTCAGTGTCAGCTCTGCTGACATTATGGGCTGAGTAATTTTGTGGGGCTGTCTTGTGCTTTGTAGGATGTTTGGCAGCATCCCCGGACTCTACCCATTAGATGTCAGTGACGTCTCCACAGCTGTGACAAGCAAAATGTTCCCAAATATTACCTTGGGGGGAGGAGTAAAATCACCCAGGCTGAGAACCATTGGTTTAACCCTTTCCAAAAATTCAGTCAGCAAATATTTATTGATCATGTAGTATGTGCCATGTACATAGATGATAAGAAAATAGTAGACAAAAACAGACAGAGACTCTGTGTTCATGGAGCTTTCAACCTGGTAGGAGAGACAGCCATTAATCTGACAATGTGAATCAGTGAATAATTACTTCGCAACATGGTGCAGGATGAGGTTGGAGAGCCAGGCGGATACCAGACCAGGCTCGAGTACATTGCGAAGCTATGGGAAAGTAATAATTTAGATATTGACATGAGGAGATTAGAGGTTGTTGCTGGGTGGGGGATGAACTAATGAGGAAGCAAGTGAATAAAGGGAGAGGTTCAGGAGAGCGAAATATTCGATAATGGTTTAGGCCAAACTAGGGATATAGACAGGAGACAAAGACTTGGTTATGGCTTGAATTAAGAGCAGAGGGTGTCATGGGTATGTCTTTTGTTTCTAATGCAGCTATCTGGACTCTGGTGCCACTCACTGAGATAAAGGCCAGGCATAGGGGCCGTGAAGATCATGTACTTTAGTCTAAGACATTTTGGGTTTGCGGCGTTCTTGGGATTTCCAAATAGAGATACTAAATGGTTGTTGGGTATATGGGTCTGAAGCTCAGAGTAGAAGCCTGGGCCTGAGATATCCACCATCCTCAACTTCCCTGATAATGGACTTTATCATCCAATTTTTTCTTCTTCCTCCTTTAGAAAAAAATGTCAGTGGAACTTGATAACTATTTTTTTTTCTGTTCCTCCTTTTCTCTCCCCTGCCATTATCCTTATTCAAGAGCCAAGTGCCTCGCATGCAGTAGGTTCTTAGCAAAAATTGGTTGAATAAAAGAGAGAATGTAGTTTAAGCCCCACTCCCTGTATTTTTGATGTCTATCGATAAGATGACAAGTCATGCTTTGAAACCCAGATTCCTTGAAGAGCCATCATGAGTGACACTTTCCATATTCCTATTTCCAGGCAGGTGTCTCTGGAGCCCTTCTGTTAGAGTATTTTTCACCCAAAGAGTGAACTGCTGCATGAAACAGGCTGCTGCCTATGTCTTTGTATCTCGGGAACTTTTTTTGTCTACTCCAGACTAAACATTCCTCCTACAAGCAAGTTTAATGAAAGCAGGAATTTAAAAATTGTGTTTCCTGCTATACAGTCCCAGGCATGGTATAGTCCTGCCATAGAGTAGGATCCCAATAAGTGTTTATGGAATATTTGTTGAATAAATAAAAAATACTCCTATGTTTCTGACTATCCTATTTCTCCCCATTTTGTTCCATCCCTCCAAGGAAGTCTTCCCTGACTTCAATTTTCATTGTCTTTTGAAATTTGTCGAAAGTCCATTCATGGTCCTGTAACATTGTCTTTAAAGTCTGGACAATCAATACTGATTGCGTAAGACTCTGCTTTGTGCCTATATTGCCATGTCATGTGTGTGAGTCTGATCTCAACAGGAGACAGTGTGTCTTGGTTTTGGTCCTGACTGGCCACAAATATCACTTCTCTGGACTTCAGCTCTCTTATTTTGTAAATAAGCTGGTTGGGTTAGATAATCTCTGAGATGATATGACTTTTGTGGCAGGCTTCTTGTAGTTAGGGACTGTATTGTTTTTATATTTCTTCTGCATTTCTCACAGGTAATGACACAGTCCACAGTAGGTGGTCAATAAATATTTGCTCATTCTAGCCACTTTGGTGTTATGAGGACAGATGGCACAACACAGAGTGACATGGTATACCAAGTGGGATCATTTCTAAACAGGGACGGCAAAAAGACACTGTCTCTGTAACAGACCCTCTGGTGCTCCGTGCTGGTCTCTCATGCCTGGTTCTGCTGACTGTTGGCCTCTTTGGTCTGAGAGGCATTTTCTGGATGATTTTAAAGACTGGGTAATCTTTCTCTCCTCCAGTCTTTCCCATCCTCAAAAGACCCACTCTGCCAAGGAGAAGCTGAGATCACAGGGAAGAAGGCAGCCAGACTTGAGAACTGATGAAGAAACAAACAAAAAGCCCCTTTACATAGGGTTAAGGAGTAGTTCCTATTTTGGACACCCATGCTGAGAAACTCCAGCAGCAGAAAGCCCCAATGGTGGGGGAGGCAATTTGCTGGCCAGTTGGGGGTGAGTCTGTGGGATGTTTGGATTGGCTTCTGCGTCAGACCTCCTGGAGTGAGGACAGAACAGGGTTGAGCATTGGGTACCTCTGTCTGTCTGTTTCTTTTTCCATTTCTGCCCCAGCGTTGCTTGAGCCAATGGCAGTTTAGATAGAGCACAGCAACGTCACGCCTGACCCTCCTGGGCCCAGAGCTTGCCTCTTTTTGTGAACCTTCTGTTAATCCAGTCTGCTGACTGTCTCCTCCCCTTGTCTTCTGCTCTGTTTTCCTTCCTTCCTTCCTTCCTTCCTTCCCTTTTTTTCTTTATTTCCTTCCTTCTGTTTTTGGATGAAGAAACTGAGGCACAGAAGGGCTGCAAGAACAACTTCAAATAACCCAGCACAGAAATAGTGGAGCACCCAATAAACCTGTTTCTTCCATACTTTGACTTTCTGGTGGGTCTTAGTTTTTTGTTTCTCTCGATGAAAGGAAATAGTTATTTTTCTGATAGCTATTGAGACATGGGGAGAGAACTAAATCCATGGTTCCTTAGGTTAGAAAGGGGCAGACTTTGGGCGTCGCTGTTTTGGATCTCTAGTTGGGTCCCCTCTCACCTCTCCCATTCAAACTCACTCCATTAATTTTTCTGGGGAGTCCAATGGATGTCTTCTTCCTGGGGTTGGATCCTCCCAGCAGGCCAGGAATTGAAGCTCATTAAGAGTGAACATGGAAGAGTTGCTGACAGTCCTTACACATGTTGATGACTCAGTCTGAATCCTCTGAAACCTAAGTCTCTCCAGATGTTGACCTCAGCTGGGAAATGGGGACCTTCTACCCCGTTCACATGCACACCCTGTCTTCTTTGCTCTTGCTGCTGCTATTGAGGCAGAAAAAGGGGGCTCAAGGGCAGTCAGAGGAGGGGAAAGCTGCCTAGAGAGAGGTCCCTCAAGAGGCAGAGCTCTCTGAGCTCAGGACTCATCTGGTGTCTCTAGTAGGAAATATAAAGAACCAGAGCCCAAGGCCAAAGGGTGGTTTTTAGAGAAAAAGGAAGGCGGGACTCAATTTGCCTCTTCCCATCCAGTTCTGGGAAACAAGAGAGCATCTTGGTTCTGAGAACAGCCTGGGTTCTGCCTGAAGATTTGTTGGACTTCTTTCCAATTTTCCCTCCAGCCTTCTTTCACATACTTTTTGACTACGTTTCCAAACTGTCTTTCCATAAGCAATTTCTGTTTTCCAGGAATAGAGAGATTGGGCTGCTCAAAGGTGGGAGACTCATCACAAGAGCAGTGGCCCTGGGAAGTTCCTCGGGAGCCCTTTGGACCTCCTCATTTGGGAGGTCAAGAGGCTTGTCTGAGGGCTGCACCCACACAGCTCAAGAGCCATGACCAGACCCAGGATTATTGATCCCCAGGCCAAAGACTGCCCACCACTCCATACTGCCTTCCCTATTTGACTTAAAAATAGTTCTGGCCTTGACTCTCCACTCTTCTTTCTTACATGTGCTACTAGGATTGGAGTAAAGGAATCTAATATTGAAGAAAGAGAACTGGGAAAAACTCGTGAATTCTTAGAGGCAGGGTGTGAACCTAGAGGTCCTCTAGACAAATTAAAAAATCTCATTTGGAGAGAATTCAAACTTTCATTAGTTTTCTTTGTGGTTGTTGTTAGTTTTGGACTTATGGTAAATTATTTGACTATTTCCATTTCTTTTGTCACCACTAACAATAAGGTCACATGGAATGGTAGTACACAAAGAAAATCCAAAATTTATGCTTCAGAAGGATCCAAATAATGTTTTCAACATTAACCACTCCCCTGCTTCCCCTGACCTTAATCCCCGCCCCCCCCCACCATCTATAACATAATGAAGAAACTTTCCCTTCCCAAAATACACTAGGAATAAAGGGCCCTTCAGCCATAAGACAAAAATAGGGCTACATCTTAGGGCATTAGAAAGCAGGTGTTATGGCATGAAAATACCACACATATTCAATCATTTAGCCTCATATGGTCCTTAGGAAAAATGTGCTTTAATCCATCTACCAACTAGAATAAGGAACTTATAGTTGTGAGGGTTGCTAGAGAACAATTTCATAATAAATATGTCTGGAGATGAAGAGTAAATTGGCCAAAGTCACAAATTATAGGCAAAGTTGGATCTCAAGCCCAGATCTCCTAATCCTCAGTCCTCACTTCTTGTAACTGTGCCACAAGGCACTACTGTTGAGATTTCTGTTTTTCTTTTCTCTGCTTCAATCATCTCCCTTCATGTTCTAAGAGCCACATGCCACATGCCAGGGACCCTTGCCCACTTGAAATCACCCCTCTCACCAATGGCTATCATGTCACTGAGTTTGAGAACATCTGGCCTTGTAAAAGAGGGATGAATTGCCACCAAAAGAGGAAAAGGACCTGAGAGACAGACTGAAATCACTACATATGAAGTTCAATACCTCCATAATTGAAGCTTTCAGAGCATTGTGATCAACATGCTGGTAGGGTACAGTGGCCAGAGGAGACACTCAATAATGCTGGTGTATTTTAAACATAAGTGCCTGTTACAACTCTACTGATCAACGTTGGGTCAAGAGAAAACTTCACAATTCAGTCATATCTCTTTGACTTGACTGGATGAAACTCTACTTCCTACTCTTAGTAGTGATCGATGGAGTTTGAAGAAGAAGAGGAGATAGGTTGGAAACATAATTTCACTTTGCCTCTTGAAGATCTAGAAAAATGGAACTGACAAAGAAGGCTTACTTGACAGTATTACTGCCTGTTTGGTTTCCTCATTTTTCTCTTGGGCAGAATTCTCATATTTGGAAAAGTAGATTTAGTTGTATTTATATTAAAGAAAAGGAACAAAGGAACTCCTTCACTGTTCTTTCTCATCCTAGAATTCTGTGATCCAAAGCACATAGGTTTAGTGACACTTGTGCCCTTTATGCCCTTTATGCATCCATGCTGTCCCAGCATGGATGACTTATCTAATGAAATTTTCAAAACAAAGCCTTCATTTTCAGTAAGGACAAATGAAAGACCCAGATTCTTTGAGTGTCACAATCATCAGATTTTATTGGTCAAGAGTTTCCCAATGCTGAGCAGGCTTATTGTTGTTCTGGGAGGAAATGTGAAAGGTAATACCTCCAAAATGCTTTGGCGTTCTGGTGAGGACTGTGTCACCATGCAGAAATATTTGTTTCCTTAGTACACCACTGTCCTGCAACAGAGTGGCACTTTCTTCATGCTGCAAAAAAGCAAAGACAAAATTGGGGTTATAAAGGTCCTTGGTTAGGGTGAAAATCTCAGAAGGTTCTTTAGGTGAGCACACGAGGCCAACTTGACATTTTCTAGGTTTTCCCTTATGATTTTGTTACCTTGTTAGCTGTGGTTTGGCCTGGTTTACTTGGAACTTCCTGTATTGCCTGCTTCAGAAAAGTCATGTATCCCCAGAACCAGTAACATTATTGTAGGTCCCAGAGCAAGATGAATATACTGAACTCTTGTAAAAAAAAAAAAAAAATACTGTCAGAGTATAGACCAAGCCTGAGGTTCCCTGAGCACAGGGCCATTTGTGACTGCACAGGTCCTGTGCCTTTGAAGCCCACCCTGTCCTTCCTGACTTAAGGTATTTCTTATGGTGAACATCTAGATAACTACACTGAAAGATCTCTATCTCATTCTGGTTCTTATAGTCCAGGGAAGCTGGTCAATGACTGATTCATTATGGAGGCTTGATGAGTACTTAGAAATGGCTGGCTTCTGACTGAGGCCATGTCGTGTGCCTGAGAATGAAGGAAGCCTCTTCAGTAATAGCTCCGTCAACACTTCCTCTTTTCCTTCCTCACACACATTATCCTACTATTTTCTACACTCCCCCTGCACAACCTCAGGACCACTTATTCAAGAGCCTTGCCATTGCTGCCCTCTTCTTCCTCCTCCCCCATGCCCTCCTTGGTGGTGCTTTCTTCTAATGCTCCCGCAGGAAGTCCACCGAGTCCTAGGGGAATGTGCAGCGCTGCTGCATCCTAGGTAGTTGCACTTAATCCTGGTAGATGTTAGAATCCTGATGGGGGCTTTCTAGTCATTTGCCTGAAGATGGTATTCTGAGCCTTTAGATGGGGGGCAGGTAGGGGGCACCTGTAAAGAAACTGGGCCTCTGTGACTTAGAGGTTACCATTCTGGGATGTCACAAAGTCCATATGAGGTCAGCAACAAAGTCTACAGGAGAAAAGCTGAATAGTGGGACCCACAATGATTTTCTTCAACATTTAGTAAGACTGATTTTCTGGTTCCAAACCTCTTGGATCCAGAAAATCAGTGTTACTAAACGTTGTAAGTCTTGTAAACTTGGACAAATTATTTTATTTCTCTTGGTCTTAAAAATCTTCTTTTAGTTGAAGCCAGAAGGGCATGAACTTAATGGCAATCCTATTATTTTACTAATGAGGAAACTAAATGCCCGGTTGGAGATTACTTTTTTACAGGCTTCAGGAAATTGCTCAAGGACACGAAAGAGCTGGGAAATAAATCTGCATCTACTTAATTTTAGTGCTTGTGCACAGTGTCTCCGGATGCATTTGCTGACATGAAGGGAGAGAGCCGGAGATGGTTAATCACCTAGGGGGTGACATCTTTTACTTAATATTTCCTGTGAAGAGAGATATGAATAAAAGACTTGAGTATCAAAACCCATAGGAGACTGATCCAAGTTAGTGATGGGGATGGAGAAGAAGGGGTGGTTTATAAAATATTGAGGTGACTGATAAGGGCTATGAAAGGAAAGTTTGAAACCTAGACTTCTGCCCTGAGTAAATGACTACTAGGTGGATACAGGAGCAGGAACTACATTTGGACAGAAAGTACTAGTTTCAGATTTGTACAGGTTGAGATGTCTACTGAACAGATCCAATATTCGCTTAGATGCCCAATGGACAAACTGGATATAAGTAAATGTAGCTCAGAAGATCAGTTGGGGCTGGTGATATAGATTTGAGCACTGACAATGCAGAGTTTTGTGCAGGTGAATGTATGGGAGTAGATGAGAGGGTCTAGAGACAAAATTATTGGATTTATCAGCCTTTGGGGTTTCTCTTTTTTGTCAGAGAAAACTAAAGAAGAAAACTGAGAACTCAGAGAAAACTCAGGAAGAATGGGGTTGCAAATTAACAGTACGGAGTTCAAAGACAAAAGCTGCCAAACTTGGGGTAGTTGTAACACTTATTGGGGGACCTACGAAATGTCAGGGATTGTGCAGAACACTTCAGGAGCCTCACCTCGATTTTCATTCTTTATCTTATTTGACCTGGCAGAGCACTTGATGATTATGCTCATACAGAGACAGAGGAGGGGGTGTGGTCAGAAGTATAGTGGGTAAAAGAGAGACGAGAGCTGAAGTAGTGGAGGGTGGAGGAGGTTTTGACCAGAGGATGGGAGGCCTCTCTCTAGCAACCATCTTCTCCAAGCTTGGTTCAAAAAATTGGGGAAACTCCACACTGTCTACAAGAGGTAGTTCGTTTTTACTGGAACATTTCACTTTTCATACTCATTCTCCCAACCCCAAACTCACTTTCTAGTCTTGTCCTTTATTCTCTCCCTCAGGCAATCTCTGATATTTTAGTCAAACTGGGTTATTTAAAAGCAGAAAAAGTACAAATGTTCATGGAAAGGTCAGTCTTACTTGTAGTTATTTATTTTTAGCACCTTTACCTAATAAATTCCTATATGTTCTTCAAAACTCAAAACAAAGGCCTCAAATCCTATGGCTACTTCTTCAATGAACTTCTTTTATTCATCTTTTGGGCACATTTTATATAATTTACCAGATTTCATCCAGAATTTTTTATTTGTATGCATGTTTTCTCTTCCCAGACCTTGAGCTTCTTGAGGTTGAAGCTGTAGCTCTGTGAGTTTCTGGCGGGCAGGCTGGTCGATTAAAAAGATGTGTTGAACTAGAGCTTTAAAGTCCCCATTTTTGGGAATTGAAGTGGGGACTGGGGAGGGCCAGGAGGAAGAGATTACAAAGGAGAACAGGGAAACTTTGGGAGTGGAGAGGATACGCTTATTATCTTTATTTGTGGTAATAAGTTCATGGATGCATATCTGTGTCAAAACATCATACTGTACATTTAAAATATATGCAATTTATTGTATGTAAATTATATTTCAATAAATTCATTTAAAAAATTCTGTATTGTTCAAGTCCTTGCTAAAGAGCTTTTTCTAGAAATAAGATGATAGAACCAGGAATGTGTACCTAAATATTCCAGCAGATAAAGGCTTTAAAGAGGCTGAACTTGTGTCTGAAAGGCCAGGAGAATTTTACTTGGTTTGCATCATTTAGTGTGTTTCCTATAGGCTCTACCAATAGGCAGCCAATAGATTCTAGCAGTCCTAATAGGGACTTTCTTGGTTACATCCAAATATGTCAAATTTTATCCAAATGTCTCAGTATTTTCCAACCACCCAACCAAACTCTCATGTTGACTTTCAGCCATTGTGACAAGGCATCATCCATCATCAGGTCCTTTTACCTACAGGGTCTATGTCATGGCCACTTGTCTCCATATATAAAGGAATTGATGAATAGGCTGCTTTGGACAAATGGACTTGGGGTGGGGGAGGGAGAAATACAGGGGCTGCTCTTTCAACAAGAACCCTGCTGATGGCCAAATTTGTGGAACGTAAGAAGATAGTGCAATCATGTAGATGTAAGTGCTCGGCATGTCATCTGAAGGATTTATCACAGAGACAAAAAGCAAAGAAGTTGTGCCAGGAAAAAAACAGGAAGACAAGGTATTAATGACATTTTCTCATTATTAAAGGGGACTCTCAGATCTGAGGAATTGTCACCCTAGCTTGGCAGGTGTTCTAAAATGTCATATCTTTGTCAAAGCATAGCTCTCCATTCACTTCCCAAAGACTGTCTCCAGCTCTTTCTTAGCGCTTGCCCTTCTACCCCTCAAACCAATTATTTCCCCCACAGCCCCATCAATCCTGCAAGGAACCAGACTCACTGTGTTAATTGCTTGTCTTCTTTATGCTATACAGCCTTCCTCTAACTTGCCCATTCAGTAGAGACGTTAACATAACCCCTGGACCTACCTTCTTCCGAAACCTTATGGCTAATGGAGTCTCTGGGAAACTGAGCCGGGGAGATCCCTATGCAAAAAATACATGGGTGTCTCGAGTGTAAATCTTATGTTTTCTCATTCTTGTCTCCTTAGTCAGCAACAGACGTCAATGCTCTGGCTGAAGAAACTGCTTGAATCCACATTTGTCCGTGTTGTGTTTTCTCCCATGACCAGTGAAAAGACAAGCCTTTTTTGGGGGAGACCCAAGTCCACCATAATCATCATTGATTTTCTCCCTCGGCTCCAGGTCTTTAAGTAAAATTTCTCTCCTTTCACTGACAAATGATGTTATCTGTGTTTTTATTTAACTAGAGATTGACTTGTGACAACCTGGAGAACCCCAGCCTTTCTTCATATAATAGGATAAGTGGGGTGCAATAGGTAGAGGGGATAATCACCTGAGGCATGGGAAATATGTAGTTTTCTCCTTTGTTCCTGTTTAGGAGATTTGCTAATGAAATGTATGGTTGAGCTTTGGTTTAGGATAAGTTGAGATGCTTTCTGGATATGAAAAGAGCTTACCTGGTTTGATAGACTTTCTATGGTACAACTGTCAGAAAAAGTATAGTCAGATCATCATCAGCTCACATTTGTGGCTTCATTTGTTGATAATTAATAATGAAGATGCTTATTTTTCTAGCAACAAACCCAGGTCATGTCAATATGAAGCCCAGGGATTTTAAACACAAATAAGGGCAAAAACATAATATAGGTTTAGAATGGCATTTGTGTATTTGAAACTTTTAATTAATTAATTAATTTAAAATTTAAAAAAATGTTTAATTTTTGAAAAAAATTATAAGAAAGACTATTAGAAAACAGACAAGGTAATCATTCTAACTCTGATAATAGAGATATCGTAGCACATTAAAGATCTTTAATTCAAACCCATTTACTGTACACAGTAGGAAACACTGAGGACTCAGGTTGTACAGCTATAAAGATATTTGGAACTTTTTAAAGGACAACATCCTCAAGCTTCCCTTGACAGTGTACTAAAGATACAGTGCAGTGTTGTGTCTCTTTGAGGTCAAATACTTCTGATCACTGTGTGGAACTCTTTGTATCATTGAACTGGAATCTTGTATAACTCACATAAAGTTATCAGGTCATCTGGTACCCTCAACCCATTCTCATTAAGCTGCAAAAGTTCTGCTAAGCACAATCTGCCTCCCCACCTTGGGATCATACATGTAATCTTTAACAATCATGTGCCAGCAAAGCCAAAACTAATCTATGAGGTTGAGATTTCAAAACTCAATTATCCGGTCTTCTTTGGGACATGAAAGATGCAGATATTGGAAAAGAGACATGGAATGCCTATTTATTCAGCTTACTTAAGTAGGCCTTAGAGGTTTGTCATATTTCGTAGATGTCGATGAGCTTCTTGTTCCTGATGGAACACAGATTTCTTTGATGATCGTTTTTGCTCTTGGGTGGTCATGTTTTCTTACTGTGGGGCTGGAGAGAGATGGTAGTTTGACAGATCATCATCGGCTCACACTTGTGGCTTCATTTGTTGATAATTAATAATGAAGATGCTTATTTTTCTAGCAACAAACCCAGGTCATGTCAATATGAAGCCCAGGGATTTTAAACACAAATAAGGGCAAAAACATAATATAGGTTTAGAATGGCATTTGTGTATTTGAAACTTTTAATTAATTAATTAATTTAAAATTAAAAAAATGTTTAATTTTTGAAAAAAATTATAAGAAAGACTATTAGAAAACAGACAAGGTAATCATTCTAACTCTGATAATAGAGATATCGTAGCACATTAAAGATCTTTAATTCAAACCCATTTACTGTACACAGTAGGAAACACTGAGGACTCAGGTTGTACAGCTATAAAGATATTTGGAACTTTTTAAAGGACACCATCCTCAAGCTTCCCCTGACAGTGTCCTAAAGATACAGTGCAGTGTTGTGTCTCTTTGAGGTCAAATACTTCTGATCACTGTGTGGAACTCTTTGTATCATTGAACTTGAATCTTGTATAACTCACATAAAGTTATCAGGTCATCTGGTACCCTCAACCCATTCTCACTAAGCTGCAAAAGTTCTGCTAAGCACAATCTGCCTCCCCACCTTGGGATCATACATGTAATCTTTAACAATCATGTGCCAGCAAAGCCAAAACTAATCTATGAGGTTGAGATTTCAAAACTCAATTATCCGGTCTTCTTTGGGACATGAAAGATGCAGATATTGGAAAAGAGACATGGAATGCCTATTTATTTTTCAGCTTACTTAAGTAGGCCTCAGAGGTTTGTCATATTTCGTAGATGTCGATGAGCTTCTTGTTCCTGATGGAACACAGATTTCTTTGATGATCGTTTTTGCTCTTGGGTGGTCATGTTTTCTTACTGTGGGGCTGGAGAGAGATGGTAGTTTGAAGATGTTATGGCTGGTTTCCCTGGGCTCAGGAGCAGAGACGTCTTGCAATAATACATATAGTTATATCATTAGATGTTTATCTTACAGTACATTATAGTGGTATGTTACAGTTACACCACTATATATAATAAGTATATCTAGTAGTACATTGTAGTAACATGTTATACTATATCTTGTGTTGTAATAATATGTTGTGCATATACTGGTGCAGCCTTAGGAAAAAGGCAATAGCCAAGGTCAGTAGCCTTCTCTGCTTCATTCCGTTATCTATACCACATTCGCCATTTTTGCCCAATTAACATAGCCCTTGGCTCTGTTCACATGTGTATAGTGAGAGCTGAGAGTCTAGAGTCAGAGTTAGAATGCAGGTAAATCAGGTGCTCAAAGCTTGAAATTAAGCGTGGAGATCTTTAATTGTCATGTTTAAGGCATTCAGTATTTATTGATGAAAGTCCTGTAGGAAGTAGGAAAGCCTGACTCAAGTTGTACCTCACAGCAGCCTTTGTGAGTTATGTCAGGTAACAGGGCTGTGTGAGAGGGCCACTTGGAAGTGAAGGGCTGCATAGTACATGTTTTAGTCTTTGCAAGAGAAAGCAGCTATAGTAAGTGAATGGCCGTGGCCATGTTCCAATAAGACGCTACAAAAATGTCTAGAGCTTACGATAACCATTATTTCATTTATCTCAATTGTACCATCGAGGTAACCATTATCTCAGTTTGACAATTGAAACAGGGTGAATGACCAATGAAAAATCATAAAAAGATAGCGTCAATAGCATGTTCTTTCTGTAGTGTTCTTTCTAGTCTCAGGGCAGAAATTGTCCTGGCTCTTCCTGTTCTAAGATCTACCTTTGGGTTTAGTCTAACTGTTAATGTTACTCTTCCGAAGAAGAGGTTCACTAACCCTTGTGGTAGTCTGTTCCTTCCATTCAAAGACCTTTGTCTCTTTCTAGATATCTAATCAGTAGGCCATCTTTCTATTTGTCTTGATTGTGGTCTTAGACTTCTTGTAAAAGGGTCATTTTGGGGGAGGTGAAAGTAGGGAATTGGTGTTGGGACACTAGTCTTAAACCGGATGTTCCTCTGGGAGTTAAGCCAGTAACAGGAAGAAGGCAGCTAACTGGTTATGCATCAAGTCAAGGCCATGTGTGATACTGTGTGACTATAATACCACAATCACCATTATCCTTATGTCTCATAATAGCAAATATTAAAACTGGCCCCAAATTAAAGTTCATAAACTTATAAATCTGAGTGCAGTCCCCTTTTCCTTTTACAACTCATTCTCTAAAATCTTTCTCCATTCTTTCTGCTTTTCAAAATTTTAGTTGCCCATTACCATGGGTTTTCACTATATCATCCAATTATAGTAGATTATTCCATTTGCTGCTGGGAGCCAACTATGGCTCACAAATGTGTTTTCTTTGGCATACTATGCAGGCCAACGTGAGGTGGGCAAAAAACATTTGAACTAGTTATCATCATTGAAGTCAGCAGCTTTCATTAAAAGTCTAGATTTTTTAAAAAAATTTATTTATTTTAATTAGTTTCATGTACACAATACACTGGTTTGACATTTATATAGTTTATAAAACAAGCTCCCTAATTGCTCCTTCTCTCATCTGGTTTTCCACGTAGCCAACAGGTTAATGCTGACTGCATTCCCTATGCCGTGCTCCCCATCCCCGCGACCATCTAGCAACTACTAGTTTGTACTTCTTTAACCCTTCACCCCTTCTCCCAGCCCCCCAACCCTCTTCCCTGATCCATCACCAAACCCTTCAACTATATTTGTGAGTCTGTTTTTGATTAGTTTGTTCTTTTTGTTCTTTAGATTCTATATATAAGTGAAATCATATGGTATTTATCTTTCTCTGTCTGACTTAATTCACTCAGCGTAATAACCTCTAGGTCCATCCATATAGTTGCAAATGGTAGGATTTTATTTTGTTTAATAGCTGAGTAATATTCCATTGTATGTATGAACCATAACTTCTTTATCCAATCGTCTGTTGATGGACATTTAGGTTGCTTCCATATCTTGGCTATTGTAAATTGTGCTGCCATGAAGATCCTTACGAATTATTTTTATGCTCAGAAGTGCAATTGCTAGATTTTGATTTCTTGGTTGCTCTTAAAAATTTGGTAACACTAGATCTCAACTAACTAGAGTTCAGAAGTATCTTTCGGAGGGAGCATGCACTCTTCAATTTGCCATCATCTCCATAATCATTGCTTGTTTCACTTATATTATCAATCTAAATCCTGAAGACATCGACTTTGTAACCTCTGTCCTAAACTTTTGGGATCTACCGCTACTGATGCTGCTGGTGCTACTTCTCTCTTGCCCATATTTATCAAATATTTTAGACACCAGTCTGATGTTCTAGGCAGGGAGGCCAAGGGTAAGAATCTGAGATTGTGTGCAGAACAGCCTTCTTTCTTTAAAATTTTGTTTCAGATTCCTGGGACCACATACTATCTGGGACACTTCAATTCCTAGCCTCAGAATCCCTTCTTTTTCCTGAAGCATGGTTTAAAATCCATGAGAAAACAGAAGAGGGTCAGTCAACCATCTGTCTAGATGCGACTTAGGTTTCATATTGGGAATGAGAGACTCAAAACAAATCACAGTCCTCTCACCCCTGGAACTCAGCATATTTTGATGGATATCACACTGTGGTCTCTAAAACATGGTCCCCTTCTGGAGTGTCAAGATAGTTGTGTAAGGCAAAGGAACTGCCTTATACGAGTCTAAGCCCCACAAGTCTTTTCTCCTTGTTGTAAATCCCTGACTTGCAAGTACTCTGCCTGATTTCTATGTCTTTGGTGTTTGATAGCAATAATGTCAGTGATGGTGATAATGTTGTGACAGGACAATTCGCTGAATCATTGATTTGCGTGTATCCTCAGCATTTTCCTCCCCCATTTGAAGCAGAGATCCACATTTTCATTCTGCTCCTTTGCTTTGGGTGCGGGCTGAAACAGAAGCTCTTGGAAAATAACTTTCTGAGTTTCGATATCCAAAAACCTAAACTTAAGAGAATATTATATTTTGCGGGGGATTTAATTTTACTCACCTACCAATAGAGCCTGAGATAAGGTCCTGAGTACTGATTTTATATTGGGAAGTTGATTCTAAGAAGCAGGAGTGAGGGGAGAGGTTATGCAGACAGGGGAAGAAGAGTATAAAGAGTGTGTTACTGAGCAGATGACTGCCATGGGTAACTGGAGTTCAATTCCACTGGAGACCCTCTGAAGAACTGTAATGTATCTCAGAACTGTCCCTCTAGATGCTAGGAGGCTGGGATATTTATCCATTGATATCCATCCCCTACTACTTTGGAGGTTTCCCTTGAGCATATTAACTACCCCCCTTCTGGGTTGCCTAGGTATTGGGAAATACTTGTTCCCTGTTATTTTCTTCTCTGCTCTTTAGGACCTCATCCAAAAACAAGACAGAAAATGTTATCATTTTAACATTTAACATTGTGTGTAGGTGACCTCTGCATTGTATATGTCTACATTATAATATCTGCATACTATATTCTATTATTTGGATTTACATAATCTATTTAACCAAAATCTTATGGTTAGTGCATTTGCAATTATTTGCTTTTATTCATATATATACAAAGATCTATATATTTAGACAGTATTGTTAGAATTTTTTAATATATTCTTAGGATTCAACAACTATAGAATTGAAATTATAGGATCAGAGTGTGGCATCCTTAACACTCTTAATACATCTTTCCCCAAATTGTTTTTCAGAGAGGTTTTATTGACCTATCATCCTATGTGCAGTGTGAGAGCATTCAGGGTGAATTTTGGCAATGACCTGGGAATGGGTGTCTAAGAGATATAAAATCTTATTGCTTAGAGGACTTTTAGCACAGTGGAGACTTCTATTTATTTAGAATATGTATGTGTCGGGGGGTTTCTATTTAAATAAATAAGGGGTAAATGACATTCATTCTGATTCCCTGTCTTCCCTATTCTGAAAATGCTTCTTTATATTATCAGCTGAAAAGGGCACATACCCACATGTGTGCACGTATAACATACATGGAACAGATTCTTAGGAAAGAGCTCCAAACTAGAGATATTTAATTACATTTTTCAAAGGTTCTGAATTTACTATCACTTGTTCACTCTTTTTTTCTGTTTATACATATGATACATGAATTACCAAGGGTTCTGTGTTCAAATTTCCATGACTACGTGGAAAAGGATAAGCTAGATCAATGTTAGGATTCTTGGAATTTAAATATACATTACCAATGGCTTTGAAGAAAGTCTGACAAAAGAAAGGCTTAAGCTATTAATAGAATTGGAAGGCACTTGATTTTCTTTTGTTTCTTCTGTTTCCCAAGAATTGAATGAATAATTAAAGAAAATGATAAAAAATAAGATCAAGATAAAGAAGGAAAAAAGCAATGTTTAAGGTAATTTCAGTTCAACCCCTTGGGCCATATTTCTTGATTAGAACTCAGGTGGGGAATGAATTATAGCCATGTGTATATTTTCCGCTGCTTCCTCTGTCTTCCTGTTTGACCTCCTTGCCTCTTGTCTTATAAGCTCAAGCTTTTTCTTTGGTCACCAACAAAAAATGGGCCTAAGGGTTATTGTAAACAAGGAGAACAGAACCTAAGAATTCTCAGCCCCTAAACAAACTCTGACTTCCCCATTTTCTCTGAGGTTTCCCACTGGATCTTTTAAAAGTTCTCAATAGTGAGATAGTTTGTTAGTTTCATGAAGTAATTGGGTGAACAACTAATTTCCAACCCTTGTCAGTCCTCCACTACTAGTGTTTAAGACAGGCTATTCCTCCAGAACATCAGGGGAGCTATAAGGCTGCCTAGTCCCCGGCACCAAAACTCTTCCAAACAGACTGTGGGTAGAGACATAATAGCCAAACCATCAAGACACAAGTCACTTAGGATATACTAGTCACAGAGAGCAGGATGTTTGAAATTGGGAGGGTCCAAGAGTTTCCATCACATCTGTGTTCTGTTGCCTCCCCAAACTTTCCCCTTTAACCCCAACGATGTATTGTGTTTTGATTCATGCTGAGGTCTGCAGATAAAATAAGTGAAAAATGAAGGCTCCTTAAAGTAATAGAGAGCATCTGGGAGAGAAGAGGTGCAGATAGAAACACCTCTGCCTCAGTATCGCTGACATTTCGTGTCTCCCAGTTCCTGGAATGTTTTATTCATTGATATTTCTCAAGGATCAGACCTGGAGCTGGAACAGTAGACGCTCAGTAAATAGTTGTTGAATGAAAAAATGACGCTAATTCCAGGACTAGTCCTAATGCTCTCTGACCACTTGGTCCTTCTGGGATTCTGTTTCCTCAGCTGCAAATGGGTGCTAGGGAGTGAGAGGAGAAAGTGAGATTGTACTAGCCAATCACCGGGGCCCTCTCTGTTTGAGATGTTCTATAGTTTCCATATTCAAGTATCTTAAGTAGAGACCTTCTTTATTGTCTCTCAGAATAAACTGACACAAATATTAAAGAAAAACAGTCCTATTCCTGAGTAGATATCCTAGCATGGGCCTGTTGAATCAAAACAAAAGACCTCTTTTACAGTTTTGGCTCCGTCCTCTGTTAATTTTGAGTTGCCCCCAGAATCCATATACATTGCAGGCAATGTGATTCTAATGTTTTTGTACATGAATAAATTTAATCTCTCTCTGCAAGGCAGCCCCAGTTAGGCTCAGCCCTGCTCCTTTCCATTGCTCTCTGTTCTTTTATATGCTTCCGGCTTCTCTCAGCATCACTTAGTAGTGATTTTCTACGCTGGCAGTTCTCAGTAGTGGCCAAGGTTCCAGTTTGCAGTTTCTCCAGTGCTAGCCAAATTAGGTCTATTATTTCCTTCAGAAATACCATTACCAGTTGGCCGGAACCCCCTTCTCAGGGGCCTGGGTCCCAGCTCCGTGGGGCCTCTCCTGCAAGGGGGCTGCATTTCAGCAATGTGCATGTCTTCCTCCAAGCTTTTACATTTTAATAATTCTAATAGTCTCTTTTGTTCCTCCGGGCTAAGCATGTTAGCTGCTGTTTGTAATTGCTACCTCTTTGATACCTTAGTATTCCCTTTGGCCTTCTCTGTTCTTAGTCCTGAGTTAATAATTCTTTAAATTTTCTATGTTAAAATAGCTAGTGTGGTTTCTGTCTCCCGAGGCTAGATCCTGACTGATATTCCCTAGAACAACGGAGCCAAGGTCACCCCATGAGGTCATACGCTCGCAGGCATGTCAGGCTGTTTGCTTGTGTACAGATGAAGTGGCTGTAATAGGCCAAAAGTAGCACTCCAAAGGAGAGTCGCCCCTGTGGAGACCTGGAGAAGCAAGGCATACCGAAGCTGGAGGAGCATGCAAAGAACCGAGAAAAGGAACTCAAAGTGATTCGCACGGATCCCTGATGGTTTCTGTCTTGTGGACATAGAAAAAGCCGGTTTATGCCAAACAGAGGCCCAGGGACCCCATGGGAGTTCTGGGCAGTTGGTGCTCTGGGAGCTCAGGGAAGGGAAACATGAGTCAAGTCAAGGAGGATCAGAAGGTATTTGGAGAGGTAGACAGAGAGGTGAACAGGCTTTTTAGGCTGGAAAACTGGTGACGAGAATGGTCAAGGCGAATCCAGGGCACAGACTACTGTAGGGAGACCCCCTACAGGAGGTCAAGGGGCCTTCCTTCACTACTGTGTTGGCATCAGATCACAATGTC
>NW_006431920.1:11868650-11880723 GCF_000325575.1 Pteropus alecto | reverse complement strand
CAGAGTTGAAACAAAAGATCCTCTTGCTCAGAAAGGGACCAGTTTCCTTGTGCTGGCTTCAGATGATGCCGGGATGGCACCCTGTCTGCTGGCTCCTCCTAGAAGAGGTATAGGACTTAGTTTATTTTTTTTCTAATTTTTATTTTTTTTTATTTAAGTAAATCTGCAGCTGATGCTAGGATGTCAGACTGTAGGAGGAGTTTTGATGTATGATCTGCAGAAAGGGGTCCTTGAGATTTCCACTCCATGTCATCTCGATTTCCTTAGCTAAACATCTAAGCAATTGGACACCTAACATCTAAGCCTGGACTCCGACTCCGGATGCCTCCCAGACCCGGCTGGGGACAGTACACATACTCTCCCACAGCAGATTTTCCCGGATGGTACCAAGTGCAAATATGTTGGTTTGGGAAGTGTGGTCACAGTTGTCTTGTGCCACAATCAAAAGGCACAGATCTTCCTCTCAAGAAGCCTGTGTTTAGTGAGCGAAGCTGCCTCGTCTAGTAACTGGTGTTTTCACAGCCAATGCATGTAGCTATGGTAGAGGTACACACATGTGAGTGATCTTGACGTCTGTCCTTGGTCCTGGTGGGTGAAGGGGAAAGGGATAGAAAAAGGCAAACGAAGTGTGCGTAGTGGTGGGGGGTGGCTTAAAGAAGTAGGGGAGGTTGGTCAGCTCCCCACGAGTGGTGATTTGGGTCCAGCAGGTGTGCTTCCTTGGGAGGAAGGAGGCTTCGTGCTGTCATCGTCACCTTCTCTAGCTCCTCCTGTGAAGCATCATTACTCTCAGCTCCTGCTTGGCATGGACGGGGTTCAGGACCAGGATCCACGCTCGTCCTTAACAGGGTAGCTGTGCAACGTAGAACCACAAAAGGGGTCGGGGCAGATGCAGGATGATAAGTTTGAAAGAAGGGGTAGAAGAACATGAAGGGGTGAGGCAGAAGCAAAAGATGAGCAGAAGAGAAAAGAAAAGGTTTCAGAGCTGAGAAGCAAAGGGGTGGGAGGCCCGGAGGAAGGCGAAAGAAGAAGAGGCAGGAGATGGCACACCAGGACATTTGTGCTCTTCCTCCTGGGAGCTGGCCAGGCACCTTCACCTCCCTTGCGTCTCTGTCAGCACTGGGGGACCTTCTCAACTCCAAGGCTTTCTAGGCTCTAGGTGGGCAGGGAAGGAGGCTTGTGCAGAAAGAGGCGGGGAGTATTACTTCTGGGGCCCAGGAATCACTGCAGGCTGGGGAGGGCGGGAGATGAGATGAGGGAAGGTTTCCGGGCCTCTTCCTGCCTCTGGGAGCAATACCTGCCAGCGCCACTGGCCCTCTGGGCAGGCGGATCTCTCCTTCCGACCAGGCAAACTCACACTCTGGCACACTGACAGGCCAGTTGTCTGCCTTTTTTTCTCTCCCCTCTTTGCTCCCCCCACCCAACTTCTGATTCTCAGAACTCACCCCCATTGGATTCCAGGAAATGGCTGGTGCAACTTTGTAACCAAATCCCCTCCAATCCCTCTGTGTACGGTTTACGCTCCTCTGCCCCTCCTGGTGTCCTTCACAGCTGGTCCGGTTACAGAGAATGAGGGACCAGGCCAGGCTGGCCTGGGACTCTCCAGGGATCACAGAGCTCTTTCCGCCCACTCCTGGCTGCCAGCCCTCTGGAGGCAGTGGAACTTAGGGCTCCAGCCCCGAAACTCCAGACCTCCCTGCAACACCCACCTCGAGATGATGGGCTGCTCTACCTTGGAGTCTTGGCCCTAAGGCTCTGCTTCCAGCAGGACTCACCTGCCTGTCCGTCCCTCCCTCTGGGTCCAGGCTCAGCTTGCCTCTCCCATGCTGGCCCTTTTCTAGGGATGTGGGACCAGGAATGGGGGTCAGAGGACACGTTCTCATTATCCTCAGAGAAATCTTTGGTGTCTAACTAGGCTGAGGGCTGTAATTTCTTTCTTTTTTTTTTTTTTTCTGTCTTCATTGTCTAGTTCCTTCCTTGCCTCTGTGGGCATACTTTGGACCACATCTTATTCTATGAGAGATGAGGATGGACTTGGTCAGGGGTTGATGAGGTTTTTCTGTAAAGGAAAAGAGAGTTAATATTTTAAGCTTTGCAGGGCCACATATGGTTTCTGTTACATATTCCTTTCATTTCCTTCCTCTCTCTCACCCCTCCACTCTTTAAAAATGTTAAAAAAAAAAAAAAAATTCCTGATTCAAAAGCTGTACAAAGATAGGCCACGTCTGGACTGGGCCATAGTTTGTCAAGCCCTGGACTAGATGAGCTCTCGGGCTGTTACCTTTTTAACATGTCTTAAAAGTCAACTCTGGGCCTCGATAGACAGGGCTAAGCTGATCTTTAATTCCAAAGGACAGTGTGTGACAGAATCCAATCGCTTTGGGAAACATCCCTTCCTGCAGGACTTCACAGAGCCTTGGCCCTGTAAAAAGAGATCAGGTTTCTCCCAAACCAGACTTCGGTGTGTTTGTCCATAGAACTCTGTCTTCAAGGAAAATTGCTGCTGTTCTCTGAAATATCCTCGGAGAAGCACTTTTTTTATATGAATCTTGTCCCAGCTCTGCTTTTGACTTTGAAGAATCTAATTTTCACCTGGAATTGGAATCCTGTCCCTAGCAGCAAGTAACACAATGTTAGGACACACCTGTTTATTGAGCAGCCCCTCTGGCAAGGGAGAAGGGTCAGCAGGGTATCTTGTGGAAGGTGTTTGGGATACTCTGAATATGAGGCAGGAGGGGCCTAAGATCCTGGGATGGGCTGCGCGCAGGGAGTATTGCCCCAGGCTCCACATGAGTTGAATACTGAGTGATTCCTATTCTCTACCCAGCACATTTGGAGAACTCATTCATCATCTGCCGTGAAACATGTAGAGGTCGAGGCCAGCCCCAGCATCACCCATGTGGCAACCACCCCCAGGACTTGCTGTGGGGGAAAGTGCATGTTCAAGTTCAGGAGACCTGCACTCTGTTCCTAGGTCTGCCAAGAATTAGTTGTGCAAATCTCTTTTCTTCTCAGGATCCCAGCTTTCCTCACTTGCGGCTCTAGGACAATATGCCTTGGGCCAGCTTCACGACTTGTTGGTGACAGTCGAGTGAGAGAAAGCACATGTGTCTTGCAGGACACCTGCAGAACAGAAGGGATTATCACTAAGCAACCTTGTCTGGAGAGCCACAGACCCTTGGAATCCAGCCCAGCCGGGGTCCACGGTCTCCCTTGTGGGAACTGAAGCTCAGAATTATAACCCGTGGTCTCCGAGCTCTCTTTCAGATTTCATGCGGGAAGTACAATGGGACCAGCATTAGAAAGAGAGAGAGGAGAATATGAGTCGATGAAGAAGAAAGAGCAAGGAGTCCTCTGTCCCGTGGCCATCATTTGAGAGCGAGAATGGGGTGAGGTGGAGGGTGTCTGGCTGCAGGGCCGTCATTCCTCAGGGAAATCTGTAGTTTTGCAAGGCCTTGATGCGAGAGCCATCGATCTCGCTAGCAATTCAGAGGGCAAGAATTGGGTTGCCGGGATTCCCCTCTGTGATTCAGGTGGAGGCTGGGACTGGGGCAGCGGCAGTCAGCCATATCGGGCGGATGACCGTGGACGAAGTTCTATCCTGAGAGGGTGCCAAAGGCAGGAGAGGGCCCCAGGCGAAAGGCGGTGAGTTGAATTGTTAAAATCATGGCTCAAACTTCATCATCAGAACAAATATTCTGCTCAAATCTCAAGTCCGGGGAAGATGGAAAAGAGAAGGAAGCACAGAGGTGGAGAGTGGGGGAAAATCTGACAATGAGTAAGTCTTCAGACAGGTACTTAGGGGTCTGGCCACGAACGGACTGATGGTTTGGGAGCTGGATATAAAAAATGAAGTCTTCATCTGCTTAATCCAATGTCAGGTTACTGGAGAGAACAGAGCTGGCCCCAGGCGAGTGTGTAGGTGAAGCTGGGCATTCCTTTTCTCCTAAGGGACTTGGAGAACTCTCACGCAGGAAGGGGGTTGCTTAAGGGTTGCTTACGCCATCCTCCTCACATTACAGGTGGGGAAGGTGAGGCCCAGGGAGGTCCCACAGCTCCTTCATAACGCCTCAGTGCCTCGGCCGCCACACCTGTGGGGAGAGAGATGATCATCCCTCTCCCTGTGAGGGGCTTTCTTGGGTATGGGGTCTCCAGTTTCCTCAAGGGCCTCTCAAAGTGGGGGCCTCTGACCAGCAGCATCAGCATCACCGAGAAACCTGTTATATATGTAAGTTCTCAGTCCCTCGCTGGCCCACTGAATCAGGAACTCTGGGGCCGGGGCCCTGCCGCCTGTGTTTTAATGAGCTCTCCAGGTGACTCTGATATTCCCTAGAGATGGAGAGCCTGGTCTAGGGTGTTCAGGTGGGGCATGGAGGGAGGCTTAATGTCCCCACTTTGACTGGAAACCACACGAGACCCACAGTAGAGCTGCAAAGGTGGCTTTTAGAAAACTGTCTCTATTCTTGCCTGCCCTCCCCATCAGCTACAGTGTCCCTTAGATTTCCTTTCCATTGGGCACATCCCATAGTCACCCCTCTGGGCCTGCGGCCTTATCTGCTGGTCCCAGATAAAGAGTGAATTGGCCTAATCAGTATGACTCGCCTGGCTGGCTCCAGGGAGGTCTGGTCTTGGTGCCACTGTCATAAATGGAGCAGCTCATGTGGCTGAACCCCATCCCATGCCCCTTGGGCCCCTCACTACCTCCATCTCTCCTCCAGAAAGCACTAGTCCTGGGTTGGGCTCTCCCTCCTTCCCAATCAGCCCCCAGCAACTTTATCCCCAAGAGAGATAACGGGTGACTATCTAGGGCTTCTATGAAAATTGCAGTGGCAAAAGCCTCTCTGTCAAGGTCAGGCTTATGGGTGGCTGCTGGGAGAGAGAAAGAGGAATTGGACCGAAATCATCCCAGCCTGTCGCAACACAAGACAATATGTCTTTGTATCGCTCAATAGTATTGCAAGAAAACTGGCAGCGAATAATTGCTAATTCTCTGCTTTTATCGAGGATTTGGACTGTCTTTAAAGCCACGACTTTGCTTATTATTATAATGCCTGGTTAGGTAAATCAATAGGGTAAAGTCTCCCCACATTGTCGAGAGGTGGAAACAGACGCAGAGGCGTTTGTTGACTTTCCCCAGCCCTGAGTAAGTCCTTGGCTGGAGCAGGGACCCCGATCCCCATTCCTGGTACTGTGGTGGGAACCAGGACCAATGCCCATGGAGGCCCCATCTGCAAGGGAGGTCGGCCGATGGAACAGATGTACCTCCCAGACATTCCAGGCTCAGCCTGTGTGGCATGAGGGCTCAACTAAAGGGATTTTTTAATCCTAGGGAAAATGGTTGTCATTTAGGGCTGGCTCAAAAATTGGCAAAGTCTACTGAGAATGAAACCAAGAAGTTGGGTCCAAAACAAAGAGGGGTTTCCATGTGATTCTGGGCCGCAGCCTTGGGGCGAGGTGGGCTGTGGCCAGGATGAGGGCGGACAGGGTCTGTCAGATTGTGTAGAGGCTGGCAGAGTGCCCTCTGGGGCAGCCCTGCCCTGCGGCCCACCACATTTCCTTCTTCCGCTGGGGCTGAGTTTTCTCCTGTGTCTGCCTCCTTGCTCCATAACTGGGATGTAGGTAGACCTGAGCATGTGAGGAGGAATCTGGTCAACTACCAAATTCATGGCAAAGGTAGAGGACTGTTACTGGAGCCGATGAGCTTAGAAGGTGGCCATCTGTGTCTGGAGGGGCCGGAGGCAAACCTAGAGCTCTGGGTGTGTTGGAAACGTTTTCTTTTTCGGCATCAGGTGAGTCATCTTGTGTCGAGCCTCCTTGGAGAAGAGGAACTTCCGTGCTTATGGCATTGAGGGGCCCTCAGCCCCATCCCCTCAGCTTCTCCACTGCCTCTCTCAGTGTTTTCTGGGACACTTTGGAGAATCCCAGGGGTTCCATGGAATCTAGTTTAGGAACCACTAGAGAAGTCTAATTAATTTGCAAGTTATTGGGCAAAGCGGAATCCTACGCCTCAGTGTGAGCTCTCAGGTGGCTCCAACTACTCCCTCCGAAGTCTGGCCAAGAACAAGTGGTAGAGAGGCCTGTTGATTTGCCGAGCCAGGCCTGTGTCTCCACCATCTAGGGGTGGGCCCTGTCACTATAAAGACAGAGGTAGGAGCTCCTACCTGGGGCAGGGACCACCAGTGAGGGGTGATGGGTCGACTGTGCATAGAAGCAGGAGCTAAGCCAAGAAGAGCAGCTGCTTTTCTGGATCAGCCTTCACCCTCTTCTGATTTCCCCTAGTTGGCTCTCAATAACCCAGACTTTGAAGTGGTATTCCCACAGCTGCTTGACAGAATGTCAGACCCTTTGGATCTTCACCCTAAGACACCTACCCACTTTTTTCCCCACTTCCATCCACAAAGCAAGTTTGGCAAAGACTGCAGCCTATAACCTGCTGCTGATGACTCACAGCACCCCAGAGCACACCCAGGGTCCTAGGAAGTCCTGCATGAAAGAAGCCTGTTTTTCTTTGCATAACCACGCCTAACTTTTCTTTCAAAAGAAGCACCTATTTAATATCCCTAGGGACTAGGGTCTGCATCAAGTTCTTCTTTCTATTGAAGTCGAGTCTGTTTATTCATAAGCATCCTACACCACTGGGGTCCTTCTTTGCTGTTTATTGGGTCTCTCCCCTAATAGACATTCATCTCCACAAGAGCAGGGCTTCATTTAACTGAGAGCAGTGCTTAGCACACAGTGCACAATCGATACTTGTTGAATGGAAGCGTCAGGGAGGCCTGGGTGCTAGAGAAGGCAGCTGTCTGTCCCATGCCTTTACCTGTGCTGTTCCTCCAGCCAGGAACACCCTCCCTGGCCCCTTCTCTCCTGTTGCATGCCTATTGCTTCCCTCCGGTCTCTGACTCACCCCGTCTATGGAGTCTTCTTGGCTACCCACCATCTGCCACCTTCCATCCTTGGCCACACTCCCTTTGGACACCTGTTCCCACTTTATCAGACTCTGCTTACTTGGCTTTCTTCTTTGGGTAAATTAAGGAGAGCAGGTTCAATTCAGGGAGCAGCCTGAACCCTGGTAACTAACTGGGTCAGCCTGGGATGGGTGCTGAAGGAAGTGGTAATTGCAGGCCCTGCTGTCAGGGGCCTGCTGTCGAGCAGGGAGTCAGCTCTTATTGGGCCTCGAGAGCCTATTGTTATATTTTCAGGGATTTTTCGAGCTGGTTGTCAAACACAGCCCTTTGCTAAATCATGGTTGAACTGCAGCCATAGGCTTGTTACAGGTACAAGAGTTTGGCAGCAATCTACGAAGAATTCTGGGGAAATCAATTGGCTATATGGAGTTAACAATAAAGAGTATTGTATTTTTTTTATTTGTAAATTGTTTGCTTTGTATCAGCAAACTATGTTATGTACCTCTTCCTCCTTACCCGCTACTCCAGGAGAGCCAGTTGTTAAACCTTTGCCAGCACCCTGCTGGTCAGCACCCTGCAGTGGGACTGACCCATGTTCAAGTGCTTTATTAGAGGAGAGCCAGGTGCTGTGGCATCAAGGGGAATAGGATTTTGCTTTGTCCCATGGGATCAGAAAACTCTTTCCAGAGCTGAGCTGCTGAGCTAAGTCTCAGAGCTAGAAATGAACTTTGAGGATGGGCACTGGGAGGCCCCAGGACTTGCTCACAATCACAGACTTTGCTGGTGGCGAAATAAGTTTTAGAACTCCAAGCCCCGGCACATGTTACGCCAGCGCGCTGGCCTCCTCCGTGATCTCCTGGCCCCTGTTCTCTTTCCCGGTTCTCAGGGGCTATGCGGATGTTCTCAGCCTCTCTCCCCGGGCCTTTCCCAGGAGAGTGAAAGGAGGAAGGAGGGGAAGAGGCCCAACATCCATGCGAGCCTCACTTGAGGGCATTCTGAGACAACATCTGCCACAACTGGGCTCGCAGCTGTCCAGACGCTCTCCAGTCACGCTCTGACAGATGCCTCCAAATAAATCAGTTCACAGCAAGAAAGGACCTGGGAGTTCCAAGTCTCGTGAAACCTGATCAGGTCTGGAGGACAGAGGGAAACCATGCTGGAGAGAGCAGGAGGAGCAGTCCCTGGGCCAGACCTCGGTGCTGGTGCTCTGAGGGGAGCCCAAGAAGCCGCTCCCTAGTGGGGGTCTTCCTGTACCTTCCCCCAGGGGACCCTCTCACCTTCTCCTCCCTTGCTGGACTTTTGAGCTGTCGATTTGGATGCGCTCCATGTGTGAGAGCAGGTTAACTGTCCTGTGTTTACCCAGGTTCCTGCAGCTCCAAGTCACTGTGGCAGCCACTGGAGGGCTGCAGGGCAGGGTGAGTCACTGGGTCATTCACGGATGAGGTTGACAGTCCTGGGTATGGCTCACCCATTGACTGGCCGGAGGAATTTGAAGCCCACTGTTTTCCTATCATTAGAGCTGGGAATTAGGAGGACCAGAGGCGTTCCAAGCAGACATTTAGACATGCGCTGGTTTATTTTCGTGAAGCAGAGAATCACGGATATCCCTTCTTAGGAGCTCTCCTTCTGGGCCACTATATTTCCTTTTCTTTTGGGTCATAAAATACAAGGGCTCTTTGTAACCTCTTGTACTGACGCGTCCCAGTATCTCTATTCCATGTCCCCATACTATGAGGGCAGTGTATAAGTTTATTTCTGTGGTCTAATGCAAATCTCTTCATCTATGACTATAGCACATTCCTTCTTATCATGGACTAAAAAGACCTAGAGCCTGGGGCAGCTTACTCCTGCCCCTGCAAGTTTTATTTCTCGGATTCACATGAAAATCTAAGCCTATTTCTCTTCAACCTGGGGACTGCCACTTGTGTTGGTGGGGAAGCGATAGCAGGGGAGCAGTGGGTCTTTCAGGTTCATGGGCAGGTGAGATGGAGCAGCTGAGTCTTGGATTCAAAAGGCAGGGCCCAAGGTCCAGGAGTCCAGAGAGATGCTAGACCAGCTCAGGAGAGCCAGGTTGGGAGCGCTCTTTCTAGGCAGAGCCAGCTCACTGTCTGTCCTCTTACTAACGTATGAAGTCCAGGCCACTACTTTCTAGCCAGGAACCGCATGAAACAAACCTGTCTTGTTATTCACTCCCTAGCCAGCCTACTGGGAGCTGATTACCGCCAGAGAGAAGCCAGAAGATAGCAGGTGAATGATGCCCCTGACAGAGGCTTACCTCACCCAGCTGGCATCAGGGCTGACTCAGAGAACAGGGTCTCGAATCACTGCTGCCTCCGGTGCGCCCTTTGGCAGTTATACCTGGGGGATAGACCAGGCCAAGCTCTACTGTATTTCTATAATGAGACCCGATTGCACCTGGTGTGCCCACGGCTGGCAAAGTCCAAGAATAAATGCTATTCACTGATAAAGATTTGAAATGCAATTTGTGGAGGTGGAGAACGGGCAGTTCTGATGGCAGCAGGTATTGCTAATGCCAGCAAGGAGCGAGAACTCTGCAGGGGCCGCCAAGGCCTTTTCTTCCCTTCTCCAACCTTCCCCACATGACGGCTCCCTCTCACCAACTCCTGTAAGAAACAACAACTCCCACATGATGGGCCTATATTCCTATCTGGTTTTCAAACAAATGTCCCCCCAGAGCGCTGTGCTGAGGATCATCTGAGAGTGAGAAACGGGGCTGGGTAGGGATTGTTATCACCATTTGTACCCTAGGAAGCTATAATGCAGAGGTGCAAGGATGGGCCCAGTCTTTAAGAGGCGGAACTGATTCTGAAACAGGGTGTTCTGATTCCTAATCCGGAGAGCCCTCTTCTGCAGCAGGCCTCCTTCCCCGACTTCTCTATCTTGTGTCTCCTGCTTCATCAAGCACGTACTGCTCAGGTTACTAGTGCCCAGAAGACCTGATAGAGCAGTCCATGACGAGGCTTTATTAGAGATAGTCTTTTAAATTAGTACTTATAAATTAATTATTTCCAATTTCTAATTCTTTTTTTTTTTGTCTTTGTATTATTCTTTATTTATTGGTCCTAACAATGTGACCCTTCACCCAGGCCCACTGTACCTGTGTGTACTGGCTTTACAGACTTTCACGCCATGTCTGTCCCAAGTCCCAGCAGACTTCTCCTTCCTATTCCTTTTCCATGCTCTGCTTCATTTTCTCAGAATCTGAAGGCATTTTTGTTTTGGTCAGAAAGGAGATACTTTTGAGTGGGTTCCATGGTGGTTTTTAATGCAGAATTGTCAGATTTAGCAAATAAAAATATGGCTGATCGGTTCAATTTAAATTCAGATAAACATTTATTTTTTTTTTTTTTTAGTCTAAGTATGTCCCCAATATTGCACAAGACATACCTTATACTAAAAATTTGAAATTCAAGTTGAACTAGGCATTCTGTATTTTATCTGGAAATCTTATTTTAATGATCCTTAACCCATAAGGACATCATTTTCATTATTACTAAGATTGGCTCTGTATTAGAATATTATAATTTGCTAGCCAGGAGGACATCCTAGAAAAAGATTAACTGGCTTTTTGGGTGGATTTGAAGTTAATTCTGTGGAACTAACTAGAGGCTGAATGTTCTGTTCCGTTTTTGTTTCATTTGGTTGTGTTTTTGCTGTTTTCTGCCTTTGTGTTTCAGTTTGTTTAATTTCCATCGACCTATGTTTAAGTTCACTGATTCTTTCCTTGCCTGTGTCAGTTCCATGGATGAGTCAGCCACTGGCTTTCAGCAGCAAGAACCAACTCTTCAGAAATGGATGAGGTCGTAGCTGTGGGAGACTGGCTGTAAGTGAAAACTTTCTGTGGTGGAGGATGTGAAGACCTGGGAGAGAAGATTGAAGGAAACTCTCCGGACACAGCTTCTGTGGAGTCCTTGGGGAGGGAGGCAAGGCTCCAGGTGGATTACATTCTTTCTAGCCCAAGCATTTCATCTCCTGTGGTTTAGAAGTGAAGGGACGGCTTTTCTTGCTGTTTTCCTGAAGGTGCCAAGGCAAATTCCACATAGAAACTGGGCAAGGCCTTGAGCCCAATAAAATGTAAATAGGAAATTAAAAAAAAAAAAAAAAACATGAGAAAGGAGGTGAAGGTGAGGTTTCCATCCTTGGGAGAAGCCAGATACAAAGGATGGCCGCATATGTTGGTCTGAGGCCTCGAAGCACGTGGCTCCATTGTAGCCACAGCGCTGGGTTAGGGAGCCTTTCAAAGTGAGGAGATGCTAGGTAGATCTTGGAGAGAATTGTTCATATCCTAAAGGCCACAAAACCTGATGTGGAACCATGGCCTATGTGCTTTGGCCATATTTATTGAGTGCCTGCATTTATTGAGGTAACACCGCATGGCGATAACTCTGAGCATTTTAATGTTAAATTGGACTCGGGCTTGGCTTGATGAAGATTTTAGTCAAGGAGTACCTGAAATGCTTTTCCTAGATCTTGGGATTAATAGTTTTTTTGGTTTTTATTTTTATTTTTGTCACTCAAGTTTCAGCTTAATGTCAACTGTTATGACTGGCCTTATTTCACATAGTACTGTTGCAATCATCAAGACCTACTATTTTCTTGTTTATTTATTAGTTTATTTGCTCATGGGCCATCTTTCCCTTTAGAATGTAAGCTCCAGCAAGGATCTGTAGCAGGTTTCTACCTCCCATTCTCTGCTGTATTTCCCATCTGACAAATAATAGGGATTCAATAAAGTTTATTTAATGAATGAAAACAGAGAAAATTCATTGGTCATTGTTTTGCTCTACCAGTGAACTAATATTCACCTAAAAAAGATTTATTTAATGAATGAAAAAAGAGAAAATTCATTGGTCATTGTTTCGCTCTACCAGTGAACTAATATTCACCTAAAAAAGATTTCCGAACTCCTTTTAACATTCTGTTGTGTTTTTGTCTAACTTATTTAACAATCTAACAAGTGTTATACAAAAATGGAAGGCAGAATAGTCTCAGGCTGTGAGCTTTTAGAGGACTGTGTAATTTTTTTTTTTTTTTTTAACAGTGACTAGTACAGCAGGGCTAAACAAATGCTTTTCTGACTGATTGATTAATTAAGGTTTAAGCTCAGGGAAGCTTTGACACAATGGGACATTCCTTTGTGCGATTTTTCT
>NW_006431920.1:11805386-11868632 GCF_000325575.1 Pteropus alecto | reverse complement strand
TCTGAACACCAGTTCTGTGTGACAGATGAGTATTTCGTTCCTGGAAACCTTAAAGAAAAAGGAATGTGAATTCACAAAAGAAATATACACAGGAATATATTTATCAGATTGAAAAATCTACAACTTCATATTTAAACTAATCAATTATGGCCATGCTTTGTGAAGCCTATCTCTTACAGGAAATAACTATGGTTTTTAGACACCCAAACAAATAATAAAATCCAGCAGTGGTTGTCAATTCTGTTAAGTCTCTCTCTAAGTGCCTGGCTGAGCTGCCAGAGGAAGCAGAGTCCTTTGCAGCTTTCAGGTCAAAGGTCCTGTGTCTACAGGTGCTAGGGTCACAACAGAATTTGACCTCAGTTCTTTCTAAGCTAAACAGACCTGACCTTTTGTTCAAAAGTAACAGGACGAAGGAGTGTGGTGGGAGCAGGAGCGGGAGAGAGAGAGAGCTAAAAGTAATTGATTAATTCATTTTGTTATTTATTCTGCCACATTTATTAACCTCTTACAAGGGCCAGACACATTGCTAAGCCTTGTAGGGCCTGGCGAGATAAATCAGATAAAGCCTCTGACCCTGCACGGTGGTGCTTAACAGGGAAAGGACACAGGTGTTGGAGTCGGTTTGGGGGAAGGCAATGGGCTTGGACTGAGATATATTGGTTTTGAGAGGCCAGCAGGAGATTGAATTGGAGGCATCCAGCCGTCGGTTTACCAACTATAAACAAAAATTTTCCTCTGGGCTCTAGACTCACAAATCCATCTGCCTAGCTAACGTTTCCTCTTGGGCATTTGAAAGGCAATGTGTCCAAAGCTGAATTTCACCCCATACATCCATTGTTCCCATTGTCTGTGAATGGCACTGCCAGTGGCCCAAGATGAAAGCCCAGGAGCCTCCTTAACTCCTTCCTCTCCCTCATGCTCCATTTCCCACTCACCCAACCTCACGTCCTGCTCATTTCATCTCCAAAATGTCTCTTGAATCTTCATCTTCATTCTTTCTATTTTAAGTCCGAGTCTAGACTTCCCATCTGATCTCCTAAAACAGCCCTTCCTTTCAATGGTCTACCTGCCCCGACTCTGGCCTCTGCCTCCATTCTCTCCAGGCCACACAGCAGCCAGAGTAGCCTTTCAAAATGCCACATTGGTCATACCCAATATCCCCAATGCCCCCATTAGCGTGCTTCAATGTCTTCCCTTTGCTCTCAGGAAGATGACCAAATTTCTAACTCAGTTTCCGAAGCACACCAGGTCTGACCTCTCTGGCTTCATCACCTGCTTGCTTCTCCATTTTCTCTGTTTTGACTACAGGCACCTTCCTCAGCCCTATATTTGCCTTCTTCTGCAGGGTTTTTGTACACGCCGTCTATGATAGGCAGAATAATGACTCCTCAAAGATGTTAGTATCTTAATTCCCAGAACCTATGAATGTTTTACATTACAAGGCAAGGGGAAAGTTAGGTTGTAGATGGAATTAAGCTTGTTAATGGGCTGATCTTGACAGGGGAGATCATGCTATGTTATCTGGGTGGGCCCAACATTATCATAAGGATTCTTAAAGGTAGAAGAGAAATACAGACAAGAAGGTTGGAGTAAGAAGGAGTCAACCCATCATTGCAGGCTTTGAAGATGGAAGAAAGTCATGAGCCAGAGAATGTAGGCAGCTTCTAGAAGCTAAAAGAGGCAAGGAATCTTCAAAAGGATAGTAGCTATCCCAATCCTTCGATTTGAGCTCAGTGAGACCCATGTCACTCTTGTTTCCTGTAGAATGATATAATAAATGTATGTTGTTTTAAGCCCCTAAGTTTATGGTGATTTGTTATAGCAGCCACAGGAAACTAATACACGTGCTGTCCCTTTACCTGGAATGTGCTTCTTTTCCTTTTGGGATTCTGGCCCAACTGCTGAATAGGTTATAGCCCCCTTTTCTAACTGACACTCACAGCTTTGTCTTTTTCTCCTTTCAAATAATTTGTTATAATTCCAGTCGTGTGTGTTTATATGAGATGCAGCATAGTGTGCTGGTTAAAAGCACAAGTGAACTCTGGAGCCTGATGACCTGGGTTTGAATACTGCCTCCATACCTGTTATCCCTAAGACCATGTGCAAGTCACTTAACCTATTGGTGTATGCCTTGGTTAACTCACTGATAAAACAGGAATAATAGTATCAATCTCACAGGACTGTTGTAACAGAATTACGTGAGTTCATAAAGTGCTTAGAAAAGGTGACTGCCGTATGGTAAGACACCTCAGTATTACTCTAAATGTTGTCCCTTCCTGCAATTGTATGCTCTTTGAAGACAGGGCCTATGGCTACTTCTACTAGTCATTTTATTTGGCACTTACACATGGTAGGGCATATTACAGTAAGTACTCAATCTACTCATAGAGAATGAATGAATCAATGAATGAATGAATTGATTCAAAACTGGAGCTTGGGAGAAGTTGGGTGTGAAAATACATATTAGAAATGACTCTTCTCAGATTGATAATGCTAAAGGCAGGATTTCTCAATCTCTGTACAACTGACATCTTGGGCTGGATAATTCTTTAGTGTGGAGGCTGCTCTGAGCATTATAAGATGTTTAACAGCTTCCTTAGTTTCAACCCACTAGATGCTAATAGCACCCCCTTCACACCACTTGTGATAACTAAAATATATCTCGACATTGCCACATGTCCCTGGGTGCTAGGCAAAATCACCCCCAGTTAGGAACCCCTGTGATAAGGGTGCAACCATCACACTAAATAGCAGATGCAAGTGTGGACAAGCATGTGAGCACATTGCTGCCCTTCCCTCTCTTGTCCTGGCAGGTCGCAGAGGTACCTGTTTCATGGAACCCCAGCAGCTTATCTGCAACAGCTCAGCTGCTCAAGGCCTCTGACTGCCAGAGTGTGATTTGGTGTGAGAAGAGGGTGGGGCCATCCTTCTTAAAGTCACAACATCATCACTTTCTGAAAGCAGGAAGGGTTTATCTCAAAGCAGATGGTTCTTGAACTTTTCAGAAGACAGATTTCCATGCTAATCTAAATGCCAGAAAGATCTGAATAAATGGGATAAAATTTTGGATAAACAGCTGATCTCTACTTTTGGCTTCCTTCATATCAGCTTAGAAATAAAAGCAGCCAATTTATACCCCCCTCCCCTCCTCCCCATAAAATGGTTCTCTTTAAATTCTGTTTATTCTCAGAAAATGGTTACTTAGGTAAATCCTGGCAGATAAACATAGGAATTTTCTGTATTGAGGGCAGAAATGGGTAACGGAAGGGTATGGTGAGAACCTTCTCTCCAGAGTTTTATAAAAAGATTGGAGTGTTCTCTCAATGGACTGGACTTGATAGAGGTGGAGCACCCTTTAGTCTACAGATTCTCCGCTTGTATATGGCTGTGAAGTTCAGCTGAAAAGGGCAATGGCAAACTCTTAGAATAGCAGTCCCAATTTTTTTTGCACCAGAGACCAGTGCTCCTATGAGAATGCAATGCCTGATGATCTGAGGTGGAGCTGAGGCGGTGATGCTAGCACTGGAGAGTATTTGCAAATACAGATGAAGCTTCCTACTACTTACATCTTGTTGTGTGGCCCAGTTCCTAACAGGCCATGGACTGAGACCAGTCCGCAGCCTCGGGTTAGGGATCCCTGCCTTACAGACTGAAGACTCACATTCCTCTCTATTCCACTCCTTACATCATGACCTGAGGTCTGTACTCAATAGAAGGGAACCTGACAATAGAGTCTAAGTGAGAAGCAAGAGAATTCTGACCTCTCCTCTAAAAGGGGCCTGATGGGGGAGTGAACAAATAGTAAAGTCAAAGGTGCCCCAAAGAACCACAGGAAAAACCAGTTTCTCCACTTATTGAGGCAGCTGGAAGGATGGGGGAGATAAGCTGAAGTTGCCCAGGCAGCTCAAAGAAAGGGAGCCCACACTTAGGGCTGAGTGTATTTTTAAAGTGGAGGTGGAGCCAAGTTAACACTGCAGGTCTAATGCCCCCAACATAGGCCTAAGGGCAGGTTATATTCTTATAGACTGCTTTTATTACTGTTCCAAGGAATCCAAAGGAAGTTTGCAATATGGGAACTAATCTCATCTTCAATTACAGATCGGTGTTTCTCGTGTACTTTCATGTTGCAAATCTCAGTTAGGGTTTGTTTATGCTGTTCATTTGTCCTTGCAAATTGGTGTATTGTGGTGGTGGTGGGGGGATGAGGGGTGGCTGAGGAGGGCTTATGTGCAAGCCATAGGACTAGTACCAGGAAGATGAAATGGAAGAGCTGGATCCAGAGAGAAGGGGAACGTGATAGGAGGGTGAACGTGATGTCCAAAGGTGGGACTGAGTTGACAAAGGTGACTGTAAAGGCAGTGGACGTTTTGGGCAGAGAAGCTGGAATGTGGCCAGGCTGACTGACCATTGGATATGGGAGAAAACCCATGCAGACATGGAGAGAATGTGCAAATGCCACACAGACGGTGAACCTGGCTAGGAATCAATTTTTATTTTCTCGTCAATGTTAAAATGAAATCATGTTGAAGACAACAACTTTATTCCAGGACCTGCTGTACTTGCCCCTGGTCCGACCTCTTTTGGAATATATGATTTACCTTTGGACACTACATATCAAGAGAGGCACATGTAGACATTTAAAAAGTTGGTTGAAAGTTGGAGGAGACTGAAATGTTATCAGTGATGTGGAAGGAGACCAGAGTTTGTAGACTACTCTCTCCCTTTCAAAACCTATTTATTTTTATAGGTTTTGAAAGGGAGAAAGTAGATTGTTTTAGTGACACCAGAGTCAAATGCTGTCAAAAAATCTGTTTGAAGTACTGAGACATGTTTTTTGGACTTTGAAATTAGGAGGTCACAGGTGAAATTAGAACTTTCAGTAGAAAGGAGATGCAGGGGTTGGGGAAAGCAGAAAACAGGCTGCAGAATATTGACAAGTATTTGAGAAGAAGTGTGGAAGTAGTTCAAGTAAACTCCGTGATTTTTCTAAATCTGTAACTCAATCTTCTGTCCTCACAATCATTTACTTCTCCTTTAAGTCCACCTCTTGAGGGTCTTCAGCTTTGTCAAGGGGATACCACAGCATCTAGACTTGTATCACTTTCTTTTCCTCTCTAGGGTTGGTCTTGAACTCCTGCCTGCATGGCCTGGCTTCAAATTAGTAGACCATCAAGCTTTGTTCCCCAGAAACACTGTCTCAAGAATTATGGATACGGTATATGACTTACCCTCTACCATATCTTCTTTTATAGGTGCCATCACAAGATTTCCTTCAGTAGCCATAAAAGCTGAAAATGTCAAATTAAATACTGCTCTCTAGACCCATATTTCAAAATATTCCTCATTGTGTAATCATAAGTTTTAATATGATCTGAACGAGTCATCAAAGTGAGACCTTGATCTTTTATCTTCATAAGTTTCTTCAGTTTCTGGATAACTTTGTCTGATTCATTATCCCAGAGACAGAAATGCTTTGTACTCTGGCTCCTTTATCTTCCTCTCTCCATTCCTAATTCTATTCTCCCTTCCTTCCTCCTTCTCTTCCTTTCTTTCTCTTTCTCTTCTTCCTTTTTCCTTCTCTACTTTATTCTTACCACTTAGACACATTCTTACTTCCATTAGCCCTAAACAATCTTTTTAAAAAATATGTACATCAATAATGTATAAAAATATTGTCATCGCAGGGGAGAAAAACCATCAATAATACAGATCTTTGGTTCCTTTCTTAATGCAACTACAGTTACTGGGTTTTGGATAAGTCCGCTATATCCTTGCTACTATAAGTGAGGTCTGAGGAATGCCCGGATCAATACCTTTGGGGGGCTCTTTTTAAAGAGTCTCAGCCCCATTCAAGCCTCACAAATCTCAGAATCTGCACTGTAATAAAGTCCTCAAGTTCCCAAGTGATTCCTACCCATATTAAAGTTTTAGAGGTACTTCTGCTGTAGATCAGTAGCTTCTAAACATTTTGGATTGCTCACTCCCATCTGTAAAGAAGATTTTGAGTACATACCTTTAACATTTGTATCTATGAATTATATACATGCTTTTCTATCAATATTAAATATCACTAAAGCTTCTCATAGATAACATATAGTTAGGTCTTCTTTTTAATTTACTCTGATGGTCTCTGTCTTTTAAGTGGTATAGTTAGACTATTTACATTTAAAGTAATTTTCGATATAGACTAATATCTACCTTATTTATAACTGTTTTTCATTCATTATTTTTGTTTTCTGTTTCTTTTTTATCTTCTATTCTTTTCTGTCTTCTCTGTTTTTAACTGAGGATTTTATATGATTTCATTTACTCTCTTGTCTTAGCATATCAGTTACACTTTTTAAAACTTTTCTTTAGTGGTTGCCCTAGAATTTTTGGTGTACATTTATAACTAATCTAAGTCTACTTTCCCATGACGCTATACTGCTTCGTGGGTAGTATACAAGTACTTTATAATAACAGAATATTCTCAATTCTTCCTCTCATCTCTTATAACATTGCTGTCATTTATTTCATTTATTTATAAGCTATAATTACTAAGCACATTGTTGGTATTAATATTTTGAACAGATTGCTGTCTGTTAGGTCAATTACGAATAAGAAAAATTAAAGGCTTCATTTTGCCTTTATTCTCTAATCCTCATCCTTTTTTTATGTAGATCTAAGTTCCTGACATATGTAGTTTTCTTTCTCAAGAACTTTTAACACCTCTCACAATACAGGTCTACAAGAAAATATTAAGAAAGTCTAGTCTTTATTTGTTTGTCTAAGAAAGTCTAGTCCTTTTTTCTCCTTCTTTTTGAAGGATGATTTTGTTGAATACAGAATTCTAGGTTGTTTTTTTTTATTTTAACATTTTCACTTCATTCTCTTTCTTGTATGGTTTCTGAAGAAAACTCCAATGTAATTCTTACTCTTGTCCCTCTGTAAATAAGGTTTGTATGTATGTATGTATGTATGTATGTTTGTATGTATTTAGCTTGTTTGTTTTTCTATTTGGCTTCTTTCAAGATTTTCTTTTTGTCTTTGATTTTTCAGTTTGAATATGATGTGTCTACATTTATATTTTTTTGCTTTTTTTTTTTTTGCTTGATGACTCCAAGTTTCTGTTCTTGGGGTTCAGTTCCCCTTAAGTTGTGATCTCTGTGTCTACCTGTCTCTTCAGAGTTGGGGCTGAGGTTTGCCCTGTGACCACAAGTTTCTGATGGATTTAAGAAGACTTGTGGAATTGCAGCTCTAATTTTTTTTTGTTTTGTTTTCGAGGATGGGATCAACTATTTCCAAGCTCTTGGCATGTCAGATTATAAAACAGAAATCTAAAACTTCTCTTTTCTGTTTAAAATTAAAAATACATTGTTATAGAACTTTGAAGGTTTTCTTTTAACATTCAAATAGATTGTCTTTTATACAGCCCTGAGGTGAACACAGCACAGCTTGTAGATCCCTGCTCCTGACCAGGCGTTCTCAACTTCATTACACATTATAGAATTCTGAAAGTTAAAAGCAAAGGAAAAGACAAAAACAAAAACAGGTGCCCAGATCCCATCTCAGATCAATTAAGTTTCCCTATGTGATTCTAATATGCACTCGGGGATGAGAACCTCTGTTCTTCTAGAACTAAAGTCCAGACTACCCACCAGGGTCAAATTTCTGTTTCCTGGCATTCTACCATTGGACTGCCTATGATGCTACAGGAAAATGTCAGGGCAGAGCAGAACCGGCTATTCTCTCTCTGCTTCAGGCATGTGTTCTTTGTGACTACATCTCCTACAGCCACAACTTAAGAGAGGTAACATGGTAGGCAGACTTCTAAGGTGGCCCCCATGATCCCTGCCCGCAGTGTTTATGCCCTATGCAATCTACCCTAGAGTGTAGGTGGGACCTGTGAGTTGCTTCTAGCCAATAGAATATAGCAGGTGTAATTAAGATCTTATTCAGTGATTTTGAGTTAATCCAAAAGAAGTTATACTAGGTAGGCATGATTTTATCAGGGACTAGAGTGAGAGGTACTCCCTGCTGGTTTGATGAAGTTCTCTAGCCAAGCTTCCAGATGAGAACACAGCCTAGGAAATACTTTACTCGTAGCTTGGTGAGAACCGGAATAGAGGAACCAGCTAAGCTGTGCCGAGGCTTCTGACCCACAGAAACTGGGAGATAATAATTATGTGCTATCTTAAGGGGCCCAGTTTGTGGTAATTGGTTATGTAGCAATAGAAAACTAGTAAAGGGAGTTTGGCATAATGGAGAACAGACTTTGTATTTAGATACACTTGGCCCCAATTCCTACCTCTGCTACTAGCTGTGTCCCCTCTGTTGAATTCTATGGGATCACTGAGCTTCAGTTTCCTCATGTGTGGAGTGGAAAACCATAATTCCTGCCTTGCATGAGTGGCAAGGGGATTGTGAGGAATTCAGATCTATGTAAAAAAGCTCGATATTGATATGCTCAGTATAGTAAGTTCCCATAGTTGGAAGCTATTATTCTTATGGTTAGCATACTTATTAATGTAAAACAAATAAGACCAGTGGTGCCTTGACCTGGAGTTTCCACTTTGCCTATCTTCTTTCCAAAGAGAAGGGACAGCTCTTCTTTACCCTCTTAGAAGTGAGATGAGCTTATGCAAAGAAAGCTCTCCTGAGAAGGCGTTTTGATAACCTTCCACCAACAAGTGTGCTAGTTGTCAGCAAGCCTTATTGGGGTGGGGGGTGGGAAGATGCCTTTCTGATGTTCAATTTGAATTTCTTTTGCTTACAGCAGAAACTCATTTATTTATATTTGTTTTCCAATATAAATAGAAAGTTGTTATCACTTTTCAGACTCCAAACTCAGAGATTTGGAGTTTTAACCATTAGGATAATAATCTTAAAGCAATTTATTGCACACAAGCTGTTTTTCATGTATTATTTCTTTTAAGCCTCACCATGGTGCTGTGAAGTAGGTATTATTTTCTTACCTTCATAAGTGAAGGAGTGATTGCTCAGAGAGTGTATGTAACTCTCCCAAGTTCACAAAGCTAAGGAGAGGTGAAAAGGAAAATGACTTTTGAGTCTGTAACTCCAAGTGCTATGCTCTCCATTACCTTATATTCTTGGCTTTCTAGTTTTATGAACTGATTTCCTTCCTTTTCTTCCTGGGATAACCAGCCCATTTGGTTCTATGCCTCCGAGGGGCTTAACACTGGCATTACTCCCATGTCATTCCAACTGAAGAGCTAATTAAAAACTATTACCAGCCCATGAAACTAGCCACCTGGTCACCATGTTGCCTGGATTACATCTCACTGCAGATTTGGGGCATATGTGAGCCATCAGCATAAAGCCTTTGCCATTCCTTAATTATCTAGGTTTGTTATTGATTAGTCATATTCCTGACTTTTCTTAGGGATGTGTGTGTATCTGAGTGACTTTGTATATATTCCCTTATTTCCCTTAAGAGGAAGGCAAATTTAAAAAAATGAACACACCATAAAAGATTAAGAAAAGTTACCAATTTACTATTAAGGAACTTAAGAACTAAAATAAGAAGAAATAGAGTGTGGAGGTCTGAGGTCACATGAAAATCCACAAAGAACTGAGTAATGAATAAATATGTTCACAGAAATAAAACATGGCACCTTTTTTTTAGTGCTGTCTTTGTTAAAGACATTTTACACATCTGCATGGTACAGTATATCCATTTAATTTCCATTTCTTTCCTTCGTTTGCAAGAACTTTTCAGGATTTTGCTCCCCTGCTGTTTTAATGATAGGCTTGACAATCATTTTGCTTTGCCGCCTGTAATGAGCATGCTAAAAGGCACGTTTTTTGCATCTGCTCTCCACAGAAATGGCCAATGTGATTTTACAACAGGGGGTGCTAACTGCAGCCTCTGGAAGCACAGGGGGCTCAGGCAGGCCTGGTAAGTTGGAATGTTTGAGAACTTCAGTTAACTTGTACTGAACTTACTTAAAAGAGTTAAGTGCGTCTTTTGTAAGTCTTCTAACCTTTGTAAGGTTTCAAAGGCTTAGCTATGTTGAAGTCTTACCCTCCACCATCAGCTTCCTCCTTCCTAATGCTCACTCTAGGAGGCCTCTAAGAAGAGATTTTAAACTATCTTCAATGGGTATAAAGTTTCTGATTAGCAAGATAAACCAGTTCTAAAGAAATGCCCTACAACTTTACACCTATAGGTAATAATACTGTATTGTACCCTTAAAAACTTGTTACAAGGGTAGATCTCATGTTGTGTTTTTGCCACACTAAAATAAAATTTAAAGAGCAAAACAGAATGAAAAATACTTTGTCCTCAGCCTGTTTTCTCTTTTATGATTTCATTGCACAATCCTAACTTTTCTCTAACAATTTTATCTCCTTTGTCTATTTCTCACAAAAATACTAACCACTTTTTCCGATTTTCCCTAAACTCACAGTTCATAACCACTGGAACTCAAGAGCTCGAGAAGGAGGAAAGCATAAATCACAAAAAGAGCCATGGACCACGTACTCAAATGCTGCATTAAGGGGAACTGGAGGTTTAGAAGTAATTAGTTCTGGTCAGTTACAAAGAAAATTCAGCATATAGTAAAGTGTTATAACTCCCTTATCCTTTAAACTTTTTAAAAATAAACTTCTACACCTCTATCACTATTTTAAGTAGAATTGTTGTTGGAATACATCACATTACAAAATTTAGTTATTACTTGCAAAAATCTAAAGATTCAAAACAGGAAAAAAGGTGATGGTTTGAATAGAGATTAAATTAATAAGTCCACAATTGACTTTATGATGATGTTTATATATGTTATTGGTAAAAAGTAAGGAAGAGAACTTAGTGCAAAGCAAAAGGCTGGGCTCGGTAATCCAGGGTTACCGCGTGGGACTGGTCCAAATCAGGTTACTCATTTGTAGAATGAGAGGCAAGTCAGGTGCCGTGATCCCTGAAATCCCTGACCCCAAGATCTGAAGTTTTCGGAAAAAGTTGAACAACGCTTACGAATGGGTTCTGTATCCTCTGGCCTTTCCTGCCTTTCTTCCACTCACTGCATCTTAGAGGAAGCATCATTGAACACCAGGATCTGGACTGGCTAAAGGAGAGATCAATTTTATATTTAGAGTCCCTTTACCTTCCTCTGCTGCTTGATTGTTTTCATGCCGTGGGTCCTGGGCTCCTTCCTCTGTCGAGCCTCTGAGTTGGGCCTGCTCTCCAAAGCACACCCCCTCATGTCGGCACCATTTTGGCTGAGGGCCGCAGGAGCAGCTGCTGCCCAGGAGGGCTCTGCTCATGCCCTAAGCTGACACATGACAACTTGTATTAGGCTGAGGTCTTCCATGGGAAGCCAATGGGCCCTACCAGCCATCTCCCTTCTGTTTCCCCATCTGCTGGCTCCCAGGGAGGTGGTGGCAGGGCTTAGGTTAAGAGTGCGTCTGAAGCGAGGACATGGCCGAGAGCTGGAGTGCTTGCACTCTCCCTCTTTATCATATGCTGCCTGGCGGGGATGGAACTTGTCCCCCAGGAGAAGATGGGGGGACTCAGGCTAGCCTGGCCCCTGCTGAGGGTGTCCAGTCTGCTTCCTACCATCCCTGCCAGGAGTCTCGCACGGAATCATATTTTCAGCTTGGGTTAAACATGACCAGGTGTTTTCACCGAAGGCAGTGCCAGCAGATTCTTGGCATGTCCCTCGCACTTGTTTGAATGTTGTGGCTTTTAATATTTGTTTTGACTGTGATGTGTGTGTGTCCGCGTGTGTGTGTATGTGTGTGTTGCATGACCCTTCCCAGGATCCCTCTTGTGTGTTTCTATACATCAGACAGGAAGAGCACCAATGCATTTTGGGTGGGACTGTGGCAGGGCAGGGTTGGGAGGCCCGAGAGGGTTCAGGCCATGTGTTCTGCTGCTTAGTGCATTGGGCTGGCAAGGTGCGAGGCTGCTGTGCTGGGACCCCCTTTCTCAGCTAGAGGTCCCACAGACTCCTAGACACTACAGCTTGAAGGGAGGGGTCTGAAAAGTGACATGGTTCAACTTTTTTTATTCTCTGAGGATGAAATGAGGCTCCGAGAGAGGCAGTGGCCTGTGAAAGGCACATCTAAGTGGCAATAGGAGCCAAACCAGAACCATCTAGGCTCTGTGTGTGTAGATCCTTACATGTTGGTCACAGTGTTGGTGTGCAGGAAGTGTCTGTTGAGTGAATGAATAAGCCAGCTTGGCCTTCTGCATCCCAGTTCTGTGCTTACATGATGCTTCCTTTTCAACCAAGAAAGACGCGAATATCTCTTAAGGTTGGGGTGACCACATGTCTCTGTTTCTCCTGTTTGCCTTTATCTTTATCCCTCAAAAGTGTACCAATTTAGACAATAAATCATATGGTCTCTAGAATCTTCTCATCTTTCTAAAATGTTTCTTTTTTAAACGTATATATTCCTGGAACAAAGAGTTGCCACTGGGACTGCCAGCTCAAAGCTTCACGAAAGGCTCTGATGAGTTTCTGGTTGCAGGTAGTAGGAGACCGAGTGGACACAGGCATAAACTAGGTTATCGGGGACTGGAGTCAGTCTAACGACGAGTTTCAAAAGCAATTCTCTAGAATTTATCTTCCTCCTCTGTAAAATGAAGAGACTGTACTGAGGGATCCCTAAAGCTCCTGACAGGTTGAAAATCTGCATCTATGTTAATTTCAGTGGGGATTCTACTTGTTTCCATGTCTGCCCTCCCTCCGCACCCACCTTTACTAGCTCCCGCACTGACGTGGCACATCTGATGGCACCTTAGCACACGCACAATCCACCAGCCCCTTCTGAGAGACAGCAGCTTTACAGCCAAGAGTGCAGATGCCTACTATTCTCTGATTCTCAAATCTCACTGGGTTTGAGGAGAGCCCAAGGACACATAAAGAGGCTGAACTCCCATTTCTAAACGAGGAACTCCTTAGCCTTTGTCCATCTTGTCATCTTGCCTGGCCAGAAAAATTTGGGTCTCCATGGAAGGAAAGAGATGGGCTTTGAGGGAGAGCTGCTGACTTCTCAGTAGAAGGCTGCTTTCTAAATGGCGCTACCTCAGAAAGAGCCGTGGCAAAATGGTCCCCGTCTTTTAGGCTCTCGGTTTGATTTGATGCCTGATCTTGGGAGAACAGTCTCCCTAGGGGAGCTTATTCTTAAAGACATATGACATGTAGGATGTGGCTTTGTCTTTTTACACAGGGAGAAGCTGCCTCCAGATGTACTTATTGACACCTATGAAATATCAAGGGCCTCACTAAGTGGCAGTTAAGAGAGTCAACCTGCTGGGTCCAAATACCAGCCTTGTCATTTTCAGCAAGCGTTTTTCTTAATCTTTTTGATTCTCCATTTTCCTATTTGCAAACAGTGGAAAGGATAAAAGCAGCCATTCTCAGAGGGCTATTTTGAGGATCAAATGAGATAATCCCCACCACGAATGGAATACATTCCTACAGTGATAGATGCTTTGCAATCATAGTAAACACATTGGACTTGTCGTACTTATAATTCTTTGACTCACTGAAAGGAGCCCATGACTTAATGGATGAGGCATAAACCCATTCTAAGCACCTGAGCAGGCAAGGTTTGGGCATCAAGTCAGTGTGGCAGGAGGAGAATTCTGCAGTCAGCTTTGGGGAGGCTGCTCTCATCGATGAGTCATTGTTAGTGGGCTTCAGGAGGTCCCATGCTAAGAAGGGCAGCATGTGCCTGAATCTCAAGCAAACTTGGCCCTGGTGGGTGGTTTACAGGCTCCCCGCTCAATGCTGAAGGAGAGAGATTGGGAGAAGCTATGAGGGACTTATCAAGTTCTTATTATTCTGACATGTTTATGGCAGTAAGTAAAATTCATTGGTCATCTGCAAACTTTGCTTTTTTTTTTCTCACACAGCTGGTCCTCTTTAGCCAGGCTGTGTATGGTCTAGAAGAAATTTGGCACAGAGGCTCCTTCTCCTCTTCCTGACCTAGGAGGCTCCAAGAAGAAGGCCAGGAGAGAAGTAGCAGGGGAAGCCAATGGTCTACTAACTTGGCACTCGGGCCAACCCTGAGGACCCTGACTGTATTCTTCTCGAGGACACGGTCCCAAGATTGGAGAACAAATGTCAGAATCTCAATGTTGTCTTGAGTCCCAGTGACCTCTGGAGTCTAAACATTCTCACCTCTGATCTTTCCCTGATGTAGCCATAGTCCTAACAAATTCTGGCTCCCTAAAGAGAACCTTTAGTCCACAGTGGACATTGGGAGGATAACTATCCATAGTGTGGAGTATAAAGTCACCTCTAGTGGCCCTTGTCCATTTAACCCTTATAGGATTCTGACAATGTATCTTTTGTTGGTTAAAGAATTAATTTGCTTTACCCCAAAATAACCCAAGGTACTTTGAGACAAAGCTTTACAGTCGTTTAAAGCTTAATGTGAAACAGACCTGGGCCTGATCTCGACTCTGACATATATCAGCTGTGGATAGTGAGCCTGAGTTCTGTCTTCTACACAATGAGGATAGTGACTTTCACAAAGATCTGTTGGGAAAAGCCAATGACATAATGTGTCAGGTGCTAAGCACAGTGTCAAGTTCAATTTCAGATAAACTTTTCCTCCTCCTTCTCTCTCTTTTTAATTCCTTATAGTTTTCTGTCTCCTTCAGGATCTTTCTAAACTGATAGTCCATGGTCAAAAAAGGACCACAAGGTAAGTCAATAAGAGAATTAGCTGTGTGGGAGTGGCAGTTGAGCATGACCTTCTCATGTCTGAAGTAGACACTGGTGATCTGCCTGATTAAAGGGAAATCATCTCATCCAGGCACCTAAGGGACCAGGTTTTTCACATGTAAGGTATATAAAGGTTATTAGAGAGATAAGTCTAGAAAAGCTGTTCTCTGGTACCAATGAAACCAGGCACAGATAAAAAGGGTAAAGACTTCAGTGGAACAGATGAAGGTTAGACTCCAGAAAGCTTTCTCAACAGGGGGAGAAACTGAAGTATTGGCATGGATATGATCAGAAGTGATGTCCTTCCCAGGAAGACCATTACAATTGGGATTTCATGTATTTGGCTGAGAAGAGGGTTTTCCATAGGAGGTAGGGATGAGCGACTTTTCAAGGCACTTAGCCATTTGAAGATTCTGTCACCCACCCTTCAAAGGCACCAGGTCATGGCTCTTATTGATAGTGAAACCATCTTAACTCATTGATTATGCAGATAGAACAGAAGTCCCAGAGGCCTCATGCCCAAGAAGTGGCAAAGGCTGAACCAGGTAGAAGGCACCTTCCGTGACTAGTGGTCTGTGGAAGGTAGCATCCAAGATGGCCTCCGACGGTCCCTGCCACCTAGTATCATGGCCTGTGTAATCTCCTTGCCTTGAGCATGGACTTACCAATTTGTTTCTAGTGAATACAATACAGCAGAAGCAACAGGATGCCACTTTAAAAATTAGATTGGAAAAAGTCTGAGGTTTCTGTTTTGGGCACCTTCTCTCTCGCTCTCTCTTTTTACTTCTCTCTCTAGGCATTCAATAAAAATGTAAGGATTGACACAGAAATTGTTTCTTCCATAAACTGGAACTTTGCAGGACTAGATCCCATCTCTGTAGACTTAAATGTTCAATAAGCAGACATTCTCTGGATCTGGGATTCTATGGACATCAACATTCATTTGCACACAGATGACTTCAGTTTCCCCATTCCCACTCAAGTACATAAAGTCATCAAGCATCTAAGCAGCTGTCCTCATACACGGTACCTCAACTGTTTGCTAAGTAGCCAGAATAATCAAAGCAGCACAGTCTCTGCCATGACTGAATGAGGGAGAAAGGATGGGGGCTGGGTTCATCAGCTGGGAGAGCCATGTTTAGTCTTTTGGCTTTGTGTTCACCCTGAATGACGAAGCACCCGCAACTGTGGGCTGCCCCCGGGCATCTGACCTTTTCATCCCTGGGAGTCCATGGTCTTAAAGAAAGATTGACATAATGGCTCTCTGTTCTTAGTGGACTCTGCTGAGCTAAGCTGGCCTAGTGGAGAAATCTAGAAGCCCTGGGGTGAGCAAGGGTCTTCTAAAGGTCAACTAGTCCATTCGCCTGCCTCCAGAAAGGCAGCTAATTATCAGCTTAGTAGGTCAGAGATGCAATGAGGAAAAGGTGAGTCTGACTTTTATTTAAGATGGGTAAGACAGAAGACTTTAGTTTCCTTAGTTAATAATCTGATATTTCATGTCCCTGATGGTTAGTTCTTCCTGTCTTTATTTTCATCCAATGGTTCCCTTGTTTCAGTCCATGTCTTCTTATTCTGTCTGAGGTTCAGTTAATTGTGGAGATGAAGCCTTACTACTTATTAAATTATTGCTTTGGGCTTCTAACATACTCATACTCCTTCAGATTTCTCTTCATCTTAAAGGTTTTTATTCAGAACAGAATTTACTGAAGTAAGGGCAAAGCATAGATGGTGGGAAGGTGATGACAAATAAAGAAGTTAGGACTTGCAGGAACTTCAGTGCTGTGAGGGTCCTTTGGTTTTAAGCATCTTTTTCTTCCATGTGTGGAGTTTGGATGATTAAGTAAGCTCTGAGAAGGTGAGCATCTAGAGAAGATCACTCAGGTTAGGTCAGATCAGAGCTCAATACCTTGTCTCACCGTCTTTCCAATGATTTGAGTTTCGTTGGCTTGAATCTCTATACAGGATATGACCACTTTCTGACCACTTGCCTTTCTGGAGAGAAGAGAGGAAAAAAAAATTCCATCCCCTTTCTAAAAACTAAAAGAGTGAAAAAAAAAACCCAAACTCTTTGGGCTCATTAAACAGGCTGTTACAGGCTTCTTGGACTTCAAATAGCTCTTGCCAAATAACATTTTGATGAGTTATGAGTAAATGAATCAGAAACATATGGATAAAATTTCCTTGAAAATACACAAGGGTTTCAGAATCAAATAGAGTCACCCTCGTCCTCAGCCCAGTTCACTCCTCTTCAGCTGTGGGTCTGGGTGTTGGGAACTCCCCTCTCCACGCACTCACCGATGGGATTGCTTGCTCTCTGGCCACCCAGGATGCTCCCAGCTTCTCCCCTGAAATTCCTTCTCATGTCCTGTGGTTTAGTGGCCAAGTGGCTGGGATGGGCTGAGAAAGGAGAGGTCAACTGGTGAAAGAGATGGATGAGAAAAAGAAAGAAGGTGCAGGGAGTAGGCAACCTAAGTGCTTAGAAGATGGGCCATGTGCTATGTGCAGGGGAGGACAGCGTTCGCGGCTATGGTCTGGCTTCAGATTTGGGGCTCTTTGCAAAGCAGTTCAAGATGTTTCCTTTCTTTCTAAGCAACACAAAAATCTCTTGACCCATGCTGGCTGTTTTGTGTTTTCCAGGTTGCCAAGGTTTTCTGGAGCTTGCTCCTAAGACTTTGCAGGGTCTGGGACAGGCAATGCTGAAGTCACCAAGATGAGGCACTTATGAGCGGAAGTCATGTCTTAAGGTTGACTCAGCTTCTCAGAGCACCTTTTGCTTGCCTTACACAAAATCACTCTCTGCCAGGTAAAAGTTGCCCAGAGTAGATGAAAAACCTCTCTGTGGACCTGGGAGTTCTGCAGACTGATGCAGTTTCCAGGTGAACAGTCCCAGAGCTGAGCAACGTCTGGGCCGTGGTCCAGTTTCCCCTCCTTCCTTGCTCTCCATACTCTGATGGTTGGCTGTTGTCCTGGCATAGCCAGTAGCGATGCACAGTAATAGACTCCATTCAGAGGGTGTGAAAAATTCTCATTTTTTTTCTTTAGGTCGATACTATCTTAGTTTATGTTTTCTCCCAGAATATATCAATGATTTGGGTGCAAGAGTTGATTTATGAGATGGTTCCAGGAAACATGGTAAGGAAGAGACAAATTGGAACAGGAAAGGGGAGAGAATAAAACAGGTTGTGTGTTAATGAACAGGTTACCTGTGGGGACAACTGGGCTCAGTCTTGATGGGGGCCCTCTGAGAGGTACTCACCTCATGAGGAAGCAGTTTATCCACCAACTGCCAGTGCTCAGTAGTTGCTTCTGGAGCAATGACTCTCCAGTATTCTCAGCCTGCTCCAGGTGTAGGCAAATCATGTTCCTGAAGCCAGAAAAAAAAGCCTTGGGGCAATGAAATGTTGGTGGCTGAGACAGGAATCTGTTGGGGTACAAGTGGTCTCCTACAAATACTGTGGATGTAGGAGGGGAGAGGGGAAGAAAATAAAGCAGGTTCCCACCTTGCATTTGCTTGTGGGTACCAGAGAATTGAAGGTGGGAATGTGTGTGCGTTGTCTGCTAGGTCGTTGCTCAGAGTGTCTGTCTAAGGCTGATCATGCTTGCAGGCCTCAAGGATCCATTGGAAAACAGAGCAGAGGCTCAGCTCTCCCACCTGTCTTGGCTTTCAGTATGTCAGGTCTGGCACAGTTATCCAAAACCTTTGTTGAGGTCTTTTTATTCTTCCTCCTACCCTTCCTGGGAACTCCAGTCAGTCCTGGAGCCAGGCTGTTGATCTGAAAGGTCAAGGGGAGAGTGTAATCAAGTTGCGACCCTCCTCCCTCTGAGGGAGTAAATAGTACTGTGCCAAGGCCTGTAATTAAGCATTCTTTGAGTTCAGAGAAGACAGAGAAGAGGAGAGGTGGGACAGCCAGGGTGGAAGTTGAGAGATTGAACAATTATATTTTTGAAGAAGATCCTGTCCAGATTCGATGGTTTCTGAGGGGCCTTCTTGTCCTCCAAGTATAAATTTTCTCAATCATGCAACATCGAAGTCCTGCTTTAAGGCTGTCATGTCGACCCCCAGTTTTTATTTCTTCAATATTGAATCATGCTCCTTAGTCTTATGAAAAAACAATAGCCTTCAAAGGCCAAAGGCATTCTCACCCTTCTCTTTGAAAGTGCTGGCTGGGCAGATTGGCAGTGGATCTTAGAGATTTTTGTCAGGTGAGGGTGAGAAGGAGCCTTTTGGCTCTGGGCCGTTGGGACCGAGTAGAAAATGGAATGAGAAAGGAGATAACCAGGAGTGGGGTAGGAGAAGGAAGAATCATGCCTTGGTCATCTTCTCTCTCCTTCCCAGATGATTCATGCCATCATCACTTCCCATCTCTGATCTTTGGGCTGACAGCCATCCCAAAGCCTTTCCTGTCCAGCTTGGCAAGTAATAGATGCAGAATGACAGATGTCTCCTTCAGGAAATGCGACCTTTTCACACCCATCCCAGGGCGGCCACTTCCTTCCAGGCTCCTGGAAAGAACAGCACTTCCCTGAGACTGCCAGGTCCAAGACCCTCCAGCTACTCCAACCCTGGGCTTCTTCCCTTTTAGATCTTTCCCCTCCTGCCTCTTACCTGTCATCATCCACTTCCACAATGGCTGCCCCCTTTTGCCCCAGGGAATCTCCCTCCCCTCCTGCAGTTCCTTCAGTCCCGCTGGCTCCCAATGTGTGACTGTCCTGCTACCTCTCAATGGGTCCTTTTCAACTTCCTGTAAGGGGATCTGCCAGATCTTGTTGTTTCTTCCTCTCGCTGTGTTGAATTGTGTCTTCTTCAGGGGCTTCTTCAACCATTCAGCTCCCACAACCTCTGCCTGCCTCTCCATGCCCCACACTTCCCGGACCCTTTTCTCGGCTAGGCCTGCCTTTCTCATAGTGATGTAATAATCCCTTTCACATCTTAGGGTAGAACCAAACAAGATTATATGGATGAAAGTACACTGTCAACTGCAAAATCCCCAACAATGAGAGGAACCATGCAATCTGCATTTACAGAAAACAAAACGAAGTTTCTGAGAAGCTCACTCATTCTGTGGTGGACACAGGAGTAGTCTCTGTCTGGTCAGAGGTGCTTGCACCTTATGCGTAGAATGACCCAAGGAGCTGGATAAACTGCAGATTCCCGAGACTTACTCATAAACTCCGATCTGTGGGTCTGAAGAGTCTAGATTTAAAACAGACATCCCAGGGGATTCTGATGCAGGAGACCATGTTGAAAAATAGAAAAAAAAGAAAAGAAACACTCACTGGGGTTGTCTGACTCCTGGCCCATTGTCTGTCTGCCATCCACTATACCTAGATCATCCTCTTTTGGATCCCACCAAGGAGCACTGAACTCCCTGCTTTTACATTTGTGAGTTCATTTCCTACTTTCCAAAAGGTTCAGTTTGTGGCTCAGGCCCATGGGCTGATAGCAAAGAAGAAATGTGTAGCTGGCTCCTCAAACGGCAGCCTCTGAAGCTTTCTGGAGGATGAAGTCAGAGTTCTCACTGTGGGTGGGGGCGGGGCATGGAGGAGAGCAGGCCTTACCACCCCACACAACAGGGGAAGTCCTCTCTGGGCACAGAAGACCTTCTTCCAGGACAGCCAGAGAGGATCTAGTGATCCCGACAGCTGCTCCCTCCCTATCCAACCCCATCCCTCTCAGGCTGTACCCCTACCTCCTGCTTGCCCAGCGGCAGGAGTGTATAGTTGGCAGATGGTTTCCAGCTATTGGCTACTTTAGGGTCAGCCTCAGCTGCAGAGAACCATTTCACTCAGGGTCACACCCTTGTTAGGCAGCCCACCTCCAGTGATCGTGCGAGATGGGGCACACAGGCCTGGCCAGTCCTGCTTGACCCAGGACAAGGCTGAGCAGTAGTTCTCACTCAGAGCTGCCCACTGGCTTGGCCTAGGCCTTGCTGGGCTACACCATGCATCGTTCAACTTCTTTTTCTGACGAATCCTGCTTCTACCCGCTTCGGTTTCATAAGTATCAGTCCCTAATAAACAAGTATGCACCCAAACTCCATCTCAGCATCTGCCTTCAAAGAAGCACTTCCTGTCACTTTCCCTCAGAGTTCCCCCTGGGGGTGGTTCAGAGTCATGCTTCAGGCCTATTCCTGGCCCTCATGCAATTTAATGCCCCAAAAGTCAATAAAGTGGGTGTGCAGGCCTCCCAAATTCATCCTGACAAATCAAGTCAGTAGCTACCAGTGTGTGTGTGCTGATTGGTGGGATAATATCAGAGACAGGTGTCTATTAGCATCCAGCTGCCCAGAACAAACACATCAACCCCATTTCTGCCTCTGAGTCTTTGCATTTTCTATTCTTTCTGCCAGGAATTCTGGGATTTGTGCCCAAATGCCACCTTCTCAGAGAGATCTTCCTTGTCCCCCAGTCATTCCATCATGTACTGTGCTGTTTGTTATTCACTGTTACCATGGAAATCAAAGATAACTTGGGTATCTTATTTTTTGTATAACTTTGGACACTTATTTTTCAGTGTGTGTCAAATCTCCTCTAGAACATAAATCCTATGAAATCAGAGCCTGTTCTATCTTGGTTGCCTCTGTGTCCCCGAGACCTTGCAGGGTGTTTAGAACACATACTCGGTAGATAATGAATGAATGAATGGAATGGACAAATATTTATTGAGTGGAAATAACAGAATCTAGCTGGAATTTGATAATATTTTGTTTCTAATATATTAATTTTTGCTTTTCCCTTCTAGTTACATGGTACTGATTTTTACTTAAAGAAGAGATAGACAAACTTCTTCTGCAAAGAGCCACTTGGTAAGTATTTTTACCTTTGCAGGCCATAAGGTCTCTGTTGCAACTGCTTAACTCTGCAGTTGGAGTGCAAAAGCAGCCATAGACAGTACGTAAACACCTGGGCATAGCTGCATGACACTAAAACTATTTGAACAAACAGGTGGCTGGCCAGATTTGGCTGACAGCCCATTGTTCTATTATTTGCTGTCCCTGACTTAGGGTAGTAATATAAAATTTCCTATAAAATAAATTTATTGAAGTAAAAAAGGAAGTCTATCGAAATAAAAATATTAACTGAAGAGCCTTACAGGAACCATATGCAAATTCCTTAAGTTGGAGAGAACCTAGTTCTAATTTTTCTTGCATCATCTGTGGCCATGGCTGGGGGAGGTGGGGGGTGAGAGAGACTGGAAGGAAGAAACCCCTTTAATTAAATGTGCCGAAACATTGCAGGAGGCTGACACTTAGATATTCCTGAGAATGTAGCAGGGCCAGAACCAGAGTTCTGCTTTTTCTTCTGCTGTTACTTTTCCTATGTCCTTCCCCGCTTATCTCCCAACTCTGGTCCCAGAACTAAGGGCTGTCATAAAACACTCTTGCCTGGGTAAGCTATCCTTCCATGGGGTTTCAATAACCCCAGGGTCAGAGGAGGTCATGGCCACACTTACCTAGCTCATAAATATATACTGAGCTTAATCATAAACATGGCAGAACACTGAGGAGGAAGAGGTGGTAGTAGGTGACAAGGTCAGTCAGTCTGAAATTCCTAAACCTTTGGAAACAAGAAAAGCTCAGATGTACTGAGCAGTGATCATAAATCAGTCTTTCTCTAAGCACTTCACATGTATTAACTAATTTGATCTTCAGTCATTGTATAATAATAACATTATCTCCATTTTACAGATGGGAAGACTGAGGCACAGAAGCTTAAGTAAGTTGCCCAAGATTTTTCAGCTAGCAAGAGGCTGAATCAGGATTCTAACCCAGATCGTCAGCACGAGAGTCCATGCCGCTGGTATATAGGGCTGTGGCACTACAAGTCACTCTGGGATAGCACTGCTGGGTTCCCCGATAGTACACGTACACATTCACTATTCTTTCTCCACAGCTTAAGAAAAAAAATCATTTATTATTATTTTTTTATTGAGGAGAAATTCATAAGACATACTTTATGTCTTATGAATTAACTTTAATTAAAGTACACAATTCAGTGGCATTGAGTGCATTCACAACTTCGTGCAGCCACCACCTCTCTTTAGCGTTTTCCATCACTCCAGGAGAACATCTGGTGCCCATTTAATAATCACTCCCCATAACCACACTCGGATCCACTGGCAACCACTAATTTGCTTTATCTCTCTCTGGATTTGCCTATTCTGGATATTTCATATAAAAGGAGTCTTACAGTATGTGATCTTTTGTGTTCGGCTTCTTTTACTTAGCATGTTTTTAAGGTTCATCCAACAATACTGTAGCATGTATCAGTCCTTCATTCCTTTTCATGGCTGAATAATATTTTCTTGTGTGTATACACTACGATTTGTTTATTTGTTCATCTGTCGATGAGCATTGGGGTTGTGTTTTATCTTTAGACTGTTGTGAATAATCCTGCTATGAACATTTGTGAACAAAATTTATTTGAATACCTGTTTTTGATTCTTTTGGTTACACGCCATTGAGAAGAATTGCTGGGTCATATGGTAATCCTATGTGTAACTTTTTCAGGAACAGTCAAACCGTTTTCCACAGTGGCTGCACCATTTTAGGTTCTCATCAGCAATGTATAAAGGTTCCTATTTCTCCACATTCTCTCCAATACTTGTCCTTTCTTCCCGCCTCCTTTTTTCATCATCGTAGCCATCCTAGTGGGTGTGAAGTGGGATCTCATTGTGACTTTGATTTGCACTTCCTTAGTGACCAATGATGTTGAGCATCTTTTCATGTATTAATTAGCCATTGGTTTATCTTTGGAAAAATGTCTATTCAAGTCCTTTGCCTATTTTTTTAAAAAAAAAATTCGGTTGCTTTCTTCTCGTAGTTGAGTTATAAGTGCTCTTTATGTGTTCTGGATATTCCATCCTCATCAGATATGTAATTTGCACATATTTTCTATCCTTCTGTAGGTTGTCTTTTTACTTTCTTGATAATACCCTTTGATGCTCAAATATTTTAGTTTTTATGAAGCCTAATTTATATATTTTTTTCTTTTGTTGCTTATGCTTTGGGGATTAAATCCAAGACTCCATTGCTAAATCAGAGGTCCTGAATATTTATGCCTCTGGTTTCTTCTAATAGTTTTAGTTCTTATATTTAGGTTGTTGATACACCTTCATAGTTTTAGCATATTTCAGCACCTTGGCAGTTTCCCCGTGTCGGGGCCAGCTTCGTGAGTGTGTGACCTCAGCTGCTGCACAGGGCCCCACACCCACACTGAGAAAGGCTCCATGCTTATTTAATGCTGAGCTATTGCTGTCTTGCAATTCTTAATTTTTGAGTACAGGCCTTGCATTTTCATTTTGCGCTGGACCCAGGTAATTCTCACCCTCTTCTTTCCATGGGTATAAGTCCTTCGAATTTCAATTCAAGTTCTACCTCTTCCAGGAAGCTCTTCTTGACCTCTTCCTACTCTATTCAACTCAGTTTCCACAGGAGTTATGACCTGTACACACCACTCAGTACATAGTCACATTAATGACACTCTGGCCTTGCTGGTTTCTCATTTTTCTGTGTGTGGAATTTTCATCTCTCCTATCTGGTTATACACTCACTGGAACCTTGGGATACACACTTTCAGCTAGGTATTATGATGTGGGACAGTAAGTACTGTTCATATGCATGCTTCCTCTCCTTCTCAACTACAAGTTTCTTTATTTATCTTGGTGTCCCACAGCACACCAAGCCCAGGGGCTCTGTCAGGTGGCTTTTCTGCTCTTCCTCCCTGCCTGTCTTTGACCAGCTGGCTTTGCTCCTCCACCCCAGGATTCTAGAATGTTAAGGTGAGAAGGGATTTGAGAACTCACCTGGTCAAATCCATTTTTGGGTAGAGAGGTCCCAGAGAGGCCTAGTGTCTTACTCAAGGGCACACAGCTAGTGGGGGCCCAGCAGAGAATGCAGGATACTTTCCCGTGCAGTCGCCTCCGCTCCTTCATCCCTTCCTCTTTGGACAGATGTGGACCCTTCCTGTGAGTGCAGATGGCAAGTATTCCTTTCCCTGTCTGGAGCAGCTGACTGGATTCTCTCTGAGACCAGCAGTCCATCAAGCCAATTGGAATGGCTCCCTAGAGCCTCCCTGAGAAGCTCCAGGAACCAGTTGCCTGTCAGCCACCTTGTTAAACTGGTTTCCAGATGTCTCCACTTCGACATGAGGAAGCAGGAGGTGGATGAGGGGCTGGGAGTCTGTCAAATGCAGTCTGCTGGGTCTGTAATAAATAATGTTGTGTACCAATGGATCAGGTTGTTTTTTGGAGACGGGGTGATGCAGAGGATGTCCTCAGTGAGGCCTTGTGTGAGGATGAGAGAGGGCAACATGCAGAGAGACCAGAACATTTGCAGGCAAGGACAAGAGAGAAGAGATAGATGGACAGACAGTTGGAGACTGAATAAAGGTGGAGGGAGACCATGCAATTGTGACTGCATCAGAGAGAGATAGGAGAGAGAAAGAAAAGGAAGCAGAAAAAAGAGAGATGGGAACTGAGGGCCAAATTTGCCATTGTGTTGACCTGCCAGGATCTGTCTCCTTTAGAACTGTCAGTAAAGCTCATAGTCAGCCCTTGAGGACTTCCCCTGTACCAAGCCCTGTCTGCTGTTCTTTGCAGGTATCGTCAGCTCTTTTACTCTTTGCAATAACCTCAGGAAGTAGCTGCTGATTATGCCCATTTCACAGACAGGGAAACTTGCTCAGGAACTTGCTCAGTGTCATACAGTGGTAGAGAAACCTGGTTCCCACATTGCACCCTTAAGCACTCCACTCTCCTTGGTGATAGCATTGGGGGAACAAACTTTTCAGGCTTAGCTCATTCCACTTATGAGGACAGAAACTGTAACTGGTTGATACAACCTAATCCTAATATCATCCTTACAGAGTAGTTCTGACTCTGTCTGAAGGTGGGCACAGGTAGAGAGGACACAGAGCAAGAAATAGGAACATATTGGTGACTTGAAACAACAGAAATTTATTCTCTTATGATTCTAGAGGCCAGAAATCTGCAAAAGTTTTGGTAGAACCATGCGACCTCTGAAGGCTCGAGGGAAGAATCCTTTTTTGACTCTTCCTAGCTTTGGTGGACTCCCGGCAATCCTTGGTGTTCTTCGACTTACAGCTGCATCACTCCAACCTCTGCCCTCATAATCACCTGGCCTTCTTCCTGTGTCTCTTCTGTGTTTCTGTATTCAAATCATCCTCTCCTTTCTCTTATACAGACACCAGTCATTGAATTTAGCACTCACCATAATTCAGAATGACTTTATTTACCTTGATTAAATCTGCAAAAATCTCATTTCCAAATCATGGGTACTAGGGGTGAGGACTTGAACATATGTTTTGGGGGCACACAATCCAACCTATTATACTGGGGATATATGGAAGGTATAGGTGATAAAAAAAGATGAGGACAAAAGCAAATTACGAAGGACAAGTGTGTGAAATGTTAATTCACAGGCCTTTTCCTCAAAAATGAAATTTTAGCTTAAGATGTATACCTCTTGCCTAATCCTTGATTCTCCCTCCTCACCCATCATGTGTTGCTACCTGCCTTTCTCCACCTCCCAGACACCACCCTTATGCTTTTAGAATACCCCTGGGCTTTGGAGTTGAAATGATTTGAAATTTATTTGAAATTTTCAAAGGGGTACCATATTTGGGGCAAATATTCTGTTTTACCCAGAGAAGCAGAGCAGACTCTTATTCATAGCCTAGGTTCATTTCCTAGATCAGAGCTACCTGCCTAGCAGGTGTGTAAGGAATGTGATAAAACAACCTTAAAATAAAATATGAGATCCCATTTAATTATCAGCAAGGCCATGTGTAATGGGATGCTCTGGGTGTCTGAGTCGCCATGGACACTGGGCTCAGGATGCCCTGCCTTCCAAGGACACTTCTTAAATCTGAGATAATCCTCCAATGTTAGAACTCCTGATGGCATGGAATATAAATATATCATCAATAACTTTTTCCCAAAGGGGATCTGCTAGCTCGAGTTACTAGATATTTCAAAGAATGGTTTAGCTGGACCCAGGAAGTCATCGATGTCATCGAAACTCTGTCTTTGTCTCTTTTGTTCTCTCCGTCTCTCCATCTCTCTGTCTCTCTGTCTCTCTGTCTCTCTGTCTCTCTGTCTCTCTCTCTCTCTCTCTCAGCAAAATGCCCCCATGAGTTCCAGAGAAAGAGAGTGCCTATCACATTTCAGGAAATGATTCTTTTAGTCCAGTCTGAATTCTACAAACATCACCAGCATAAGCTCATTGCTGGAGAGAAGAGATTCTCTGACTGGCCAAGCTGGAGTCATGAGCCACAGTGGAATAGTAAGCAAACTATTATAACTACAAACCCTGGAAATCTCAGTGGCCTGATACACAGCAATTTACCTTTTAGTCAAATAAAGTCCAATCAAGAGAACTTTGTCAAGCACATAAGCTGTGGAATATTCTGCCATCTTCAACACATGGCTTCCAAGGTCATTAAGAGCATCAATATTGAACCAACTGACAGGAGAAGAGAAACTGGACCAGCATGCAGGAGGTTCTTTTAAAAGCCAGACCTACATTTCATTGGCCAGAACTCGTCCATGTGCATAGACTGTAATATTGTTCGGGAATGCAGGCTATCTCTGAGCTAAACAGAAAAGGAAACAGGTCTGTTGAATGGCCAGCCATTTCTATCCCAAGCTGCACCGCAGGACGACATTGTCAGAGAATGAGGGAGGGTTAGCTCTCCAAAGGAAGGGATTCAGAGCAGATTTTAAAAACGTCCTCTGAACCAATTCCTGAGATGTTTCACATGTCTGATTTTGCCATTCTCGTACATACCTGTATCTGGTACAGATACTATTGTGGGGCAAACTATCCTGAAACTTAATGGTTTACAACAAGGATATATATTTTTCTTATATTTCATAATTTTGTGGGTCAGAAATTTGAGCACATCTCATCTGGGTGGTTTTTTTTTTTTTTTGCTCCACATGGTGGCACATAGGGTCACTCAGTGGTATTCAGCTGCAGGTGCACTGGTCTGGAGGGTCCGGGACAGCTCCATGCTTGTGTCCAGTGCTTTGGTGGGGATGGCTGAAGGGCTAGGCTCAACTGGGGCCCTCTTCCTCACAGGCTCCTCCCCACATAGGCCCTGCCACAGAGTCTGCACGCTACTTCCGTGATGGCTCAAGGCTCTAAAAGGGAATGTTCCAAGAAACCTAAGAACAAAGTATAAATCCTCTCAAGACCTATCCTTGAAGCTGCAGGCTGTCACTTCTGCCACCTTCTGTTGTCAAGTAAGCAATCAGGCCAGTCCAGATTCAAATGAGGGAATGAGACCTTCCTTCTCCACTGTGTCCAGTGTCAATCAGTCATACATCCTTTTCAGCTGCATGACTTTTTCACATGGGGTCTTGACTTTGGGAGGCTTTCCTTCTCTTTGAGGCTACAGGATGAGCCTTTACTGCCCTACGTACTGCCAGCTGTCCTGGCCACTTAGCTCCTGGTGTTGCAGGTCCTGTCTGGAGCTGAGCCTCTAAAAGCAGGAATCTAGATTCTGGAGAGTGAAATAGATGTCCCAGCTTCGATACACAGGGCAGAACAAGAGAATCTCTCAAGAGGTAAGAGGGGAGGGACCCACTCCTGGGAGTGGTGCTTAGCTAAAGTCTGCAACCAATATGATAACTGATATTTATATACTGGGCCTCATTCTGAAAGATTTGTATTATCTTGCTAAATATTTTTAACAACCTATGATATAAGTACTGTAATTATGCCCATTTTATAAAACAGAAAATTGAGGTACAGAGAGGTTTAGTAACTTACCTGCGCTCTTACTGCTGGAAAGTGAGGAACTAGGACTCAGGCTCAGGTAGCCTGGCTCCAGAGGCCCTGGGACCTTAGCAAGATGCTAAAGCTAGTAATTGCCTTCGTAACACCAGAGCCTTGTGGTTGAGCGTCACCTGCAAAGATTCACAAGCCTAGCGTCAGCATTACCAAGTTGACTCATCTGCTGTAGAAAACCAAAGGTATTGTTTGTGAGCTTGTAAGTCTGGTCTAACAAACAATTCTTATCTTCAGCTACCTTTTTAAGTTAAGATGACACCATTCATCTCCCGTGGTGTCTTAGGGCTCATATGCAAATTAAGTCAAATAAGTCTGAGTGACATTGTAACTCTGTAATTGCAAACCTCAGTTGTTGATGTCGAGTCAAATGAAAAGTGTTACTGAGGATCCAGTGGGTGTGTGAGGCAGCGCTAAACACCTTAACGTGGAAATCTGAGGTCTGAGTTTTCTTGTCTGAGTCATCAGGGACTTGAAACCCTGCAAAATCCAGACTTTCCCAAGGAAAAGCTGCCGTGGAATTCCCGTCAAGGCTTCCCGTCTCTCCTAATCCCACATCCTGACCCCTTGCTCCTGTCTGCGTGCACTTTGCAGCTGCCCTTCTAAACCAATTTTCTTCTAAGCAGAAACAGAAAGCCCCTAGGGAAGAAATAACAGAAACTTTCCGAGCATTTTCTCGGATTGGACGGTTGAGGCTGCCTGGCAGAGGTGAGCGCTGTGGTCCTGACTTCTTGCAGGATCTGTTTATCGCCCTCAAGCCGTCTCCTTCTTCCTATGGGGATGGCAGATGGCCTGTATTTTTAATAATTAAAAAAAAAGTCAGAGGGAAATCGAGCTCAGCAGGAGGAATTTGGAACCATCCAGGCAGCACGATTGAGCTGTGAATTTGTTTGTTTGGAAATTGTAAATGGCGTCTTCCCATTAAGCATGCCTGAAGTTTCTCGGCCCATTACGAGAACCTTCATGATGATTTTCACCAGTAGATCTTGGCTGGATGGTGGATGAATGGGAGTCATCGGCAGTCCCAGGCTGCTTTGTACTCACAGGACTGTATGTCTCAGGGTCGAAAATTTGTGAAAGCTTCACCCCTACCCCCACCTCTGTCTGCTTACTTAGCTTCGCAGTAGCCCTGGGAGGCAGAGATTCCCAAATGGTTATGCAAATCACCCTTGTGTCCATTTCTAACCAGAGGAATTGTCCAGCTCTAACCAGAAAGATAAAGACCTCTAAGAAGTGATGGCAGAGGTCCTACACTGTGTTGGATTATGCTGTGGGGTATGGAACTGACTATTTGCTCCATTTAGTCTTTGTTTGGTAGAGGCCAGGAGGAGCAGGGAGGAAGGGCTGCGTCCAGAGCCCCAAGTTCCAATCTTGGCCTGATACCAAGCAGCCTTCACCTGATCATCTTCCTTTTCTGGGTCTCTGTTTCTTTATTTGTAAAAGGGCAGAAAAGAATTCTATTCCTAGAAGAGTTTGGAGAAATTATAATTTCTGTATATGACCTGATTCCCTGTGGAGGTACGGAAGGAACTCATAGGCAAGGATGTCTGTAGACCATGGGGAGGTGACTAGAGAAGATGAAACAGCTTGCTCTGGAAAGACTGTTAACATATAAATAAACTTGGGCAGCATGGAATGGGTTGAGTAGGCTCAGGTATGGGAGCTCCAAGGCCATCCTTTCATCCTAAAAGGACCACTAAAAAGCTGGGGCCTTAGAGAACATTGAGCCCCTACAGCATCTCCCTCCCCTCACTTGATGCCGAGTCAGTGGAAGTGGCCCTGACCAGCGAGGAGCTGGCTGAGCAGCACTGGCTCTGCCCAGCTAGAGACCACCGCATCTCAGAGCTTCTGGTTCTAACAGGAAGGGCTGGGAATGGACATTTCAGAAAGCTACCCTCCTCCACCCCTCTCCTTTGTTTCTCCTCCAGTGTTCTTGTCTGGTCAACATTGGGTCCCACCGACCAGCTGCCACCGGGGGCGAGTCAGCCCAGCAGATGGTGTGAGGCCTGCAGAGGATCATGTCAGCCAGCAGCACAGACTTAGCAGCGACTGTGAATTTGGGACGTTCTGTTCCCAAAGTCTTTTCCTCTCTCTCCCTCTCCTCCTTCCATCTCTTTATCATTCAGGCATTTTATTTTTTTTTTCCTTCCACTTCCTAGCTCCCTTCTCCTCTACCCTCCCCATTTCTCTCCTTTTTTAACCATCACTCCCTTTTCTTTATTTTCTCTCAGTCTTTGCAGCGTTTGGCAAAGAAAGAAGAAGGGACCAAAGTGAGAGATAGGACGTTTAATGCAGTCACAGCGTTAACAGGAGGAGGGCCAGGGGATCAGTTTTTTGGCACTGCATCTCCCTGGCCAGAGAGTCATGGGTTGAAGGAGACCCTCCTACTCCCAGTGAAAACCACAGCTGAACATCCCTTGGCATGCTGAGAGCAATGCCATCAGCCCGCAGCAGTCAGTTCAAGGCCAGCAAGGTTATCTGCCTGAGAACGTGAAAGCTCCAGAGCTCTGAGGCTTTATTTCAGATCCCTGAGGGCCCCTCGCCCTGCATACTTCATTCCTCCTACCATTTGGAAAGACAGGGCCGTGCCTGTGTTCGCCTCTCCCCCATCCTTTTGTTCTCTGTAAAAGCTTTCTGTCAGGACCCTGTCTGGGCTGAGCCTGAGGTCCAGAGTGTTTCTCTGTCTTCCCCTCTGGAGCCCTGCTTCTTTGCAAGACTGGCCAGTATAATGGCAATGCTAAGGGTGGTCTCTGGTTTTTCCACTAACTGTGAATTCAGCCTCTCCTGGCTTTTTGCCTGGCTCGTCCCTCCCAGAACCCACAGGAGCAGGTTGCAGTCTCTGTGACCTTGGGCGAGTCATTTTTTCTTCTTTGGCTTCAGTTGGCTCTGGCGGTCCTATTCAGCTCTGAGAGTCTTTGGTTCTATTTGGTTCAGCCCAAAACGAGCCTCAGGGCTGTTTCTAAACACACTTTGAGAAAGACATTCCATTGCTTGGAACAAAGTGAACTTCTGAGAAGACAGTGAATGGAAAAAGGGGCTGCTTTCAAAAATTTTCTACATGGACCTTACATTTACCATAGTAAAACCCAGTGGTTTAAAAAGAAGCAAATTTAGAACTCTCAATCAATGAAATATTTCTATTTCGTAAATTTGATCTTTCATTATTTTAAAAGGATGGAAAATTGCAAAGTTCATAAGAAGGAGCCAATGGTATTTGAAACTCTGGACCTCTTTGAAAGTCTCCCCAGGAGTGGGGCAGATAGGCACCTGCCAGGACCAGTCAGAGATACCATCCTACTGTGGTGTTCATAAGATAAAGGATGTTCGTAAGATAAAGGATGCTAGCACAACAAACCATAGTAATTATAGGGGAGGTAAATACTTTTTTTTAATTTCATGGACTATCTCTCCATGCAGCTTGCACTTTTTAAGGCAAGAGCTTTGTTATACTAAATGCATATTAATTAAATATTTCTTTAGAATTTTGCCCTTCGCTCATAGGTCAGGGAAGAGCCACAATAGGAACGAATCACTGTCAATTGTGCAAGATATTAGAAGATGTTTGACCTTTAACCTCCTAATTCTTTTATGCTGCCTTTGAGGTTTTCAAATACTTATCAGAAATGTCAATGCCAATTGGTTACCAGCAACAGCATGTAGATTAAAGGGGTTAATAAACTAACTGAACCATTTTATGTGCATCTGGAAGTAGAATAAGGATTATGGAAATAGACGATAGCCACGGAATTCCTATAAAATTTATTTGGCTCTTCTTTGATTCTCTTCTGCAGGGCAATTCATATCAGAAAAGAGATGGAGATGAGCCAAGCGTGGAATTCTCTATTTAGTCATTGTAAGTTGTCACAATAATCATGAATGTTTAGCTTAATATGGCTTCCTGAATATGGAACCGAATGGAGGTGGTGGGGGCGGGGAAGAAAGAGGTGTTGCTTTCAGCTGGGAGCACTGAGGAAGGCTCCAGGGATAAGGGGCCTTTGAAAAGCATCTTGAGGAGAGAGTAGGTTATGGGCAGTCAGAGATGGGGCATAGCAGAGAGGGCAGAGGCAAGATCACAGGCAAAAGCAGGAGGAGGGCCCATTTGAGGAAGGCGACACTGTTAAGGTGAGTCTTCTGAGACCTCTTCTGAAACCCACTTAAAAATGTACCTCCAGGAGCAAAGGGATAGCAGGAAACCCTAAAATAAAAGGCTAGGATGGGAGAAGTCTAATATTTGTTTTGCTTCTGCCAAGTATTCACTGCCTTCTCTCTTCTGAGCTGGCTCTAATATTTCCAGCTCTCTTCTTTCCACCAGCTAGGGGGGTTAAGCCCCAGGGGCTGACAGCACATTAGGCATTTTCTGCTTAGCCTGTGTGACTTTAAATGTGTCCTAGGCACGGAACATCCACCCTGCTTGGTCTCCAGGCGTGTCCAAGCTGTCATCTAAAATTGCCCAGGCAGCATTCTTGGCTCTGACACCCCCCACCCCGGGCTGTGTTATTCCCTTGGAGCTGCCTCCACCCCCTTCTTACTGGCAGATGCTGACACTGCCTGCCACTATAGAAGTTAAATTGTGACTTCAGCTAGATGCGGTGATTTGGAGCCTGTGCTTTACCCATGCAGAGTAAGAGACTCTTGAGAGCTTCCTGAGAGCCAGGCACTGTGCACAGCCCTATGGGGGCACACTCCGGTGAATAAGTAAGGTCTCCCTTAAAGAAGCCTATGGCTCAGGACAGTGTAGTTGAGATGCCCCACCTCAAATGCCTAAATATACAGTAGGTGCCCCAAGTAGCCCAATAGGAGATAATGGGGAACAGTGGGGATTCGCCAAATTAGAGCCTTGCCCCATTTATTTAGCTTCAACTTGTTACCACCACATGAAAATGTGGGCTGACTGTGCTTGATGCTCCTTTCTTCAAAGAGAAGCTGGAATCTAAATTTTAATTTGAAATTTCCCAATTCTTAAAAACGGCATGCTGATCAAATAAAATTCATCTGTGGCTAAAAAACATTCTCATTTTCTTAATGTACTGACAAATTCCTGAAGACATGTTTGTTGAGTGGTTGAAGAAAGGAAGGAATGAGATGAGCTGGTCACTGGAAGTTGTTGTCTCTTATTTGTGCGCACACTGGTTATTACACTGTTTTCCATCTTCAATACAGGCCCAGACCTTGTTTGTACCCGAGCAATTAATCAAATAATTATCCTCTTGGAACATTAGTCACGCAGACCAAGTCAACACAAAAGTGATGGACACGTGCATGCTGCTCAGTGGGGTGGATTCCTCTGTTTCTCCTTTGCACCCAGGGGCAGAAAAGGACACTGTAAATATTTTCCTTAGATCTTGAAGCCTGAAGTTTCTGGGCCAAAGTGAAGTTGAGAACAGGGCTTAGGACTCCCCCAGACCCTCCACCTCACAAACACAAACGCATCAACATTTACTTCATGTGAAATGTATATCTTTATACAATTGGTTGTGCATCCAGTGCCCCTGTGCGATTGCAGGTACATGTATTATGTTTTTGGCAGGTCCATTAGTCAGTGTTCTCCAGAGAAACATAAACAATAGGATAAGAACATACACTTACACACATAGAGAGAGAGAGACGTTTTATACACACATAGAGAGAGACGTTTTAAGAAACTGGCTTATGCGATCATTAGGGCTGGCAGGTCGGAAATTTGCAGGGCAGACCAGAAGTCTGGAGACCCAGAGAAGAGTTACTGTTTCAGTCTTGAATCTGAAGGCAGCCAGGAGGCAGAATTCTTTTCCCTTTGGAAGATCTCAGTCTTTTCTCTTAAAGTCTTCAACTGATTAAACGAGGCCCACCCACATACAGAAGGTAATGTACTCAAAGTCTATTGATTTAAACGTTAATCACATAACATCTTCACTGGAACATCTAGACTTGTGTTAGATTGAACTGGGCACAAAGTCTAGACAAATTGGTACATAAAATTAACCATCATAGCAGAGTTACCATCTCAGATTGAATTGTGTAAAGGTGTTCTAAACAATCTGACAAGCAACCTGATGCTGAAGAAAATCTGTTGGATAGCTGTGACCAATGGTCATCAAGACAATTGTCCAGATAATGATCTCTTCAGTGTTATTTCATTCTCTTGATTTTTTTGTTGTTGTCGTCGTCATCAGTCACAAATTGATTTAGTGGTTAGCCCAGCTGAAGTATCAAGGAGGTTTCATTCTCTGTGACGATTCTGACTAATTGTTGGCGGCTGCTTGGTGGGATAAATTGTAAAGAAGCCCAAGTCTGACCTTAGCTCAGTGGGAAAAAACATTGTGTTTAATGACCTATGCCTGCAATGGAAACAGGCACGGGCGGAGCGGTGGGGTTGGTAGTGGGGGGTGGTGTATATGCTTCCTTTTTTTCATCCACGATCGAGACCAATTCATTAGAGAAGAGGGGAAGATCAGAGTGGAGAACTTACCTGTGTGAACTCCCACAACAAGCAAGTGCTAGGCTGAGGATGAGCAACTAGGAGTTTGGTCTCCTAACACATTGCACAGAGCTTCCCTATTCAGCAAGAAATGTCTAATGTACACCTATCAACTGACTAGTTACCCAAATCATTTTCTCATTTCCTCTATGGCTTATTTTTTTATTAGAAAAAATTTTATCTCTCCTAAAGGAATCCCATGATTCATACATAGAACTATTGAACTACATCCTAAAGTTGGACCTTCAAGTTTTTTGTGTATTTTAATTGTATTAAGCCTCAACGAAATTTTATAATATAGAACTATAATGTCCAATATGGTAGCTGAGTACCTGCAATGTAAATGGTGTTACTGAGGAATTAAATTTAAAATGTTATTTAAATAAAAAAATTAAATTTATGTAGCCACATGTGACTAGTAGCTATTATATTGGATAGCACAGATATAGAATATTTCGATCACGTTAGAAAGTTCTACTTAACAACACTATCGTAAATGAATGTCTGATTTATTTATTTATTTTTCTTTGCCTTTTCTGTTCCTACCAGCCTAACTTTTCAAAGTCTTGAGATAAAGAATAATTTTTTTTTGCTCTCATTCCCAATGTCTTTTGACCATCTCTTGTTTTGTTTTGTTTATATATTTTATTTTACTTTATTTTATTTCATTTTATTATTTTATTCTATTTTATTTTATTGCATTTTATTATTTTATTTTATTTACTTTAATTTTATTTTATAGCCTCCTCTTTGCTTGTGTCCAAACCAGGGCTGGGCTTGAGGTAGGATCTGAAGAGATATGTTGCAGGCAGCCTTTTCTGTTTGGGTCAGGGGCTGCAAATGCAGGGCTGCTGATGGTGGGGAGGGAGCCTTTGGGAAGATGGGCAAGGCTGATGCACACTGGCCCTTCAAGCTGAATTTTTGTATCTTCCTGGTTTTAAAGTGTCAGATCTTAACTCCTGTTCCATTTCTATACTTCTGAGTTTAAATTACTTGATTTTTTTTCTCTTACCCTCAGTCAGCTCAAGCTTTAACAGTCATCTCCTATTATTTGTCCACTATCCATCAGAACTCAGCTTTGATATAAGGAAAGGGCTTCTGAGCCTCCTCCTCTGCAATCTTATCGTCCTGTCCTTACTTTTCTTTGCGAACTTGACCGTGCAGCAATACGGCCTCTCAGTACAATATTGTAAGAACACAGGCTTTCATCTCCAGCTCTGCCGCTCATACGTGGATGACATAAAGGATGGTACTTAACATCCCTGTGCCTCAGCTTCCTTGTCGGTAAAATGTGGGTAACACTAATAATACGACCTACCTCTTAGGTTGTTGGGAGGATTAATTGCATAGTGTCTATGCATAGTGAAATGCATAGTGAAACCTGCCTGGCATAAGCAGGTTTCTGTAAACATTAAATAGAATCACTACTACAGCTGTCTACTCCTTGTTTCTGTCCCCCAACAGACTGTAGACTCCTCGAGGGCAGAAATTTCGCATAATGCCTAGCCGGCAGTAGGATTTTCATAAATATTTGCTTAATGAGCAAGTGAGTCAATTGCTGGGGTCAGACAATCACTTCTTACTTCTTTCGACTGTCTCTGCATGAACTTTCAGGTCACCTCTAAACTCTACTCCTAGCTTCTGCCACTCACTGCCTCCTATATCTTTTGCTTCTTTGGTCTTTGCTTATTCTCTTTTTCTGAGTCCCTCTGCTGATGGGATCCTATAGTGGTCGTTATATCCAGCCCCCTAGTTTCAGCAAGTTCTGAGACCCATTCAACCTCTGCTCCAACTTGGAAGCTGGGCCTGGAGAAGACATCCAACACAAAGACGCCAAAAATTCCCCTAAACAGGGATTTTCTCTCTCTTTAGGAAAGTCCCAGGGCTGCAGACATGAGGGCATTGGTCTGTCTTCCATGACGCATTCCTTGGGCACTGGGACAAGGAAGTGGGTGGGTAAGAGGAGACAGTGTCACCGGCCCCCTCCTGGGGGGCCTTCCTTCCTGTTCTCTTGGCTGTGATTATGGGAACCTGAAAACAGCCTTACCTTCTAGGTTTATCATACCCCTTTCTCTCATCTCCTCTCCTGGAACAGAGGTGGTTTTGTCTTGTCTTCGACCCTTTTTGAAATATCAAACCCTATTGCATCATGGTGTATAAACCAACAGCTTGTTCATGCCAGGAACTTAGAGACCATGGCAGCTTCTTAAATTCTCTAGGGGTTCCTTTTCCAGAGACAGATTCGTGACTGTCTAGAGCCAACGTAGCCTTTAAGGTGCAATGTGAATGAGGAATTCTATCAACCCACAGTCCTCTGGGCTTAATGTCCAAACTGTCCCCTGGCCTGCCTGGTAGCTCCACAGAGCACGACTAACGAATTGCAACTTCCCTTCAGACCCCTTCCAAAGACGCTCCCTAGCTGTCTCGCTTTCCCCAGCTGTCTACTGTCCCCATTTCCTCTTGGAAGCCACAATTCAGACATCAGGTCATCTCTGCAGAGGGAGTAGCCAGAGTGAAGTCATGCCTGGTATCTGATAAGATGGCAAGTCAGTGAGGACTTGACTTGGCTCTGGATACTGCTTCCTTCACCAGAATGGGGTTGTCTGGCTCACGTTGCCTGCTCTAAGGGTCCCCTTCTCTTCTAAGAATTAAAGCCAAAAATATTAGATATTAGAGAGATTTTGTCTGTGGCAAAATCCAATTCTATCTTCTTTCCTCCTTTCTCTCCCTTCTCCTTCCTTCCTCCCTCCTTCCCTCCCTCCCTCCCTCCTTCTTTCCTTCCTTCCCTCTTCCTTCCTTCCTTCCTTCCTTCCTTCCTTCCTTCCTTCCTTCCTCCCTCCCTTCCTTCCTCCCTTCCTTTCTCCCTTCCTCTCTTCCTTTCTTCTCTCCTCCCTCCTTCCACAGTTATTTATTGCCTGGCTCTCATGTGCCAGACAGGTGCTAAAGAGACAAAAACATTAAGCAGTCTCAATTCTTCCTTTCTAGACCTTTCACTAGTGTGGGAGAAACATACTCACGAGCAGGTAACTATAAATGAATATGAAAAGTGCAATCATTGAAATAGTCTCAGGGTGCTATGGGAGTCCAGAGTGGGACCTAAGCCAGGCTGTGTAGAAGGCCATTTGGCTTAAAGAAAAAATGGTTCCCAAATCCTGATCTGCACATCTGTGCCATCCCAGGCTAATTTTTTCATAGGTAAGAAGAGAAATGATAAAAATGTGGATGATATAGTATGAGTGTATGAATTCACATTTCTTGGAAAATACTTTTTTTTTTTTTTTTTTAAATTCTGGGATTCTGCACCCTTTTGGTGACATATAAAATGATGGTGATATTAGGTGATAATGACAGTAATGGTAGTTGTTGTTTTTGCATCTATATCTTTATTTGATAAAATAAAATGGGGCAATCGTATATCAGTTCTCTAAATAATTTTTGGAAATATTACTGATCCATGAAACCTCAGAGTTTAGGAATCTCTGGCTTAAAGCATGAGTAGGAGAGAGGCTGGCAATGGATAAAGAATTTATGTCTGAGGGCACTAGAATTGGGTTACTGGTGTGGTGTTCCCTGGCTTAATGCACACACACTGTTCTACATGCAGGAAATGCACCGAGTGGCTCTTTTTGTACAAAGATGGTATCACCGGACAAATAGCTAGGATGTGTTTAGCATTATTTCCCTGGTCGTAGTGATGGAATTGTCACTAATACCTTCAGACTTCTACTTGTATTCTTTCTGTCAACCAAGGGAATGCATTTGTGAGATGGCTTACTGGGGTAAGGGGTATAGTTTGTGGTCATGGAATGGAAAAGAAAATGGTTCCAATTGAGGGTCAAATTTATGACCTTAGTTTGTTAGTTACCTTCACTAAAAAAATAATCTAACCAGTTACATACAAGCTGGTTATTCTAGGAACATGGCGGAAGGTGAAAATGTGTTGGCATGGAACAGTAGATAGAAGATCGACCTAGGGGTCACACAATTGTGCTCAACTTCTAAAACCTGTCCTGGCTGCGTGTCTTTGACTGTGCTGCTTCTCTTTTCTGTCTTCAGTTTTCCCATCTACAAAAACAGGGGGCCGGATAACTTTAGACCAGTGGTTTTCTAACTTTAATGTGTATTAGGACCACTTGGAGGGCTTGTGAAAACCTTGATTACTGGGTTCTACCCACAGAGTTTCTGATTCAGTAAATCTGGGTGGGGCCAAGATTCTGCATTTCTAAACGTTTCCACATGATGCTGTTGCTGCTGGTCCAAACACTACACTTTGATAACCATTGGATTAGACACTGTTTCAAATCCTTCACCCCTAACGTGCTATTAGTCATTCTTGCCTTAAAAGAGTTTGTAATCTAATTAGAGTTTTCTTGTGAGAAGTAAAGTGGTTGATGACTTCATTTTTTCAGTTTCTAATCAAATATTTATTTGACACCATCTGTATACATATGACTGCCAGACAGGGAGAGGAAGGCTTCGACAATCTTCCCTTCGGTGCTTCCCTGAGAACCTCTGCATTGTGCCAGAGTTCTGACTCCTATAAGGCGCTTTGTATAGCCAAATGTGCTCTATTTGTCATCCCGGGGACAGGGAGAGTCTGGAAAACTGAGATCAACAGATGGTGGTAAGTCTCTCCTCCCTCCAAACACTTTTCCAGTGTTAGAACATGATGATGCGGAGAGAGGCCTGTTTGTATGTACACATCAGAATGGGTGAAGCAGTGTCAAAGAAGAGGGCCTGCAGATTAGTGCACCCCAGTCCAGGTCACTATCACCTCCTCCACCTTCCTGGAACAAACCTTCAGTTGAATAATCTCATCCCACAGAGTCAAGGTGGGTGCCAGACGAGAGGGCAAAGGCAGATGTGGCTCCTGCCACCTGCACTGCAGCCCCTGTAGGCAGCATTGGAGATTGGGGGGGCTTGTAGGAATGGGGCTTAACTGGCAAGGAAGAATAGGAAAGTATCTATGGCTTCTGGATTTGGGGCATATAGAAGAAAGTGGAACTATGGTACGTATTTGGAGGGTGGTTTGGAGTATACATGTGTATATTTATCTTGCCATACATGTTGAAGCTTTTAGTCTCCAGCTCACATCCTCTGAGCCTATGTTCCTGTTTGGCCATTGCTTCAGCAAACAGCTGTGTGCAGGTGTGACTTGACCATGCTCCACCCTGGCTGCACTATTTACCTCCTGCCCCAGGCTTCCCCTTCATAGTGCAGGAAGCCAGTGCGAGTCTGCTTAGCCATTCTGAAGTGCTAGGGAGTTAATATTCTCTGGGGCAAACTTGACCAGCAGAGCACCTGAGCTAGGGAATAAATCCTCATCTCTTGTGGTTTCAGAAAATTCTGAGGCACATCGTTCTTTAGAGGAACCTCAGCAAGATTGAGTTCCTATTGCCCACAGAAACATAAACAACTGAATAATACATCCTTGATTTAGCTTTTCTTCTCTTGTTTCATTGTTTTAGGCCCCACTCTTCTGAACTCTGGGGTCATTTTCCTCAAATAAAGCACTTGCATGTAAGCCCTTCTTTCTCTCAGGTCTTGCATTTTGAGGTGAACCAAAGCTACAAGATAAACGCATTTTAGATTTATGGCAGCATTTTAAGAAGAATAGACAGCTTATACTTTTTGAATGCCCTTGATATATCAGGTTCTATATCCTTTTTAAAAACAAAAATTAATTTTAATTTCTATTAAAGTAACACATATATACATTTTAAAAGTTAAATAGCACAGCACGACATAATGAAAAAATAATCCCCTATCATCTCCCTGACCATTAGCATCCCACTTCCCAGAGGCAAGCAAGTTCAATTCTTAGCAGTGTCTCTCCATTGTTCTCAATATAACCAATCTGTCCATTTCAGTCATTATTTGTTAAATAAGCCTGTTATGCTGAATGATGTTTTACTTCTTTTATGCTTCCCACACCACTATTCCACCACTTTAATTATATTTTTATTGAATTATGATCAGTTCTTACATTATTATGACTATAGAGGTATTGTTCACTGGTGATCCAAGTGGTGTACTATGGCTTTTTTTCTTGTGTATCTTTTTGTTTCCTGGAGTATATAACCATTTCGGGTTTTTTCCCCCTAATTTTTTGGTTTTTACATAGTTATTGTTATCGCTTCCATCTCTTAGTACTGTCTTCCATGTGACCAAATGCATCGGATTACTGTCAATTGCATTTTTCTCCTGGAGTCCTAAGCCCTGCCCCAGGCTCAGCAGGGCCTGCTGTAGAGCTGTCACTCTGGCACTTCCTTCCCGCATATTCTTGGGGCTGTTTCTCTTCACTACTCTCCTATGACGTGTTCCCCATTTCCTAGGTTAGGTGTCTTCCTCTTTCCTAGTTTACCTCCTGGTTTTAAAATCATATTCAGTGATATCTTAAAAAGAATAACGAATGGAAAGCAACATTACTAAGACCTTGTTTAGCAGAAAATGTCCAGCTATGCACATGATTCTAGGTAGGAAATCATTTTTACTCAGAAATTTGAAGTATCCTACGGTCCATTGTCTTCTAGCTCCTAGAGTTGTTGTTGAGAATGGTGAGGCCATTCTTATTCTCAGCCTCGATATGTGAGCTTTATGTCCACGGAATGTTTACTATCTTGTTCTTGATATTCTGCAGCTTTACATCAATGGGCTTAGAAGTGGGTCTTTTTTTTTTTTTACTGAGCTCAGTACTTGATGGGCCCTTTTATTCTGAAAACTCATTTCCACCAGTTTGGAAAATTTTCTTGTATTAATTCTTTGATGAGTTTTTCTCTCTTTTTCCTCTTATTTATTTGTAATGATGATGGAGCCCCTAGATTGCTTATCTGATAAGCTCATCCCTTTTCTCCCTGTTTTTTGCTTTTTCCTCTCTCTTCGCTTATTTATTTTTTGGGTGTAGTGTTTAGAGGATTTCCTTGTCTTCCTTTATCTTTCAACCTTTCCACTAAATGTTATATTTAGCTATTTATTACATTGTCAATTTCCAAGAACTTTTCTGCTCCTGGATTTTTAATAATAAGAACTTATTCTTATTCATGAGTATAACAGAAACTTCTTGTGGCTTCTAAGTTTTATTTTGAATTGTTTGAATTAGTCTCCATCTTTCATTTTCCAGACTTACTTTAAATATTTGGTGATTCTTGGCTCTCTATTTGCATTTAGGAGTGAGGCTGACAAGGACTTCTTTTCCTGAAATTGGAATGCTGCCACACTGTGGATAGACTGACCAGCGAGCAGAATGTTCAGACAGATTGTTAGAATTTACGAAGGAATTCAGCAAGACTGCTGAATATAATATCAATATATCAAGTCAAATGTATTTTTAGAAAACAGCAATAAATAGGAAATATAATTAAGACTGATATGTAATTTATGATAACAACACACAAAGTCTTTATGGAAAGAATATACTTTTTCAAAAGCTGTTAAGACCAAAATAAATGGAATGGCATACCAAATTCATGGATAAAGAGATTTAATATTGTAATGTCAATCTCCCCAAATTGATCTTTTTACTTAATATAACCCTCCTCCCCGCAAAAAATCCAGAAATGTTTTCAATGGAACTAATATTGTAATGTCAATCTCCCCAAATTGATCTTTCTACTTAATATAACCCTCCTTCCCCCCAAAAAAATCCAGAAATGTTTTCAATGGAACCGAACAAGCTGATTCAGAAACTCGTAGGGAATAGTAAAGGTCCAGGAAGAGCTAAGACACTTTAGATTAAGAACCAGGTGATAAAATTTCCTTTTCCGTGTATTACCACAAATCTTTGCCATTGATTTGCCTTTTTAATCTCTATCGGCAACATACCATCTTAATACTTAAATAGATTCATGAAGCCCCCAAATAAACCCACACATATAAAAGCCTAGAGAAGCAATAGTATAGAGAAGTGCTGTCTGTATAGAAATGTAATATAAGCCACATATATAATTTTAAATTTTCTAGTAGTCACATTAACAAAAATAAAAAGATAAAATTAATTTAATGTTTTCTTTAATACACTGTAAAAATTATTATTTCAACATACAGTGAATATAAAAATCATTAATGAAATAGTTAACATTTTTTTAGACTAAGTTTTTGAAATCCAGTATGTATTTTATACTCATAGCACATTTCATCTCAGCTACTGTGTCATACTAGTCCTATTTCAAGTGCTCAATGACCATATGTAGCTAGTCAGAATCATTGCTTACTAGATGTGTAACCTTGAGCAAATTACTTAACCTCACTGTGCCTCACTTTCCTCATCTGTAAAATGAGAGCAACAATAATACTTACCTGAAAGTGTTGTTATATGGATTAAATGAATTAATAAACATCTTTTATGGTATGCTCCACATATCAACATTCCTCTAAATGCCTTACATACAATTATTAGCCAATGTATGACAGAAGCAGGTCATTAGGAAAGAATAAACTTTTCAAAGAGAGGATCCAAATATCATATTTCATGTGGCAGTTATCAAAAGTAGACTACAACCTCATAATATGCCTTAAAACTAATTCTAGTTAAATCTAGAACTAAAACATGAAATGCAAAGCTTTAAAAGTTTAAGAAATTATTCTCTATTCTGAGGTCACAATGATATTCTCCTGTATATTTCTTCTGAAAGATAGAAACACCATCCATTAAGAAAAAGTGATAAAATTGACCATCGTATTTCTCAAAATACACCAAAAAGATAAGTCAATAAATAGGAGAAGATGCTTTCAGCTTATATAACCTATAAAAGATTAGTATTTAAAATATACAAAGAACTAGAAGAAAATGACTAACAATCTACTTTCCAAAATGTGTAAATAAAATGAATAAACATTTTATTTATGGATGTACATATTGTCTATAAATATTTGAAATAATGTGCAACCTCATAAGTAATCAGAGATATATGCAAATTAAAACCAGAATAACATATTTCACATCTTCGAGACTGGCAGCAATTAAACTGACAATATGAGGTGCTGGTGAGAATATGGAGGTTAGGAGGTTCTCATACAGCTGGTGGAGTACGAGTTGGTCAAATGCACAACGGGAATTATTTGACATTATCTAGTAAGGTTGAGCATGAGCAAAGATTATACCCCAGCCAGTCTACTCTACATATATACTCTGAAGAATTTATGGCACAGATGCAGTAGGCAACTTGCACAATATTGGCCCAGGTGTTCACAATAACAAAAGCCTAGAAACAACTAAAAATCCACTCAAAAGAGAACGGATACATAAATTACAAGATTTTCTTATAATGTAACTCCATACTCCAGTGAAAAGATAAATTTTCATACACATGTCAATGTGGATGAACCTCAAAAGCATAATGCTGGGCAAACAAAGCAAATAGTAAAATAAACGCAGTATGACACCATTTATGTAAAGTTCAAAAGCAGGCAAAACTAAACAATAGATTGTTTAGAGATATGTACATATGTGGTAAAATTACAAAGAAAAGCAAAGAAAATGATGAAAACAAAATTCGGCATAGTGGTTACTTTGAGATGGAGAAGGACACAATAGGGCAGGAACACATACGGGGTTCAAAGTTCCTGGTGAGGTTCTATTCCCTAAGGCAAATGGGATGTACAGGTGTTTTTAATAGGATTATTTTAACCATATGTAGATATTATATATGCTCTTTTTATGTACATTATACTTTACAAGGTAAAAAAAAAAAACTGGTTGAAATTTGTGTTTTGCTCAGGGCGTTTTGATTGTTTAAATATACTTCACTGAGTCCTGGAGTCTGGGGTGTTTAGGCTGTGAGCTGGAGTTTTAATTGAGAGACCTCCAAATGCCAACATCTGCAGATCTCTTCTCTGGGTCCATTTAGTTTTCCAGGGAATCCTCCAACCTTTTGCCTGGGAGGCGAATGCCTGGCTTCCAGCAATGCAGAGCTCTAGGGGAAAAGGGTTTGGTGTTGGTGGCAGCTGAGCCTCAGCCTCATCCTTTTTGGAGAGGTAGTCGCCTTGCTGTGTGGGCCGGAGGAAGGAATGTGGGGTTTGTTCACTTCTTGGGGACTTTCAAGCAATTGCTGCGTTTTCAGCTCCATGCTTCCCTTTTACCTCCCGCAGTTCTTAGTACTCCTGTTTCTGAGCTATTCTGATTTCCCCGGGGGTCATGTGAATTTGCCTCATTGTCCTACCCCACACCTAATATGTGCCCCTTTTGCGAGTTAGTTTTTCCTCATTCGTTGGTTTTTCTATCTAAGAACATGTTCTTGATTCCTTTCACCTTTTGTGGTTGCTTTTTTGATTCCTTTCCTCCTTTGCTCTCATTTTAGTGGGGTTTTGAGGGTAAAAATATGCATTCGATCTGCCGTATTTAATCAGAATTACTGCTATCAATAATCTTTTCTATGTTGCATGTTTATCTCCATTTTACAGTTAAAGAAACTGAGAACATAGAGAGAGCATGCCACTTGGTGAGCCAAGACTCAAACACAAATGCAAATGATGCCAAGGTGTATATTTGCCCTCCTACAACAAGAAGGCTCCAGGATCCTGTAACCCTTCTGGCTTGAGCTGTATCCTCTTATCTAACCCACAATCCTTCTGCTGTAGGTTCCCATGTCTGCTCTGCCCTGGATGTAATGAACAACCTACGGCAGGACACCAAGGCCCGCAGTGCCTCAGCCTACAAAGCCGTGCTCGCAGCCAGGTGTGTGAAAAGCCCCAAAGCCTCCCTTGGGTACAAGTAGAGTGACCTTGATTCTCGATGTTAATGGCTTCACACAGGCAGACAGTTTCCTTTGGAAGTAGCAGATATTCATCAGGGTCATCAGCCTGGTTCATACTGAGAAGCACTTGGAATGAAATTTTATCCAGCAGTGGTGGGGGAGAGAGAGAGGAGAGAGAGCGATGGGAAAGTTTTTTGTTTTTTTTTTTCTTTGACAACCACAAGTTTCCTGCACTCCCTTGAAACCATATTTCTGTTTCAACTAAATGGAAAGTCTCCAAAGTACAAGGGCTTAATGGAGGGAGGGGGGGATTTCTCTCAAAAGCACCTTCCGTTGCCTTCCATCAATTTCTTCTTTCCCCTCCTACCCTTCCTTACCCACTGGAACTCCTTTCTTTCTGCCCTCTCTGACCCCATCTCCGTTATCTCCATCAGCTGCCTATAAAAGGCACTCTGCACCTTATTCTAGCATCTCTTGCTGGGTCATAGGCAGGCCAGACTCCTGAGGGATGGGCCCATGAAGTCAGATGCTGACAGTGTAAGACCTCGATATTTCATGTTTGCTGAATAAATGGAAACAAGAATGAATCGATGTTACTATAATACTTAGATGGGTTAATACAAACGTGTAAGAGTGAGGTCTCCCCCAGGGACCAGATTTGCCTCCATTAGCTTATGTATTCATTGCTTAGGAGAAAAATATTGGGAGTTGCTAGTTAAAAAGGAAGCTTGGACACAAACAGAGATAACCAGAGGGGATAGTTGCTATAGGTAAATTTAGAACTTCTTTCCAGTGACCCCTTACAAGGCTCTATCTCTTTGTTCAGGGCACATGGGAGTCATGTGACTTTCTTGGGCGTGGCTGTCAGTAAGCCTGACTTTGGGCTGAACGATTAGATCAAAGATAGAGTGATTCTGTGTAAGAGAACTTGGGGGAGGAGAGAACACTGAGTGACAGTAGGAGGGACGATAGGTATTTGCTAGCTAAAAGGAAGACAATTTGATGGTGAAGAGGAGGGTGTCACTTTCTACGATAGCTGGAAACTAGAGTTGCTCCAGGGATGTCCCTCTCTCAGGCCTGGACTTAGGCCTGGAGTTCTATTGTTTTTCAGGATGAACTGAGTACTAGGGGTTTGAAAGAAAGGAAGTGACTGAAAGGAATCTGCAAAATTGCAATGGTCAGGGAAGTGGAGAATCATTTGCTTTGGACTAAAGTTAAGAGCAGAAGGAAGCAAGGAAATGATAACAAATTTCTTGAGTGGCCAGATACAAACTCAGTAAGGTTTACAGTGTGGATATTAGGTGGAGATTAGGATACAGAGTGGTTTCTGGAGAGACTCATCTCTTATGTTGGAACATTCTATATTTCAACTTATACTTCTTGGGGGTAATTCATTGTCCTTGGTGTTTACTCAGTACCATTGACACATGCTTATATTGTTATGCTAGTAAAATGTTTTAAAATAATATAATGAAGTGTTAATGCAAGTTATTACAATAATTTTCCTTTCCATTTTTTCTAATTCTTATATTTTTATATCATCCTTTTTATAAAATTCAATAACATCGCAATTTTCTATTTTCCATTTTTACCACTGTATTAATTTTTGCTGCTGTTGTAACAAATTAACACGAATTTAATGGCTTAAAACAACACAAATTAGTCCTCTCACAGTTCTGGAGGTTACAAGTCCTAAAATAAAGGTGTTGGCAGGGTTATCTTCCTTCAGGCTCCAGGGAAGAATCTATTTCCTTTAAGTTTTCTTGCTTCTAATGGCTTTGGTTCATGGCATCATCCTCCATCCTCAAAGCCAAAAGCATAGCATCTTTCACTCTCTTTCTGTTTCTCTACTTCTATCATCACATAACTGATTCCAATCATCCTGTACCCCTCTTGTAAAGACCTCTGATTATGTTAGGCTCATCGAGATAATCTAGGATAAACCCTCAATCTTAAATCCTTAGCCGAATCACCTTAATCACACCTACAAAGTCCCTTCGCCCTATAAGAAAGCATATTCACAGGTTCTGGGGGATTAATAGGTGAACATCTTTGGGGGACTATTTTTAAGTATACTGCTGACACTACAATTGTGAAAATTGTGTTGTGATTACCAGTAAATAATTGTTCACAACAAATGATTTTCTGCAATATTTACCACTTAGTGCTGAGGAACAAGGTCTAGTGAATTCTAGTTTACCTTCCTTTGGAGTCCCTAATACTTGATAAAAAGCAAGCAAAGGAGCGTAATGATGCTCATGTATATTTTCCCACTGCTCCAACATAATGCTGGACCACAGCAGGAGATATGTTTTTATTATCTATTGAAATATTTATCGAAAAATAAGTCCATGGTTAATTGAAATTTTGACTTCTTTTTGTGGGGTGAAGAATTAATATTAGTTCTGCTTAAGAATGAATGGTCCTAGGTAGATTCATTTTTACCTCTAGGGACAATTAGAAAAAGAATCTAACCAAAAAAGTTATTGTAAGTAAATGCCAAAGAATGTCAGAGCTTATTTTCTAGTGCCCTGTGCTATGCTAACGCTTCACATTATCTCATTTAATCTTCACCACAGTCCTTATTCCCATTTTGCAGGTAAAAAGAGAATGAAGTTCAAAAAAGTTTTGAGGTTGAATTATTGTGGGTGTTAACCTAGGGCCACAACTGAGTCCTGGTGTGTTGACCAGCCTGGGTCTATGCCTACTCCTCTCTCTATTGTTAGCTTCAGTGGATATTTCTGGCTTCAGCCTGGTGGTTCTGTTGATGTGAGGGCGAAGGAGAGGGGACCCTCATCTATCATCCACATTTCCCAACTTTTCTCTTAGCCTTGGGGTCAGGAGTAAGAAAGACCCAACACCGCCTTAGCATGTCAGCTCCCTTAGAAAGGTAGGATTGAGAGGGCTGCCAAAGGGATTTTGCTTGTTATTTATCTTCCAGATTTCACTCCCTCAAGAAGCCCCTATATCTAGGTTGTAAAAGCTCCATAGTGAGTGGGAATAGGGGTAGGCAGCAAGATTTTCTTTTGCCAACAGCTGCTGCCAGCTTTGATGATGATCTTTCTCTACAGATAGACGCCTTCTTGACTCACACTCCAATTAGCAGAGGAAGAAATGGGGTGGAGAGGACCAAGGCAGTATTTGATGGGCCAGAAGGGTAGGGAAGAAGACGTGGGTTCCCCAGGGACTTTCGGGAGCTGAGGTTACCATTAGAGGTCAAGAGTGTGGACTTCCGGGATGCCTACCCTGACTCCACCACTCAGGAGCTCGCCTCATTTTCCCCATCAGTAAACTGTGATAAAGATAAAATCTCATCCCTTACAAGGCTGTTATGAGTACAGGTGAGTCAATACATACAAAGCTCATAGTGTCTAGTAAGTAAGTGCTCAATAGGAGGGAGCCATTGTTAGTAGACTATTGTTAAGATCTTTTGGAAAGGAAATTGGGCTAAAAGAGCATGTCTCCCTCCATGGTATGAGCCAGAGAAGTGAAATGTATAAAGTGGAAGATCTGGCAAATAAAAATATGAGGCTCTGAATTTAATTTGAATTTCATATAAACCATATATGTGTGTGTGTGTGTGTATGTATGTGTGTGTGTGTGTGTGTGTGTTTAATCTATGTAAATCTATTAATCTAAACACAATCAGCTCTCTGTATACATGAGGGATTGCTTCCAGGACCCCTCACAAATACCAAAATTTGTGGATGCCAAGTCCCCTATATAAATGATGTAGAACAGTGCAGTCAGCTCCCCACATTCATGGATTCCATGAGCCGTGGATTGAGAACAGTATTTTCTCTCTGTGGTTGGGAATCCACAGATTCGAAATCTGCGTATCTGAAGGGTAGACTATATTTATTGAAAAAAACAGTATTTGGTATAAGTATGTTCCATGAATTATTGCTTATCTGCAATACAAACAACTTCAAATGCTATATTTTCTCTTGTAACTCTGTGTGAAGTGGGGAAAGGAAGGGGAACAAAAATTAAATCTCTGTTTATACCTAGAGAAAAAAAGTCATTGCTTTAACAGCAGTATATTCCACCCAAGCCCCTTCTCATGTTGTGTTTCTGAGGCCACATCTTTCTGGCTTCAGCCTCGACCTGGCTTCTACAGCAGTGAACAGGCAGCCATTTCACTGCCGCAATCCACCCGATGAAACTGGAGCTCGTGTCTTCTGGTTATTGATCTACTCTGTCCTCTATGTCCCCCTCCCTCAAACACACTAGCACACAAAGGCCTTGGCTAGAGGTGGGGAGGTTAAGGGGGAGAAAGGGTGGGGAGAGGATTAGAGTTTTATCAGAATAGCATCTGCAGAGATGCTTCCAAGACAGGCATCACTCTGAGCATGTCCGTGGCCAGGGGCCAGGCCTGGGGCAGAGGGGAAAACACCAGCTGGCCAGGGAAGGGTGGTCCCTTGAGGGCAGAGGCTTGACCAGAGGTGTGTGTCAGGGTGGAGGGTGAGAAGACTCTCCCCGCTCCTTCACAGGGCTCCCTGCCTCACCTAACTTTTTTCCTGGACTTTTTTTTCCCTTTTCGGTCAAACTGTTAACTTTTCAAACATCAGGTAGCAAGTGCTCTGTTAGCCAGAATATTATAAAGCTAGGGCTCTTCCCTTTCACATGGGGTTCACTAGTATCTGGGGGAGCTGAAGGTCCTCCTGAGGCCGGAGCCCTGATCCTTGGGGAGATATACTCCTTGGAAGCCATCTTACACTATCCCCTGTTTTCACCCCAACCTTGCTCTAAATCAATTCAGATAGGAAAATAGGAAGAGCATATTTTCTTCCTTAAGATCACAAGTTCTTGCTCTCAACACTGACAGCAAAGTTCTGTCTAAAGTTCACCCACATCTTCTGGCTGCATTGAGAGTTCTCTCTCCCACCCCTTTTGTTGGTCCTTTTTGGACATATTTTTTTTTTCTATTTCCTTTCTGCTTCTCAAGTCTACTTTTCAATAAAGGAGAAAAATAAATCAAAGCGGCTCATTTAAGAATAACCTATCTTGAGGTATAGAAGGACTTTCTAAGCATGACATCAAGGGAAGAAATCCACAAAGAAGATGCTAATAGATATGATTCCATACACACAGAAGACTTTTGCATGTCTCAAAATATCGTAAAAAGATACCCACAAGAAATAGTTGTTACATATAGCCTTTATGTAAAGAACAGTTAAAAATCAATAACAAAGAGAAACATTTATAACTAATGAAGAAATTTAAGTTTCTTTTGTTACCACTTAGGTTAACTTTTTTTTAATTTAAATTTAGGTTAACTTTTTTTCAATTTAAATTTCTTTTGTTACCACTTTGGTTAACTTTTTTCCTATATACTTTTTTTCTTCATTAGTTATCAATGAAGAAAAAAAGTATATAGGAAAAAAGTTAACCTAAGTGGTAACAAAAGAAATTTAAATTGAAATAACAATGAGATACATTTTCTGTGTGAGATTCTTTTTGTGTCTAAAAAAGTGTCAAAAATAGATTTTTAAAAGACCATACCAGCATTGACAGGAATGTAGAGAAGCTAGGACTCAAAAGCACTCTAAATTATAAAGGTACTTTATTTTGGAAGGGTAATGAGGCAACACAAATCAAGAAACAAAAATGTTCCTACATTTTGAGTTGGTTATTCTACTTCTAGTAATCTTTCTAAGAAAATAATTAATGTTCCATTCCCAGATTTAGCCGCGAAAATGCTGACAATACTGCTTACAATAAGAAAAACTTGAAACTTGAAATTTATGTCCAACAATTGTTTTAATTGATGATGATGACACATTAATCATTGGACTATGTAGACAATTAAACTCATGCTGTAGTTTTCTCAGTGAAATGTATAAATACTGCAGACAAAATATTTTCTCAGGTAATATCTTTTAACCCCTATTCAGATTTCCTGTTTTCAACAAATGTTTTTGTAAGAAAAAAAATTGTTAAATCACTGGTCTTTAACCTTTCTTTTGAATGTTTAACTAAACTTAGATTCTGTAGAATCGTAGTCCTTCTCAATGCTGTTCCATTCTTATATACATTCATCCAATTTAAATTCAGCCAATTAAAAATGGGAACTCCATCTAAACATTCCTTCTACAAATTAAGGTATTCCAAAACTCAAGTACGGATTTTCAAAATTAAATCTTTACCCCAAATTAAATCTAATTTGCTCAGCTTCCCCTTGCTTTTATTTGATTAACGACTTCCTGTTTTCAAACTTTGTTTTCTATAATTAAAATTTGTTAAAAGCTTCAAAAGTTAATTTTTTTGGCACTTTATTTGCATATTAAAGGTTTCAACTGATTTTGAACAAAATACAATTGAAATTAAAGTTTTATTTGTAAAAATGTCCACTATAATTTTAGAAGATTTATGTTAATTTGCAATGTAGTTCTTCATAGTTTCAAACATTTCTAAAATCCAATTGATGACAGCAAAACAAGAGAAAGTGCTTACTGCTGTGCTTAAGTGTTTTTTAAAAACATTTTGTATTTAACATCGGCTCTCGCATAAAAAATGTATAGTCGTTACCAGGTAGAATTTTTGGAAAAATTAAGAATTAGTGTGGACTCCATTGTTTTTACCATAATGTTTTTTTTAGCAAAATTTGTGTTCATGCTACCACTACCAAAAACAAATAATTTTATATTCAACTTTGGACTTTCTATTGCAATTTAAAGTATTTGCTATCATGTCAGATTAAACTTTCAAAAGCTTTAGTTTGATTCTATTAAATGAATTAGAAAATTGGCTCATTTTTTTTTTTTTTTGGAATTTAAATACCTGATTTCCTATTTGAATCACCTAAAATAGTGATATAAAAATTGCAGGTATTCAACTATTTACCATGTTTATTTTCAGCTACTAGAACCAACAGATGAACAGATATTATTTCACTTTTTGTTCATAAACAAAAAAGTTGGAATTAAAAACGAGCAAAATTATGTTAGAACACTGTTTTGATCTTAATGCAAAATTGTGGTTCACAGATATGTACATGTACTTTTGTGGCTCATTTTGTAAAATTCTTATTTGATGTCATGGCCTTTAAAATAATGAAATAGATGCTGATGCTTCTTCACCATATTTGTGTATTTAGTATTTCACATGATTAGTGATATGACTTTCTCTTATGGTGGATAATTAATGTCAACAAGCATTTTGGGCAAATTACATGCTCATCATCAGCTTCCTTGAGAAAAGGAAACGCGATACTTAATTTTTCATTAAACACGCACTTATGTTTTTTAGAGGGCATTGCTGGTGGAATAATTTATTGCAAAATAAAAGGTTTACCAATCAATAAAAATAAATAGATGCAACTTATTTTACACCAAAAAAGAAATGACAAAGCTACTATAGCATGTTTTGATGCTCGGGATATATTTCCCACATGCCTTACATATATATTTAATCTATAATTTCCCACCCTCTCCAAAGATCTCACTGACTGTTCTCCAGGTAGCTGTGAGCATTTCCCATCTTTGGCATATTCCACTGCCAAATGGCTTTAGGTTCAAGTGACTAGTGGGTACAATAGCACCAAATACTTCTAACACTACAACCTGAGACTAGGAGATGCTGTTCCTAGTTGTTTGTGCCCAGGTACGCTTTTTAAAAAGTATTATTAGTGGGTGTCTGCAATACTGCTATTGGAAAGGAGGCATTAATTACATTGGGCCTGGAAATGCTAGTGAAAAGAGATGTCATTATCACAGGTAGTCTTCCAGATCCAAGCACATGCTCAATGCACACACATCTCACAGACTACTAAATGACACCATGGCAGATGCTGAAAGTATAAAAGAGTTTTTCTAACCCATCTCACCTGATTTTAGTGCAACAATTAATAACAAGACTTTATTAAAAAGTGAAGAACCTGGGAAATATACTAGATATGATACTGAGACAACACATACACCCGAGGATTATTATCTCAGGCAAACCTGGATGCATGGTTACCTTATCTATACCCCACCCACACTTTTGTAAACAGGCCTTTGTGAATAAATGCTTCCGGACTCATCCTATTTCAAGTGTGCCATCTGTTTCCTGTTGGGTTCCCGGTGGGATAAAAGGCCATTCACTATGTACTTTTACATGATAAAAGAAGATTACAAAGTAGAGTGACAGTATGCTCCAAATTAAGTATCCTAAGTAGTTATAATATATAATCACACAGAAAAATATCCTAGAGACATATACAGGACTGACTACTGTGGTATGAGAAGTAGATAAGAGAGAAAAAGAGGCAAAATTATACATGCAAACACAAACACACACACACACTATACACACACACATATATTTATGTGTATATCTATCAGTCTATCTATCTATCTATCTATCTATTTATCTATCTATCTATGTATTTGCAGTTGTAAATGTGGGCTAACCATTTTCAAACGTGAAGGGAGAGACAACACAAGTCATTTTTATAATGCAAAAATATTTGGAGTTCCATAAAGGGATACTGAGAAATGATGATTTTTATGATTTTTAGAAGTGGAACTTTGGGAGATTAAAGGTCCTGGGTGGTCAGAATGAAGCATAGCCTTCTCAAAAAGAATATGGCAGGGCAACACTTGCCAACCGAGTATAGAGGGCTCAGGATAGAAGACCTGGCATTCTCAGGTTTGAAAAGAGAGGACTCTGCACCCAGCTATAAAGACACCCAAAGACAAAAACAGGTCAGTAGCCAGCAGTGGCTAGTACCTACGAGAAGCTTTAATGCCAAATAATATGGATGAATATTAACTGTAATAAAAGTTAAGTGTCTGCATTCCTATCTACATTTAAGCTAAGGAGGAAGATGGAAATGGAGAATGGGTCAAAGAGTAGATTAGAAGGCTGTGAAAGCAAGGTTCTGTTCAGTGAAGGGAGGAATTATTCCCTCTTCATCCTAGTGATGATGGCATCTCAGAGAGGACCCGGAGACCTCTCCTAGGCACATGAAGTAGTAACAAAGCCCTTATTCACCAACTCTCTATGTTCCTGTGACAGGGCGCAGGGAGGAGAGGAAGAAGGATTCTTTGGGAAAAGGAAACCAGTTGCAGACTGTAGCTCTACACCTGCCATTGTAGGATTTTAGAGATGCTGATTAGAGGCCAGAGAGATGCAAGGCGGGTCGAAGAAGCAGGCTGCCTCGTCAAAGGGAGGGCAGTGGAAAGAATCCAGAAATAGAGCTGGAAGATCCAGTTCCAGCAGGAGGAGCATGAAGGAGACGGATGAAGTGGGGAGTGAAAGCCCCTTGGGGAGGCGGGTTGGACGAAGGCCAGGCAGAGTGGTGGAAAATAGCTATTGGTGCCAGGAGAAGAATGAATTGAGTGAGAGGCCATGGGAGGGTGGGAGGGAGCGGGCACAGGGCAGGCCCCACAGGAATGGAAGACAGCAAGAGAAACACGATGATTATTCCAGCTGTCCAAAACCCGTTCTGTTGATTTCGTGCTGGCAGAATGAGGGTCTGGATGGGAGCTGAGAGTGGCAGTTGGGGGAGGAAGGGGGTGCTGGGTGCTGGGGAGGGACTGAGGGTCAGGGTGTTGGCTGTCATGAGCCAGTGTGAATGATAACACTGCCCCACGGTGCTCCACAAGAGTGCAATTCGTTTTTATTTTTATAGTTTGTGGAGTGCTGATCCTGGCCCAGAATGTGATCTGAGGAGAGCTGAGACTCCCTAAAAGAGCATTCAGCGTGGGTCCTGTGGATGTGGGGTCCTTATGAAGGGTGCCCTTGAAGAGCACTGCATCTCTGTCATGGCCTTAAAAAGTGCTAGGCAGGGGAGGGGGAAGGGCAGCTTTTGGGCCAGAGTCTGTTAGTGACCTAAGGGCTCCCTTGATTCCCAAAGGCCTCACTGCTCTTTCAGCTTCCTCCCTCTCTCCCACTTCTTATGGTGGCCTCAGAGAAGGTTCTCTATAAAACAAGATAGACCTGGGGAAACTGGCAGGGGAAATTGAGATAAGCTGTGAGCTGTGTCCTCAAACCTCTTTCTCCTCCTTCTCCAGCATTGCCCGGGGATGAAAAAGAGGCGAGGTGAGGAGGAGTGAGGGAAAGTATCTTTAAAGTAAAGACAAAAATAAATTTATTGTCTCTCATTGCCAAGGCCTATAGCTCTGTTGTAGGATCGGCAAGCCTTCATCAATTAAATATCTTTTTAGGCCCCATTTTGGCAGCATTCTAGAGACCATAATCCATTTCATTAATGTCATATGTCAGACCCTAACCACCTTATTCTGCCTTGTCTATGTTTTTTGTTCACTTGTCATTAGTCTATTTCTTCTCTTGTTTCTTCCTTTTGGTAGAGGATGAGCTTTCTTCATAAAGAGAATCCAATTCTAAAATAGTTCAAATGTTGGAGATGGTTAACAAGGCCCATGGCTGATGAAACTCAGGGAATGACAAATGACAGAAGTCCCCAAGAAAAAAGACTATGTAAATGCAGAAAAGAGTTGGTGACTTTGAGATTTCTTTCTTTTTAAACAATCATATTAAGATAGACTTCATACAGCATACAATTCTCCCATTTTGAATGTATAGTTCAGTGGCTTTTAGTATATTCATAGAATTGTATATAATCTCAATTTTAGGACATTTTCATTACCTCAAGAAAAAACCCTGCACCACTTAACCATCACCCACCCCTCCAACCCCCGCAATTCTCTAGTCCCATCAACCCTAAGCAACAACTAATTTTCTTTCACTGTGAGATTTCTTAAAGCAACAGCCCTTTTACCCAGGATGCCATGAATTTATCGTATGTTTTAGAGCCTATGAAATGCTGACCTATTGTCACTCTCATTTCGATCTTTTCATCAACTCGTTCAAGTAAGCAAAGCAGATAGTTTTATCTTGTATTTTTTAGATCAGGAAACTGAGGTGTCTCTGAATTACAATATTCCGGCTTCCATAGAACGAAGTGACACATCCCTTCACATCTACGAAAGAAAAATAAAGAGCAGTTTGTGAGTCCTGTTTCCTTCAGTGATCCTCAAAACTTAGGAGAATAAAAGCAAAAGACAAGATGAAGAAGTAAGAAGAAAGGGCCGAAACTGGACTTGGAGGAATCGAGGCGGAACATCTGTTAGAATGCTCTAATTAAGATTTATGAGCTGCTGGAATACATTGCCAAAGGTAGCTGCAAGAGCTCCTTTTCTTGCGATTAAAAAAAGAAGGAAAATAAAAGACAAAGTTCTCTGACAGGATTTATTTTAAGAAGTAGTTGTATTGAGGGCAGGGGGATGGATTAGGTGGCTTTCCACAGTCTCTCCCAGGGCTGGAATACCATGAAGGCAGGTGGCAGACTCATGCCATCCATGCTGACAGGAAGTTATTCATAGCCCCTATAAAGACAAGGTCCTATTTATTTTTGGTCCCTCTGTCTGTAAAGTGAGACATTCTATACTTCCTCAGCTGAAAGCAAAGCCCTCTATGAGATACTATAGAAACTTGAGAAAAAAGGCCAATGCACAATTCCTGCTCTTAAATTTAACTTTTATTTGCAAAGCAGTGTGTTCTGGTTATCTACTGCTGTATAACAAACTACTGCAAAACTTAGTAGCTTAAAACAATAATTTATTATGGTAGTTCACAGTTCTGTGTGTGGACTGGGCTCACAGCTGAGCAGTCCTTCCTCAGGCTCTCTCATGAAATTGGTCATGAAGTTGCAGTTGGATATTGACTGAGGCTGCAGTTTCACAATGGTGCCCTCACATATCAGCAATTGATGCTGTCCGTTGGCTGGGAACTCAGCCAGCATTGTCTAATGGACTGTCTCATATGGCTCAAGTTGTGAAGGTTTTTCACAGCATAGCAGTTGTGTCACCGAGAAGGTTCAGACGGCTTCACTCACATTCATAGCACCTTAGTGGGGACAGTTAGAGGGTGGGGCTCATCTGGGCTTCTGCTCTTTCCAGAATGGTAGTCAGAATGTCCGTGCAGGACTCCCAGAGACCCAAACAGAAGCTGTTAGTCCTTTTAAAGTTCAGGTCTGAATCGGTATAATGTCATTTCTTCTATAGTCTGTGGGTCAAAACAGTCACTGTCCATTCCAGATTCAAGGGGAGAGAAAATAGATCCCACCTTTCAATGGGAAGAGTGACAAAGAATTAGTGAGCATCCTTAATCTACTCTAAAGCTGAGGGGAGTCAGGGAGAGACCAAGGAGTCATGTGAAAAGAATGGATAGAGCTTCAAAATGAAAATATACAAGGGATACACTTGATAAAGCTATCAACATGAGAATGGGCCTAGAGCGGAATAGATTAAAATTGGGAAGGCCTGAAATAGTTAAAATAACTGGAGTTAAGTGAGCTACCTCTTGGAATAATTCGTTAGTCAATCCATTTACGTAATAGACACTTATTGAGCCCATAGTTAACGTCGAGCCCTTATACTACCAAGATAAATATGACATGGACCTTCATGGACTCTGCCTTCTAGACACTCAAAGTCTGGTAGTCAATACACTGACCTCCCAAATTCAAAAAGTAGTTTCTTGTATATATACCACCCTCAGCACAAAGTGTTGTAGCTGATATCCAAACAGTACATAGAAAAAATTAATGCTGCAAAGAGATAATGGTGTTGTTGGCATAGGTCTCCTGAGTTAGCATGATATCAGGCAAAAAAAGGAAAAAAAAATATTTATCATTATTAATAAAAATAGATGAAAGATATGAGACAGAGTGGCCAAGTTAAATAGCTTTTTCTAAAGAGATTCTTTCTGGTGGGTATATGTGCCTTCATAGAACATTATTTGGAAGAAATGGGGTATGTTTGAGACCCTTGGGTTCAGTTGAATCTACCCAGAGGCCTTGAGAAAACAGCGGCTATAATTCATATTTCTGGACCAGGATTTTTTGGGCAGATCCAAAAGGACTCCCAGTGGGGATATGAGACTGCTGGTTTAAGGAATGTTGCCTTGCTGTTGCTCAATGTGCATGTTACAGCTCTATTCTAAAGAGAAGGCACATTTCTGAGTAAAAGAGAAGAAACAGGGAGATAGGCAGTGGCAGAGAGAAGCAATCTAAGATGGAAACAGATCTGGACAATGACATTGGAGGTGGAGGAAATGAAGACGGGGTCCAGGGTATTTATCTTAGCTTAGTCAAGATCAAGAGCTGATTTGATTGGAAAGCAAGCCCGCTGAAAAAAGTAGCATTTTTTGGTTAATTTGGTTGTTTTCAAAATTGAATTGACTGCTTTTAGTAGGAAGATCTAGCTACTATATCATACTGGACCACACAGATAACCTATAAGGAAAAGGATGATGACCCTTAGACAGGTGGTAGAGAAATGAGAACATCATCTTAAGCTCTGCTCTTCTTATCTTGCCTTGGCTCTTAGAGATGAGGTAACCTCAGAGCTGAAGATCAGGGAGAAATGCACTAATGGAGGGAGAGAACTGATAAGGAAGGAAATGAATCATTTTTGCTCCCTTCTCTAATACACCTTTCACTTCACCCTTGACTCGCCTCTCTAAAACATTGCTTTCATTACATCTTTCTCTTGCTTAAGGACCTCTACTAGTTTATGTTTGTAGGAGCAAAGGTACTCCTTCGTTTTGCATTTCAGCCTATCAAGCTGGCCCTACTATTTGACTTTCGAATCTACTAGCACCCAACATGAGCAGAGTAGTTCTCTAGTTCCATACTCACCTGCCTCAGTACCTTCACCGCCTGAAACGTGATCTCTCCTTTTCTTTTGATTCTAGACATTCCTGTCTTTCTGGACAACGAAGTTTCCTGGATTACTCAAAATGAGCCCCCTCTCTTCTCATTTATATGTTTATTTATTCATTTGTTCACTTATTTGCTGAATTAGTATTCATTTGATCAACATATTTTTTAAGCATCTATTATTTGCCAAGCACCAGGTGTATAGAATTGAGACACATTTCCTACCCTCAAGGAGTTTGAATGTGGAAAAAAAATTCTAATTTCTATAATACCCACTTAGTAACAGTATCGCATTGGTCTGCATTGATAGTTTTATCCTTTGTGTCCTCTTTCTGTTTTTTTTTTTAATATATGTAAAGTATTCTCCTTAAAGACAACCTGTCTTGAAATTCTTTTCAAACTGTCAAGAGCCTTGCCAATATTAAACTCCTTAAAAACTTAAAGGGATTGGGAGCACCTGTAGGCTGGGGATGACTAGTGATTGAGTCTAGAGAATGGGAGGGGAGATCAACATATGAGATTTAATGATCTTAAGAGAAAACAAATTATTTTGTGTGACTAGTGGGGCCTAAAATCAGAGAAAGATTGATGCTTTTCCTATTTAAAATCAACATAACGATGAGGAAGGCTTCTGAGGACCTCCTGATTTGTATGTCCTCACCACCTGCCAGAGTTCCAGGAACACGAGAACTTTCTTCTCAGAAGCCATGGAGAATGTCATTGGGACAGAGCAGTCAAGTGAGATAGTCCGTTAGTTGACTGCCCAACCAAGAGAGAAGATGCCCATGTTACCTCACCTCTTAAGAGGCCAGGCAGTGAAGTTAACTTTTCAGAGTCATAGTGGCCAAAACTCCATTCTGAAATTTCAGATCGTTGCTAGAGGGAAGACCCCATATTGCCTGCCCCCTTTTCATCTGGCTTGGTTTGGTTATGGTCTGGAGAATTCATGGGTCAGTCAGAGGACATAGTGAACAAAGAGTCAAGAAAGGGAGTTGTAGCCTTGACCTTGGTCTTAATGACTTGAGTGACTTGGGGCAATCACCTTTCCTGGGGCCGTAGTTTTTCTTTCTGAAAAATAAGGGAGCTAAAATGCTTCAGTCTTTCTGTTTGACCTTTTTTTTTTTTTTTTTAGAACACTTTCATCAAGCAAATCGCAAAGCAGAAGTTCAGAGCGCAGAGCATATAGAAGCAGAACTGAATTGCTTAATGAGGCCTAGAGGGGATTAAGTGGACCCCTCACTTAAGACATTTTCTCCCTCCTCACCCCTCTAAGCACAGTTTTTAAAATCTCTGGACTAGAATGGTAAATTCTATAACTTTTACTAATCGAGGTAGATAACCAAAATTAATTTTAAGAGACTTACACCTAATATATGCATATGAATAAATTCTGTATCTTCACTACTGTCAATCTTTATGTTAACTATTCATAAAGTTCTTTTTTTATTTTTTAGAACAAAATACTTATAGCTGGAAGATTCGCTATTTCCTTCCAAGACCCTAATGGATCGTCTTGCTCATTTCCTAAAGTACACATACCCCAAGCTTGGGGACCACTGACCAATAGGGATCCCCAGGTTTTTCCAGCTCTGCTGTTCTAGGAGTTTGTGCCTGGAGCACAGAGCAGTACTAGCCTTTCCCAGCCCTGTTTATTTCTCATAGAACAAGCAATGTTCTGGGTGCTTGGGAGAGTGAAAGCGTAATAGCCGTTGTAGAGGAGGAAACACAATCCACTAAAAACTCAAGGCCATGTCCCATGTCTCAGTCGGCAGACCCACGCCGCTGGCTTGATCGGCTGCCTAGGATCTTCCCTTCACTCACCTATAGAGTTTCTACAGCCTCTGGGTAAAATTTCCCTATATGTGTCTGGCATATGCCTCTTCTCAAGCCATGAATTAGTAGCCCTAAACCAGGCTGTGCCAGGAGATTTTCTCAATCTGCTTATGAACAAAAACCAGCAGCTTTAAACCCCTCCATCAGCATTTAAGAAACGTTTTATGAGTAGTAGGGGGCATAAGGGGTGTGCGTGATACCCTACTCTTTCCTCCCATCTTCTTCTATTCCTGGAAAAGAAAGGCAGTTTGGGGAAGCACTGGGTCACTTTCTTGAGAGGACCACAGGGCTCAGGGGAGTGGTGGCTGAGGCCCAGTCCCCAGTCCCCATCCGCTCATAACTCACTGGAGAGATATGCAAAGCTGGCAGAACTGCTTAAGGCCTCCTTGCCAAGGCAGGCTTCTCTCCAAGTGGGCTTCTATATTTATGTGAAACAGAAATAAAACACAGCAGTAAAAGGCAACAGATACACAATCAGCCAACCCCCCACGAGTGCATGTTTAATAAAAGGCAAGATAAGAAGAGGCTTTCAGGGGATCATCCAGAGCATAATGATGGCTAGGTGGCCCTCCGTGTCCTGACCTAGAGGCAGCTGGAAAGCTGTACATAGACAAAGGCCAGGCAAGTCTTAACACCCCTCTGTGAACCTTTGTGTGGCTAAAATTATGACATTGGCCCCTGTATTAGTTTTCTAGGGTTGCCATAACAAAAATACCACAAACTAGGTGGCTTAAAACAACAGATAATCATTCTTTCCCAGTTCTGGTGGCTTTACATCTGAAATCAAGGCGCTGACAGGGCCATGTTCTCTCTGAAGGAGCTAGCAGAGGATTCGTCTTTGTCTTCTCTAGTTTCTGGTGGTTGCCAGACTCCTTGGTGTCTCTTGGCTTGTAGATGCATCACTCCAATCTCTGCCTCTGTCTTCACACGGCCTCCTCCCTCATGTCCCTGTGTCCTTTTGCCCAAATTTCCCTCTTCTTATAAGGACACCAATCATATTGGATTTAAGGCCCAGTCAAATGCACTATGACCTGATCTTAATGATTGCATTTACAAAGATCTTATTTCCAAATAAAGCCACATTTACTGGTTCTGGGTGGACATAAATTTAAAGGGGAAGGTGGCTACCATACAGAAGCTAAATTTACCTTTTGTCAGGGAAGAATGGGAGCCAAAGAGAAACAGTTTGCTTTGCTCTCTCAAGCTCAGAATATTGCACCTGTTTTCCAGTTTAGCAAAGTCCTTAGGCAAGTGAGAAGGTTGATGGTCTTGAAATCTCTCTTTAGGCTTTTCACATCGACAGGTCTTCAAGAGGTCCCAATGCTCCCTTTCAATATAACCCAGGCAAATAGAGTTGTCAACACTTTTTAAAGGTCTCCAAGAAAGGGTATACCCAACTCACATCCTTGGTGGACAGAAGAACGTCCAGATTTCAAATGTAATTGATCAAATAAAAAGCCTGTTTGAGCTGTGCCAACCCAGTGGGGTAGCAGGATATCTACTCTGCATTTTAGCTTTGCCGATAAAAGCTCAAGCTCAGACAAATGACTCTTTTTTTTTTTTAAAAGAGAATTTTGACTTGCTTGGTTTATACATTCTTAAATCCTTCTGCTTCCCCCTTTTCCCATCCTCACCCTTTCTTTCTCATCTGAATTCTCCCCCCTCTGTCTTCTGTTTTTCTCTAATTTTTAGTTTTTAAAATTAAAAAAAAAAAAAACACGTAATTGCTTCTTTCTAGTCCTCTTGGCTAGTCTGTTGAGTTGCCAGCTGAGGACAGCTCAGCTTCTCTCATGAGTGCTGACTCATGAGTGCTCACTCACTCGTTTGTAGCCTAAATGGCTCACTCAGTTGATGTAGATGGAGTTAGAAAGGAGAAAAAGGAGATTTGAAAAGGGTAGAGGGCATGCAGGGAAAAATGACACCTCAGAGGAAACTGGAAAATGCCAGGAAATTACAGAAACTCAAGCATTGAGCCCAGCCAAGACCAACAGCAGAAAAAAATAAGAGAGAGCCATGGAAAGAACCATGAAAACCCAAGCAGGCAATCTTGGGCTTCATGTAGTAAAAGGGAAGAGAAGATAATTCAGAAACATGTAGGGAA
>NW_006431920.1:11801541-11805363 GCF_000325575.1 Pteropus alecto | reverse complement strand
AAAATAGGAAAGAAAGACAATCAGGGCACAGAATAGGCCAGAGAGGCAGGAGCGGAGGATTGAGGTGAAGTGAAGAGCTAGCTAAATATCGCAGTCATTGGTTAAGTCTGACGTTTATGGTGTATTCTTTAAAGTGTCTTACTGTAAAAGTCCTGAAATGTTCTCATAATCTGGCCTACTAAACCCTTGGCTTTCAACTTCATGTTGCTGAGGATATTAATTGATCACACCTTTTAAGTTTCTTAGAGAACAACACTAAGGCCAGGAGTTCTCCTATTTTTCTTAAGCCTCCAAGAAATAGAAGACATCTTCATACTGTCTAGACTAGGCCTGGCAGAGTTCCCCCAGAAAATGTACACTTCCCCACATAATCTAGACTAGAGCTGATGAGATTCTTCAGAAAACGGTAGACTTTTCCTACTGTCTAGATAAGAGACGATGGGGTACTGGAGAAGGCATGTCTATCTGGTGTCAGCAATTACGAGAGTGAAACTTTGCAGGCCATGTTTTTCTGATGGAATGAACCTCTCCTTTTGTCAGCACCTCATCTCCTCCTTTACAGGGATCCACAGACCCACCCTCCTTCATAACTCCAAAACTCTGGACCCCCCTCTCTCTTTTTCACCATGATCAAGTATATCTCCATTAATGCCCAGCAGAAACCACCTGCTGGATACTATCCACTCTCCATACGCCAGATGTCAGTTGTCTCCACTTCACATGGTTTACAGGTAATGTTAATTCACCGGTAGCTACTCCTGGATACCCTGAGCTTAAATCGCCAAGCAAATCTAGCCAAGGGTCAGCTGGTGAGGGAGAAGTATACAGGCCAAGACACTTAGGCTTGACAATATGCTATCAAAATTATTCTTGGGTATTTCTTAGAAAGATAGCATTTAACAGTCCAGTTCCTTCAAGTGTTTCGACTGAAGCAACAGTGGTCTGCTCCACTATTTAAAAAAACCTGATCTTCTGAGCTTATCAAATAGGTTATGTTGGTCTGAGTTTGGAACCACACTGAACAGAAAAATATCTTGGCCACATACAGATTGAACAAGCAGTTCTGAGCTGGAATGAAGGAGATTCTCACTTCAGACTTTCCGAGATACATCTTACTGAGTCGAATGATGGGCAGTTATTTCTGTTTTTCTCTTTGCTGAGGACCCATGCTAAAATTTATGTAAGTTAAAAGTGAGCTTCAATGACTCCTCTCTATCAACGTGAGCTCCTTAGAGCATGTGCAGTTGGGAGAAAGGGTTATGATGACTGTTTTCTAAGCGCCAGGAGGAAAACGTGTCTGGCTTAGATTTAGGTGCATCGATCTCTTCCCTGAGCCATCTCCTTCTTCAGATAAGCACACGAGATGGTGAGAGTGATCCTGGAGTTCAAAAAAGCTCCCTTTATGTTTCTTTCTTTCTTTATTTATTTTTTTGAGTTTTTAACCATCAAACTGAATTTTACTCAAACTAGAGCTTCCAAAATGAGTCAATGCTTTCTGATACAAACGCAGCCCCCAGCTCAGGCTCCCTGGGGAGAGAAATTGGGTGGGGCTGAGATTGGTACAGCAGAGGGGAAGGTGAGAGCTGCAGCTGGGCAAACAGAACCTGCATTGTTCCCCCCACAGCATCAGGGCTGCAGCCTGGGACGGGCACCTCCCCTAGAACTCAGCCAACAAGCACATGGCGCCTGCTGCTCTATTTACACAGGTGCCTTCCCTCCCCAGGGAAGCTGGGGCTTTGCAAACATGCGTGACCACTCACTTCCATAAGATGGATGCTCACATCTGCATACTGCCAAGGGGAGAAACTGAGGCCCAGAGTGGGAAAGGAAGGCTTTCAGGCTGAGCAAACCAATGATGGAAGCCGGAAGGGCAGGCAGGTGTTCAGACTCCCCACTGGCCTCTCTGGTTACTAGGCTGCCTTTGTCTTGTCAGACCTACTTTTGACAGGAATAAAGCCTTTGTGCTTTTCACTTCAGGAGATTGCAGCAGCTTTCCCTTCTACCACACCGAGCTGACCCTGGAGCTCCCAGACTGTCTGGGGTGGGGGTTGGGCTAATGACATTCCCCCCACCCCGCCCCCACAGCCACACCTGTTAGTGAAGCCCTCTTAGCAAAGTGGCAGGGGAGGGGGCTCCAGAGTTTGGAAAACATTGTCACACGCTTAAAAGATATCCCCTTGGCCCTACTAATACCCGCTCCACCTTATTGTTATAATTCTCCTCTCCCTCTCCCCAATATCTTTCGAAAAACAAACTGCCGGAAACTAGAGAAAAGCGGTTTATTCATTTATTTGTTTATCTTTTTTTTTTTTTAATTGCCCAATTCCAAACCCTTGGCTCGAATGCTCCAGATTCTTCAGCAGATAAGGTGGAACAGAATGAAAAGGGTGAAGGGAACCATAGATGAAAAGAGATTGAAGAGACACACTACATTTAAAAAAAATGGTTAAGATTCAACTGAGGTATCTGAGGGTGCTCACCTGGAGCTCAGACTATAAAAAGATGCAAAGAAGCGATGACTGTAAAAGCCAGGAGAGAGGTTACTTCCAGAGGTCAGAGGAGGGTTAAGATCGAGATGGGCCACATTGAGGGGGTCTATTTCTCTACCCTGGTGTTAACTACAACACAATGTGCCTTATATTAATCTATCAAATCATATATTTATTCTATGTCATTTTCAATCCTTGTGTTTTATTTTACAATAAAAGAGCTAAAACAATTGATCACTTTCCCAAATCCTTCAGGCTATGGATCCATATCATGCACCTCTTCCCAGCTGACATACCTATATCATTGTAACAGCTTTTATGGGGGCAGCATGGCAGAACAGAACATGAAGCAAGAGCCTTCAGAACATTCTCTCTTGGATAGCTGACATGTGCCTGATCCAAAAGACCTATCTGCTTGAGGAAGCTCAGGATACTCTCTACCACATCGATGCTGGTGCCCACCTTCCCTTCATGAATCACTTTGGGGCTGTCTCTACCAGCCAAGCAACAGGAAGAGACGTGCTCTTCCTCTGTCTCTTGAAGGACTGAGATGGTCACAGTGACTGCCTGAGATGCAACCTTAACACAAATTTTAGGAACTAACTCCTCTAAGTAAATGATCTGTCGATCCTAGCAAAGCCATCAGAGACACTCAAATATTATCCCAGTGTTTCCAAGTGCGTGTGTATGATTGTGTGCAAAGGCTGTTTAGAATAAGACAGTAGGTTGCTAGGCAATGGATTTCCAAAAAGGAGAGTGTGAAGAAAAAAAATAATAAATAAACAGATGACAAGGATGAGATCCAAAGCCTGTTAGAACAAGAGCATGTGGGCCCAGTTCACTTGGTTTGATGGGAGTGTCACGGAGATGTCAGAGCTCACTCAGCTCCGGCATGAGTTTCCAATCTTGCCTTCCAGCTCCTCACCCTCATCTTATGTGGTGGGGAAAGCTGAGATGAAATATGGCTCTCTGGAGGGCCATGCCTTTGTAAAAGGCTATTACAGCTGTAACAAAACTTTTGTAATCTGCACCATATCCCATTACATCTCCAGGCTCCTTGGGTCCCTTCCCAGCCTCAAAAAAAAAACACACACACCCTTTCTCGTTTCTCTTTCTTTCTTTCTCTCTTTCCTTCTCTCTTTCTCTTTCTTTCTTCCTCTTTCTTTCTTTCTTTCTTTCTTACTTTCCTTCCTTCCTTCCTTCCTTCCTTCCTTCCTTCCTTCCTTCCTTCCTTCTTTCTTTCTTTCTTTCTTCCTTTCTTTCTTTCTTTCTTTCTTTCTTTCTTTCTTTCTTTCTTTCTTTCTTTCTTTCTTTCTTTCTTTCTTTCTTTCTT
>NW_006431920.1:11786782-11801476 GCF_000325575.1 Pteropus alecto | reverse complement strand
TTTCCCTCCCTTCTTTCTTTCTCTTTTACTCTCTCCCTAGTTTTCATTCTCTGAAAAGTCACCACAGTTATTCTTTTCATGTAGGTTTTTCTTTATCATTTGATGAAAATAGACCTGAGATAGGTAGAAAGGCTAGATGATATCTGCTTTAGAACTTGTCAGGTTATTGAGGAAGATGCACAGGCCACAGAAGCAAAGCAGAGGTCACTGCAGTTTGTCATAATGAATAATTCAAAAAGCTTTCTCTTTTTTTTTTTTTTTGAATTTGCAGTGAAATTTCTTTTTCTGCAGCCCACAACTTGACTTTACTCATCATAGTTAATTACAGCTTAAATAAAAGTTTATCTTCCTGAGGGTGGAGGAATTTTTAGAGCGATCAGATGTGTTATGACCATAAGATAGAGGGCCGAGAGAGAGCCCTGCAAGGTAATTTTTCATGTTCTTTTTCAGTAATTTTTGTACAAATATGAGGCCTAGTGTACCTATTGCTATAAGTTGCTATGATGCTCAGAAAAGACAATGATTGGTCTTCAAACCAAATTTTGATTCTTCTAAAAAACTATCAAAGCAAGGACTGTATAGTCTGGAACAAAACAGAGCTATCATCCAGCCGAGCAGATGGTTCTCCATTTTATCCTACATTCAGGCCTAAATGTTTCAGGCATAACCATGGGAAGAACAGGGAAGTGATCTTTCCCTCCTCTGTCCCCCAGCTTGTCTTCACGCGCGCGCACACACACACACACACACACACATTTAATGCCCATCGATTATTGAGGTTTGGGAATTTGAGTGGCTAGAATATATACAGTCGCAAAATAACATCCAAGATCTTGAGCTCTTATGGCTCCTCTGGTAAAAGTGAAACCCCTCAACCATCCTGCTGAGGCTTAGGAGCATAAAATACTGCGCAAGCTGCCTGACTTCCTTACACGTTTATCAATCCTTCTTTCTTTGTCAGCCCTAAGTTGATCTGTTTCTCTAACACCCTCCACCTTCACCAGTTTTGGGTTTTGGATAAAGTTTTGTTCTAATTTGTCTCGGAATTCTTTCTGGCCTTGAATGAGCTGGTACTATTTTGGGGAAGCATCTACTATGCACCTAGTATACTTCGGGGTTCAGGTCTAGAAAATCTTGGATCTATTATTCACTCTCTTTCCCGGTCCTCAACAGCCAAGATGTATTACAATGGCATGGCACTGGGCTTGGTATTCCCTCTGCTTTTTGCCTGCATTTGGCTCTGCCATCACGTTTCTCTGCGGCCCTCACATTCTGGACCGAGCACTCTGGAAACTCAGAGCCCAGGCGCTCCTCTCCTTGAGCTTTCCCTCTGTTTCCATTTCAAGGGCTTCCCACGATCTCACACCCTATTTCCTACTCTCTCATGATCCCCCAGACACTGTGTCTCTGTACCCTCCTGCACCTTTGCCCAGCTGTAAATTTTTATCTCCCGGTATTAAGTATCCTGGATATTGTCACATATCTTTACTTTAGGTCCTTTGTGATCATGCGATGCAGAGCTGTCTTTTCAGGTCAGCTCCCTCCTGGCCTTCATTACATATAAAAGTTTTTTAACGCCTCACATTCTGCTCTGGATTCAGAGCAGTCTGGCCCCTTGCCAGGAGCCTCTCCCTGGTATCTCTTTTATGCCAACAACACTTTGAGGAGTAGGCTATTTTTATCATCATATAAGCCCATATCATCATCACAAGGATAATGACAACAATGATGATAATAATATTAATAATGATACCAGACGGTACTTGAGTATTAATCATGTGTCAAACACTGTGCTGAAGGCTTTGTCTTACTATTTCGCAATAACCCTATGAGGCAGGTACTATTACAGAGGAGGAAACTGAGGCCAGTAGACATCAACTGAGCTGTTTAGGAGTTCCTGGCAAGTGAGAAAACCCGGGTGTGGGCTGGGCAGTCATTCTCACCTGTGTTCTTTACCGTGGTGCAGAGACCGCCGCGCCCGCACCTGGACAGAAGGCAACCAGCCAGGGACATAATGAAAAAGAGGCAGCTAATGTTGGAAATGTTCATGGATTATTTATTAGTTATTAAAGGAAAAGCTACGGGGAACCAGGATACAGATAGTGAAACAGCAAAGGACACCAACCACAAGTGACTTAACTTCACAGAATCATTTTTTCTCCTAGGTCAATTCTCTTCTACTTCACCCTGGTTCTTGATGGGACTTCTGTCACCGCCACAGCCCTGTCTTTGCTCTGAAGCACATTACTATAAGCAGTCCATCAGGCTGTGGTTAACTTGGCTGCCCTCTTTGAGCAAGGGGCTGTGCAAGAAGCAAAGAATTCTTTCCAAGGCAGCAACTTGGGAGTAAATGGTGAGCACCTTCCTTTGGAGCATATTGGACATGCAAAGGCAGAAAGGAAGCTTGCATTTAGCTGGATTGGTTTGCAGGAAGATCTAAGGGGCTACGATCAGAGGCTCAGACCCTATGTGTGGCCATTCAGCTTTGCTCTGTTCCGTGGCCACAGTCCATGCTCTAAATCCTGGCCAGACATCTCATAATGCATGTGACGCATTGTTACGGTATCTGTGGGAATGGAGGAATAAGGTGTGGATAAATCAGTTCAGCTCCAAATCCCTGATCAGAGGAGCAGCTCAGAATACACATCCAGAGGACAGTGGAATCATGTGTAGACTCAGACACGGCAGCATCACTGTACTGTAGGGTATTTCAGTTCCGGAGCAGGTTTCCTTGAAGAATGACATCATTTCAAGTCCTCAGTAGACACTAAACATAGCTGGCTCTCTTCTTTGTGAAGAAAGTGAAATCAAGGCCCATGTCGGTTAAATGACAGAACTGTGCAGCGAGTATAATGAGACCTTTAAGTTTTTTGTGTTTAGGCAGAACCTCATCTGTGCCATAGCAAATTCATAGAAAGACGTCTTTCCTATGCTGAATTTAAATATTTGTCAAAAACCAACTTCCCATAAATGTGGAGTCAGTTTCTGAACTCAATATTCCATTCCATTGATCAATTTGTCTACTTTTCTTTCCACCAGTACTTTCCTCTCTTTATTATTTATTATAGCTTTATAATAAACCTGGAAATCAGGTAGTTCCCCCAGCTTTGCTTTTCTTTTGCTAAATTGTTTTGGCTATTCTAGGCCCTTTGTGTTTTACATAGGAAATTTAGAATCAATTTCTACAAAAACAGACAAACAAACACAAACTCTGCTTGAGTTTTGATTGGGATGACACTCAATTCACAAGTCAGTTTGGGGCTGACTTACCTCTCTGAGTTTTTGACTGTTTGTATACCATGGAATGGTCTTGGGTTGGAGCTTCAGCATCCATAGCACAAACATGGAGATATCCAGGACAATTAATTTTCACGTTGATTTAATGCTAATAAACATAAATACTTTCAATGACTACAGGCCACCTGGTGGCAGGATTATTGGGGTTTCACTAATAATAATAATACTCATGTGAAGGGGAACTTTGACTCTTGTGAACTCTTACTATGAGACACATTTGTAAATTATAAGCCGTAGTTGTAAAAATATTTAATTCCCATAAGAAGCCTATGAGGTACTCATTACCTGCTCTACTTTACAAATGGGGAAACTAAGGTATGAAGAGGTTGGGCAATTAAGCTGAGGTCATATAAGAAGTTAAGTGGTAAATTTGACATTTAAATCCAGGCGTGTCTTATTCTGCTTGGTGTTACTTCCTCTACCTCAAAGATCTTCAGACTGTGTCCAGAATGCCCCAGGGGACTACTGGTGCCTCAGGGTCCCTGTGAGTGTGTAACTGGAAGGTGGGAGGAGGGTCGAGGGGAAGGAAAATGGGTTGATTCTCAGTGCTCTAGACTCTGCTTCAACCAGTTTCCTTTTATCTGTTTTAGACTGGGATTCTGCTTAAAAAATAAAAACAAAACAAAACAATAGTCATGTTGTTCCAGTAAGTTTGCAAACGACTTCATGCTGCCTTTCAAAACAAAGATTTCTCTCATTTCTTCGTGGATAAAATTCCTGCAAGGTTTGGGGTAACGGCGAAATGGGTAAGGCTCATCAGGGTCCAGGGCAGTGCAGTGAGGCTGCTTTACCGTCAGGATTCCAATCTGTGCTTCGTCCACCTGCAATGCCTGTTGTCTGGCTGCTCATGGGCTTACCGATGAAGCTGCTGGTCCCCCAGTCCAGTATCCATCCTGACAGCTGGATCTCAGCCCAGGTCGACTACAGTGCTGTGGGTAGGCCGCATCCACTGGAGCTCCTGATTGTTCTAGTCCTCACGCCTCCTGAGCTTTGGCAACTTCTTGCTTTTCACAGGCTGCTTCTCCTAGGCCTCCTCCTGACTCTGTTCTTCATCGGCCTCACCCTTGGCAGCCACTCCAAGAAATTTAGCCTTCTTCATCTTCTCTCTCTCAGAAACTGGAAAAAATTTTTTCCCCCCTGAATTCCTGATGTTCTCATCTTTGCCAAAACCCAAAAGCCCAGATCTGCCATGTGCCAACAAGCGCCGGGAGAGGTTGTTTGGATGAATTCAGAAATGACCTTGAACCTTTGCTCAACACTCAGATGACAGGTTCTCTCCTTCCCCACCACACCCCAACACACATGCTTCTTGTTGGATCAGGAAATATTTTATTGCTTTTTTTCCTTTTCACTTTCTCAACCACCCTTCTTCATGGACACTTCATACTTATCCCTTTCCTATCATTTCTCTTCTGGAAAATTAATCAGAGAGCTAAAATCCCAGGAGAGGAAGTGGCCTTGGGAGGGCACTTAATTTAGACTCTTGCTTCTAAGTAGCCGTCACACTTGCCCGTGTAAAGGATTCTCTTCTCCTTGTAGACTTTCATCAGTTTCCATACCTTCTCATTTAAGCATCCCTGAGTTTTGCTCTTTCAGGTCTTAAAATGTTTCTTTTCTTTCATTCAGGGTTGTTTTGTAGGAAATTACACAATGTATTTTACACACACACACACACACACACACACACACAATGTAGCCATGAATGATGCTGTCATGACTTGGACAAAAATGTTGTGCTTTCTTCAAGCAGATGTACAGATACGAAGACTTTTCTTGAGTCAAACAGGATTTCTTGGGAGTCAGATATGATCATGGGCCTCCATGGGTAAGAACTGGACACTGTCAGTTGTGGTCCAGCTGTGTAGTTGAATGGCTTGGAGGAATCTTTGGCTATAATCAGAGGCCAAGATTAGATATAATTTGAGAGGTGGTACAAGTTTATGATAATGTCTACCAGATGCAAAAAGATTTAGAGGCCTATAACCAATACTCTGATGATTCAGTTCTAAATCCAGCTATTATGGGACACAATAATTTGTATTGATTGTCAGATTGACTAATTTTGGCTTAAAAACTATAGGTTGGCTCTGTGTATTAGGCAGTTGCCTAACTCTTTGCTGTGCTGAGGATAGATTTCCAAGAGCATAAACATGTGGAATTTCACATTCTCTGTTTTTCAGAGACTTAAATGGACAGAAGGGTCAACCTCTCTGTTTTCCTTGACTTGGACATATTTTTGAAAATGCTCTTCTTTTTTTCTTTCATTTATCTTTTTTGTACCCCGCTCACCTACATTTTTCTCTCACTGCAATGTCCTAGACCTGTCCTATGACTGTTCTTAGTCCACTTTTGAGGAAGGATTTCTCAGCCTTGGTTCTCTAGAGGACAGGGGACCTCTCCAGGACTCCCCAAAAGTTCCACAAGAACATGGCTTCCTACTTATGGTCTGCCTCTTCTATCACTTGTTGAAAGATTGAGACTCTTTCGCAAAGTTGACCACACTGCAGACTCCTCAGAAGTTAGCCTAAGTTTGAGGTCGGAAGGGGAATGGGTGTGTCCTGAGTGTCCAGAGCTTTGTCATTGTTTCATGAAGAAGGGCTGGTAAGTCTATGGTCTAAGCACAATCACCCTCACCACACATGGTGAAAGAACAGGGGGCACAGATTGAATTCCTGGCCCTGTGTATGAGAGGGGAGTGAGCAGGCAGGGGCATTTAAAGAGGTGGGAGAGGGATTAGGAAAAGTTCAGAGTCTCTTCAATTCCAAACAATGCTTTTTATTTCAATTATCACCCTCAAAGAAAAGGTCTAGTGTATAAGTAAGAACTCAGTCAAAATTTCACAACATAAATATTTGGCAAATATTTATCTTTGATCTTATCTCAACCTGCCCATGGAGAAATATCTTAAAAAGGTGAGAGCTGAAGTAATTGCCCAAAGACAGCATCACATGGCATGATGATCCAAAGCAGGCCTCCCTCTCCCTCTGTCCTTAAGCCTCAAGGCTAAAGGCATTGGACATTCTGGTAGGTGAGACCTGTGGGTAGGTGAGCAGACCTAGAAGAGAGCAGTCCTGCCCCTGGTGATATGATCGTGTCATCTCTTTCTTTCCCTGATATTCTGGAGTAGAGGGGTCTTTCTTTCTTGAGTTGGAATTTTCCCGTTTGAAAGGTATCTTGCTTTTCTTCATTGGCACAGCTTATTTCTCCTTAACCACTGCGACTTGTGGATAGGAAGCTCAGTATAGACTAAAAGGTTTGAGATTCCACAGAGTTTTGTTTTCCGTTTCTCAAGCCCTGACCCAACATGCCACAGTTTCCCAAGCCATTCCTAGTGCTTTGGAAACAGTCATGGGGTCTTTGACCTGTTGTCTGTAGGTGCTGTGTGTGGAAGGGAGAATCCCAGAAAACTTCTCTCCTGGAGTTACAGTGCCCATGACTCTGCAGTGCCTGACTTCACTTCTATCCCAAGAAGAATGAAAGTTTCGCCATTAACACTTCCCCTTCCAGGAGGTAATTACCCTGAAATATAGAAGGAAAGGGAACACCTGAAAGTCCTGTGCCACTTTCTTGGCCCACACCTCTGAAGCTCTCAAGAACTAGGACAGGTACTGCTTCGCCATAGTAGGAACACAGGGAATACCTGTGAATGGAATTCTTCCTGTGTTAGAAAGCTATTTCATTACTGCTGGAAGTTCATCCCAACTTAGACCCACGTGATATTATAGGTGAAAGAAACTTAGAACTGACTCTAGCACTTTGATTTTACATTTTGGGAACAGTATCCTAGCAGAGCGAAGTGATTGTCGGAGATCCTACGATCATTGTCAGAACTGAAATTAGCATCGGGGGCTCTCGTCTATCATTAAAATGCAAACCTTTATTCACTGCCCCACGGTGGGAAGGGAGCCCCACATCCTTGCAGCAGAAGATGGGGAGTCAGGATTTTGAGTTAAGACCCCAAACAGTTCAGACTTCAATCAGACTCTTCCTGATGCTGCTTTTCAAAGTGTCAACCAATAACTCCTGTGAAGAGTAAGAAATCTAGAAAAGGAGGAGACGTGTTTTCTTTTGGAGATGGGACCCCTTTGATTTGGGGTCTGCTTGCTTTTATTTCTTGGGTGGGATTTTATATCTAACACACACCCCAGCCAGCTGCTGTAAAGTTCACAATGACATTTATCACTCTAGTTCCCTTCTCTATGCAGTAGACGTGAGTTATATGTATGACCCTCCAGTAGTAAGTGGTTTAATTCATGCTACGGCACCTGACTAAATAGTCTCCTCTGGATTTCAGTGCCCAGCAGGACTGCAGGCTTCTCTGCGGGCACCAACCTTGTCATGCACTGTCCTTCCTGTTCACTTGACCCAGTTGTTGCAGTCATGTTTAAGGCTCACTGTTTTCTCAGAGTGCTTTTTTTATTTTTTTTTTGGAGAAACAAAGCTTCAGACAGAGACTGCTCTCTTCTTAGCCACCAGATTGGTGGTTCTCACACTCAAGTCCACATCAGAGTTCCTGGGGGACTTGCCTATGTGAAGAGTGCCAAGCCTCACTGCTCAGACAGTGTGATTCAGTAGGTTTCAGCTATACCCAGGAATCTGCATTTTTAAGCAACTCTGGAAATTGTTCTGGTAGAGTTTTCTCCTAGAGGATACTTTGAGAAACTCTATACCCCGTCCTTTAAACTGTCTACAAAAACATCCTAAGACAGCTCTCTGTGCTTTGAGTATGTGGCACTTAGCAGTGGTCTCTGACCTGAGTCTTCATTAAAACCTCAGTGGAGTTGCATCACCTGAGCAACCTGTCCTTTCTCTTGAGAAGCAGGTAGAGTGGTACCTTGGCAAGAACATGGGCCCTAGTGCCACAATGGGTGTGAATTCTGGCTCTGCTACTTGCTAGATGAGTGACCTGGTGCAAGTTTCTAGACCTCTCTGTGCTTCAGCTTCTTCATCTGTGAAAAAAAAGGATAATAATCCTAGCTACCTCATAGGGCTATTATGAGGATTAATCAAGTCAAATTTGTAGAATGTCTAGAACAAAGCCTTTCAATTTTAAGTGCTATAATAGAGTTGGATAAGTTCAGTTACTACCGCTAAAATCCCATGATTCTAAAAAGTAGAAAATATGTAGTATAGCTATGCACTATATTAGGCTATTGAAGTTGAGAAAGGAAATGACTTGCTGAAGTCTACAAAGCTGGTCAGTAGCATGGACAGGACTAAATATGTTTCTTTTTACTCCTAGATAAATGATCTTTCTTCTTCCCAAACTGCCTGTCTAGCCTCAATTTCTCTTGTTATAATGAATACCATTTTTGTTGTATAGCTGCCAATATTAATAGACAAAAATGCAATATTCTCCTTATGGAAACTCTACTTAGATTGGAAGACAACTATGAAGCCACTTTTCATTCTTCCTCCACCTCTACCCTAATTAGCAACCATCTCAAGTTATTGCCACTGCATTCCTGGTCTGATCATTGTGCTCTTCCTCCAGTATCTACGCAGGGAGGCCTGGCGAAGGCTTATGGGGTGGGTGGGGCATGGCTCATCAGTGGTATTTGGAGCTACGAGTCTCTGGCTCTTGGCATCTGCTCCATTTTATCCCTACCTGCTGCACCATTAACTCATCACCTTGTATGAATTTAGCAGAAAGGTTCCCCAGTCTCTTATAAGAAGCATGTATAGCTAGCATTCTATTGTAAGGCTTTTGAAAATACACAATATCCATGTCTGGAAGTCATTCGACAACTCATTTCCTGAATCACTTACTTTTTTTTTTTAACTTACCTTATCAACATATATCAGAATGATCTGATGTTTTGGGCTAGAGAACTGAATATTCTTCTTAGGGATGGAGGGGGGAGGGTGAATTTTCTTTCTCATATTGTTTTCTCTCTGACTCTCTATTTTGTCCACCACTCCTGGCTCTGACTTAGGCTGATCTGAGACTGAAAGTCTTGACCTGAAGACAACTGAAGATATCAGGTACATTAAGCAGTTTCTGTCCATCTTGCTTTTCAAACATTGTTCTCTGGATTTATCCACCTTTTTCTCTGGTTTCCTTCTTCAACTTCTTTTATTGAACAAATGAAGCTCTGCTATGCCAAGCCCTCTTTTTTGACGCTTTCCTTTTCATTCTTCCATTCCATAAAGAAGCCTTTCTTAAAGTACCATTGGCATGGAGTAGAATGCCAAATGAGCCAAAGTAATCTGGTCCTTGTACTTCTGAGATTTATCTCAATAGAGAGTCTAAATGTGAATGAAAGTAAAGAAAATGTGCAAATAATAGACCGTTAAAATTCAAATACAAAATTCTATAAGGTTGGAAAGTTTCAGTATACTTAGAAGATCTGAGTCAAAATGACATAATGTCAACATTTGGTAAATAAAATTATTTCTCTGGCAGAATATACACTTGCTACTATTGAAATGGCCTACAGAGTAGAAAATTAAGGTAATTGTCTGGACGCTGAGGCCCAAGGCAAGATGCTTTTAAGCAATCAGCCACATTTACAAAGTCTTAAGCCCAAGAGCATTGGGTGGAACCATTCTGTAAGCAAAGCCTTAGCTATGAAAACAACTTTTGAAATTAAGATTCAAAAGATAAAATCAACAACAGGTGTTCTTTGCTTTCTGCAGTAGGTGTGTTCTTGAAAAGTTGGGTGTCAATATTTTTTTTCCCCATTAATCACAGTCTAAACATAACAGGCAAGCTGAATATTTAAAGAAACCATGTAGTTGATCTCACTGTAAAGTTCTTTTAGAGTTTTAAAAGTCATTTTTCTTTTCAAAGATCAGGTTTTCTTAGACTGTAATTTATTAGAAGTAGAGACTTATCATGTTGTTGGTTATTGCCTACAGTTAAAGAATGTAAGCATTTATGGGTTCGTCACAGAGGGCTGGGGCTTTAGAAATTTTATATTTATCAAATGTTTTATACCTATTTTTTATTCTGTTGGGACAATAGCTTTCCTGGGGTCAGAGAGATGGCTGATCTTCATTTCTGTCTGATCCTTCCTAGTCTTGCAACCCTCATTCTTTCTTTTAGTCCCCATCTCTCCCCCACCACTAGAAAACTGATCAGTCTTTCTTAATCTTATGATCTTTCTCTAAACACTAGTTCTCTATGATAGATAATCTGGTGCTTTGGGTTGAAGACTAAATATTCTCCTAAAGATGAAGTTAGGTTGTCAATGACTCAGAGATCATCATAGGACTCTGTCTAAGGCTATTCAACATGGTAGCACTAGTCATATGTGACTACTAGCGTTTGAAATGTGGTGAACAAAACAGAGAATTTAATTTTTAATTTAAAAACTGATGTGTTTCAGTTATTGGAGAGATTTAAGTATGTTTGAAACAACTTGATCATATTTCAGCTGTAAGTTTTATGGATTCTAAATATAGATAAAAAATTTCTAAAAAGATTTTAACATTTGAATTGAGATGTACTCTAAGTATATAATAAATACCAGATTTTGAAGATTAGTAGAAAATGTAAAATATTTTATTAATAATTTTATATCGGCTACATGCTGAAATGATAATATTTTGAATGTATTGAGTAAAATAAAACATTATTAAAATTGACTTTACCTCTTTCTTTTTTATGTGGCTATTAGGATATTGAAAACTATAAACGTAGCTCATATTATGTTTCTGTTGCACAAAACCGATCTGAAGTATTCCATTGCCTTACTTCATGACCACTCCCCAGGTCTAGCCAAATGCAGCTAGCTAGCCCTACAACAGGGTTCAAGGGTTTTAATTTGAACTCTCTTCAGCTGAAGAAAATGCATTAACCTCCAGTTTTATTTTTCAAGTTAGCTTTTGAGTCCACACTTAGGTGACAGTTGCTCTGGGATCTTTGAATTTTCTTGATGACTTTCTGTTTTATAAAGCCCACATACATATGATTTTTTTTTTTTTAACTGCAAGACTTTTAGAAAATACTTAATAGAAAGATAGATTTGGAACGAATATTTGAAATTGTTACTTTGAACTTCTGATTTCATATGGGGAGAAAACTTGCCCAAGCACATTCTGCTCTGCAGCAGCACCTCCAGACCACCTCTGGTCAGGACCCTCCCTGTTAATTTCCCACCAGAAGTGACTAGAGCCAAAAAACACAGCTGTGGACACTATGACAGGTAATTACAAAGCACTAATGTTCATTAATGAAACCAGGTGATGGACCATGAACCACACCATTCAGAATCTTGGCTAGCTGGAATGGAATATACTGGGCTGAAGATTGGCAAGAGCCTGGGTTTGGGGTTAGGGGGTTGGACATGAATCCAAACTCTGCTATAAATCTACTGTGACTCACTGGGCAGGTTGCTCTTCACACCCCCTTGCTCATCTGTCAACTGAGAGGGTCAAGGCAGAAGGAATCTAGGGCTCCTCCCTTCTCCCAAAGGCCAGGTCTCAGTCAGTCTAATCCCGGCCTCTGCCATTTCCAACTTCAAGAACACCAAAGGCACAGCCACCTGGGTTTGAGAATTCCAAAGTTCCAGGCCAGCAATCTTGTCCTTCAGGGAGTGAGGTGCAGTGCTAGGACAGTCAGCAGGCTCTGTGACGCTGCTGTAACCTCACCCTTGGTCATTGACCTACTTAGTAAAGTGTTTCATCACACACAACTTTGCGGGGTCAAGTGCATTCACATTTTAAAGCCACTTGTAAAGCATTTCTCAAATCAACATCCAGAAAACATACTAATTTTTACTCTCACCATCCCGCGTGAAAGGGCTTATTTTAGGGCATTGTAATTTAATTTGCTGCTTTGTGATTATAAACGACGCCGAACTCCCCCCATATGTTAATTAGCAACTTTCATTTCATCTCTTATGAATTGAATACTTGCATCCTTTGCCCTGTTTTCTCAAGTCTTGTCATCTTAATGGTTTGAAAGAACTCTTTACACTTATAAATATCTTTCTCGTTACATATTTGCAACATTTTCTTGCAAACGTTTTTTCTAGTTTGCGACTTATCTTTTAATTTTTTGGATAAGTTACTTTTAATTTACAGATATTAACATTTTTAGATGGTCATATTTATCTATCTTTTAAAAAGAAGACCGCTGGTTTTTGTACATTTGAAACACTGTCTCCACTCCCAATCAGATAATTTCACATGCAAGAGTGATCTATTTCAGTTATTCCATTCCTTTCAGTTTTCAAACCTATTCAATCTAACCTTGTTGACATTATCGGAGAAAATTTTTCATCTGAAATTTTAAACATCTCAGCTACACTGTATCAATCCAGCTGGAATTACGTGTGGTTGTTAGAATGGGTGGTAAATATAAAATGGGGCGGAAGTAAAATGAATTATCATTGATATATGTAAAGCCAAAAACTTGGGTATCAACTGAAGAATTTCATTACATTATGGAACTTTTCATATATTCAATTGAAGTTTGGTTGAGCGTCACCACCAGTTAACTGGGCTTCATTTATAAACATTTACCTTAAAATTTCTAAAATCAAGAGCAGGGTCCACATAGGTATTATGTCAGGGATCATCTCTGGGATCGAGAGGATTTTCTCCACTGACCAGATGTTTGCCACTGCATGGACAAATGGCCTGGGGGCTGCTTTTGCTTTGGGTTATTTCTCCCTGATGCAGACACAGTTGCTTTTCTTTGGGGTGGACAGTGTGGGGACCAAGTAGTTTCAGTGGGCATGTAACGTCCTGAAAATGAAGGAAAACCATTCTGCTGGCTCTCTGGGTCAGCCACCCTCTACAAAGCAAGATGTCAGCTACCGCTCTGACTGAAGTAAAAGTCCTCTGTGGACTTTTTACCATGCTCACCATGGGGTACTACAGAACTTCCTGAGCTCTTCCTCGTCAGTGAGGTAGGGCTCAGAATAACATTTGGTCATGGAAAAAAAATTTCAAGTCATCAGGGTTTATCATGTCTGAGCCATTGAGGGTGTACCTTGTGTTCTTTTGAGGTCAGAAATTGCTTTAGATAAAGAAGATAAAATGAAACCAAACACATTGTGCTCACCCCATACATGCTTTGAGGGGCTCCAGGAAAACCCTAACACGGTTAGGACAAAGAGTCAGCGGAGACTTCGAGGATGACTTGATTAGGGTAAATTGGCCACTCTGCTGGTTCCTCCCCTGAGAATGTCTTTTCCTTTTCAGGGGATGTTAATTTTATACTCAACATACTTAAGCACATTAATACCAATCTTGAGTCCAGTTTGCTTTATGTTTCTTTCCCGCGGAGAGGAGTAGGAAACTGGGAATTATGGGAGTCGGGATTGGTGGTGAAATGACCCCTAAACCACAATCCTTTAGTTTGGAAAATACGCATGACTTAGCCTGCTCTCGGCATATGTCCTCCCTCTTGCCTCCACCCTCCTATTTGTCACAGTGTCCCTCCCGTCCCTTAAGACATGGTTTTAAATGCTTCCCATGTTAACACCAAATTAGAGAATGTTCCATTGCTCTTTCTCATGCTAACACCCTGCCTAACCCAACATCGTATGTGAAAATCTAGAGAAATCGTGTCTATTTTGCATAAGGTCTTAAACTTTTATTATTTTCCTCTGCATAAGCTCCTTGGTTACAGGGTTGACATATTCAAACACACTTCATAGAATCCAGCTCAATATTCCTTTTGGAAATGCTTTAATTAAAAAAAAAAGTCAAAGACTCTCATCTGTTTAAGTTTGTTGCACACTCACGTAAACTCATACAGATGATGTAGAAGACTTTCTCAAGCCCTGATATCAATGGAGGCTCTGAAACGCTCTGCGGTGAGGATTGGGAACGTTGGCTTTCCTGGGGAGGCCTCCATTCACAGACACAACCCCTCCCACTCCTGGATTTAATAGCAAAGAATTGAAATTGTCAGGATTCATTGGGTTGCAATGATAGATACCCAACTCAAACTAGTTTAAGCAAAACAGAGTATTTAATGGCTCTGAAAAGTCCAGGAGTACAATTGGTTTGGGGCACAGATGACTAGTTTCTCAACATTCTTTCACTCTGTTTTGCTTTTTTTTGCATTGGGTCCATTCTCAGGCACGGTTGTCTTCTAGCACTATCACCTTATAGCATAAAAAACTCTAAGCAGAAAGAGGAAGCCTCTTTTGCAAGAGGTCTAGACCAAGTTCTGGGGAGAGTTCTCACTGACCTACCTTGGCTCATGGGGCCTCCTCTGAGGTGCTCATAGTGGCCAGTGGAATAAGGTCTTTTTTATTAGCCCAGCCTCATCAAGGCACCCAACCCTAGAGCCAGGGGTTAGGGGCAGCCTCTCTCCAAACTGAACGATGGCTCACCTCAGGGACACAAGGCTGCTATTCCCAGGGGAAGGGATACTGGGCAGGCAGAACAGTTGATGTCCACTTCAGCCCATGGTAGGTGGATGGCATGGGGGAA
>NW_006431920.1:11744860-11786462 GCF_000325575.1 Pteropus alecto | reverse complement strand
AAGTCTGGAACAGACAAATGATGTCAGGGTGGTGCCAGAAACATGACAGGCTTTAGAAGTAAATCGTCACATGGGGACGTAGTTTGATCGCAATTCAATCCTCCTCCTCTCTATGGCTCTGTCCTCCTTCTGTCTATTTCCAGGTCACACCAGCCACACCTATTGTACCTTGACACCCTTGTGCAGCACATACTCAAGCCCAGCAGGGTACAAATGAAGCCTTTAGGGTTCATTTCCTGTCTCTTGCCCCTGGGCAACAGCATGTGTTATATTCCATTAAGTCACCACGTTTCCTAATACACTGCCCGTCTCTGGATGTCCCTGAGGGAGGGGCATCGTTGGCCCCATTGGCTGATCCTTTTTGTTTGACAGGGATACTCTGCATCATGTTCTTCACCATGAGAATCGATATGAGGCCGTGAAAGAGCACTGCACTGGGAATTTAAAATTGGGGTTCCAATCCCAGCTCGAAAACTAACTACCTGGGCGATTTTAAGAAAAACTTTCAGTCGATTTCCTCCTCTATATTTGACTCTATCTTCTTCAAACTAACCTGTTTATAAGGTTCCTCCATGCTCTAGTGCTCTTCTAGTCTGAGAATCCAGTGCATTTTAGTTTCAAGTTTTTCCTCTGAAAATTAAAGAGAATAATGCTTATCTCCTAAAATAATCCCCAGAGACTGGATATATGGAGATAGGAGGAAAGATTGAAACCCAATGGATTCACTGAGTAGGCAGGGGACTAAGGGCTAATTAATAACTTCTCTGTGACTCACCTTCCTCATCTTTAAGATGGAACTACAAGATGTCATGAGGATTAAATGGTTTACCACTTTAAGGGTGCCTGGGATATAGTTATCATCCGTTATTGGCATTGCTGTTGTTGTTTTGTAATGAACAAAATAAAGGAAATGTGTTATGTTTTAGGACCACATATCTGTAAAAGACTTACCAGTGACAAGAATTTATGTCTTATGAGGCAGAAGGTCTCATTTTTAGTAGATATAATTAGTAATAGTAATAATAATAATGATTATTAATTATATCTAATTATTGCTACCCTTGAAATATTTGAAGACACCATCAGGCCTCCTCTTAAGCATTCCCGTATTCTTCAATTCCTTTCCATTGCTATCATAACGAGACTGGCCACCCTCTATAAATATGTTTAGGTTTGTTAATGCCCCCTCTAAATGAGGCACCTCAAACTTAACTTAGATGGGATCTAGGCAGTGCTAAACCTATCCCCTCCCTTCAACATGTAATCACACTTTTGTTAGTTCTGCCTGGGACTGGATTTCCTTTCTAGTAGCCAAGTCATGTTTGGAGCTCAAATTGAGCTTGTGGCTAAGAAAGCTTGAATTGTTTTCATATAAACCATTGGAAACTATTTTTAGAACTCACATCCTCTGTCTTACCTGTCCAATGTTACCTTCTGGGATAAATATTGAAAATCCTCCAAATGAAGATTGAGGAAATTCTGACTCTAGGAAGTTGATGTCAGTTAACTACACCACATTTTGTTTGTTTATATTTTAAAAAGGAAGTGAGATATTCAGTGAGACTCTGAGCATCAAGCTGGACAGAGTTGTGATGGTCTGATCCGAGGGAGTCATTAACCAGCGTCAACCAGGCTTTAGTCTGTGAAGCTGGAGGCAATCACTTCGACACAATCATTTTGAAAACTATGGTTAGGCTCATTCACAGGGTTTTAGATGTGTGTTTGTTTGCTGCGGTGTTGTTTATGGGACATGAAAACTACCATTGAACAATCTCGGTAATACCCTTCCAACCCCTAAAATATGCCTGGAATAAATCGCTGAGTTTTTCATTTTAAGATACCGCTTTTCCATAAATGAATCTTTGCTTCTTATCTGAGATATAATATTGATGTTTGGTAAGAATGTACCAAACACTGTGTCCTTGTAGCCAATTACATGAATTGTCAAAATTGAGTTTCTATTGTTTAATAAAAAGGAAGATATTTCCAACTTCAGATATCCCTCCATTCCTAAGGGAACCAAAGTATAGAGTCAAATATTAACGGTTCTTTATGTACATATGAAAACCATACCTAAGTGTTTTTATTATTCAGCCTATTTATCTCTATTGTATCTAGTATAATATAGTTATAACACACACCCAGATATACAAAGTTTCTATGTATCTATACATAAATAGTCTGTATGTATACATATGTATATGTATCAATGCACCTATATTAATTTGTGATAAAATCTTATTACCCTATGTTGACAGTATTCTTGTAATCTACCTTTTATTTTTTAAAAGGCATGTACTTTTCTTCCTCAGGTTTTTTCAGTGAGTGCATCTGGCTCCCAGTGATCATCAATTACTTTTATAAAGGCTCATCAATCACTTGTTTGGTGTCTGGAAGATAAATTCAAAGTATACATTTTAATGTCAAGCTGACACATTTTGATTTCTGAAATCAATTCTTATTTTTATTTTAAAAATTGAGAAAAATGTCTCTCTATTTTGATTCTTTGGGTGTTTCTCCCATTCTCTGCAATTATTCAAAGATTCTTGACCATGCATCTTAAGGTGTTCCTCTCAGTTGTCATCCACCTTTTTTTTTTTAACATAATGTTGTTAGTCCTCAGCCCTGCTGGTTTCCTCTTGTGCTAGTTCTGTTCCCATTCCTGGATCACTGAGCACTTCTGTTGCCAGATCCACTGTGCACTTTGTGCATTTCACTGCCCAACCCCAGCAGGAGCCCTGTGCTCCTGGACCGTCCTTCACTGAGTTCTTGTACACATTTCATCACACATATTTCCTGTCTCAAGCTGCTAACCCCAGCCTCTTCAGGGGTCAGCCTGGGCAGATTACATCACCTGAGACTTGACTGTGCCAGTGGAGGTCCACTGCCCTGTACTGCTTTGCCTTCCCTTCCCTCCATGGTATTCTAATCATTGTGGTAGGAAGAGGGGACATAGAGGGAATGTTGCAGGTCCCATTGTTCTGAACTAGGACCATGAAACTATCCTTAATTTCATCCACACTCAACATCACCATCCCCACTACTACCTCCACTTGAGTGCACATGGACCAGGAACCAGGAACCACTCACCATCTATGGCCAAGGCACAGACCCTTCCATTCTGGCTTGGAGAAGACATGTGTTTATCTCTAGTCCTCTGGCACTTATTCAATGAAACCTTACACTAATAATTATTTTTGTATGTGAAATGAGAAATATTTAGATAGATTGTAAGTTACTTGGCATTTAATTTTATTGTCTTCCCTAAACTGACTAGCTCATGTTCTCCCAAAAGTTTGTTAATTCCAGCCCCAAGACAATATGATTGATTGGAACTATAAAGGGGAAACAGAAGCAACAACAAAAACAATAAAAAAACAAGATCTATCTGAACAAATTATTAAAATAGCGGAGATCAGGTGTTCTTGAAATTCACTCTAAGGGTTTTAGTCATTGTGGCTTGAGAGGAGTAGGTGAGGACTTTTAGTATAAACTACTTAAGCACCTAGTTTTGAGTGGTGATGGCTGGTTGGAAAGAATAATGAAGAAAGAACATGAGAAAAAATATGAGAAATAAAAGGAGAGAAAGAGAGAAGACAAGGAAGAAGAAAATAAGATGAATAAGGAGAGGAGAAGAAGAAGAATGAGTGGTTTTAATTTCACATTCCAAGGAACACACTGGTAAAAAGGAATCTAAGGACGAGGCAGAGGTTTTTATTTTCCATTTATTTAGGCTCATGGAATGATCTCACTCTGGCTTTCATTGTATACGTCGGCCAAGGCAGGTTTTCCAGACCAGTCAAACTTCTTTCTCACCTGCTGGGATATCATTCTTGGATGTCATAGAAGGAAGTATCCTGGCTCCTGTATCCCTGGCTGACTGAGTCAAAATATTCATCAACCCACAGATATGCATTTGACTCTGCTGGAGATAGAAAGAATATAGGTGAAGTTTTGTTTTATTTTGTTTTGTTTTTTAAAGTTTTTTTCCTAATGAGGCTTATTAGCTGGATGAAAAGATAAATCCAATAGGAAAAGATAAATACAACCTTTGGTCTGTAGCGAGTACCCAAGAGGGGACTATAAAAGGAAGAGTCCAGCCACACAGATGAGAAAGAGTCATGGCGAGACCTTTTATGCAGGGGAGGAAGAGAAAAGAGCTCAGCAGTTGGTGTTGGGATACATGGGTTCAAATCATATTCCCGCCACTTGCCGATTATGTGACCTTGGCCACACCGTTTTACCCCACGAAGGCTCAGTTTCCCGGTGTGTAAAATGTGACCTATAATGTGTATTTTATAAAGCCCCTATCAAACACATTATCTCAGTCAATCCTGTTGGCAGTTCCGTAAAGTGTGATTCATTGTGCAGAGTTGACTCTCTTTGTCACTGTATTGGAAACTCCGTGGAGAATGTTCTCAGAGGAGCAATCTCAGGGGGACAGGGCTTTCTTGCCTTGCATCCAGAGGAAGCTGTGGCCACTGAAGGAGGTAAGCTGTTCCATCAGACTGGGAAAGGCAAGAAGGGGACACCAGAAGTTTAGATTCTTCTGGAGTCCTTCCAGCATCTTATCTCACTTTAGTTCTTTCCTGAGCTTCCCAGATGTGCAGATGTGCAGATGTGTAGACTGGAGGGACAAGCCAGGATGAATTTAGGGCTGAGAAACTCAGCTGGCTCAACCTACGGGAAACGTTCTCACCTCAAAGCAAAGGTCTCTGACAGCAATTTCCTTTCACTTACTCACCCTGGTGTTTTCACATTGAGATGAGGAGTGTAACTTTAAGAGTCCAAGGCCTGGGTCCAGCTTCTTTGGCATAGACAACTCATAAAGTAAGGGAACTATTACAGGTACACATGGAAGATCTTAATGAGATAAAATTTATCGTTTTGGCCCTAGAAAGAAGAGGAAACATACTCCTCACCCACTTTTAAAAAAATATTTTCTCTTATACCCTTCCTTTCATACCTGTTTGCTTCCTCCTCTGCTGCTCTCGCTATGTTCCTGGGAAACCTTTCTTAGGCGATGCAAAGTTCTTGTCTGCATGCACTACACCCTCTAGACCCAAATTTCCTTAGAAACTTGAGGAATCTGAGGCACAGAGTAGGTTGGATCATATTGTCTTGGAGGCTCAGGGCAGAATAATATGAAGAAACTTCCAATTTTGACAGAATGGGTAAATGGGATTATGGAATTTAGGTGGGACTTGTGAGAAGGTGGCGTGTCTTCATCCTTATAACCATCTGCATCATTTTTATGATTATGATGCTGAAGATGATGATGATAGCACAGTAATAACATGAATACTGGGTGAATTCCATTGAGTGTTTACTAAGTACCAAGTACTGTGTTAAGTACTGTACATGGATTATATTATTTAATTCTCACAGTGTTTGAGATAGGTTAATAATAATCAGCTCTTCACTAATAAGGTTGTCAATGTTTAAAAACATGGAGTAAAGAGCCAAAGATCAAACAGCAAGAAAAGGCAGAACTAGGATTCAAACTGAGGCAGTTAAGCACCAAAGTTCCAGATTTTAATTATTGTCTCTGGGGTCTTCCAAGTGACAAATCCCCCCAGCCAGTTTTGCATCCACTGCTTCCAGAAAGTAAACCACTCACCTACATACCTGAAGACCCTGTAAATTGATCCTCCTTCCAAAGAGTGTGAACGTGGGCTTGAACCTGCACAACTCTGGTCCAGAGCTTGGACTTTCAATGTAAAGAAGAGAGAAACCAGAAGGTTGATTCTCTCAGCCTTCAACAGGGCTCACACTCAGCTCTCTAAAGATGATTAGCAGATAAGGTATGTGAAAACACAGGAGATGAGAGGGCTTGGATGACTAATGCTACATTCACAGGTCATTGTGCCATCTTGCTTCTCCTTATTAATCCCGAAGCGCTCAGAAGCCTCAGCTTCTTCCCATTTTACTCGCTCTATACTAAGGCTAATAGCTTTGATTTCTTCCTATCCATCCAGTATTCTCACTCCCATGACAGCCATTTAAGTACAGGGTACTTCACAGTTACCATAAGGTGTATTGTGAGAATGTTCTGGTTATGGATATTGTATCAGAATAAGTCTGAAAATGAAACACACTAACAGAGTAGAGTTTAAATAAAGGGATTGTTTACAAAGTATGGGAGGATTAAGGGAAATCAACAAAGGATAGTGAAGCAACCCAGGGCTAGCAACAGTGGGATGCTAGTAGCACACAAAGGCTTGTAGGGGTTCTGGGGAAGTATTGGTTTCCAGAACCCAGACATGATAGTAGAAGTTGTAGCAAAGAAGTGACTGGCAGGAGCTGTGGCTTTCGGTAGAGAAGGCAGTTACCACAAACACATGGTTCATCAGGCAGCTGTCCATGGAATAAATACCCCAAGCTCTCTCCTTCCTTCCTGTAATCTCTCCTGCTGGTGCCTCTTATTGGAAGAACCCGACCAGAGCCAGAAGGCAAAGGAGCCCAATGAAACAGTTCCATAAAGCTCAGGCTTCCAGAGATACACAGGACAGACAACAGTAGAGTTGACCTGATAGAGAGTGGGGCAAAAAATTAAGGAGCCAACATAGATGTTTGCATTTTTTTCTCATGTAAAGACCTCATGCTTACTTTTCTGTATATCTCACTGCAATATGCAAAAAGATCTAAAGACTCTTTCTGGGGGTTTAGTAAAGAATGCTATCCTATCAACTAGGACATTTGAGCTTCCTCACAGCCTGGTCACTGCAAAGGTCTCTCTCTCTAAAACCAAAATTTCCTGGGCTTTCAATGCTGTGTACTCTGGGACTTCACAGCCCTGTCAACTCTGAACCCTGTCTGTTGACATTAGCTCCTCCTCGGAAAGGTGGGGATGCAGAGCCCCTTATCTTTTCCTTCTGCTCCATGTTCCCAGGGGCCTGGTCTCAGAACAGAACTTTCTCTCTCTGATGCCAGTGCCATGACTTCCTCAAGAATGGGACTCTGGAGAGTCTGAACTCTGCCCTTTTCCCACTCTCCACCCTCTCTCAAGAGCCGAATTGAATCACACCTTTTCTTGGCAACTCACTCCATTCTTGTCTAACTTCTCTAGTTAGAGCAAAAACCCCTTCACTATTCAAAGAGTGGTTCCTTGAAGTGCAGTAGCAGCATCACCTGGGAGCTCATTAGAAAGGCAAAGTCTCAGGACTCTGCCCACATCTCAGAGCCAAATCTGCCTTTCATAAGATCCCCAAGTTACTTGTATATAGTTACTTTGAGAAATTATATTAATAGCCGATACTCGATATTAAGAGATATGCAATGCCATTCTGACTTTCTTCCTTTAGCATTTATAGTGGTTTCAAAAGCTTTTTGACGTTATAAAGAAAGTTTTGTAAATATTGTGTGCTTTGAGATTGACATATTATTATTGCATATGTCCAATAGCTTCTATTTTGAAAAAGCTATTAGATTAACTCACTGGAGTCTCATTATTACTCTATGAAACATATACGTAGAGCTTATTAGCCCCATTTTCCATTTGAGAATCGAAGGCATGATTAAGTGATCTGGGTAGTTTGCTGGTGGGATGAATGTGTGAGTAGATGTCAGGCCTTGGAACTCATTTTGCAGCACATTGAAAAGAGCCCTCTCCCCCTCTCCCCGACTTTTCCCACATCCGTGTTTTTCGACACGTGCTCCACGTCCCATCTGCATCAAATTTACTTGGAGGGGAAGAGATTTTTTAAAAAAGTAGATTCCCAGGCTCCACCAAGACATAATGGATGCTTGTATGCTCTGCGAGACTTGAGAATCACATCCTTGTACAGTTAGAATGATCAGATTTAAAAGTATGGGAGGAAGGAATTTTAAGTTGATTGGGTTCACGTTGGTGAGACTTAAGACCATGGAAGACTTTGCAGGAGAATAAGGACAATTTCTCCCAGCCTGCCCAGCAGTTGTGAAAACTGCCAGGGGGTTTGGAAGGAGTAAGAGAGAGTTGATTAAGACTGGACAACCCCTTGGGTGTGGTAGTAAAAAAGAAAGGATCCAGCTGTGGAAAGAAAAATGATGTGACCCTCCTGCAAGTTGGAGTATGAGCAAGAGTTGGTAAATGAAGGGTTTCGGAAAGTAGTTGGAAACTGATTAGATGGAGGGAAAACATTAGCAGGAAAGAGAAAATAAAAAAGAAAAGGGAAAGTGGAAGAAAGGAGAGATGGAGAGTCGGGGAAAAGGAAACAGGTAGAGAGACATGAAAAACAAAGAAATGGAGGTGAGAATAGACAGAATGAAATCTGGAAGTGCCTTCGAGCTTATATGCTCCTTGATCCAGGGTCTTGGGCTCTGGTGATACTTCCTGCTGCATTATAAGCTTGAATTGACAAAGCTGGTCCATACATGAGTCTGTTAAGTTGTCACTTCTGGACATTGTCCTTAAAATTCCAGTGATGACTGGATTCTAGATACAGATTTAAATGGCCTGGCTTCTTGAGTCACAAATTATAGCAAAATGTGCTCATTTTATACTTATTTTAAAAATAATTAATTCTGCTGAAATAATAAAAGGCAAAAAAGAAAGAAAGAAAAAAAGAAAGGAAGGAAGAAAGAAATGATAGTAAAAAAAAAAGAAAAGAAAAAAGAAATGAAAGACACCCAGATTGGAAAAAGTAAAAATGTCTTCATTTGAAAGTAATATGATTATGTATGTAGAAAATCCTAAGGAATCTATAAACTAGCCACTAGAACTAAGAAGCATATTTAGCCATGTCTCAGAATATAAGGTCAATATTTAAAAATTATCTTATTTCCTCCTACTAGCAATAAATATTTGGGCAATGAGATTTGAAGAGTTCATTTACAATACAATATCTAGTAACAAACTATAAATACTTATATAATAAAAATCTAAAAAAAACATTGCTGAGAGATATTTAAAAAAACAAAAATAATAAAAGACATTTATATTCATGTGTTGAAACACTTACTATTTTTAAGATGTCAATTCTTACTGAATTTATCAATAGATTCAATTCAATTCAACTAAATTCAATTCCAAACGACATTCCAATAATCTTTTTTTTGTAGACGTCGGCAAGATGATTCTAAAATTTATGTGGAAAGACAAAGTATCTAGAATAGCCAAAACAATTTCGAGGAAGAAGTAAAATAAAATTAAAGAATATATGCTACCTTATTTTAAAATTTACTATAAAGCTACAATATTGAAGATAGTGTATCTCCAGCAAAGAAATAGAATTAGAAATAGACCTAGATCCATAAAATGAAATTGATGAACTGAGAAATTTATATATACATATATGTGTGTGTGTGTGTGTGTGTGTGTGTATCAGTTGATTTTCAAAAAGGTGCTAAGGTAATTCAATGGGGAAAAGATAGTCTTTTCAACAAATGATGCTAAAGTTATTAGATATCTACATATAGAAAATGAACACTACCCCTTCCTTCATACCATACAAAAATATCAACTTGAAATGGATTGGAGATCTGAACGTAAAAGATGGAACGGATAAAACTTGTAAGAAAACACAGGAGAAAGATGTTGAACCTTGAGATAGAAACAAAAAATAGATAAGGTGTAAAAAGCAAGGACAATAAAAGAAAATTAATTAATTAAATAGTCTTTTGAAAGAGATGATTAGAAAATAAAAAGGCAAGCCACAGACTGGGAGAAAATATTTACAATACATATATATATGTCAAAGGACTGGTTTTCTGAAACAGAATAAATTCTTAAAAATTAATAATAAGAAGAAAACAGCCCAATTAAAAAATGTGCATAAGACTTGAACAAACGCCTCACCAAAGATGACTATAAATAGCAAATAAGCATATGGAAAGATGATCAACATCCCCTGTCATTAGCGAAATACAAATTTAAATAAAGACTACTATTCAGTTATTAAAATGGCTAAGGCACAAAAACCTGATACTATGAAGGCAAGGATGCAGAGCGACAGGAATTCTCATTCACTGAGGTGAAGTGCTACAATAACTTTGGAAGATAGTTCAGCAGTTTCTTATAAGATTGAACATAGTTATACCATACAACCATGCGATTGCACAGCTAGGAATTTATTCAACTAATTTGAAAACATGTGTCCACATTAAAACCTCTATGAGAATGTTTATAGTAGCTTTCTCATAATTTCCCAAAGCAAAAACAGCCAAAAATGTTTTTTAATAGGTAAATAAATAAACTGTGATATATCCGTGCAATGGACTATTATTCTGTGATAAAAAGGAATGAACTATCCATCTGCCAACAACATAGATACATTTTAAAATACATGTTGCTAAGTGAAAGAAGCCAGTCTTAAAAGGTTACACTATACGATTGCATTTAAGTGATATTCTGTGAAAGACAATACTATAGAGAAGAAAAACAAATCAGTGGTTGTCAAGGATTTGGGATGGGGGTTGAACAGATAAAGTATAGAGAGTTTTTACAGCAGTAAAACGATTCTGTGTGATACTGTAATTGTGGATTCATGACGCTATCTATACGTTTACCAAACCACACAAAACTTTAGATCACAAAGAGTAAACCTTAATGTATGCAAAGTAAAGAAATTTAATGAGATCAGAAGATCTCAGGATGAAATGCGGACAGTGACAAAAAAATCTGACCGTATGACAAATGTATGACATGACCTCACTGAAGGGAGTGGGGAGAAAAGGTGATGGCAGAAGTGACTTTGGAAATGAATGTAAACTCTGTGTATAAAGACAAAAGGAACTATCCACAAACACTATTGACTATTTGGTAAAGCTGTTTCCTGTGGGTGTAAGGATAAACAATTTGAAACCACTACACATGTATACTGAGATTAAACAAACAAGTAAATAGATGGAGGATGGTGAAGTTTCTCATTATTGGAGTGGCAGGTTACAGATAAGCAAGAGTGAGGTTTCAGATGAACCACGTGGTATTGGGTGAGAACTGATGCCATCAGTATGATCTTATGTTTAACTTAATATAGATGCAGATACATATACATATATAGAAAATAATCACAGATATGTGTGCATATACGTTAGTATACAAATATGTATTTCCTAACTCTGTCCACTGAGATGATCTAGAAGCAATGACACCCAAGTAACAATGAGCATATCCAACACCCAGATCTTGTTTTCTAGTAAATAGAACCAGGATTCCTTGGAGAAATGGCTGATTCTAGAGCCAGGGTAGGCACCTCCTGCCCCCAACACTATTCAGACAGGGGAGGCAATGGGAACTCATAGACACTTCTCAGAAATTGAGCCTTTGGTTCCTGCAATAAGAACAAAGTCACAGAGCCTAATCCCTCCCTCTGGGGAGGAAGATAAATGAGGACTGGGGGCCTCTGAAGGAGAGAGTGGGGGATATAAACTCGTTGACTGTGTGTGGGTATTATATGTTTTAAATTAAGCTTTTTAAATTCAGATAATGTAGACCTAGTGCAATAGTCAGAAATACTATAGAGATCCCTTATATTCTTTACTCATTTTCCCTCAATGTTGCTGCCTTGCAAAATTATAATACAGTATCAAAATCAGGATATTGACATCAGTATTGTCAAGACACAGAACATTTCCATCCCCACAAGGAACCCTCCTATTGCCCTTTTATAGCCATACTCTCCTCCCATCTTTATCCCTCAAAAAAACTAGAAATAACCCATATGTCCTTCAGCTGGTGAATAGTTAAACACACTTGTTCACTTTCAAAGAGACAGGACCTAGAGCTATAATGAGAGAATCCTGTGGTTCCAAGACACATGTGGGAAGTTGAAAGTCTTTCTCCTTTGTTCCAGCCTTGTGCAGTGAGGAGGGCTGTGGTCAGGAAGCAGAGCAGCAGAATTGTCATGCTAGATTTACCTGCGGTGGCCTGTTCTCTGAAACCTGGTCCTGCTTCGGGCCACCTCTACTTTACCCTTCATGGCCTTCAAGAAAGACAGTTGAGCCTTCAGAGAAGTAGCTTGGGAGGTGAATTAACATTTGTTGAATACTTGAATGTTGCAAGTCCCAGCCAAGGATTTTACATGGGGAATCTATGAAGTAGACACTATTTTTATCTGCTGAGGCTCAGAGAAGTTAAGTCACTTATCCAAAGAAGCACAGCTGTTAAATCAGGCGAGGCTTTAAACCCGGGAATGTTAGATTCGAGGCCTGTGCTCTTTCCAATGTACCATGTAGTCTCAAACTATAGCATCACCACAAAAGAAAAGCCACTCAGCTGCAGCATGCTGAGATGGAGACAAAGGGGAGAGAGAAAAGGGGATGCTGTGAGGTGATGGGCTCTTTGCTCTTGAGCCCATGATGCAGATTCAACTGACTGGAAAGGAAGGCCTGTGAGCCACTGAGATTCTGACGGTGTAATCAAGAGTTAGCATGTGGGCACGAAATAGCTTCCCTTTGAAGCTCATTGTCTTCGGAGAGCTTTTCCACCCTCCAGCCACTTTTCCACTAGATTTCTTCTTTCCTTTACTCAGCTTATTTGGGTTGGCTTCTTTTCTCATGTCTCTCAGTCTCAACCAAAGACAGAGGATCCAATGCAGGAGGCAGACAAATTTGAGCTTTAACCCAATGCCACTTGCTGTGTCAGCTTTGGCAAGTCGTTTTATTGTTTAATTTCTGGGGATTGTATTTTATGTTATATTATGTTATGTTATATTATATTGTATTACATTACAGTGTTCTTCATGGTATTATTATGAAGATTAATGAGATACTGTATGTCAGATTTATAGCACGTTTTCTGGCATATTGCAAATATCGGTAGATTACATACATATTATCTATGCAGCCTTCTTGAACTCAGAGAATTTTATTTCTTCTACTTCCCTCTGTGCCATAATTCTATTCTTTTTGAAATGTCACTTCTGGCTCCCATTTTCCAGAAATGTTTGCCAGAGGAATCTAGTCCATTAAATAAGCAGCCAATGCTTTTTTTTTTTTTTCCCCATCCAAATTTTCTTTTAGCATGCTCTTCTGATTGTATGATGCAGCTACTGGTATGTTTATCTTTCTCCCTTACCTACAACCTCCAGTGGTAAAAAGAATCAGAGCTACTGACTAGAGGGTTGTGGCTTCTACTTTTCTTTAGCTATGACCCTACGGGCAAATTGATTTTGCCTTTTTTGCACTTGAGTATCCTCATCTGTAAAATGGAAATAAGACTTCTCCAACCTACTTCAAAGGGTTATCATAAAAGCTCAATAAGATATACTGTGTAAAATATTTAGAAAACATCAGAATGCTATATGAATATAAGGCATTGTTATTCAAATATAGAATGTCTAAAGAGCTTTATTTGTTAGCCCTGTGATCAGTTAACTTTTGATGTGGAACACACAACCACAAATGCTCAATGTCATGCAACAATAAACATTTATTTCTCACACATCTGTGGAGTTCAGCTGATGCAGGCTGGGCTCTCTCCTACATCTAGGGGGTGGCTGGAGTTTGGCTGAGCATGCTGGGCCTGGCTGAGTCAACTTGGTTCCACATGTTTTTCATCTTCCTCCCTGGATTAGTGGGCTAACCCAAGCATGTCTTTCTCAGGGTGATAGTGGAAGTATGACAAAGCAAATGAAAGCAGGCATGGCTTCTTGAAGCCTAGGCTTGGAATGGCACACTATCACTTTTACTGGCCAAGAACGTCACGTGGCTGAACTCAGGGGTAGGGGTGATGCACCATCCATTGTGAGACGATTTTTCAGTTTCGTGAGAAAGGGCATAGATTCCAAGAAGGGTAACAACTGCGGACATTAACGTAAATCTGCCACACTATGCTTCTTGCCTAGGGCTCAAACGGGATTCTCTGGAGGCCCAGCAGAAGCCTAATGTTCTTAAAAAGGATGCTGGGCGTCAGTGGACAGACAAGTTCACCAGCTTTACCATGGCAGATTGCCTCTAGGACCCAAGGTCAAAACTCTTTAGGTTTAAGTAGTGAAGCACAGGAAGTGACCATCATAAAGTGTGGTCTTTGTTTCTGGTCCTACCCGTTGCTTTTTTGTATGAATTTAAACCAGTTGTTTTTTCTTTTCCTGAGATTATTGCTTTGCAACAGTGGAAAAATACCCATGATATTCTTCCATCCTTCTTTTCCAGGATTCCTTTAGATCCTGAGGAGCTAGGAGAGCAATACGTACAACATATGACTCTAGGATTCTTGTCTGAGAACATTTCAATCTCAAGTCCCATTCACCCCCATAAAAGTTTTCCTTAGAGCCAGTTTTATTCCTGAAGATACCAGATCTCCATAAACACATGACTGGAGCCACTGCGGGTTGCTGGCAATGAGATTTTGCCTGGCAGGTTTATTTGTAAATGACTGCAGAGAACTGAGTGAAATATTTCAGAGCCAGAAATTCTGGGTTACAAAGTTTCGAATGAGAACACCCTCTTCAAAAGAAGGTGAAGATGAGTAGAGAGAGAGAAAGAATGAGGGGTGGGGCAGGGGCAAGAGTTTAATGGGCTAGCTCCAGGATACAGATGTTCCTTCAAAAGAAATCTCTCAAGTTCCTTTAGCCCAAGTTACACAGTAAGTGAAACAAAAAAGGTCTACAGCATCTTTGATTGAGGTCACATGGATTTATTGAAAGTGGTTGTCAGGGAGAATTGAGACGTAGGGGAGCTCGCACATATGTATAAACACAGACACACACACACACACACACACACACTCAGTATTGGCATCATCAAATGCTTCTCTTTTTGCCCCAAGAAATTAAATCCAGGATCTGGAGTTCTACCCTTTAGGTTATCTTTATTATTATTATATTTTAAATGAAACAACTGCTCTCTCCAAGAAAGCAAAAAAGAAAAATATATCAGAGCAGTTACTAACTTGCACTAGAGTTAAGTTTTCCAAGGAGGAATATGTCCAGAACTGTGAGTCTGGGAACTCAGAAAATGGTCGAGAAAAGAAGCTCTTGTCAGGGTTACACGGACGTACGTAAAAGGACACTCAAACCTTTTATCAGCTCTTAGCTTTCCTGGGAATTTTGCGGAAACTCTAACACCCTACTTGGGGCCAAATATTCTACATCTGAAGGAGTCAGATGGTTCAATGCTTTCTTTCCCACTCAGCTCATTCATTTACTTATCTGATACTTATTCAATGAGCACATACTACCTACCAGGCGTTGGGTTACTGTGGTTAGAGGTGAACAAAACGGGTATGGTCTCTGTTCTCCTGGGATTTGTAGTTTAGTGGAGGGAGGACCACAATTAATTAATTAATTAATTAAATTTAACTTTATATAAGTGCCATGAAATAAATAAACAAAATTCAGGGACAGAAAATAGCAGAGACCTTTCCATATAGAGTGGTCAGAGGCGGCTTCTCTGAGAAGGTCACATTTAAGCTTCATATGCAGAGACTTAAATGTTGAGGAGAAGCTAGTCATGTGACAACCAAGGAATGAGGGATGCAGTGATATGTTAGGCAGAAAGAATCATCCTGAGAAGCCTTCAAATAGAGATACAATGTGAGTTACTCCCGACCACAGCTAATCATCCAATCAGCATTCAGAGAGATCTTTAAAAAAAGTAATGTAGAAGTAGAAAGCAGAGAATCTAGTAGTAAGTAATGTGCTGACTTCCTTGGTGGCTAGGGAGACTGAAAGAATAAAATGAATTTTGGAGATTTATCTTGGTGGTAGAATAAGTACTTGATGTTGGATTGAATGGTCTAGGTGGATAAGAATGCTGTTGAGAAGGGAAAGGGAGAAATTGAAGAAAACTCCAAGGTTTTTCACTTGAGACTTTGGGTAGATTGCTTTTCACTATAAGAACCAGCCCTTTTGTTGGAAATATAAATCAAGAATTTAGAAGTTTTGTTTAAATGTCTGGATGTTGAATATTTTTAGACCTTGACTCTGAACCTTAGGGTCTAAGATATTTCCACTTCTCCCTCTGAAGCAGAGGAGGTTTTGGCTTGCAGTAGAGAAGGCTAAGCGATAATCTAACTAAGATTTTGGTTAGTTTTCTCAGCTGTACTGGAAGTGGGTATGGGAACTTAATGTGCTCTTAATACACATGCCACAAGGAGTATCCATGAAGGCGTCTGGATTTGATGGCAGGATCAATTAAGTCACAAGCATAGTTTTTCATCTATTTTGATGGAAATATAAGAAGGTTGGAATCAATATAAGCAAGAAGTTCAGTTAAAAACCACAAGAACTTCCAAACCATGTGTGTCATGATTTCTTACTCTACATCTTATACAGGTGACTCTGAATATAATAACTGAGGAGTGGACTTACTTAGATGAAGATTAGATGATGGTAAATATGACTTGTTATAAAATGTAGTGGACAAAATCCAACACCACATTCAGAAAATAATTTATTATAACTAGGTGGGATTTATTGCAAGAATAATTTTTTTTTTTTTAGTTTTAGCAAATATATTTGGATAATATAATACATTAACATATCTAAGGAGAAAAATCACGATTATTGCCACGATGTGGAAAAAGTCTTTGAAAAAATTTCGTATATTCCTGACAAAAGAACTCAAGAATGTAGGATTGATAGCTACTTCCTTATAAAATAAAAATATATAGTTTGATCTTAAAGTCAGTATCTTACTTAGTGAGAAAACATTAGAGGCATACCTATTAAGATCAGGAACAAAGCAAAAACATTTATTATCTCCTCTTTTTTTAACATTGTACTGAAAATATTAGCTAATGCAATTAAACAAGGTAAATCAATTAGAGGCACAAGAATTGGAAACAAAGAAGTAAAACTATCAATATTTGCAGGTGATATGATGGTATGTATGAAAAACTCAATCAATACTAAAACTAACTGAAACAATCAAATATTTTACTAAATTTAGAAAGAAATGCATAATTTAAAATTAGCTTTTAGAAATCACTAAATGTTTTTTACACAAACAATAATAATTAGAGGGTATAATGATAGAGAAAATTACATTTAGAATAACAACAAGAGGATAAAACACTGAGGGACAAGTTCAATAAGAAATATGCACAATCCAAAGGAGAGAAATTTAAACCCTCCTTAAAAACACAAAAGTAGACTTGTACAAATGGAAAGACAGCCTTTGTTTTTGCTTAGGATGTCTCAATATCATAATGACGTTATTTCTCCCTTAGTGAATTTGTACATTGAATACAATCCCAATAAAATATCACGTTTAAAAATTTTTACAGAAAAATCAATATAAAAGTTTATATAGAAAAAATAAACATGCAAAAATAACTAGAAATGCATTAAGAAATAAAAATGAGCTTTGATGAAGGATAGGTAGACAGACCAACCAGTAAAATAAAATATAATCCAGAAACAGACCACATACACAGAAAATTTTAGTATATGATACAAATAGAAGTACTGATTATTGATAGCATTTAAAAAAAGATAAAATGAATCTGTATCTTAAAACATATACAAAAATAAACTTCAAAGTTTTCAGAGATAAGAAGTATAAAAAATAAAGCCTTATAAATTTGTGAGCTGAGTTAAAAGAAAATATGAGTAAACCAATTACTAACTTGGATCTGATCTGGGTCTAAGTTTGGCTTGAAATCCTGCTGTAATAATAATAATAATAAATTTGACTATATAACATTTAAAAACAACAACTTTGCATGGTTAAAAACACCATAAGCAGCAAATTCAAAAGTTAATGACAAACTGGGAGAAAATATTTTTATGCATATTACAGATAAAGAGCTAATGTCCCCAAATTATAAAAAAAAACTTTTGAAATCAGGGGGAAAAAATGAAAACCAAAAACCCATTAGAAAAATGAGCAAAATTATTATAAAAATGTCCAAATTATTTTTAAAATGGTTCTTAAATACATTAAAAAAATGCTTATATTTTCACATGATAAGAGAGATGAAAATTAAATCTAAAATGTGATACAATGTCTCACCTATCAGAATAAAAAACAAAGTTTAAAACGCTTGACTGCACTCTTTAACAAAGCCCTGAGGACACAAACACTCCCATGGCTAATAGCAACGAAAAATGATACGGCACTTTGGAGGGGAAATTGACAATATCTAACAAAATTACATATGTATTTATCTCTTGATCTAGCAATCCTTCTTAGAAGAATTTACTCTGAAGATATATCTCCAACCCTCCAACAACGCGAAAACAAATATGCACAAAGTTTTTCATTGCAGCGTTGCTTATCATTGCGAAATATTGGAAACAACCTAAGTTTCTATATCCAGATAACCCAGTAAACTGTGATACATCCACTCAATGGAGTACTATGGAGCTGTCAAACAAAAAAGGGAGATCTCTATGCCTGAGATGGAGTGACTTTTAGGATATTTTGTTAAGTGAAAAAAGCAAAAGGCAAAAGAGTATACATACAATTTATACTGTGCTATCTTTTGTGTAAGAAAAAAGGAGGAGGAAGAAAATATACACATATGAAATACCTGTTTCAATTTTGCCAAAAGAAACACAGGAAGGGTAAACCCAAAATGAGTAACCTCTAGGGGATGTGGGAAAATGGAGTGGAAAGGATGGGTTATGATGGTGGTGGTGGTGGGGCCAGGTAACACTTCTCTGAGTATACATTTTGTATACTTTTTACTTTGGAAACCATGTTAATTTTATATCAAAAAAATATAAGATATTACAAATGAATAACATTACCACACTGGGGGATGAAAACACCAGTATATGTCTTTTGGGCCAGTCATTGGCTTTTATTCAGTGTGCACACCCTTTCCCTCCCCCAAAACAGGGCTATGCGGTCAGCATTGCAGAGGAAGAAGAGTACATGACTGAGTTTTTAGGAAACTTGGAAATAATTAAGTGCAAAGAGTTACTTAACACTCTTGCTTAGGCCAGAAAGTGCAAGGGGGATATAAAATCTATACAGGGATCCAAGAGGCTAGACGTCCTGGAAAGAACTAGAAAGGCTTAAGTATTTCATGGCAATAATCTAATTGTAGATTGCCATTGGAAATAAACTTTGCTTGGATATTCCTGAATTGAGAAATATGGGAGCTAAGCACAGAGTGAGAATTATACTAGAGACATATTTGTGGAACTGAGATGAGCCCTAAAATTTCCACTGTTTATAGAGTGCCCACTCTGTAAGCCATTACACATCTGTATAGGCATCAGAGATCAAAATATTAGGAGAGGTATGAAAAGTAGAGCAGCTAAACATGGAACCAGAGGGCACTGGTCCGACCCTTTCATTTACAAATGAGGAAACTGAGGTCCACATGAGATTGACCTAGTGCAGTGTTGTACTTACTGCTAGTTCATGGCACGGCAAAGGCAAACATCTGGCTGGGTAGTGAGATTTGCCTTTTAGGTGCCCTGCCTCCGTTTTCACCACCCAGGATGGAGAGGAAATTGTAGTACAAAGAGGGAGAATATCGGGGGGCTTTGAGACTTGTTGTTGTCTCTGTAGATGGAACCAGCAAAGCCTTCAAAGATGTGGATTCTATCATGAGGCAGCTATTTTGGCATGGGCTGAAAGAATTCAACCAGAAGAAAACAGGCCAGCAGTGTTAACCTCTTGACATCAAAATGCAATTACTGAGCTTTTGCAGAACTTAATACCGTGCTAGACATCATCTGTGTTGGTCTTTGTATCTGCAGAGCCTAAACTGTTACATGTTTTGTGATGACTAAAATTCTGTTTATAACATTCTTGCATTTTTCTTTGGTGAATATCATTGGAGTCATTTACTACCAGGCTTTCTTCTATAGTTTTTCCACCAACCTATTATGCTCATCTTTCTGGCCTTATCCTTGCTCATCTTCAGTGAATTTCTTGCAGCAGAATGTGCTACATGGGTGAGCATAAACTTGTGTTTATACACCTAGTGGATATGAAAAATGGTTTCTTTCTAATAGTACTACACTTAGCTAGCAGTAGGGGATACAATGAATTAGAGAAGCAGACGTGGTCTCTGCTTATTGATTCTGTGTCCCTGTTGGGTTAAGGAGTTGTATGTTACCTAAACCACACCCTCTGTCTCTTGAGTTGTCTTAATGCTTGTGCTTCAGTCCTCTGTTTTGTTCCTCAAAACTGCTTGCTCACTTTGTGTAGTCACTTAGGAGGAGAGATACAAAAGAGGAACAGAATGGGAGTGGCTATTTTCCCAAACACACAGCTGTTTGGGGGGATGCAAATCCAGATCCTTGGATAATAAGGAAGGAAATCTCTATCAGTAGTAGCAAAAGGTCTAAGAATGTCTCCAATTAGTGCTACCCCTCCCTTTCTCTTTCATTATACTCTGATAGTCCACCCTCAAAGTCTCAATGCAAGACAGAGTTTGGGAGATGACGTGTGACCTTAGAAAGGTTTTGCCCTTCTGGTACACAAGAGTGGGAAATCCACATCAAAAATAAGCAGCATAGAACCACATGCTCAGATAGAGAGGCCATTCCTTGTAAAGGTAAAGTAACGAATGCCATGAGTTACAGAACACAACGTGGGCCACTTTCTGGAGATCCCGAGGATTCCAAAGACGGCATATTTTCTTTACTTAGAACACAAGTCTTTAACCTCGAAAGATCATGAGTAGATTTTAGGAATCTGTGACGTCCTAAAATTACATTAGAATTGAGTATGTAAGTTTTTCTTAGGGAGAGGCTTCATATCAAAATTCTCAGAGAGATTGGTGGTCCTTAATATCTACCATGGTAATAGGAGACATGTCGCTGACTGAACAGTTATTCAGAGTTGGAGACAAATGGAAGGCTCGGAATGCATTCCCAGGGGGTTCACAACAGCCAGGTCAATCAAACTCTCACCTGCCTGAGCATATCTCCCATTATTCTTCCAGGAAGTTATCCTCAAAGAACCATGAATATTATATAACACTCCATGTGGTACAACCTTCAGAGAAAGCTGTATGGAAAGGGTTGCCTGACAAGAGGGGTGACCTTCTGCCAAGGGACACAGAAGCATAAAGTGATCCAGAAGGGGGGAGTATCACAGGAATAATTCCCCCTCCAAAGCCACAGACACCAAGTCTTTCATTACTTGAAAAACAAATTAATGACTTAAAGTACATCAAGTTAGTTTAATAACCAGCAATTCCCTATTGAAATTACAATTCGGGCTGTGACTATTTTTCTCACAGTTATTGGTCCACACTGAATTTCTTCTCTCATTCATGGCCTTCTTTCTCCCTGATTCTACCTCAAAGAGATATGCTGAGTATCACCGCTGCAGCAACCTGGTGGTTTTTATGTCTTCTGACTCATTGACCTCAAAGCCATAGTGCATCTAATGCCTGTGGGTTTGTGGCCTTTTTCTCTTTGGTTCCAATCACTGTTTATCTGGTTGTCTCTTTGTTCACTCATTCACTTAACAAATATTTGCTATGAATTGCAAGCCCACTGGCTAGCAGACACTGTTCTGGTAATGAGGATACAAGGAAGAAGGAAAAACATAATTACTGCCTCCAGAGGGATTACCATTTAGCATTCAAAAGCCAGATATGCAAATAATTATAACACAATAAAAAAATGTCAGTGAAGAAATGTGCCAAGTGTCGTGTGCTATAAAAGGACATCCTTTAAGTCTAGAATGCTAGGAAAGTCTTCACAAAGGAGATAGCGTTTAGACTTAGGTCCAATGGGGAACTAGGGGTTTTCTGGACAATGGACACAGCACATGCCAGGAAGAGGAAACCACATGTATGAAGCCCTTAAGGTGAGGCAGCATGTGACAGAGCATAGTGAGTTCAGAGACTTGGAAGAGCCAGATATGGGAGAAATGCAGTGTGTCTGTGAGAACGTGGGCATGGGTTGGAGGGCAGGCAAGCCCAGCTCGCAGAGGGCTCCTCTGCCTGTTGAAGGGCTAATTTTGATTCTGAAGAGCCACCAAGGGACTTTTAAGCAGCCTCCTTTTAGGATTAGCTTTATATTTTAGCAAGTTCACTCTTTTGGCCTAAGAGTAGGGATGGAATAAAGGAAATGAGAATGAAGGCATAAGACCAGTTTAGAGACTGTTCAATAATTCCAATGAAAAAAGATAACTTTAAAAGGAGAAAGACGTGGTCCCCATCCCACAACCTGTGATGTCTGGTAAGGATGTCTGATGCTGATGGAGCCTCTGTCTCCTTGCTGCCATGACACAAGAGGACAGAGTCGGTCAGGTTTGACATCATCTCCTTATTCTCCTAGTGAGAGGGTTGTATTGTAAGATGGAGATAATCAAGGGCTTCACACGCAACATATGGGAGGGAAGAGAGAATAGCAATTGGAACGCAGTCTGCCCAGCATCCCCAGTGGCCACCAAGAGGTACAGCGGGCTGGGGCTCTGACCCAGTTTCCACTTGGCTAGCCGAATGGAAACAGCTCCTCACTGGACCACTGGGTTTTTTCCCGAAGAACAGTGAAGTACAGTGGTTTGGGTTGGGTGGGGAGCGAGGGGCTGACTGAGCGAGGAAGTCAGAAGCAAATGCAGACCCCGATACCCAGGAGCACTAAAGACCTGTGTAGAAGCATGGGCCAACCCACCTCAGGTGTGAGAAGAAGAAAGAGAAAATCTTAAAAAAAGACACAAATGCTAAATAAACGGAAGCACACCTTAAAACCCCCTTAGCTAAACAGATAATCTCCTCATAGAATGAGTTGGAAACCTAGAGTTCGACCTTGTTTAGAGACCAGTTTAGAGACTGTTCAATAATTCCAGTGAAAAAAGATAACTTTAAAAGGAAAAAGACGTGGTCCCCATTATAAGATTATAAGAAAGATGGCAGGCGGGCTCGCACACCTGGATTGTCCGGGCAGTGTTCGTCTGACATGGATATTTTGACGCCAGCCCCCTTTCCTGGGTGCTTGCCTCACGAGGTTTGATCTGCTCTCTCATCTTTAAAAGCCTCTCTCAGCAGTTATTTGGCCCTGGGTCCGGTGGCGTCTGGATGTTACGAAGGCCCGTGGAGCTGGGATGACATTTCTCAGCTGACTCAGCTCAGACCCAGAGATATGGAGAAGGCTGGGTCTGTGAAGCTCCCAGTCACATTTTCCCACTTAGAATCCTATGGGGTGTCCATCAAGCCTGGAAACATCGATTATGTCATTTTCGTTTTTTTTTGTTGTTGTTGTGGGGTTTTTTTTGGTTTTGGGTTTTTTTTACAGATTGAAAATGTTTTGGGGCAACAAAATGTGTATTTTTCTATACTTCCAAAGTTTATGGCTAGAGGAGGGTGGTCAGTGAGAGTCATGTTGGAGAACAGGTTATTTTTGTCTAATATTTATCTTTTCATTCACTCAACCAAGCAAATAGTGTGTTTGTGCTAGATACCGCAGGGGACACAGATGTGCATTAAGACAAACTGCCCCAGAGCAGTTTACACTGTACTCTGTAGAAATGATACTTACACTCCCGTAAATAGGATGAGGCAGAATATGTGCATGTCTCTTTGCACTTATCACAAAGTGGTGAATGTCCTGGTCAGGAATCTTTAACTTGTCAATGGCAGAAAACCAACTTCAACTTAAGAAAAAAGGGAATTATTTATTGAAAGCCAACAGGGAACTGTTTATTGCTTCATATAACTGGTAAGTCCAAGGATACAAATGTGCCCAAAGCCTTGTGATGGTACCAGGACTCTGCCTGAGAGTGAAGCCAACCTATAGAGCAGAGAGACAAATGGACTTTCTCCAGGTGTCAAGAAAGACAGCAGTTTGGAGCACTTATCCAGAAGACCTCCTCCTCTCCAACCCCCATCTGAGAAACCACCCCAAAGACCCTGATTACTCCTGTATGGCTTTTATCATCAAATCTGGACCAATCACTGGCTCAAGATGAAATACTCGTGTTGGCAATGCTGGGTCAGGTGTCTACCCATGTTAATGCAACGAGGAAGAAGTGAAATTCCCAAATAAAGGGGTGCTGGACAAGCCAATCACAAATATCCGCTACTGTAACACACCTGTGAAGGGATGGTTTTTAGTCAATAGATAGGTAGTAGGGAAAAGATGGATGAAGAATGAAATGGTTCCTACAGAAAGAAAGGCAGAGCACAGGAAAACGGAACTTGGGCACAGTGAGTCATGGGGGTTGGCTGGATCTTAGGATCTAGGGAGAGGAGCACAATCATGTAGCTGGAGGGGCAGGTGGGATGGGGCTTTAGAGAGTGTGGGATTCCAGGTAAAGAGTTTGCTCTTTAGTGGGACATGTGGAACGCTTAAAATGATCTAACAATAGATTAAAGTCAGGAAAATAAATCTGGTTTCAGAGTGCTGGGGGGGTTGAGATGGAAGAAATGAAGAGTCAGATAGTGGAGGAGGCTATTTCAATACTTCAGGTGAAGGTCAGTGGGAGAGGGTCTGATTTGGGTGGTAGCAATGGAACTAGAGAGGAAGGACACTGTGTAGCCAGACTGAGTTTTGTCCAGTTGAACGTGGAGAATCAGTGAGAGGAAGGAGTCAGAATGATGCTGTTTCTAACCTAGGTGACTAGCCATGGTCAATATGGACGTTCTAATAGAGCTCGTGTCATCTCCCATGGATTTGTCCAGCAAAAGAGGTTTCCACTTAAAATTCTATGGAACACTATTTATTTCTAAGGACTGCGTTTCTGATGCTTTGGCCTTGCTCCAGCTCACTCTAGACCTAAAATCATTGTCCTTGAGCAGGAGTGGTTTAGTACAACTAATAGACCATGTGGTGTTTTCTCTTTCAAATGACTTTCTGTATCAACCTGTCTGCCCTAGAGCAAATTTATTTTCTAGGACTCCCCTACTATTTGAAAAATGTCAATGAGCTAAGCTTGGTGCTTGATAATAAGATTCCATTTTACACCTGAGGAAAGGAACTCAGATGAAGGTGTTGGTAGCTGAGTTTAAGGAATGGTCAAAGACATCTGCTAAAATTTCTGCCACACCACGACTAAAATAAACCAGGAATTGGATTTGAGCAGCCAACCTTCAACTAACTAGAATGTTAGAATGTCTAATTTGTCTGCTCCACAGGCCCCAGGAACCCAAAGCAAGAAGCTCAGAGAGGACCGTATACTCCTTACTCCTGCAGGTAATGCAGGGTTCTGTTTGGGTGTTTCTAACATGGCTTGTAGCCTTCTACAGCTCTGTTGCCACAATTTCTGTTAAACCAGGAGAAAATGTATGCATCTAGGCTAGGGTGGTGCTATCGTGCGTCTCCAGGGTAGTGTGGCCAGTTTAGTTTAAGACTGGGAATGTGCTGACAGATAGAAAGCAAGTCAGAAGAAGGCATGGTATGTGGTTAAGGGGTCAGAGGAACTGGCTTGGGAGGAGAGGTGGAAGTGCTGACATTAGCTTGCTCTGTACTCCCAACGCCCAGTGATGCGGCCTGATAGAAGGATGCCAGCCCACGGTAGGGTATGGGCCCTGGGGGAGGGGGAGATTGTTGTTGTGGCCCAGAGGGGCTGGATTGGAGAGGAACAGAGGAAAACATAAGCTGGGGAAAAGCTGCCTAATGGATAAACCAGTTAGGAGACAGGATTGTCCACTAAGTGATGGACATTAGCAGGAAGGTGCCTGAACCAGGCAAGGATGAACTCTCAGCTTTAAACCGCATCCCACGTAGAGGGGAATAACACTAATGGTGGCACAAGTGGTTTGGAAGGGTGCGCACAGCCCACTCTCTAACCCGAAGGGTTTGCCAAGCTCATCCACGCTACTGCTTTTCTTATAGCTAAGGGTGGCACCAAGCCCAAAGAGAGACTGGTGGGATGTAGATAAAAATATAAAACTTTGCTTCCCATTACTTTCTTCAAAAATATAACACCTCATTCAAACTGGACTAGTCAACTTGTTCTCACTTCTTTGCCTAAGAACATCTTTCCAGAACATCTATTGTACATATCACCTTGGCTATGAGAACTTCCTTGATCACCCTAGGTCAATGCTATTTTTCCCTCTGCTGAATCTTCCTTTTGGTACGTCTCTTACTCTGCCTTGAATTAAAATGTCTGTGTAATTATGTCAATCTCCATTGCCAATGTGACCGAATAAATCCCTCCAGTTCCATGGCACCTAATACAGGGTTTAGTTACTATTCTAGTTGTTATTATGATAAGAATTTGTTAAACGTCTTTATTTAGTGCTAAGTGGTATTATTCCATTTACTGTTCACACAATATTAGAAGATAGTATGATTTTCTAATTTTTAGATAACATTACATATATATGTATGTATGTATACATATTTACACTTATATACATATATATACCTAATGGATTATGCCTAATGGATTATACATATGTATATATAATACATAATATGTAATATACATATGTACATATATATACACGCATTTGTTGTCTTTGTTCTTGCCATTAAATCTAAAGAAAATAATGTTGTATTGGGGGGATCTTTAGTGCATCTTTCTCATTCCTAATATTTCCTTCTAAGTGAATGATATTTTCTTCTAAGTAAAGGACAGTCCACTCGAGTAACACTCTTGGCCTCCTTTTACCTGCTCACTCCTCCTTGGAGAAGTAACCTAGTCTTGTGAATTTGGAAGGGAGAGTGTAGCCGAGCTCCTCCTTTGTCCTCTTTCTCTTGGAATGAGCCTACCTGTGGGAAACACACACTCTGTATTGACCCTTCAAGTCTCTAGTTTTCCAAGAATAGACTCCACCCTACCTGAGTGCTTTCCCCAGTCCAGCCAAGTCTGTACTTGGGTGGGTAATTCTGTACAATTTTGGGATTCAGAATGAGTAAAACCACTTGTCCTTCATTTTAGGCCCCATTCACTACCTTTAACTGTTACAAAGGTGACATTTTTATCTTTATCTGCTTTATTTTTTTATCTTATTTCTCGGGATCAGAATTCTGGTGGGTAAGGAGTACCATCTATGGAGCATCCTCAAGTGCGTTGTCCCTCGTACATTCTTCATTACTCAATACAATCAACAACTAAGTGTAGAGCACTGTCGTGAGGAATATAATCCTCTTCCTGGAGTCTTCAAAACATATCTCTTGCCTTGTGAGGTTTTTTTTTCCCCTCTTCTTTAGGGGTATGAAAGTTGACACCACCATCCTGCCCCTCACCCTCCATCATGAAATATTAATAGAAAGAAAAGGCAAAGTGAAGTGATGATTCTAAAACAGATCTACATTTAGCTTTGTCCCCATCTTGATGATGATTAGCTAAAAGAGGGATGTTGGATCCTGCATGTTGGGTGTGGGCTGGGGCGGGGGTGGGAAAACATAAGAAGTTACCGTGAATGCTAAATACTAAAGACAATCTTGACGAATTCCTGAAAGGGCCTCTATCTCACAAGGGCATGCAAGATGAGGTCATGTTGAAAAGGTCTTAAAGAAGCCAGGGAGGAAAGTTAACAACTCATTTTGCCAAAATCTATAGTAGATCCTTGATGTAGATGCCATAACTCTATTATACAGATTTGAAACTAAGGTGAGAGAAGATAAATAAGTCCCAGGCCATACACTGAATATCAAGGGAAGTCTGAATTCGAACTTACCCCTGCCTGACTGCAAAGCCCTTGTTCCTTCTCTTGCCGTAGAGGTGGGGTAAGGGTGAGAGGGGGCCATCCACAGGGGAAGAATGAGACACATCATGATTGGGTCTCAGGAGTAGGAGAGAAGCCACTGTGTCTGGGTCTATGTAGGGGGATAAGATTCCTAGAGACAAGGAACGGATGGAGATGACTTCTGGCTGATGCCACTTCCTTGATCCCTTTAGAATTCCCTCTATATCTGCCTTAAATCTAACAAAATGTTGTTCATGGCAGATCGAGAGAATGCAGTCAAGCAGGTATCTGTGCCACATCATGAATGTTCCAGTGACCTGAATTTGGGGATGGTAACTGTAGTTTTGCTGCTCTTCTTCAGAACTGGCTTTTGGCTTTGGGGTCTTCCACCTCCCTCCACATTTCCTCACATCCCCATTTTCAAGCTCCCTCCTCTCTCCTCAGAGGGAGTAGGGGTAGAGGGCTCGTGTGCATGCTTGGGCTGGGAGTAGGGATAGAGGCTCATGCACATGCCTGCCTTTGTCTTCTGCAATTCCAAGTCAAAGAGCAGAAGGGGTCAGCTTGGAATGTGAGGTGGCCCAGGGCAGTCTGGCAACCAACCAGAAAGAAGAAGGATCCACTGTACATTTGCACTGGCTCAGCACAGGAGGGGAACTGACAAAGGACTTCTGGCTTAGCCGAGACATGAGGCATCTCAGGGGAGGGCTTGGCTGAGGCAGTGGAAGATGGCTTGTTGGGAACCGTTTTGCCTGGAGTTATAACCTCATCGCTTCTTGGTCTGTTGGCTAGGATCAAGTGTGGAGTTATGACCTTCCCTGCTGTTTCCACCCCGCACTGGGCCAGAGTCCTATGCCTTCTTGAGAGACAACAGGTCCCCTCTTTCGCCTGTCAGATTCCTCTCCTAACTGGGGAGGGAGAGAAGACCCGATGACCAGGGGCAGTTGTGAGCTCATGGAAAGAGCACAGGTTCTATTTGGATTCGTTGTTAGAAGGTAGAAACAAACATAAACAATGGACAGACAGAAGAACCTGTCCCTCGGCCTCAGTTTTCTCTTCTCTTCAGTGAGGAACACAACACCCTCACAGGAAGCTACAAGAATGAATAACAGAGGTAACTGGGGCAACAGCAGGACCCCACTTGGCACATCCTAGGCCCTAAATGAATGCTGAACAGGGCAGCATAACACAGGGGTGAAGACGTACGGCCAGACTGAGTGGAATGGAATCTATGGTCCTGTCTGTACTTAAAAATCTTGATATGTTGTTCATCATGGATTTTTGGCATTAACTTAGATTTTTAAAAAATATTTTATTGCATTAAAATATATTTGTCTCAATTATTGAATTTGTTTGGTGATCTCCTTAAATTTTGTGCCCAAGGCACCTCACTGACCTCACCGGAGGCCCAGCCCTGCTGACCTTGTTTATCTCTTACAATCAAGTCTCTTAATTCTTCATGCCACAGGCTCCTCATGTATAGAATAAGAATAACGATGGCACTACCGCACAGGCTTGTCTGAGGATGAGATGTGTGAACACACACACCACATCTTCATTCTCAGCCGAACCGAGTACCGAGTAAGCACACAGAGAACGTTAGTCTTTATTCTTGTTGTTGCTGTTGTTCAAATTATTAATCATTTGTCAGCCTGGAGAGAAAGACCCTTCCAAATGCGAAGTTTTCCGTGGAGGGGGAGGGGACAGTAATGGGTGAGGAGAAGGAGCCCCGGACACTCAGGGCCTTGAGCCAGGGCAGGGGTGCGTGGGGGCTTCCATGTGCTGAGCGGAGAGAGGCACCTTCGTCAAGCCCTTGCAGAAAACGCTTGCGATGCAGCTGCTCCGATGCCACAAGCTGCCTCAACAGCTTTTCCTTTCGGGGCTTGTTTAACATTTCAAACAAAAATAAAATAAATAACGGCAGTGTTTATGGAAACCTAAGACAGAAATGAAGATGGCTAAGGAGAAAGCTAAGCAGAAGCGGGCCAGAAGGGGGTTTAGGGGATCCCCCTTTCCTTGGAGTTAGCAGTTTTGTGCAGCGGTTTGTCAGCCCTTCCTACCACACCCGTGTGTTTCTCCCCTAGCAACCTCTCCACTGACATACACAAATACACACAAGTACACGTGTGCACACACATGCATGCACGTGTGCGTGCACACACACACGCACATACACACTTCCATCCCACTGGGAGGCACACACTTCAGACACCATCTCACACATCTCTCTCTTTTTGAAAATGCTTCCACTCACTTTCTCCTTTATCTTCTTGGCTATTTTGGGGTTTTTTGAAACAAAAAAACCTTCACTCATTCTGGCCAGATAGTGCACAAAATTTCGCCCCTTCGGTCCGGTGAAATTTTTGGCCTTGACTTTCACTCTTAGCAGACCAAGACAGACTTATGTTTATGTGGCTAAGTCATTCCCAAGCCGCAGTTCCCAGGAGATGGGAGAGCGAGTAGAGAGAGGAGGTTTCTACAAGGGAAGACATCGACATAACGCTTTGCCTAGGATTTGCTTCCTAGTACTTTAAATGTATGCAGGTTCTTTTATTCTCCATTTTTTTTTTCCTTCGCCTACCTGGTTTCGCTTCAGCAGACTCCATTGTGTGAGTCTTGCCGGTGACAAAGATACTGCAGGGAAAGTGGAGGAACGTGATGAAGATGCGAAGACTTCTCAGAAGTCCAGGTGACATCTCTGGGCCCTCCTCAGAGAGCACAGTTCCAAAAGCCCAGTGCTCTGCTCCTAGCAGGTGGGACATTTCTAGTTCCAAAAGCCCAGTGCTCTGCTCCTAGCAGGTGGGACATTTCTAGGAATCCAAGTGTCCAGAACCTCAGTCCTCTTTACCTCACTGGTGAAGGCACCCTGATGCCCACGACAGCACAGATCCTGGAGACTCTAGACCTCCTCCTCTTGGTTCTGGATTGGCATTGTGCCTCGATGCAACTGAGCTGGCTGGCTGTCCACCAACAACCATCACCCCCATGTGTAAGGCTCCATTTGGAGAAGCAGAACAGGCTCCTCTCTCTTAAGTCCAGGACCTAACGTAGTAACAACTGGGCAGCATAGCAGTTTTGAACTAAGGCCTAGTCCCATGGAAGAGCTGGGCCGAAGTCCGAAGTGTGCCAGGAGCATGCAGATATCACACTCTTCATTCATTTTGGCTTAGCTGGGTGACCAGAGAACTTGGGAAATTACTTCTCTTGAGTCTCAATTTCTTCATCTCTAAATTGGGAACACCATCTCACAGGATTGTGAAGATTACATTTAAACAAGAAATGTTTAATAGAATGTAGCACGGCCCAAGGTGCTTTTATCTACATTCATTTCTTCTTTCGTGTCCACTCCTTCTCTGAATAACTGCTGCAAAAGTTGTAGAGAGACCAAGGGTTGCAGTAGACCAAGACCTTCAATGATTTTTAAGCAGCGTCTTATGATGAATACCTTGGTATTTTTACATATTCCACAAATAAAAGATTGTATTTGTCAATCTAGAAAACGTGCCCCTTCCAGATACTCAGAGACTTAGATCAACTTTCTTATTCCAAACTTCCATATTCCCTCCCTTCCTCAAGCCAGGCAGAGGACTGAAGATATTTCTCATTGAATGCAGGACCATAAATTTGCCGCGGTCTATCTTTTTCCTGACTTGAGTCACCTACCTATAATCCACTAACTACATGAATAGTTTAAGGGCCTCGAGAGCAGAAGGTGACTTTAATTCTCCGCCCTTGCTCTCTTGACCCACCCCTCTCACACACCCTGGGGAAGGACCTGCTCTGTGCAAAGCACGGGAAGTGTTGGACACGGTCCCCCCTTTTCTTTACCACACTTACGAAGAAGAAAGGCAGCCTTACAGAAGTGCAAAATTGCCTAGGACGCAAAGTTGGTTGGGAGACTGAACTTCTCAGAGAACGTTCTGAGGAGAACTTGGCATTTACTGTCAAGTTCGAAAAGTGAGTAATGTGTCGATGTGGGTACAGATAGATGTGTTTGGGGAGGCACCAGGCAGAGGGAACAGCTGGTTACAGGAATGGCGCCTGAACTCTCAGGTCCCCAGCAGGCCTTAGGAGATAAGGCCGGAGAGTTATTTAGCTGGACATTCTCCTTTGGACCTTCCAGGCTGGCATTCCCTCTTTTGTTCTTGCTTGTGCCTCTGGGCTGCACTTGTCTGCTGCCTCCTTCTCTGGGCTGAGGGAGGGGGAAGGGGTCAGGGGTCATCTTCTCAAGGTCCTCCTCATGCCAGGCTGCTGGGACAGCAACCCTCTCTTATAGGGGGCTCCTAGCTGTTCCCCGTTCCTGTTTCTGTGAGCCCAGAAGTGGCAATGGCTCCTTACATTGGATATGGTCAGAGCAGGAGTCGTCACCGTCCCTTGTTGATTTCCCTTAACTCTGTCCTACCTTGTAGATCACCCTTTCCTTAAACTTTCTGCCACGTCCCAGCCCACACACCCTTTGTTCCTATTGGGATTGTGGTGGATACAGATGCTTTAGGGACACATTGTGGAGGCTACTAAATGATAGGGTGATGAGACTAGAGGCAGTACAGCTCCTTGCTAAATTCTGGGCACAGTAATGGATAATCGGCACGTACCTACTGATCAAACCAATGGAGAGATCAAAACTCCTTGGGCTGACTTTTAAAAGAGGCTTTTGAAGTCATCGGCCCACGGGGAAACAATCTAGGTCAGAGAGACTGCTGGGGAGAGGGTGCAAGCTGGCATACCAGAGCTGACAAAGCAGAAGGTGGTGCTCCTTCTGCTGCAAACAGGCCAGCCCAGTAGTGGTGGGGTGGGCACACATATTCCAAGTCCTGGTGGAATTCTGTCCTCTAACTAGCTGGTTTGACTCAGCACTGCTGGGAGCCACAAAACATTCCTCATTAGCAGTTATGAGCTCATTATAAGATTCTGAGAAAAACACCAACAAAGGGTGCTGAGTTCCTCTAGAGCTGGCTTTTTATTTTATTTTATTTTTTTTAATTTGGAAAAAATATTATGTTTCAAATAAAGCCCTAATTTGTAGAATTTAGACATAGCGGGCAGCCCTCCTTCCCCCCACCCATTTTGCTATTTCAACTCCCTTTGGAATAATTTTGGGAATGAGCAAAAAGTCACAAGGGGAGAAAACTCGAGCCCATACCCACACCTTCCTGGCATAGCCCAGCACTGGCTTTGTGGACCAGCCCTGCCATATGCATTTGGAGGCTGGCCTGGAGTGCCTGAGGATGCTTTGATTAGTGGAAGGAGCCAGACAGAGCTTCTGAAGGTATATGTTCAAATCCCAGTTTTCAAGCTCACTAGCTTCAAGGTCTGGGTTCATTTCTTAAATCTCTCTGAGCTTTGGTTCCCTTGTCTATAAAATGGGAATGAGAAGCATATCTAACTCACTGTTTTGTTGTGATAGATATGTAAGTGGTAGCTGAACCAGAACAGAAAGGAGGAGAAATGGAGGCCAAAGAAACGAAAGATTTCCTTGTTGGATTGAACCTTATTTCATCACACTGGGAGATCTCCTTGTGAGTGATGCTGAGAATGTTCTGTGTATATTTTTAATCTATAGCAACATAAACCATATTTAGTATGGGTCATAGGGCAATTGCACTTGAAAGACCTGGTTATTGTATGCGATTTTGCCAAAAAGTGCCAAAATGAGTGCCTAGCACACAAGCCCTCTCTCTTTGTCAGGCTACTTTTCATACATAGAATAAAGACGGCTGATGTTCTTAACCATTCGTTAGCATTTCAATCTGGCATCTCCCTCCTAGAATTCTACTGACCTCCAGTTGTTTGAGTCAATCCCACCCCAGTGGAAAACACAAACACACACACACACACACACACACACACACACACACACCCTTAGATGAAACAGACTAAATTGGCCTTACATAAAAAATAGTTCTATTCTTTAGCCAGATCTTGGTTAAGAGTTAGACCATATAATACATAATTAACCTCTATTCAGTGTTTACTACGTACCAGCCATTTATTCCAAGCGCAATTTACATGGATTATATCATTTAATCCTCAGTCTAACTCTGCGAAGTAGATACTGTTATTACCCCATTTTAAAGATGAGGAAACTGAGGCACAGAAACATTAATGGATTTACTCAATTCCTACTGCAAGCAGGACGGCCAGCATTTGAGTCCCGGCATTTGCCCTGAAGCTGTGCTCTTAGCCACTCCACCATCTGCTATATGTTGGAACTGATTTCATGGGGGCTCACTCAACTAGTAGAATGTGCTCTTGTTAACAGCTTTGTGAAACCCATGGTTTGTTTGTTTGTGACATAATTATCCATCAACTCACTCAAACCATAACCATAATAATTCTAGATACCACTTACAGCGACACACCTGGATCAGGTTTGCATCTTCATCACAATCCTGTAAGAAATGCCTTGTTAGCTTTATTTTTCAGATGAGGAATTTGATCCTTTGACCAGTCACATGGTAAGGAAATGGTGAAGCAGGAATTTCAACCCGTTTGCTTTCAATGTAAATCTATAGACTGTAATTGAATCTCAAAGAATGTATTTTGTCTGTATTTTTTTTTTTTTTTTAGTTTTCAAAGTGATTCGTTATTAAACGACAACAACAACAACAGCTTTGAGTGTAAAACAAGCTCATTTCAATTAACATAAATAACGGGCACTGGCTCTTTCATACATTTAAGATATGAGACACCCAAAATTAATTCAATCAATAGCTTTCTTTCTGTAATATGTCCTTTCAAATATTCTTTGCTATCTGCATGTCTATCTTAGATACATGAGGACCTTGTTCTGTCTTGTGTGTCTCTCAGAATGGTGCCTCTTCTCCAGGTTAGAGGCCGGGAGGCCGTTGGTGAGTGCCTTTGAATAACGCTAACATGGGGATGCGACCACAGAAGGAGGGCTCATACGCCAGAGTGACTTGCAGAAGTAAGTCATTCTTTCCCCAAAGTTATGCATTTTTTTTTTGTCAAAGCAATACTCTAGGCTCAGTCGTCAAAGGAAATAGTTTTGTTACAGTAGAGACATGTACAGCCAACTGTTTTATCTGCTTGTCAAGCACATTTTAAAACTTTGATTGCCAATGGAGGGCCTTCCATGGAGCTCAAAACTAACTCCAAGTCTCTGCCTTCAGGCTTCTGGGCTCATGCTCCCCAGTTGACGACCAAAAGCGGACAGTTGTAAGAGCTGAGCTTCAGTGGGTGCACATTTAAGGTTGGCAAGCCCATTTTCTTCCTAATTCTTTTTCAGTATCACTCAGAAATGAGCTTAAATCTTCTGACATCAGGTATACATCCATTCCACATAAAAATCACAAGATTCCAGCCTTTATTATCCCCAAATTTCTAGAACATGAAGATCCAAAACTATTTAGTTCTTTGGAAGCCTGGCTAAGTATGGATGTCAAGATCCCTTTCAGGCTTGAACTAGAACTGGAAAGAGATGAGTAGATCATGATGGAGGTAGAGAAAGTGACAGCTCCTAGGAAGAGGTGGCAAAGAAGTTTTATGTCCACCTGCTTACTAGACTACGGGAATCCATCTACTTATTTATTTAACTTTGTTGTTGTTGTTGTTATGACTGTGGTGGAATAAAAATTATTTAGTTACTAAAATAATCAGATTTGAACCCAGTTCAGATTTCTAATCTCAAATTTTTTATGCAATACCATGCAGCCTCTTCATCATTGTCTACTTAATTTTTTCCCTTTTTTTCTCCTTTCTCCAAATCTCTCTTTTCATCTTTATTTTTTCTTTACTCTTCTTGTTTCTCTCCTGTTTTCTTTATCCTCAGTAAATACGTAAGACAGAGCCCTCACATCTAATAAAGTTGTTATTGCTCATCTATTAGTTACCAGAGATGCTCTTGGGGTGGTGGGAAAGTCAGTTAAGAAAGATATAGATGACACTGGTTTCCTTCAGGGGAACATATTTATGGCAGGCACACTATGGCCACATTGCCTGTCGTGTACAACTAACCTTGACTGTACCTGATCTTTGAAGAATATGGTAGCATGATCTCTGGCATCATCTTCTCCTTCTTCTCATGTCTGGGATTAAAGACTAGTGCTTGCTCCACGTTAGGTTAAAATTTGGGCTTTTTATCTTAAGTGTTCATCTTTGTCTGGTCAATAGAAAGAGGGCTAGGTTCTTGCCCAAGAGTTATGGGAACTAGAATTTAACGTGAGAACATGCATCTTCAGAAGCACCGAGGAAACTTCAGAACTGCTGAAAACACTCTTCTTGAGAAACTCATATGTATGTTCCTTCTCCACTCCAATGTCCTTTCCCAACACCATTGGCTTGAGCTTGATATCCAGCTTGGATGGAGAGCTCCCTTGCCAATTTGTCAGATATTCATTGAATTACTCTTTAAACTTCTGACAATGATCAAATATGTGGATGACCAACCCAATCCATCCTGACTCAACTGAACCCAATCAGATATTTGCTGGTTTGAAATAAACTTGAAAAGAATGTCAGGAATTTTAAATGAGTTGTCTTTATTCTTCTCTGTCTCCCTTTTCTGCCAGTAATTATTATTAAATTGAATTTCAGGGGCAGTTCCTATCTGGCCCAATGGCCTTTGCCTAATAATTCCCTGGGCTCTTACTGGGCTATTACTGCCTTTGAACGGTGGAGCCCGAATGATTCTTTCCATAACTTCTGTTTGGTCATTTTAACACCAGCTCTTAGAAGGACTCAGTAGCAGAGACCTCTATTTTCTTCAGCTCTAAAATTTAGGGATTCTAAAATAGTGAAAGATGACTGACATGTACATACTGGTTTCTCTAAATCTGTACCTGTAGAATCTCATTTGTAGCTCCTGAAATCCTTATTCATCTTAGCATTGGACTGAGTCTCCTATGAAGCCATGCCATGCTTAGGGTTTTAATTTTGTAGTCTATATCTCAGTAGACAAGTGTGAGATATCCTCCCTCCCTTTATCCCCTACAGTGTGTGTCTGTTCTAATCAGATTGTTGGCAAGTTTATCAACTCTTTTCTAAGCAACTTGGATACAGAACAGAATGATCTTCCATCAATGCCAATCTAAACAAATGCCATCAACTTTCATCCCAGGGAATATTAAAAACAGAAGAGTCCCTTTGTGACTCTGATTAACTTTGTGGCCAAGTGTTGGTCTCAGGCTTGTGTCTTCTAGTCATCTAAAATGTGGGTGGGCCATGTCCCACCACAACCATGGTTGTGAGCTCAGAAGACTCATTGAACTTTTATCAAAAAAATAAAATAATAATAATCAAATGCAGCTGTGTGGTTCACAAAGGGCCCCCACAGTCATCATTGCCTCTGATCCTCATAATGACCCTGTGAGCTCAGAGAGGTTGAGAGACTTGTCTGATAGCACATAACCAGAAATTGAATGCTTGGCATCTGATGCCAACTTCTACACCACATGGTGCTCCTATTGATACTAGAGTGAATAAAACGTGACTAGGTATGTACATCTTTTGTACAAAGTCATCTATTAAAAATGTGGACGACCCTTTGGGTTAACATACGTTGTGCCCCTTTTTATTTTGAAGATAACTGAGAGCTGAAAGTACCTTCTGTTTTTAGAAGCAGAAGAATGTGATGTAGGGCAGGGGAAGGTCAAGGATCCAAAGCTAAGGAGAGTTGCTGATCCCCTCAATGTTCTTGCTGCTCTACCTCGAGAAAAAAAATGTGCTTTATGTCTACTCCATTTATAGTTAAAAGTCATAGTTAATATTTATTAAGTCTATACTAGGTGCCAGGAGCTGTGCTAATGCCTTATATTATGCCCATATAACAAGTCTCTGAAGTCACAGGGTATTTTCATGTGCCCTATGCCTGGAACACCTCCATATATACTCTTTCACTTATTTTCCATACATATCTGTTAGAATGTCACATGTTCAGTAAGCTCTTTCCTGGCTTCTCTATTAAATAGCTCATACCCCTCTGCTATCGCTCTCTCTCTTCCTCTTACCTGGCTTTATTTCTCTTTGCTACCACTACATTCCGTATTCATTTGTTAATCTGTGTGTTATCTTTCTCTCTCCACCAGAATATAAACTCCTTGAGAGCAAGGAGGTCCTCCCTCTACCTCTCCTTCCCCAGATCCCCAGGACCTAGAATAATGCCTGGAACATAGTGGATGTTCAACAAATATTTGTTGAGTGGATTATCTCATTTTATGGATGAAGAATTTGAAGTTCTAAGGGAGTAAAGCATTTACCTAGGATGACAAAACAAGCAAGAAGTAGAACAGAGCTATGAACCAAGGCTGTCTGACACAGGCGACCCAGCCTCAGATCCCGCCTAACTGTTCTCCCTCAGTCTTATTAGGAGGGTCATAAAATGTTTGGGCTGTATGAGCTGTGTCTAGTCCCTGCCCAGTCGGTGCCTCCCAGGCCAAGATGAAAAGACCCAGCTCTCTCAGCCATCCTCCTAATGATACCTTTGCCTGCCGCCAGCGACAGGAAACTCTGCCTCAGCCTAAATCCCACCTCTGTCTAGTTCACCCACATCATTTCCCTTCCACTGCACTGTTTACACCCATGGATCCATGTTGATGCATACATATCACAGCCTCCTTAGTCATTGTTTAGCTATTATACTTTACTGGGGTAATTTTCCATCCCTCTGTTTACATTATATTTTTTGCTTCTCCCCTCCTCCTCCATTTTTAAGGCCAGAGAAAGACATGTTTGGTAATACAAGCAATAATACAGTTATAATTAAGATGGAAGCATTTTGCCAAAAGGAGGATTTAGCTGTGATTTGTTGAATTCCATCCTGAGTGGATTATTTATGAGCAAATTCGTGACTCTTTTATGAGGCTTTCTGAATAGAGCAGTCTTCTGACACATCTGTCTCTAGAGGCTTTATGCCAGCCTTAGGGGATGGAGGATGGGCATGGGGGAGCAGGGGACACTTTTCTAGCAAGGTCTGGTTGCTAAGAAAGCTTAAAAGAGCCTTTGGGGACATCCTGGAAGATTTTCCAATATCTCTTCTCTGACCCTATATCCTCTTACATGGTTAGTCATTTCTTTTGTTAAAGAATGGGACTAAGTACTTGTACCTCCATGTGAGAACACACTTCTAACTCAGCTTCAGCTCTAATATTCCATGATCTGCTAGGAACTCATTGTATTTCACACAGGCTAGGATTGGACACACAAAATAGACAGGGTGGCAGCTCTAATGATTGGGAGAAACACACCCAGGATTAGAATTTGATAGAGTTGAATTTGGATGTGAACTTGAGCTTCACTCTCATGCAACTTTCCTTGCAGTCCCAATCTCCAGTCTCTCTAGAATTTACATCCTATTTGTTCAATGGTTTGGTGGGGATGTTGGCAGTGGGGATACAGAGAAGGGAGAAATGGGAGAAGCATTGGGTTCTGAGCCTGTTTTTCATCAGCGGCATCTCTCATGTTCTTCTGCTCTGCTGGGTGCTTCAGGGGGCTAATTGTTTTCAGGTTACATTTCCTAGGCTCCCAGATCAGCTGGCTTCCAGCTGGGTTCACCCAGCGAGAGGTACTGAGTAGAGATGGGAGAGAAAGAAGAATAGAGAAGCCATGTTTTTCTCTTTCACCTTCTCTGTGGTTTCTCCTGTCTTCCTGAACTCCAGATCTTACTAGACAGTTGTACTGTGGTTCCAGCTTCTGTCTGGTGGTCCCAGCCCCAGAGTTCTGATAACGTCACTTCCTCCTTTGCCCCTGCAGCTTAGGGGGTGATAGCTGCATCCCGCTGTTGCTGTCCTCTGATTTACCTTGTTGTTTCTTGTCTAACTTCTCAACTCTTCCATCACCTAGGTAACTAATTCCCTGTAGTAAACTGTTTTAGATATTCAAGTATGATTTTCATCATTTTTGTTTGGATACGGAAAGATTTATCTTTAGAAATAAAGCTGGGTGAGCATTTTCTCTGGGTCAGTTTTTGCTTCTCTTTAATTATGAGAAGACAAACATGAGCTCAACAGCATAAGGATGCGTATTTGTGTACATGCCTACATTTTTTTTCTCTTTTCACACCAGAGTTTGATGAAGCAAAGGATCAAAAGATCTTTCAAAAGTAAACAGCTTTCAAGAGTAAAAAAGTTTAAAAAGTTTAAACAAAAAGTAAAGATGATTAGGTATCTTGTTTTCTCCTCTTTTCTTTTCTTTTTTTTTTGAAACCAGTCTTTTTTACACCGTGATTTGAATATGATTCAAACTTTCTCTTCTACCTCCAGCTCTTGGTTTGTAAAGAGAAAGAGAGAGAAAGAGAGGGCGAGAAACAGAAATCAGTCCAGCCGTCAGCAAACCTAACGTGTAAACATTACGTGTTAACACTGTGTGCTTGGGTTAGCCAGGATTATTCAGCTGAGACAACATAAAACCTCCACTTATTCGGGCTTTGGGATCCGACTTCATTGGAAACTAAATTCAAGAGAGAGAAAGAAGAAAAGAGGAAAGAGAGGGAGAAGAGTGGGCAATGTAGCACATTCTCCCTTGGCAACAGGAAGTTATTTGTCAGGAAAGTGGTTTATTTTTGAGGGCGGGATACCTTCGTTATGCTCAGGTGTGAAGCTGGCTTAAGAAGTGAATTTAGCTTGCTTGGGTGTTTTTACGAATGTGTCTGCTACTCAGCAAATTCAGTATGGAACCATTTAGGTAGGCAGAAGAGAAAATTATATTTAAAAAAGTCGATTTAGCAGAAGGTCAGAGTATAGAATCAGGAATGAAAAAAGGAGATTCTATGTACTGGGATTTAAAAAAAGAGAGTGTGTGTCTAATTTAGACCAGCTGGGGTGATCTCACAGGGACCTCATGGGCCAGAGCGGCCGTTCCTCTGTTGAGAGCACATCTCCCTTGGAAATGTGTACTCAGGTGCAGTTGAAGGTCTGAGGTCATGGCTGAGGCTCTGGCCAAGACCCTCCTAGGCTTCAGCCTCTGCTTCCTCTAGAGTCCGTTGGTCAGGAGCCATCCTTCAGATGCCAGAGCCAGACCATGCATCCAACGTGCATGAGGACAGCATGAATTATTGTTGGAGACCAGTGGGCCCTGCAAATCCAGACATTGTCTTTCTTCTTGGAGAAGTTACACGTCTGTTTTAACTCTTCCTATTTTCTTCTTCCCTATTCCAAGAGCTTGGGTAGTAAATATCTCTGGGGCAAGTTACGAAGAACTTCTTCAGAAATGCAGAGATGAGATAAACCATTCCTTGGGCCACTCTTTCACCTCCTTTTGCTCTTCCAAAGCTCTGGCGAGCCTGGGATTCATCTAGAATCCAGGGTGTTGTGCTTTCTAAAAAGACTAAGACCCACTTATGTTAGGCCCAAGAACAGGAAGGGAGAAGAAACAAAAAGGAAGAGAATCTTTTAAAGGAGATTGCATTAATGACTGTTATGTTTGGAAGGGACTGGAAAGGCTGTTTTAGTGGGGCCACTACATTTATTCAACAGTATTCATCTTCTTGAGTTTTCCAGAGGACCGAACACCTTGTAAGAACTGAGCTTGGTTTCTTCTGCTCAGTATGATATCTTTAGTTTAAGCTAGAGCTTAGGACATGGGAGAGGAGCTCTGGAGTCACCCCAGGATTCCAGTAATACAATGAGCAAGTGTATTGCGTTTGTTATTTGCAAAAGGTTCACAAGGACTTTAAAAAATGTATTTGTCCAGAGCATGGTAGGAAAGTAAGGAAGCTGGTATTGAACACCTACTATGGACTAACTCCTAGGTTTTATCCAAGGTGTTTTTGCAGAGGCGGAAAATCGGGGATATTGTTTTCTTGAGTCACAGTGTCCTCTAAAGATGCAAAGAATTCTGCAACTCAAACAGAATCAGAGAGAAGGCTAAAGTAAAGCATTGTTTGTGAACTAAATGCCAGCCAGCTTAAATTAGTGAAGTGGACTGGGTAAGGACTATGACAAAATGAATAGCACATGTCCTTACTTTGTGCAAGGCAGTGGTTCCAGTGTAGGAGTGTAGCCGAGGTGTGGCCAGATCATCCAATATTTCAGGACAAGCCAGAAAGTTGATATTTATGGGCAATATCCTGAATTGATATATTGGTGACCTACTACAAAATTAATACAGTTAACAAAATAAAACATTTGCAGACAGGATCCTTCCTACCAATTTTTGGCTTCTGTCCTAATGAAATTCAGGCCACCCCATAACAGTCTACCCTGTAGGAGCAGTTCCCTTATATATATA
>NW_006431920.1:11718246-11744722 GCF_000325575.1 Pteropus alecto | reverse complement strand
AACACTACAATGATGCTGAGGTTCTTTTTTTTTTTGTGGCTTATTGTTATTCCTTCAATTTCTTGAAGGCTTTAACTTCTCCTAAATCCTTCATAGAATGTGTCACAGAGAGGGTACACACTGCATATATGTTGATGAAATAAATGTGACTTTCCTCTAGGTCTCGCTAAATGGGGAACTGGAGAATTTAGGGTGGATGGAAATTATTTAAATTATCTGCAACCGAATTTTTCTGTATCCTTTGTCTTCCATTCTCTGAAGCTTGTATTCGATTTCTATTGCTATGTAACAAATTATCTCAAAACTTAGCTGCTTAAAACAACAAACATTTATTATGTCACACTTTCTGTGGGTCAGCAATCCAAGTACCTCTTATCTGGGTACTTCTTCCTTCAGGTATCTCATAAGACTATGGACAAGGTATCAGCTGAGACTATGTTCTCATCTGAAAGATTGACTCCAAACTCACTCACATGGTTGTTGGCAGGATTCAATTTCTCACAGACTGTTGGACTGAGGGCCTCAGTTGTTTTCTGGCTATTGATCAGAGGTATCCTTCAGTTAGTTCTTTGTCACATGGGCCTCTCTATAAGGTGGCTCCTAATATGGGAGCTGGTTTCCATCAATTAGAGCAAGCGGGCAAGGGAGAAAACAAAGAAATGCAAGACAGAAGCCACGGTCTTTTTGTAACCTAACTTCAGAAATGATATTCCATCACTTTTCCCATATTCTGTTCATTAAAGGAGACTCACTAGGTCCACCTCACACTTGAGGGGAGAGAATTCTATAAATCATGTGACTGTCATAGCAACAGAACCATGGAGATTAATGCCTTGAGCTCTTCTCCCACATACTTCTTAGCCTTCTTCTCTGATCTAGAATTGCTATGAGGTCCTGGGAGTTTTCACTCCACCTCTCCCCAAGAAATTCCAGGAATTGTAGCCATTTTTTGTCTTTTCATTTAATTCACTTCAATAAGAAAAACAAATCAAAGAGGCAAATAAATTTTAGGACTGAAATTTTGGTGGTTTATGGGGGAGATGTGGGAAGGATTATGTTGATTCTGAGTCAATCAAGCCAAAGAATCATTCTGCCTGTTGTCAAGATCAGATGAGCTTAGTCCTACAGAGACTGAGTATCTGAGAAGTAAAAGATATTGTTGCCGTGGGTTCTTTCTTATATCTCAGGCATCAGCCAGTGGGCAAACTTAAGTAAGCTGTGATTAGAACCCCAGACAGACTCTTTGTTGGAGAAACTCAATAGATCTGAATAGGAGGTAAGTCTAGGAATCAGCATCAAGAGATATAAATTATAAATCCAAGGTTATTCCAAGTGGCAAGAGAGTAGGAGCACCATTGGCTGAGGTGGATGCAGATACTAAGATCCAGAGAGTCTTTTCAGGCAGAAACGACACCTTGATTACTGGAGGTCCAAGGGAAAGGCAATCAATAAGAATAGGCAGAAAGCTGGCTTAAGGGACAATCTGGCAGGGACTAAATTAGAGGTCATAGGCAGGGCATCCCGGCTGCTAATGAGACTGGGCTCCAAGGCAGGCTCCCTGGGGAGACTGGGAAACAAGCCTGGATTTCAATCATTGCAGATGGAGACATAAGCCAGGGAAGCAACTTAAGAGAAAGCTAGGGCTTAAGACAGAGGTTTGGTCAAGAAATAGGCAAGAACCTGATTATCGAGGTACAAGAGATCCACAGTCAAGCTGGGCCAGGAGCAAGACAGCAAAAGTAGACAAAAAGTTGACCTCTGCCAGAAACCAAGATTGGTCTCAGAGTCTGGCATGGGACTGAGACTACTGGTTGAGATCAGGCAGTCTCACTTGCCAGGGGTAAAGTAATGCAGGAACCTAGTGCCAGGACTGACATTGAACTCTGGCGACCCTGTGACCAATTGCACTCAATACCCTGTGATACCTCATGGGAAAATTAGACCAGTGTTGTTCTGAGAGAGCAATTAGGTTTCATGATTTCCTTCCCTAGGCGGACATCAGCATGAAATTGGAGGGTTGGCTTTCAAGCTCCCATCTGCTTCTGTCCACTTTCCTTCTTGTGAGGGACAGGGTGAGAAAAAGGACATAACAGGACAGAGTAACCCTCTGCTTCCGGACCTCCTAGGGAAGATGCGAGAGTAAGAAGGTGAGTGTGTGTGTGTGCATGTGTGTGTGTGTGTGTGTGCGTGCATACGTGTGTACGATACACACGGCTTTCCTTACCTCCTCACAAGTTACTCCCCCAGCCTTGGATTATTCTTCTCCCCTTTCTGCCAAGCCACATTCTCCACAGGACTCAAACATTTAACTCTACTTTTGGCTTTTCCAGGAATCTTCCCAAATCTCTTTTTCTCACCCACCCCCCACCTCTTCCACACCACCCACAGCACCCACCCCAACATCCTTTTACTCATGATGTTTTTAATAATGCAAAATAATTCTTTTCCTTTCATATTTTCCCAACCTGCCTGTATTTTCTCACTTTATCCCCATGACTATGAGATGGAATATTCCTCCCGAATAGGGTCAAGTTTTTTTCCTTCATAAGTAACCCCCGGAGCCTAAGCTGAGCTCAGTACACAGTGTCTTCTCCTATAACACACACTAAAGGGCTTCCTGGTTGAAAGGAGGGAAAAAAATCAAAGTGCCTCTCTGGGTCTCTTAGATTTGCTTGATTTGCATTAAATTTCTAGGCACAGGAGTTTACGCAAATTTGCAGCATTTACTATCTCTCCCCCATCCCTACATTTATCACAGCAAACAAATGAGGAGCAGCTTGAGGGGAGTGGTCAGAATACAAACATTTCTCCACTGTTCATAGAAACTAGCACAGTATGGGCACCCCCAATTACTGAAGAAGTCTTTGCTGAATAAAATGGAATCTTCCTGAAGTAAATGCTTTGTGCCTAACTTTAGAACTGGACTTTCTTGATAAAACAATCAAGAGATTTAGCTGAATTTTCCACTATTTAACTTCCTTTGTTGGGGTCATGTAGAAACAACCTTTAAGAATATAACAACCTTTAAAAAAAATCCATCTGTGAGGTCAGGGTTGGTCACTAGTCCATGTGCAGATCATTATATACTTTCTTCTGTGCTTCCCAGAGTGAGGGAATTTTGGGGGGACAGTCTGACTTTGGTTATCTATAAAGTTGATTTATGGAACCAGGCCTTTTGAACTTTACCTTTTGCAAATCGATTTTTTTTTTTCCCCATAGTAAATTGAAACGACTGAAGAAGAGCAAAGCCACCAGGGAAATTTTCCCGTGCAGGCCCAGGAATACTTGAAGAACACCATCGCACCATTCCTCAGACTGTCCTGAGATCCACTAAAGGTCAGTACTGCTGACCTGAAGACGGGGAAGGAGGTGAGCACCAGGAGGTCTTGCTATCTCTGAATGCACTTGGCTCTAGCACAAAGCTCACATGCCAGCTTTGTAGATTAAGTATATTGGGGAAGTGGAGGCTGCTGAGAGTCACCAGAAATGCCATCCCTGGCTTCTGTCCCACCCGAGTGCCTTACTCTTTCATCTGAGCAAGACATAAAGTCCTGCTGTTTGAGTTGGCTTTGCCCTGCTCCATGATTTCAGTTCCTTGTCTCCGTTCTCCAGTGCGTGGGCTCATTTCCGCCCTCTGAGCACTATTGTTTTTCTGACTTGAAAACCTCGGTAATAGGGCCTTTGTATCATTATTTACTTTTCTAATTATATATGTCTTTTCCCTCCCCAATGCTTGAAGACATCAAATTGCAGTTGAAGTAACTGCATGGGGGAAGAGCAAGAGCAGCAACAACAAACCATTTCACTCCTCTGGGTGGAAACACGCAATTGTACCAAGAGGGATGAGGAAAAAACTGCTCATGTTTGGAGAAAGAAGTTGGAATAAGGGAATGAGTACAGACAGGCTACTTTGGCATCTGATGCAAGGGATATGAGAGAGTAGCTCAGTGCATTACTTGGAAAAGTAAGGCTGTGAGGCCAGGCCCAGGAAAGGTCTTTCGCAGGGAGTTCCAAAGGTCTGGCCTGGCTGGGACCCTCTTTTTGGATTTTAGATCCTTGATATGATAGTAACCACTTCTGGAACTCGCCCTGCTATGCCATCCCAGAGTCAGTCTGGGACCTTAGGAAACTACTCTTATTGAGGAACCTGATTTCCAGCTCTCCTTATTGAGAACTTGAAATTGAGGGTTGATATGCATTCCCAGTAACAACGGCATGAAGCAACATGATACAGAGAGAGACTGCAAGTAGATGATTCAGTAGGAGCTTCATAAAAATGATAGACACCCCAAAGTCCTTATTCAGAGCTCTAGGACCTGGCATGACTAAAATAATCTGTTACATTCCACAGTGGACATTTGTTGTTCTTGCCTCCCAGCAATCATCTCCCTACTTTTACTGGAACATCAGCCTTATTTTCCTTTGAGAAATCATCCCTCTCCCATTCTCAAGGTATGTGGAATCAGGTGATGTTGCACGAGTCATAACTGGTCAATCAGCTCATCTCATACTGCTGGCTATACTAACTGGCTCAGGGCTAGGTCAAGTACCCAGATATGTCCATTACAAATTTAGCCCTGGAGTTTGGATGATGGGGGAAAAGATTCTTGTTTGAGTATTTGGATTGAGCTATGTCTGAACTTTTAAATGACATAACTCAGTGAATGTTTTTATTTATTTAAGTCAGTTTGTCGAGTTTTTGTCTCTTTTAAATGAAAGAGTGACATGTGTTCATATTAAATGCCAGTCACTGATATAACTTATTCCCTATTCTAGTCTGGCTCTCCTTCTCTCACACAGTGCCGAGATATTAAGTCCTCCATACTGATAAGATGCATAAAAGAGCCAACGAACAAGAAGGGAAAGACATGGGGGCTAATGGTTGGTCTGTAATTTTCTTAGTTCCACTGACTTTATTCTGGCTGTGGTCTAGGAAGTGGAATCCATGTCCTTCTGAGCCCCAAGGTAATTGCAGCTTCTGACGGAGAGTTCTAGATCTTAAACAATCTCCAGTAGATTTAAGGAAAGGTGGGTGGTCCCTGTAAGCCCTCTGTGGAACTTCCCTTTTGGTATTGGTTTTAGAATGTACGGCCAAACGAGCAATTGAATTAGAGAGGGCCAACAGTTTTCTCTGAGTGCTACTAAAGACACTGGATGGGAGCAATTCATGCCCAAACAATTTTTACTATCATCTTTCAGATGCTAAGTTGCAACCATAACTGATGATCCCCATTCTGAGTGGAATGGGTGGCCTTGGTTGGGATTTTTGGATATGCTGCACAGTATTATTCAAATTAACCAGTAGAATGCACCTTTCCTAGAGGATAGGACATAGTAACTTGAACTCTGAGTAAGGGCAGAGCAGGAGGTCTCCCAAATTAAGGACTGGCCACGTTTCAGAAGTCATCCCTAAATCTGGATGTTTCTACAAAATAATGGATTCTAAGATATTCAAAAGTTCAATATTACATGTAGTTTTTAGCCTCCTGAGATAATGCATTGCTTCTCAATGAAAACATCTCTGATTATCCTAATCAAGAGTCACTTTTTTTCCTTTTTATATGTCGTACAAATGTTATAGGAGCTTTTTATAATTTTTTAAAAAATTTTTTAAAGTTTTTACTCAAGCTATTGTACCACCTGAGAGTGTTCAATTTATTTCCATCATTATGTTAACAAATTGAAGCAGAGGTCACAAGTTCCACATGGTTCTCTCTCTCAACATTGTTTACAATGTATCCCACAAAGTAGGTGCTTAATAAATATCTGTTCAATGAACAACCAATGTTCCACCATTATATCCTTCCGCTGACCATGGAAAACATGGTTCCTGGGTTCCAATTTGTGGCTCGAAAATGAATAGCCTCTCTTTATTCTAACCAGTTTATCCCTAACATCCATTCAATAAAAATTACTGGGTATTTTTTTAAGTGACATTTATCATTGTCATTTACTATTGGCTTGGGGACGCAAAGTAAATAAGAGAAACGTGGTCCTTTCTTTCAAAGAGTTACAATTTCAAATCACAGAACCATGGACAACAGGCTCTGGGATGACTCAGTTCTTTTCTGCTCCAATCAAACTAATCCTGAGTGAAAGGACTTGTTCAAGCCTCACAGTGGAAAGAAACACTCCTGATGCTCTCAAGAGTTCTTCTCTCATAATGTCATCGTTGGCTCTCAAACAAGCTTCTCCCTCCCCTCAAATGTTCTCCAACATTCCTCAGAGTCTCCATTAGGTGTTAGCCAAGACTCACTCTTAAAAATAACTGTTTTCCTTGTTTACCTATTTTCTCACTTATTTGAGGATATTTACTCCTGACCTTTCTAAATAGAAAGCCATTGCTAATCCTGCCCCCTAGGAAGCTGACACCGTGGGTACCCCACAGGGAGAAAGTTAGGGCATGTCAGTCAGGGTCCCAGAAGCTCTGGTTGATCATAGATGTTTCCCTAAAGTCTGTTAAGACTGTCTTCCCCTGGCAAACGTGAAGCTGGCATTCCAGGCAGCCTCACAACTCCTTGGGCTTAGAATTATGATCACTGTCATTGCCACACAGGGCCTGGTTCCATTTGCATTTGCTGAGCCTCTTTCCTTCTTTTTACCGCAATGCTGTCCTCACCTCACCAGGTACAGAGAATAGCCAATTGTATCCTACGACTACTCAGCAACCCTCTTGGGTTGATTATTGCTCTCCCTCCAAATTCATGTCTACCCAGAACCTGTGACTGTGACCTTATTTGGAAATGAGGCCTTTGCAGATATAATCGAGTTAAGACAAGGTCATGCTGGATTAGGTTGGGCCCTAGTCCAATGACTGATTTCCTTATAAGAAGAGGGAGGCTTGGATCCAGAGGCACACAGAAGGAAGAAGGCCATGTGAAGACAGAAGAAGATATGGGAGTTATTCTGCCATTGCCAATGAACACCGAAGATTGCCAACAAATACCAGAAGCTAGGAAGAAGCAAGAAAAGATCCTCCCCTAGAGCCTTGAGAGAGAGAGAGAGAGAGAGAGAGAGAGAGAGAGAGAGAGAGAGAGCGAGCGCGAGCATGGCCCTGATGAAATCTTAAGTTTTGACTTCTAGCTTCCAGAACTATAATGGAATGAATTTCTATTGTTTTAAGCCACCTAGTTTGTGGTAATGTGCTATGGCAGCTCTAGGAAACTAATACAGCAAACAATCACTGATTTCCACAAAAATCTAACACAGGAGGAAAGGACAACACAAAACAGAGGAAATTTAGTTTTTTCTAGCTAAATTTTTGCTCCCCAATTTCTGTTATGCATTAAAGTAATGGTTGAGAATAATTAGAGCATTGGGGGATTATCTACCCTATGAAAAGGTCACAGACTATTAGTATATTAAAACGCTTAAGATTCAGCCTGAACTGGTTAATTCTAGAAACAATGTCCTGAATTTTAATTTGGAGCTGTGTACAAATGTATTAGTTATGGTTCTCTGGATTGTATCTCCTACTGGTTCTCTTTTTCTGGAGAACACTGACCATTATATGTGGAGAGAGAGAGAGGGGGAGAGAGAGAGAGAGAGAGAGAGAGAGACAGAGAGACAGAGAGAGAAAAGAGATTTTAAGGTATTGGCTTATGTAATTATGGAGGCTCAGAAGTCTCAAGATGCAGATCTGCAGTCAGCAAGCTAGAGACTCAAGACAGCTGATAGTTTAGTTCTAGTCCAGGTCTGAAGGCCCAAGAACCAGGAGAGATGATGGTATAAATTCCAGTGTGAAAGCTGGCAAGCTCAAGACCCAATGTTTCCGTTGCAGTTCAAAGACTGAAAAAGATCAATATCCCAGCTCAAGAAGGCAGGAGGAATTCTCTCTTGTCCAGCTTTTTGTTTTGTTCAGGTCTTCAACTGATTGGATGAAGTCTACCCACATTAGAGAGGTGAATCTGCTTTACTCAGTCTACCAATTCAAACATTAATGCCATTCAAAAACATCCTCATGGACACACTCAGAATAATCTTTGGTCAAATATCTGGGCACCCACCAGTGGCCCAGTCAAGTTGATGCATAAAATTAACCATTACTGAAGGTACTTACATATAAGATCAGATCCGTATCGATTCTGGGTGACCATCCTCAAGAACTTATGATTAATCAGGAATGTGTTAGTTGCAAGGGTCACAGGCAGTTTTTCTCAGTGTCTTGGCCTGGGATCCCTAGGAAAAGAGTGTGAGACAAAGACTTGAAGTCAGGTAGTTGCTTTGAGTATATGATCCCAGAAAGTGAGGAACAGGACAAGGGGGAGTGAAATATCAAAAGATGGAAAGCAGTTCCAGGATGAGTTAAAGAGCTGACTATCACTACAGGTGACTGGTGCTTGGTGCTGCTGGATCAGTTGGTATAATTTTATACAGTGTGTCTCAGGAGCATCTGTCTGGGGGACAATAGAGAAGGGTTTATCCATCACTTCCTATTCTTCCTTAGTCAAAGGTGGCCTCTCATACATTAACTTTCTCCCAATGCAAGTGTTGCCATTCCCACCTGACAATACCAGGGCAGGATGTGAGAAGCGTAAAGCATAGGGCTGAGGCAATGATGCCTATACACAGCCATTCAAAGACTCATATTTCTGATTGGCATAACAGTGGCTAGAGAAAGAAGTATGCCAAGTAGAGGATTTTGGAATGATGCACTAGAGGGCCTAATGTTCTTGGAGATACTGTTCCATTTTGTGTGGCCTCCTTTCTCTTTTTGGTAAGAATGCCATCTTTATGGCAAATTCTACCTCTTGCTATGGAAGCTAAAAGTGCCAAAACCCTATAAGCGAGGCAGGGTGGGAAAGCAAGTGCAAACATCTTGGTCCATGCTAAACTAAACAGATGGAGGAGGACATAGCCTAGGCCTGAGATGTGAAAAAAGATGCTGGTCTGGTGTCAGAAACACAACCAAGTCTCAGGTAGAATGGGGAAGACAGTCACTCCTCTCCCTTGGCTGTCTTGCTCAGTTGCTTCATTTTTTGTTGCCTTCTGAAAGGCTACATTGCTAACTCATCTCTTAGGAGGCCTCCTGCCCCATGTTATAGGGCTGCCTGACAGGTCTGAGCCCAGGACTACCCGCCCTCTGCAATTTCTGATACAAAAGCTCTGCTTGGTCCACCTAATACTTAGAGACAGCCCACAAGTCTTTCTCTAGCTCATGGATGCACTGCCCCTGGGTCAAGTGTCTATTCTGGTCCAGTAAGTTATATTTGGAGATGGAATCAGAAGGCATAAGACTTGGAGAACAGAGACTAAGGGTAGAGGTCCTCTAGAAGACAGTGCACAGACACGAATGAAATATTCACGTAAAGTATTTGTGGCTGGATATTGTGGTCTGGACTGGGAAACAAGAGACCTGAATTCCAGGTCTGCTTTTGTCACTGCCTCTGTGATCCCAAGGAAATCAGATAACTTTCCCAATCTTTAAACCTTCACATAGAAAAATGGGTCAGGAAATCTTCAAAACCTCTTCCAACTCTAAGACCTACAGGCCTCACTCAGAACTACACTTTCCTCCACACAGTGGAAGCAGAGTTATATTGTCACAATTTGGCCTCTTTTTGGAAGGAGAGGTTATTAGAAGATACACTGCCAGACACATAATCTTTCCCCAGATACGTCCCTAGTAAAATCCACCAGCTGCTCCTCATTCACTCTTCATAACTCAGAAGACCTCATTCTTTTCTCCTTTCTTCTTCCTTCCCGTTTATCTGCATAACAAGGATAGCCGTGTTATCAGTTATACAGAAAGACTTCAGGCTATTCCAGCCTTAATGCAGGTGTCCTCAGCTTTGAGTCTCATTCTGAATAAAACGTATTCATCTACTCTTTTTATACAGCTGCTCCCATTTTGGTCATCAGTGAAAGTAAAGTCATAGAAGGGAGGCCTCTTGAAAGATGTGTGAGACATTGCAGCGGCAGGAAAAACCTGACATTTAGAAAAACAAACCAGTTCTTGCCATGTGGGTGGCTTTGATGACTGTAGTTTAAGATGGATTTGTTGTTGTTGTTGTTGTTACCTGTAGTATAAAATTGTAGTAAACAAATCATTACCACGGTCTTCGGATTCTAGGTTTAAATGCTCTTCAGTTGTTTCAACTTGAAATAGGCCCTTCTTCCATTCTGCTCTTGCTGAACAAAGTTTTGATGAGGTTGCAGGACTCAACAAAATATTTTTCACAAGAAGTGCTCTCCTTTAGGTAACGGTGACATAGAAGTCATCTTGCTCCACTATCTGACCCCAATAACAACAACACGCCTCTTAACTTATAAAAAAAGGAGTTGACCCTTCTCCAGGAAAATATTTTCTTGTTCACTTGACTCTAGCATCTAAGTCATATAACCCTACTGAGCAGAAGATCATAACCTTGCTTTTCAATTGATTCAGGTCACATCTTCTGATCTCTCATAAGGTGGAGGGACCATTTATTATGCCCTACATAAAATACTCAAGGCTGGAATCACAGTGTGCTCTGGTTTCTAGGCCAGTGTTTATAATCACACGTGTAGTCACAGGGGTCAGCTTGTTCCTTAATCTTCTCTGCCCTCTCTAGCATTGTTTTTCAAGTTCCTTAGATACACCATGACAAGAAATCAAGTGAGTGAAAATTTCTCTTCTAGAAAACCCAAATCTTGAGAAGGTTAAGTTTACTGTAGTTGCTGTATACTGCAAGTGACATACTCTCTGTCATCAATATTCCCAGGATATCCACTTGGTTCCTCAATGGTCTGCACAAACAATAGCCACTTCCTTCAGGAGTCACTTGCTTGCTGAATTCCTACTTCCAGAGACCTTTTGGGAAAAGGTGGTCACAAGTCACAGAGGTTTCTGTGGATGGCACTACTCATGGAAGGGCTCATATTGCCCCTGACTTGTCTATCATAAGTTCTAAAATAAGGGGAAAAGCTTCCAGGAAATAGGCCGAATGGGTTGTCGAACCAAGTAAAGAGGCAGGCACTGGGGGTGAGGTGATAGAGAACAGTCAGGATTGTCTCTGTTTCTGTTCCACCCTCTGGTTGCGGCCGAATAGACAGTATTATTCCTGGTAGAGCAAAATATGAGATTTGGGAGGATCTGGAAAATTAAGTCCATCTTCTCATTTTACTGATATGACTCCGAGGTTTAGTGAGGGGAAGTGATCTTCCCAAAATTTGAATTCACAGTTGAGGTTCAACTCCGATATGAAGTTGAACCTCAACTGTGAACCTCAACTTTTTAGACTACAGTGCCCCCTGTATCATGACATCTGCTCCTGAAGAAGGAGAGTCAGACACAAAAAGCAGCTCCAGAAACTCTTCCCATTTGTTGGCTCGTGGCTGAAAATGATTAAGCTGAAATTTTTTTTGCAACATATACTATCTAGATGCTGGCAGACCCATGATGCTAAGACCAAGATTTGGAGCCATTTTCCAAGTTTTCTCTATTATTCTCCTTTCCTCCACGTTGGCCATCCTTCCCCAGGCATTGGTCTGCTCCAATGAGCAGGAACATAAATCATGGTGGTAGTGGCATCGGAGCTGTGTGGCCAGGACTCTAGGCCAACTTTGCCTATTTTGCAATTCTACTAAGCACAAAACATGATTTTCCCTCTAATTTCCACCCTCCCTTCCCTTCCTCCTTCACCTTTGCTAGTGCCTGCGGAATTGATTTGAAGACACCTCTCCTCTTTTTGTTTTTTTCCCTTGTAACGTGGACACTAGTCCCACCCCCCTCCCCAAATCTTTATGCAGCTTTTCCTTCTCCTAACCACGCCAAAGAGCAGTAAAAGAGAGATTAGCAAATGTGAGAGGGAGCCTTTAATGAAAACATGGCAGAATTGAAGATAATCTTACATAAAATGTCTAGTCCAACTCCATATTCTAGATGAGAAAACTGATATCCTGAGATGCCATGCATATTATGATATAATTAGAATTTAATAGGTTGCTTTGAACACAGAACGAAGTATTTTAGAGATAAAGAGGCAATTTGTTTCCAGTATAGGCTAAGAAGAGAAGGTATTAAGCACATGAGAAGGTTGGATATTAGATGGCCATATTTTAATAAATTCTAAAATGTCTCTCTCTTTTTCTCTGGCATTATATTTTATGGGCATTTTTTTACATCACAAACATTTTATAGTGAAAACCAGATGTAGGTCAATGGATGATGCCAAGAAAATGAAAATTTATAATTCTTAAGGCTCTTTAGTTTGAAAATATAATATATATATATTTTTTGGTGGAGGCAAAATGTGGGCCAATCTAAGAGTTGCCATATGAACCCATTTTTCCTAGCAAATGAGTCAGCTGAGATAAGACCATTAATTTCTTTGACATGCAACATCACTCTTAGAGAAAAGTACTAGTCTATGAGACCTTCACAAAGAAGGTCCTGGCAGTCCCTGATTGGCCTGGTCGAGATTTTCCCAGCTGGCATCTGGGCATCCTCCTAGCTCTGAGTCATTCACCCAGCAATGTTTAACACCTGATTTGGCCTCCTGTCTGAGATAAATATATCCAATTTGAAAGTCAATTTCTTATTTTATCTAAAGAAATAGAACTACCAAGCAAGTCGATATTTCTGTCTTGGCATAACCAGAAAATATTTAATAATCGTTTATAATCGGCCAGCTTTTTTTGCTATCAAAATGGGAAATACAAAGATATACAAGGCTTGGTGTCTTATAAAAAAAAAAGCTGGACATTCAGTGGAGCAGATGAAGAGATTAAAAGCTCATGAGTCAAGTGATAATTATGGTAACATAATCATTTGAAGAATAATACAAGAAAATAGAAAATAATGAGACATTGCAGAGAACTGTAGGGAACAAGGTGGTTCATGAAGAAAGTGAGGTTTCGGCTGGGTCTTTGAGTCTAAGTAGACCCCTGATAAGCATAGTTGCAGCGCATAAGAATAGTGACATGGGGAGAGAAGGTAATTGCTCTGCCATGGAAGACTGAGCCAGATAAATACAAGGTCTGATCCTTACCAAGGATGCTGAAAATTTCATCTTTCAGGCTTGCAGAGCTGGGGCCCTGTCTGAAGAGTCGAGAGGGAACCACATCAGCGTGAAGGCCCAATCATCAACCACTGTGAGGTTAAAATGACAAGCCCTTCCCTCAGCAAACCAAAGCTATGATAAAAACAAATCCATCGTTCTGGCCCCCTATCCTTCCAACTTTTTCCTTGGCTTCCCAGCAATTTGGGAACCTCATTGGAAAGTTTGGACACCTGTGCCCACAGACTGGCCTGGCATAGACAGGTAAGGAAGAACTCTACCTAGAGTGCAGGGTAGAGTGAACTATTCCATCATGGGCACTGGGTGCCTCTCAACAGGCTCTAAATTAAAGAGGCTCCCAAAAGTCCCCTGGTGAGAAGAATGGGGAAAGGGGCTTTGGCACTGAGTGTCACCAATTCCTCATCTTTTCCTCTGAGTCCAAGGTCATAGGCCCAAATAAACATGGTGCCCCACAGAGATGATCCTGCAGCCAAATGGCTCTCAGTGGCTTGACTCAAAGTCACCTGGACAGGCCTGATGGAAACACGGGACGGCTCAGCCCTTCTCTAATGGGTTTTCCAGAGTCGATCCATCATTCCGCCCAGAGAAGAGAGAATAAAAAATAGATCAGGTGCCACAGGACTGTGTCCTGTGCTTCCTTGGAAGTGGGAGCAGGTGAAGGAGAGAATGACACAGCTGGGGGCTTTGGGGGAAGCTGGCAGGGGACACGTTTCCGGGTTCAAGTAAGAAGGATGAGACACTGGCATGGAGGAAAACTGGCACAAACTGTCTCCAGGCAGGACTCTTTCTGGGCACTAGGCAAGGCCTGTGGCTTGGGAGCTGCCCCAAGCTGGCGGTGGTGCCAGCACTCCATTCACCCTGTGAAATGTATTAATTAGTGAGTGGTTTTGGCCCAGAGAGGGTTGCCGTGGCTTCAGATGAATATAGCAGAAAAGAGGCAAGTCCATCCACCTACAGGCACCTCTGAGGAATCTCAGCTCTCATGTGCCTGAAAAAAGCTTCCACCAGAGAGAAGATGAGACCCCGGCAAAGCTGGATGGAGAAAATTCAGACAGACATTAGTACAAATCCACCAATCGAGGGCAGCGAAAACACAAATCCCAGCCTAACAGAATCTGTGCTGCAGATAAGATTATTGGAAAGGAAACAGAACAAAGCAAACAAAAATCCTGCAAATAAATGGTGCTTCTCTAAGCTTCCAGTGCTCTCTGCTCTCATTCCCTTTTCTAAAATAGCTGCAGAAAATGTTTTGGTCTGGTTTAGCCACGGCGTGTCAGAGTTAGAGGACAACTTTAACATTGCTAGTCTCACTTTAATCGTCAGAGGGCAAGATGAGGTCCAGAGAGGGCAATGGACTTCTCCTAGGCCCTGAGGAGGGCCAGTGGCAGAGCCGAAAGGGATGTGGGGTGTGGGAACACAAGCTTCTTCACTCCCGATCCAGGAATTTTTCTTCCACATCACGTCTGATGTAATAAATGTTTTCAAATCTACTTGCCCAGTTGAGCAACCAAAGAGTGGGCTCCAGGAGAAGTAGGGTAGGCTCTCAGGACTGCTGGTCTGACCGTGTCTCTGAACATCACCACTGGACAGACTGCCTTACCCCTCCAGCCCCTCTCTCTCGGTTCCTCCTTGGTCTTGCTGCTGGCATTTCTCAGAACACTCCGCCTTCAACTTTTCTTCCCCTTGGAAGGGACAACGTTCCTAGCTCTTATGCCTACCTAACTCAGTCCAAGTATATAAATCCTGCTGATAACTCTAGTAGAATATTTACGAGTAGAGAATAAAGGGTGAGAGAAAGGCAGAGAATTAAGTTATAAGGAAGGAAAAAGAGAAGAACACAAGGGAATTAATACAAATCAAATGTTTAAGATATGCCAGGCCCAGTCATATCGTTACTTCATTTAATTCTCAAAATAATCCTATTCATTCATGTTTACAGTTGCGTTTGCATAGTTTACAGAAGAGCTCACGGCCAGAAAGAGGCAGAGAATGACTTATACCCAGGCAGATGGCATTAAGGACATGGCATTTTCCACTCTAACAAAGAGGAGAAAGAGGAAAAGGAAGAAGCGCCCTTTGGGGATAGGACTAAGGCAGGGAGAGGCTGCGGAGGAGAGGAAGTGGGCTTTGGGGGATCCTGACCTCTGCGTTTCCCCTTTATTTATTGAATGAACATTATCGTGAGTCTACTAGGAGCCTGGCTCTGTTCTAGGCACAGGATTATTGTAGAGACAGAGAGTCGATGGTGGGCGAAGTCCATCCACATGATGACCTGGGTTGAAAAATTAAGAAAGTCAAGTCTAAAGGAAATAAAGTAGAGCAGCATAACATGGAGAGAGCCTGGGAAAGGAAACGGGTCACCTTAGGGAAAGTCGTTGGGAGGGACTCTCTGGGGAAGTGATATTTGACCCAAGACTTTAATTACTGGACATGGGATATGGCACACAGAGAATTTCCTCAGAAATGAAACAGCAGTGTAGCCGGACCTCACCATTGGGCCGTGTGACCCGCTGTGCCTGATTAACTTGGGCAATGACGCACAGGGTGGGAGAGTTGAGCTGGGTCTTTCATGGGTGTGGGCAATAGGAGAGCCCGGCCCATAGAGAACTGAAAATCAATAATTAATTCTAACACTGTCAATGATAAAATATTCCTCTCACCACTCACCCCGTGGGAGAGTGGAGAAGATGCCACCTGCCTCCTGGAGCAAGCCAGGGAGCAGGAGTCGCTTGAGAACTGACTGCTCTAAAACCCTTTAAAGGGCAAATCATTTAGGTAACTCTGGCCCCTTTTATTCTAGAAGGAAAGCTTCACTCAAGGTCATTGAGTTCTAAGGACCCTTGGGAATGGCCTGAAAACTCTAACCAGCCCTTAGAGAAAGACAATCCAGAGAATTAGTTCTGTCCCTTGGTTCTTTGGGCCCGTGTCTGAGGTCCACCTGCTTGTGCTTCGTCCTTGTTGTAACTCCTGCGAAAAGAATTTCCCACTCATGAAAGGAAGTCTATTTTCCCTTTTTGGATGTCAGTGTAAGTAACCATCCTGTGTTAAAGGTCAGTTGCATCAGTTCTCTTAAATAGCAATTAAGCAATTGTCTGAGCAAACCAAAGACATCCGGAGCACAGGCTTTGCTCAAACCTTGGGACCTGGGAGAGGCTGGGAAAAAAAGAACAAGGAGAGGGACGCAGGGGAGGGGTGGTGGCTTCAGGAAACTGCGCGGAACACCCTGAGCTGGAAAAGCAGATGCATGCGTCAGCAGACAGAGGGGGTCATCCCACCAAAGCCTCAGCGAGACGAGAAAAATACCAGACTTTGCCCATCACCTACGGTCAGACTGCGCCTCCACCGGTGGCCTCTCCCTCTCCCCCTCACTTTCTTTCTCCCTCAGCCTCCTCTGCCTTGATTGTTCTCATAGTCTGGATCTCTCTCGTTCTCTTTCTGTCTGTCTGTCTCTCTAGTCCTCTCTCTTCCGCATCTCTCCCTTGCCTTTAATCTCGCCCGCCTCCTGACATTCTACCGCATTCTCTCTCACGTTATCATTTGGAGGGCCACGGTCTGGAGGGGTCTCACCAACTGGGTTTAAATGCCGGCTTTACTGCTTTCTTAGCTCTTGGTCTGGGGCGAGTTCCCCGAGCTTCAGTTTTTCTCATCTGAAAATGAAGAAAATCATACCTAGCTGAAGGTATTGAGTTTGTTGGGAGGGATCAAACAGATAACATTTATTAATCTTGCAACACGGTGCCAGCCCATAAGAGGTACTTTACTGTTAATAGCTCCTTTCCTAACGAGGCACAGGGAGCTGTTAGCACTCAACAAACATTTGAGGCAGCTTTACAAAATTCCCACAGGGGAGCTACAAATACTGTCTCCATTTTATGGATAAGAAAACTGAGGCTCGAAGAGGTTAAATTTTCTCAGACAGGTACTTTTTAAAGTTTACTTTTTAAAATAAATTCCACCTGTAGTATCACCAGGTGAGGAGCCTGGTTGAGATTTCTATGCATTGGTCCCTCTTCTTTCCCCTTGATTTCTTTCCCCAAAGAATGTTTTCCAAATCTCCAATGTTATACGATTGAAATTACCTCTCCAAGTTATGGTAACCTAAAATCATCTTCTTCCAGCTGCTAAACTCAGGTTTCTCGCTCATCAGAAGAACATTCAAGGAGCGTGCGGACTTCTCACGCCCTGTTACCTCCCGGCCCCCTCTTCCCTAGGCTGAATCAGCTGATTCTTTCCTCTTTCTCAGAGACTCATCCATTCATCCTCTATATGGTTTCTGCCCCATTTTGTTTTAAAAAATTTGAAATCTTGATTAAATTTTACATTGTTTATATTGTTGCACAACAAATGGAAGCCTGCATCACAATTTACGTAGCCAGTTCCATGTAACTGAATTCTACGGTGTTTATAACTAACTATTAAGTCCCTTCTCCCAGAAGCTGGAAAGACACGGTGCTCGCTGTGACACACACATTCTCCACCCTGTTTTATTCCTGTGTAGCCCAAACCACAATTTATAATTGAGTGTTATTTTGTGTTTAATGTTTATCTCTTCTTCCAGGCTGTCAGGCGCTATGAGGGCAGGGATCACATCTGTTTCGTTCACCCAGCTTTAGTTACATATTCAGCATCCTGTACTAATAACTCAATAGTCTCACCACTGGCTGCACCTTAAATCATCAGAGGAGTTAACAAGTACACGAACGAAACTTTACTGTTGCTTGTCTAGATCTTCTGAATTAATTGGTCTGAGTGGCACCTGGGCGTCTGTAATGTTAAAAGCCCCGTAAGGGATTCTTGATCAAGTGGAACCATCAACCCTGGACACAGTGACTTTCTGCTCTGCACGTTTTGTCTACCTGCCTCCTCTCACCGGCGCCGGTGTCCGTTTCTGCATAGCTGGCTGAGCTGGAGCTCTTGCACACCCGCTTTGGCCTGACACATTCCTTGGTCCCACCCTAACACATTCCTCCTTTGCTTTCAACCGCCGTTTATGGCTTCCTACCTCCAGGACGGAGCTCCTGATGAAAACTATCCAGCCTCTAGGTCTCCTGTGTAATTATGAGCCCGGTCCTCCTCCTTAAAATTATTTTATACTATTTTCCTCAAGCCTGTGCTTCTGTTGGCAGTTTTGTAAGTGTGATTGATCTTGACCACGAGTTCCTTGACTTTTGCTGTGGCCCAGATGCTAAAGGTGACGGAGCTGCTTTTATTCCCACTGTTTGAAAGTGCGTGACTTGTAAGTGGTTCTGGTCAAACACTGGTGTGAGATGTAGATGTGTTGGGGGGAGGGGCGGGTAGGCGGGCTGATTGGGCATCTGGAATCTGGCATACTGCAGACTACCAGACAAGAGAAGGGTCTTATCGGCTATTTTCCGGCTTTGAGTATTTGAAGACCCAGCCTCACTCCCCTCTGCTTAAAAAGACACACCCAGTTTAAGGGATAGGTGCCATTAGGAACAAATTCAGCTCATCGTAAGTAAACAGGAGCCAATTGTCACCGCTTTCCTGGTAGGCCAGTGAGGGTTTCCTAGCACCAGCCATTTTCATTCCAATCTCATATTTTTTTTTTGTCATATTTCTGTACTACCTGTGCTATTATTTACTTAACATTTTAAACTTTACCTAGTATTTCCTTTGAAACAATATTGTATCAACCTACTTTGTTATATTTATTCTTGTCTTTAAAAATACATGTGAAATGATAGGTTACATGTGTAAGAGATTGCTACACAAATATGTATATAGTAATATTCACTCATATTTTATACATATACATATGTTTTTTTCCAGATGCATAGAACATGATTCTCAGGTGTAAATAATGGTGGAACTTTGATGGGAAATAGGGTGGTTGTCTGTACTCCTATCACAAACCTGGGCCAGTGTAATAAGGTCAGGTGCATCCCCAGTTCTAGGGGTGAGACATCACCCCTAAGTGAGACGGCCCCTGCAGGGGGGAATGCATTTCTGGAGCTGAGTCTGACGGGAATAAGGGTGGAGAGCCGAGACTGCAAACCAGCCTCTCACCTCTGACTCTCAGTTACAGTTTGTTTGGCTTCAGCTGTGCTTTTAAAAGCTCGGGATGTGACTGCCTGAAGTCTGGGGAATACGTCTACCTCTTCGCTACCCTCATTTTTCCCTATTGTCTTTATGGGGGCTGCATCCTAGCTAGTTCCTATATGCCCAATCAGCAGGATCTGTGACTACGCTCATATGAAGAGGGGTATGTGATGTGTGTGTTCTGGGAATGGGAGCACTTGCACATGAGGCGCTGATCTCCAAGGAGGCTACAGAAAAAGCCTGCAGGAAAACTTTGTAAACTTGAGAGCTAAAAGATCATCCAGATTGACCCCCTGTTTTTGCAGATGCGTGGAATTAGGTCCATAAGTCTAAAGTTATTTAGAGTCAACAGAGCAAAATGTATTTCTTCTGACTTCTGATTAGTGTCTTTTTCTCATCATTTCATCCCTTTGGCCCCAGCCTTGGAAATACCAAAAATTCTCCCTTAATCTCAAGCCTCATGAATGCAACCTGGAGCCAGTTGCTGCCCAGCCCAGGGGAGGTGCGATGACTGACCCACAGGTCAGGCCACTCTGGGGCCAGAATTCCCTGAAGACACATTGTTTTGGGGGGAATCTCTCCAGGGGCTGAGGGTTTTGGCATCCCTTACTTAGTCCAGAAGCTCTCCCCAGCCTTGTTCTCAGTCTCTTCCAGGACTGCTCATCTTTCCTTTTTCAGCCCCAAACCAAGATTCATTTTCCGGGCCCTTTACGTCAGCAGTACCCTCCCTTCTTTTCTGAAGGCCTTGAACCCCTGGGCAGGGTGTCAGAATTTTACTTTGATCTGTTGTTCCCTGGAACCAGAATTACTTAATTTCCTCAAGAGGAGAGTCAGAAAGTGTGCTGTTTACCTAATAACAATAAACTCCTGACACAGCTCTGAACTGCCGTGTGGATACACACAATCGTTTAGCCCAAGGACAAGGCCACTTCACTGGGGGCTCTCCTAGGTGGGCGGCATACGGCAGAGCACAGCAGGGTGGGCGTGGGGAGCAACTTGCTAGGGCTTTCACCACGGGTTAAGGATTTCTCCACCACTGTTCCCAAGCATGCCGGCCACCCTCAGGCTTCCATCCAAACTTTCTCCAAACTAGGCCCCCATCCGCCACTCTCTCCACCCTGGGCTCTACGATTTTGTGTTGCTGTTTTTGTGTTTTTCGAAAAACGTATTTATTCATTAATTACATGTACTTTTCCCCATGAAATAGAGCTGTGAGGACAGAAGGAGGAATTCTTCTCCTGTTTGGATCCTTGGTTGTGGTCCAGGTTCACTTAGAGGACTATCATTTACGGTGATTAAGTGTGTATGATTAGAAAAGGCCCCTTTGCTAGAATGATCAATTATCACATTTTCTGGATTTCATGGTGTCTTGAGAAAAGTTAAAGTCGAAAAACATCCCCTACACAAATGCCCAGGATGCTGTGCTGTCCATCGTTTAAAGACATTCATTAGAGCCTTGTGAGCTTTGATTTGGGGACTTGCCTTGTGATCATTGAAGAACACTTAGAGATGGCCCCAGGAAAAGAGTCATCTGAAAGGACAGGGCCTCGAGGGGGCCATTCTTGTATCTGTCAGGCACCAAAGACTCATTTGTTTGTTAATTCACTTTGGGGGGAGTGGGAAATAAGAGATAGATGTCACTATGGTAATCTTATTGCAATATATAAATCTATCAGATCAACGTGTTGTACACCTTAAACTTCCAATGTGTCATACATCAAATATATTTCAGTAAAAAAGAAAAGTCAGGTGCCCTGTGGGACATGGACACACATCCTGAAGCTCACTGTCTGGAGAAAGTATAAGAAGCAGGAGGCTCCCAGGCTGCCTTCGGCCCATGAACTTATATGTTGAGATTTCACACAAGAACCTAGATTTCTGGCATCTTTTTAAAAGCCGGGGAGATCAAGTCTCCCTGGGCCCACAGTGATACTCACAGCCCTAAGTAAGGCTCCTCCCTCTGCCGGGCATGGACCTCTGGTTTGTCTCTCTCCAACCCTCCCTCCTGTCTCAGCTTCTCTCCTGGGTGTCTGAGGCCCTCAGGCCTAACGATGAGCTGAGGGGGATGTCCCCTCCACACCTCCCCACGCCCAGAATGAGACAGTGATGGAATGTTGTGAATATCAAGGGCAGGGCCGAGATGCAGTGGGCTGTGTCCATGTACAAGGAATGAAAATCGGACATTAAGAAACCGCTTCCTGCAGCCAGAATTGTGCAAGCCAGAAGGAGCACTGTTTAGGTCTCCTTCCTTAAAGAATCTGCAGGAAGGGAGGCAGGCTATCTGCCTCCAGGATCACAGTGAAGTCTCACAGGGAGGTGAGAATAATCCCTGCCAGTTCCTTTCAGTCTTAGGGTTCTTATTTTTCGAGAAATGTGGAGCCATGCACATGAGAACTTGCACTGATTTCTTTAAAAGGTATAGTGCTAAGCTAAGAAGATGACTCGAAGGAGTCTTTTTTTTCCCTATAAAATGCAGTCAGTGCAGGAGAAGTGAGGACTAGAGGTTGAAGTGTGAGTTGGGGGTGGGGAGTGAGGAGGGCTGTGACCGAGATGCTCCTAGGGACTGCACTGAGCAGCAGGGAGGCAGATATCTTTGCGTCTCAGACAAAGCAGGTGTGTGTCAGTACCAATGCACTCGGCAAAGTCATTGAAAAAATAGGATTTAATTAATCTAGGGAAGCAGTACGGGCTGACATGGCAGCCAACTCTTTCAAGATACAACTGTACTGTTTTGTGTGAGAGCTGCTGGCATCTGGGCGGAAGAAGGACTGCATCGTGTGGATGAGGATGTTTGAGGGTTCCATGATGGGGTGACCTTCAGTAGTGATGGAATAAACTAAGCAACATCCTGGGGCAGCTTCCCAGGATTTGGAACGGAGAGCTTATGTCAGTACAAGGACTTCAGCCCATTTTGGAATGCAACTGGGATTTAAAAATATAAGGAAAAAATAGAAAAAAGGAAATGAAGAAGGAAGCATAGAACAAGAATGTCCGTGTGGGCCGGTGAAAACGGAATCTATTGCCGAGGCTGGACTGAAATAGGGCGCATTTGTTCCAGGCCAGCTGCCTCCACATCTCACCTCATCGAGGTGTTTATAACTAGCTCAAGTAGCTGCAGCCAGATACTTTGGTCTACACGTGCTCTTATATTTTTTTCCTTTAGTTTTAAATGAATGCACTCGGAGCAATGTGGATAAACCGACAAGCAGAGTCAGCACTTGCCAAGGGGTACCAAATATAAATAAGGAAAGGTCGGGTGGGGAACCTGGAGAGAATGACCTCCATTCAGCATATGCTGTATGCTTTTCAGGGGTTAGGACCTTTGTAGGTCTTTATCTAAGGCTGATCCTCCTGGTTGGCAGGGGCAAGTGAACCAGACTCTCCAGCAAGAAGGGGTTCCTCAATATGGGACTGCACAGCCAGGGCAAGCGAGGCCCTGGGCACGTGCCAGGGGCCAGAGAAAGTAGTATTCGTCTTATCGTTCTGTATTCTATGACCTCAGCCCATTTATTGAACAGCTGCTGAAAGTGAGCCTGGAGACTTGAACTGATATGCTTGAGTCACTGGCTGCTCGGGGCCAAGGCAAAGGTGGCCTTTTCATTTACAAAAAAGGTATCTTTTGAGCCTAACTCAAGGTGGTGGATCATCCACGATGAGAAATTTGCCAAAAACCACCCTTCAGAAGTTTGACCTGGTAGGTCAAGAGCTGAGAAAATCCTAAGAAGTCTGGGGGTGCAGCAGCCCCTCTTCCTGGTGGTGAAGGGCAGAACTTGACAACTGCTCTGGACAGAACCAAACAGAAGTCAAGGGTTCAAGGGTAGGAGCTTTTGACTTCTCAGCCCCTGCAGGCTGAGGTCTGGGCCAAGTGGAGGTGTGAGGCACAGAGCCAATGGTTTTAGACTTCCAGTCTCCAACCCGGTGACCTTGTGTGTCCTGAGGACAAAAGAGTCACCCCGTAGAACTGGAAAAGGAGACATCTGCCTTGTCTAGCATGATCTTAGTAAATACACTCAGGAAATGTGGGTTTCAGTCAGCGTGCTGGTCCTATGAGCTGTGACCTCAGGCAGGGGACTTGCCTCTTTGAACTCCCTTTCTTCAGAAATATAAGGAGGTTTGGATGGATGCTCTCTACACAACCTTTGACTGTAGTATTTTATCTTCTATGTTCTGTGACCCCTGTCTTTCTTGGAAGGCTCTTGAATCATTATTTTCATTACTATTGCCTTTGTTCATGTTAATAATCACTTTTTATTATTACTCCTCAGATCCGTCTGACTGACTGAAGCACACAATTATGACAAGGACAGCAGCCAGGCGTGATATAAGCAGTCATTGTTGAAACAGAAGTTTATAGGGGCTGGAATGACAGTCACAAAATGCCCTCACTTCCCTCCTCACAACCCCAGCCCCGAGGCAGGCTTGGCCTCAGGGCTCAGCTGGGTGACTTTTTCTCCTGGGTCGGGCAGGAGTCTGGGGTGAGCCCAGGTTGCATGAGGAGGGAGGCATGACTTTGTCGTTTTAGGAAAAGGGGTCATGCATCCCACTTTTGCTCAGGGGAGATGGCAGCACATTTAAACTTTATATTTCGATTTAATAATGCTGACTCGAGAGGACTTCATAGAACTAGCATAGAGCAGTAGATAAGAAGAACACAAGCTCTGAAGCCAGTATAGAGGATTATAGATTCCAACTCCTCTATCTGAGTAGTCGGACATCCTCAGAAAAGTTACTTCATTCTCCGTGCTTCAGTTTTCTCATCTGTAAAATGGGTACAATCCCAGGTTCTATTTCACAGGAATGTTAGAGGATTAAGTGAGTTAATATCTGAGCAAGATCTGGCTCACAGAGAGCACTTAAGATATATTAGCTATTGTGACAATCTCCTCAACCTCTTTGTTATACAAATAACAGAACAGAGAAAAAGAGAGAGAGAGAGACGAACACTTAGTTCTCCTAATTCTATGATAGTTTTTTTTTTAATATTACATGTATTAGGGTAACATTGGTTAATACAATTATATAATTTTCAGGTGTACATTATAAATTGACATTTATATATTCTATTGTATGTTTACCACCCAAAGTCTAGTTTCCTTCAGCTACCATATATTTGACCCCCTTTACCCTGTCTACCTCTCCCCTCCTCCCCTACTCCCTACTCTCTGGTAACCACTAGTCTATTGTCCATGCCCGTGAGTCTCTGTTCGTTTGTCCTGTTCATTTGTCGCTTTTAGGTTTATATCCCACATATAAATGATATCATGTGATTTTTTTGAGGGTTGTGCTCCTCCCTGGATTTCTCTGTTCCCAGCACACACCCTGCCGGTGTTTCCTGCACACCCCCAGCATCCCTGCCTCTTCATCTCAACCCCGAGGTTTCCTTTCTGCTTTTCTCCACCACATTCGGGGAACACGTCCAAGCCAATCCTGGGAAGTACAAATGCTTCCCAGCCCCCTCCAAGGCACAGCCCCCTCTACATGCCTTCGTTCCTTCTTGTCTGTGTTTCTCATTTGAAAATGACTTACAATGTGAGGGTGTGGGTCATCTTTGCATGGTCAATGCCACCAAGTTCCTGCTGTCAAGAGCTTTGTGGGCAGCCTCATTTGGAGCCTAATACCTATTGACCTTCACCCTCACTTGCTGGCAGCCTTCCTCCTGTACTCCCAAGCTTCAATAGCCTGCCCTAATTCTCTGCTTCCTCTGCAGCGGATGAGTTGGGTGGTGGCAGAGCCCACTGCTCTGTGCTCGTTCTCACACTGAACACCATAGCTCATTTTCTGATGAAAATCCAGCCAAGCAGACCCTCATTCAGAGCGCAAACAGAAAGTTAACTCTATGAACAAACTAGAGATCTTCATGATTCTAAGACAGCACAGTTCTCATAAATCCTTACAAGAAGAAACATTTAAGATAGAGATGGAATTTAAATATTTCCCCCAGTGCACAACTACATGTTGCCTCTTTTTGAGGAAGCAGGTTAAGAGCAGAGAACTAAATTTCCATTTTGACTACTGTTTTTCACAAGATATTTTCCAAACTCTTCTTTTTATAACTAGAGTAATACCACAGCCTCTGTCACAGTGCTTTGCAACATGTAGTTTGTTTTTATTCATACAAATGTTGCATACTCCTTTTAATTATGTAAGAAATGATAGTAGGAAGGAAAGGTGAGTCATATGAATATATTTTATCAGTATATCAAAATGTGGTAACTTTTTAAAAGCAGGGAATTTGTGGGTCTACCTAGGAATGGAACCTTGGGATCCTCCGATGGTCAGTTAGCCATTCTGCTCCTTTGGTCCCTTGGCTGCTCAGTGACCTTGGTGAGTCCCTTAATCATTTTAGGACCTCGTTCCCTCACAAAAAATGAGGTTGATGACACCTGCCTTTCTGATTTCCCAAAGCAACTATAAAGATAAAATGAAATAGGCTGCAAAGCATAAAGCACAAGACAGAATACAAATCACAGTTGTGATTTTAAATTATGTCAAGAATTTTACGACTTCATCTTGCACTACCTCTGTGCAGGGGAAATCTGAGACACTGGCTATAATTCCCCATTTCTCTTCAGCTCTTGAACCTACATTGCTTCTTTCTGTTCTCTCTGCCACTGCTGACACAGGTTCACAACCTGCCACCACTGGGCGACATTATTATTTCTTCCCCACTTTTTTTTTTTTTTGCCATGTACTTGCAAGTATTTTTATTTGATTAGGGGGCTCTGAGCCTTCACCACTCTGCCTTCTCATTCCTTCCCTTCCCACCTTTCTGAAAGGCTTTGCCTGTTACTTAGACTCAGCTATCCTCCCTAACTTTTTCATTGATGGGCTGGCCAGTCCCATTTCCTCTGACAGGCCTCTTCTCCTCAATAGATTCTTGTTATCTCAGTGGCTTGGGACATTTGTGTGACTTCTCTGTCCCTGCACAGCACAGACTCCACCTGCCTCCTTTCCTCTCCGACACTGATGAAAGCCCGCATTTTAACCTGTTGGTGACAAGTCCCAGCCAAAGCTCAGCAGGCTGAGGCTGTGGGCCCCACTCCCCTGCCTCTTCGCCTCTGGGACTCCATCCTGGGGAGGCCATCAGGAAGAAAGGAACTTCTTCCCCTTTTAACCCTTTAGTGTGCTGGGAGAGAAACCAGGCTTTCACCAGCAGAACGAATAAAATAAAACTCCAGGCTGCACCTGTGTGTGTGTGTGTGTGTGTGTGTGTGTGTGTGTGTGTGTGTGTGGAAAGTCAAGAGAATTGGTGTGAGGAGGGAATTTGGAGAGCAACTTTTTCAGCCTCCTCACTCCACAGTTGAGGAAGCATATGCAAGAGGTGAAATGACCTGCCCAAGGTCACTGTGCCAGGCTTGTGCTGGGTACTGGATATCAGAGATGATTAAGATGTGGATCCTGCCTTAGCTCTTCAC
>NW_006431920.1:11688953-11718153 GCF_000325575.1 Pteropus alecto | reverse complement strand
CCCTTCTCTTCCAAAAGCAATCACCATCTCCCTGGAGGTCTAGCTCCCAGACAATCCATGCGTAGTTCTCTAAGTGTTCTCAGAAGGATCACGAAACCTTGTTCTTATCCCCAGACTGCTCCTTTCCCCTCTTTGCACCTCTCCTTGAAGTTCATGGAGATTTGGGGGGCTGGGGAGTAGAATAGTGTATGTAGCTCTTTGCAAAGACTAAAGACCTGTTACCACTTAGGACAGCCCCACTGGCAGGTTCCAGCACTTTTTGTCAGCTCATGGCCTCTGGAAGTGAAAAGGGACTTCTTTCAAAAAAGATTTGGCCTCTTTGGTTTATAACGTGTGTGTTATTACGAGTTGCTTGGAAGAACCGAGGTGTATCATGAGTTACTAGGAAAACCCCTCTCTATTCTGCTTTTCATTTCATGAATCCTCATTCCCCAGGAGACAGTGCCACATGAGGCCTGAGGAAAAGCTGGTTCAGAAAAGTCCTTGGAGATTTAGAAATTGGTAGAAAATACCCGAGATCAATCATTCAGCACATATCTTTTGAGGACTATGGATCAGTTATCTATTACTGCAAAACAAACCACTCCAAAACTTAGTGACTTAAAACAACTACTTTAGTGTGCATTGTCCTGTGGGTCAAGAATTTGGGCTCAATGGAATGGCTGATCTCCATTCTACATGGTGTCCCCTGGGGTAGCCCACCTAGGGCTGAAAGATCCTGAATGGCTTCATTTACATAGCTGGCGCCTTGGTGCTGGCTGTTGGCTGGGGTGCCTCAGTTCTCCACATGGCCTCTTTCTCTAGCAGGCTAGTCTGGGCTTCTTTACCTGCTGGCCATTTTTAGAAGGGAAAGCTTTATTGTACAAAGGCTTATCATGCTTCTGCTCATGCCACATTTGAGGATGTGTCAAGTGACATGGCCAAGCTCAGAGTCAGAGTGAGAGGGACTGCACAAAGAGGCATGATTCACTGGGGACCATACACGGATGATCAATAGTTCCTCAGAGCAGAGGCAGTAGCTATGTAGATCATGTCCTCCCACCACCCTTGCTAGCGAGACTTCTTGAATCTCATCTCAACCACCAATGACCCCCCTTGCACCCAGCTTACTTGCATTTCAGACTTCTCTCCACTCTAGGCTAGAGCAGATTATTTACTTCCTAACACATGTCAGCAAGCATGAGAAAGATGAGCGCTGGACTTTTAGTGTGGATTTAATAAATATTCTTTTCGAAATAAAATAACTTCTAGATTTTCCATTAGTGGATGTGGTCTTTCCAGAAGCTCAGGTGAGGTACAATGATATGGGCACCTGACTAAGCTTTGGTTTTAAGGGACAAAGATGTTAGGAAAATAATGTTGAAGTCTTCTAGTCAAAAGGAATGGGTAATGGGCCTTGGGTTGCCAAGACAAAGTGATTCAGAGTGTGATCCTACAGTCACCCTCCTGGGACATGTGATTTAACTGCACTTACTAACTTTGGGGAAATTACCCTCTCTAAGCTTCAGATTCTGCATATGGAAAATGGCGACCATATATATCAATCAATCAAGATTGTTTTGAAGATCAAATGGTAATGCATGCCAGCTGCTTATCACTGCCTGGCATATAGTTAAGGCTCGCAAGTTTAGCTATTTTTATTGGCACTAATACATATTCACTGCATCTCTCCACCATTCCCTTAAAAAAAAGAAATCCATAAACATATATATATATCAGTGCAGAAGACTAGAAAAAAAGGGAAGAAAAAAAGTGAAGAAGGAGGATGAGAGAAAGAGATGTAAGAGAGACTGAAATAAAGGGAGAGCAGATGAAAAGGAGAAGAGGGAGGGGAAGGGGAAAAAATAGATAAAAAAATAAAAAGGACACAAGGCTGAAGGCACACATATTTTAAGAACAGAGATCATTTTCCAAGAAGGAGTCACATCTCTGGGGTTACCCAAAGCTCACTTGGCTCCTGGCAAACCTAAAGTATTTGCAATGGGAGAGGCAGAGGGGTGTTTGTCAGAGAGCAAATGGATTTTGCCACCCAAGGTGTCTGTACCAACTTGGACAGGATCACATGGAAAAAAGAAAAAGGAGGGGGTAGGGAAGGGAAATATTTCTCAGAGCTAGGCCAAGTGGTTGGATGGAAATTCAACCATGAGACGCAGCTTATTAGCAAGTTTGCAAATAATACATACAGCTACCCTTGCATTTCCATCTCCTGAAAGAAAAACAGAGCAACCCAGTGATCTATGCATTTTTCCAGACAAAGTTTCCTTTGGTTTGATACTCCTCCCTTGCATCTCTTTGACCCCTTTCTTCTACCCAGGACCTCAGGTGCTGGCCCTGGTGGAAAAGGAACTTCTTGCCAAGGATGGGCAGGAGCAGAGCTACCCAAGGGTCACATCCCTGGTCCAAACTCCATTCTCTACCACAAGGTGACTCCAGAGCTAGGGTTGTAGGCACCTATCTGTGTGTAGATGGAAGAATTAGGTAATGACATGACTCGAACTGGAATACAGATGCTGTGAAAACCCCTCTCTCTAATTTATGAAGCTCAAGATTTGGGGGGATAAAAAGGGTTCCCCTTTGTCATGAGAAATCTCTCTGAACCTTAGCATCTCCAGATCTCCCTGGTCAATGTCGCTAGCCACAATCCAGGATCAACCATCTGAATAATGACTTCAAAAATTGTTCGTGATGATATATTTCTTTCTTTCGTGTATAAGCATCTTTGAACTCAAAGGGATTTAGAATTAAGGGTAGAAAATTTACATGACAAATGTATATAATTAATATGTTTGTATTGATAAGTATTTGGGGCATTTTATGTTCTCATGTTTAAGAGAATTTGGGCTCTTAGAATTACAGATCAACCTTGTAACTCCAATTTATAATAAGTAAGAGAATGATTAATTTAGACATGAGTTTAGATTTAAATCTTAATTTTTATTGTATTCAAATAATTAAGAAAACTTAAGAATAACTATTTTTAAAAGGTTAATTTATCAGATTTATCAGATTCATTCAAGTAACTTAGAAAATTTATCCAAGTTCTTTTAAGTGATATTAAATTTATTAAATTTATCAATGCAGTATAGAAGTTTTTCTATAATAAGTTTGAAACTGGAACCAAACATTAATCATAGGTCTTTAGAGATAGTTAAACTCACCAAGTCCACAATCAGAATTATAAGATTTATAAGGTGAAAGTCACAGATTAAAGGAGAACTAGGTTTTTGAATGTGGAACCTTAAATAATATAATATTTATTTAAAATTAATTTTAAAGTATAAAATTCACCTAGAAAATGTTTTTAAAAAGTTGAAAATGACTTTAATCATAATGATTATTAGTGTATTGCCTTTCTAATGCTTTGTAAAAAATTACATCAATTTCAGTAGTTTAAGTGAATACCCATTATTTATTATCCCACAGTTTTCATGAGTCAGCTTAGCCAGGCCCTCTTCTCAGGGTTTCACAAAGGAGAAATCGAAATTTTAGGCAGGGTTGGAGTCTCATCTGAGGCTAGGGGTCCTCTTCCAAGTTCACGTGGGAGTTGGCAGAATTCATTTCCTTGAAGCTATAGAATTCACTGCAGCTTGCTTCTTTAAGGCCAGCAAGAGAAAGCATTTCTAATATTTAGACCGTTCTTAAAAGAGTTCATCTAATTTGGTCAGACCCAAATTAGATAATCCAGGATAATCCAGGATAATCTCCCTCTTAATTAAGTCAAAGCCAACTGATTAAGGACCTTAATTACATCTGTGAAAATTCATTCACTTTTGCCAGGTACCGTAACCTAATTACAGGAGCCCACCATGTTCTCAGGTGGAGGGGATTGTACAGAGTATGTGTATGGGGCAGGAGTGGGGGATGAGGATGTTAGGGGCCATCTTAGAATTCTACCTGCCACAGTTAATAACAGTATCTTCGTTCTTTCTTTAATGAAGACCCCACAGGACATCACTTCTACCACTTCCATTTCTTCCTCACCCTCACCTCTCCTCCTCATATTTCACAGAGTATGATTGATGCTATGTCCCCAAAGTGAGTATAACTCACTTTGCCTGATAGGTCTGTCCCATGTGTCCATCTGGTAGACCCTCAAAGTTCTACCCCCATGCTTCTACCTTGGTTCATTTAGGACCTTATCTCTTGCTGGCCTCTCATAGCTGCCGACAATCTGGCTTCCCTGTCTCTAGTCTTATGCCTTCGATCCCATCTTCATCATGTGGCCAAAGGAATCTTTAAGTGCAAATCTGATCATCTCTGTTCTCAACTTAGAATCCATGGCCCAGTAGGTACGTTTTAGCCTTCTTACTTGCATGTCCTTTTCAATCTAGCCCCTGCCTTGCCTTTGACTTCATCCCTCTTCAATCTCTCCTGCGTTCCCTATTCCCCATATGTTTATCATGTTCCTATCATTCCACACTCTTGCAGTTTCCAAAACAGGTCAAAGAGTTTCTCACCTCAGTACCTGTTTCCATGACTCACTTTATCTGGTAGGGCTGTCACACGTGTCCACCTGGTAGACCCTCAAAGACTCGGCATAAGGTTTAACTTCTCTCTGAGGACTTCTCTACTCTCTCCTGATAGATTTCATCACTCCCTTTTGTGCTCCAGTCCCCCATAGCCTGTATAGACATTATAATTCTGTAACACTTTACTACACACATATAAATCTGTCTTTCCATCTTTCTCCTAAAGAGAAAGAGCTTTGAAGACAGAAACAATTTCTTATTTATTGTGGTGGTCACAGTAAGTGATACACTGTTATGAATATAAGAGATAATTCATGCTTTTTAATAAAGGAAGGAAGCAAGAAGTAAATGAATGCTTCAATTTTCAGAGCTTTAGTTTTCTTAATGGCAGTGATATTATCTATTCAGGTATAATGTAAGAACCAGTGTTATCATAAAGTCTGCTTTGTTGCCTGTATAGCTCAGGGGAAATAAGAATGGCTGGAAAAGTGACTCCAACAGTATGTGCTGAATCTTTAGAATTAAATGTCATGTTTTGGCTGATAAAGCAGCAGACCTGTAACAGTGCAACAATAGCCACTTCATGATAACAAAATGCGGCTCTGGTGGCTGTGACACTTTGTCTAACAGATCTCCTACTGCAGGAAACTTAATTGCCTGAGGGCCTCAGATGCTACACTCTACAATCCATCACTGTGTTTGCTTCAAGGCCACACCTCCCACAGTTTGCTCCCTACCAGTGGTTGAGTACACCATTTCTAGAAGTCATGGGATTGCATTGTCAGCTCATTTTGGTTCAGTGATTCCCAGATGGCTCTGCCAAACCTTCTTTAGACGTTGAAGCAGTCTAGGACACCTGATCCAATACTCCCACTCTCTCTCCTTTACTCAGGATTAGATTTGCTCTATGGCCTGAAGGCTCTCTCAGCCTTCTCTGGGTCTCTCCTGATTTCCTTTCACAGGAACATTTCTCCTCATAAAACTCTTGCATATTTAATCCCAACTTGATATCTTCTTTAAGGAGCCAGACCAACAGAGCGGTACACTTTAAAGACATTTTTGTGTACTATGAGTTAATGCTTAGCAATGACAGAGAATGTTGTTCTGGCTGGACTAAGGTAAGAGGAAATTAGAAAAGAAGCCTCTGTTCTTACTTGGCACAGAGCTTTTAAAAGGACAACTGGCAGAAAGACATGATAGTGATCATGCAAATCACTGAGAAGGCTCTTAGGCCAAAGGGACACAGGACACTGTAGATATTGGCTACTTTTTCTTACTCAAATAATTCTTTTTGCAAGTTCATATCTATTCCTACTTAAGCAAGCTCATGTTCCCCAACCATCTCTCTTGCTCTCTCTGTCTCACACACACACACACACACACACACACACACACACACACACACACACACACCTTGTATCATTCATAGTCCCAGTAGGAGAGTATAATAATAAAAGGAAAGTTTAAGAAAGGGACTGCAGAGACCCTTTGGCTAAATCCAACCTGTAGTCATCAAGCATGAGATAATGGATGCAGCCCAATCATGTGAAGATGTACAAGGCAGAGTAGAGAGGAATGGGTAGTGTATATGAAGGGCAAATGGTACATATACCTTGTACACCCCAAATAAAGGCATCAATTGCAGAGGGCATACCCAGAAGGCACAAAAAAGTAGTAAAGAACAAGAGTTTGTCCTAGGTTGCATTTATCTTCAGTTTATTATTTCAAATGTTTAACTGTACTTGTTTGGTAACCTCTTTCCAAAGATTTTAATATGAAACTTTTCAGTGAAGTAAAATGCACAGATTTGGCTCCATTTGCTGTTGACCCCCCACTCTCTCTATTGACCTCATTCTCCAGGCTGACCCACCCCCCGCTCTGGGTTTTCTCCTCCTCTCTGGGTCAGTCCTCACCCTGTGACCAGTGACAGCTGGCTAGCACCACATTCACCTCCAGTTTCAGAACAGAACCAGCAGTTCTTACCCTTGACTGAGAAAAGATACAGCTCCGTGTGTCTGGAAGGGAAGGCCCTGACCAACAGCTCTCCCTAGAACATTACCAAGACCTGGTTTTTAAGCACTGGCTACTCCATGACCGCTCGACCACTTACCAAGGACAACGTAGGAGGAAACCGTCGCTCAGCATGATAGGTAGCTGTCTTTTCTCCCAATGGGATGCCAGCACAGCTAAAAATAAATAGGCTTTCAGGTGAGCTGGGAGGACACACCTACTGAGACGTGAACCCAGATCAACTTTCAAACCGCCAGTGGAACCTACAGCCCTACGGGGAGGACACACCTACTGAGACGTGAACCCAGATCAGGAGTGAAAATATCAACTTTCAAACCGCCAGTGGAACCTACAGCCCCACACAGGCCTGGGCGCAGCAGGGTTGGAAGGAACGGGCGTTCCTGAGCTAGCAGTAATGGGAGCATGAGCCCTCTCATGTGGAGGTTTCTTTGAGTGAACTCGAGGCATTGGCCCTGACGTGAGAAAACCACTGGCTGGGGGAGCTGCATGTCCTGTAGTGTTTTGCTGTACAGATCGGATCCTCTGATAAAGGTTGTGTCTGTCATTTCCTCTCCATTCCTGCCCTTTACTTGGGGTTGTGTTCTCAAATTCTGCAACATATGAGAATGATCCAGGGAGCCATTAAAAATCCTGCTAACTAGGTTGCACTCCAGGCTAATTAAATCAGAATCTCTGGAGTAGGGCCCAGGTTTTAAGTCAGTGTTTTATAAAGTCCCCAGTTAATTCCAGTGTCCCACTGTGTCACTAAGGTCCTAAGGCAGGACCTCCAACTTTGAAGTTTCCCAAGACCTTTCCTTCTTGCCCCAGTTTCCCTGCAGCTAATTCCCTATTGTCTGAGATTCTAAGTCATCGACTATCCCTCCCCCCATCAGTCTTCCCAGACACTTAGAGTCCAGGTCTAGGTTTTTCTTCCTTCCACTCTTTCAGAATTCCAGAGCCAGAAAGTACCCCAGAGTTCATCTGACTCTAAGTCTTCACTGAATAAATGAGAAACTTGAGGTGCAGGAGACGGTCAGGTAGTTAGGTAGAGTGAGGCAGGATCCTGGGCCACTTCCTGCTCTATCTAATCTTCAGAGTTAGAGATTTCCCCCGTGGGCACTGACCCCTTCTGAGAAAAGCAATAATCAGTTTGATTCACTTTCTGGAAAGGCAAGCTGTGGTCAGATTGTGTAGGGCTTTATGGAGGGAAATTCATAATAAGGATTTAAGAAGCATTCAGATGATAGGTAATCCCTGAAGAATTTAGAGCCCCCAGAGTGCCATGCATGGAGCTGACTTTAGGATGATTGCTCTGACAGTGGTATAGGAGAGAAGAGAGACTCTTGGTGGAGAGAAGAGAGATTGTTGGTGGTAAAACAGAAAGTCAAGGCAAAGTAGAGGCAAGCAATTCTGATAGAGGCAAGAAGTGAAGGGAAGGACTGGGGAGATAAGGGAGAGGTGTGCTTTTGACCTCTTTTCTCCATCTCACAAACTGACTCATGAACAAGAGCTGAGTTTCTCAGACTCCCTGTAATGTCACTCAGGAACTCACTGCACTGAAAGGGCTCCCTGGAAAGTGAGGGGTGTAAATTAGATCACTCTAAGTTTCATTTTTAGGTCTTCTATGTATTCATGGTTCTAAAACTCGAATAAAATTGATCATTACAAAGTGCAGGTATTTGGTCTCAATTAAAAAGTTCTTTCTAACAAAGTTGACTAAAGAAGGAATGAGAAATTGTGAGTTCCTTATGTCTAAAAGTTTTTAAGCAGAGGCTGAATGAATTTCCATAGGGAGAGTCCTGTAGACAGAAGAGGTGGTTGGATTTTAAGGTCTCTGCCAACTTGAGATCAAGGAATTCTGTGAATTTTAGGAAGTAGGACGGAACATTAAAAAAATCATAAGAAATGCTGAGGAACAGAGTATCCTGGCCCTCCTCTGAGCTTGCCCGGTGGGGAACCACATATTGAGTCTCTTGGAAAGGCCAGCTTTGGTGAGGAGATCCCCAAGCTGGTGGAGCCCTTGGTGCTGAATGAGCCTCATTGAAGGAGAGGGATGGAGCCTGAGTTGGCCTGGCACGGGGCCTGTGTCAGAGTGGGGACCTGAGTGCCAAAAGAAGTCATTTTCCCCTCTCTTAACTTAGGTCAAGGATTTCAGGGAAGGTGGCATGGGCTGATCAGGGGGAAAAAAAGAATCAGTCTTTGAAGTTATTTTCCTGGTTCAGGACCTCCACGAGGAACACTTTTTACTCATTAGCCTGTCTAGACATAGAAACCCACCAACTGGGCTGGTCTCTTCCTCTTCTAATTTCCCTTGCTCTGCCACTCTTGCTAAGGGTGGGGAACAAGGTTGAAAGCTGATACCAGCAATTATGTAAACACAGCATCGACACTGTTCCATGGATCCCTGATTCGAGACTGAGATGGATCGAATACCATGCTTTTGAAGATGTCTGATTCTAGGCAAAGGGACTGGTCTAGCTGAATGAAAATGGGGAATTTAGGAAGATATATGGTTCTACTTGGATGACTCTCTGCCACATTACCACTAACATGAGTTATCCGCACATGCTGTAAATAGAATTGTTTGATTGTGCTGTGATGCAGAGCAGTGGGCAGCCCAGAGTGGGTATCACCTGTGAAAGAAATTGACTAGCAAAGGGCTGTCTTTGTCAACTTGAGCTGCTGCAGTAAAATACCATAGACTAAATGGCTTAAACAACAGACATTTATTTCTAACATTTCTGGAAGCTGGAAAGTCCAAGATCAAGGTACTGCCAGATTCAAAGTCTGGTTAGGGGCTCCTCTCTGGCTTGTAGACAGAACATTTCTGCTGTGTCCTCACATGGCTTTTCATTGGTTCATAAGCCTGGCGAGAGCAAGATCTCTCTCTTCCTTTTCTTATAAGGGCATACTAATCCCACCATGAGGGTCCCATCTTCGTGACCTAATCTAAATCTAAATACTTCTCAAAGGCCTCACCTCTAAATAGCATCACATTGGGAGCTGGGGCTTCAACATATAAATTTAAGGGAGGACACAAACATTCAGCCCATAGCAAAAGGCTTGACCATCAGATTCCCAGATTCTTCTGACCAAAGGATCTCCCATTACATGAACTAATGCAATGCTGGTGCAGTGACTAAGGCCCTCTTTAACTGCTTATCCACGGGGTATCATGTAGCCCAGAGCCACCATGGTCTTGCAGAACAGGCTCAGAAACAAGAGTCGGAGAAGGAGCTCTGGCCACTTTGTAGAGAGTGTTGTATAGAGTCATCGTCTCAGAGAGAGAATAGTGAAATGTATGGAAGAACAGTTGACCTCTCCATCTCATAGGGCTTAATGACTCACAGGGGAAGAAGATCTGAGTTCTTTAACAGAGCCATGTTGTTTTTCAGTGGTACTCACTCATCTCCATTCTTTCCAATTTGTATCAAGAAAGAGACTGAAATTACCAAGCAGCAGCAGTAAAGATGCAGTCTGGACTTTTTGGTAGAGACCAGATGCTAAGAACCAATCCAGTCTAGGAGTAATAAGTATTCATTAAACACTTACTTATATGATAGATACTTTGGGGTTAAAAAAAAGTTACAAAACCTACTCTTAACCCTAATTTGGGTATTATCTTGTCTTGCACACACTACTTGCACATATAACATTGGGTAAATGTTGAAGAATGTAATTAAATGGTGATTTAGCCAAGGGAATATGTGCATTAGAGGAAGTGGGACCCTAAATCTTTTCCAATCGTGGAATTGGGTGTTACATGCAAGTCTGAACTCATAGCTTTCAAAGAAAATTCAAATCTTGTACAACTGAGGCGCAAATTCCTTCTCTCACTCTATCAGGAATCAATGATTTCAAATGTCTGCTTACTTTCTCACCTCATCCACTAGATTGTGGGCTCCTTAAAGGAAAGGGCTATGATTTATTTAACATCAAGAACCTGATTCTTGGAAGATTAAAAAAAAAAAAAACAATGTGGGAGGAAATGACTAATTCATTGACAAATATTAATTAATTGAATGGATGAATGAATGAATGAATAAAAAAATCATTTATTCATTTGACACGATATGACAAAAACAAAACCTTGTCCTTAGGAGTACAAAAATTAGAAAAGTAAGATAAAGACATATTAAACAATATAGGGATATGCTTGACAGCTTCAGAGGCATAATAATTTACATGGTTATTTTAAGAAGAAACTCTTTCTTTCTTCTCCCTATATTTTTGCTTTGGCATCCAGGAAAGGAAAATTGTGCCAATCCTTTTATCATAGATTCACATAAAAATTCTGTATTCCTGATTATAGTGATTTATGGTTTTCCAAAAGAATGTGCAGTATCTTATTTGATCTACACAACGAACTCATGAGGTAAGCAGGGATAAATTAGAGGTATCATATTTAATGTTATGACAAAAATTAATAACAGGGACAAAAATCGATAATTTAGGATTGTTTACAGGCCTACTTTTTCCCCAACCTCACACACACACGAAATTCTGTAAATGTTAGTCTGGTTTCCACCGCCTATGCTCTTGGAAGAGGAAAGAAGTTTTTGCTGAAAGAAAATATAAGTTATCTAGATATTACGGTACTAGCTTAAACTTATTGGATTTCGTTAACCAATGTCACCATAAAAAATAAATTAATTTAAAAAATAGATATTATAGTACTTGGAGGGTGGGAGGGAGAATGAAAATGACGAAAAACTATGTGAATAGGGAGTGAAAGAGAAAGCTTTTTATTCCTCCCTGGAGACCAGAGCCAAAGTAACTAGGATAAGAAAGTCGGTTGGAAAGAAAAGAGAATTTGAATAAGTGTTTCTGAGTACCATGTATTTTCATTCCCTTTAATGTCTTCATAGAGGCATGAATAATAGATGGAATTCCACCTTTATTACTTTTAATTTTTGTATGTTGCTTCTTAAATCTGACACTTCTCTGACACTGAAGCATATGGGTCTCTGAGATGATTAGGGTTACATATCGGTAATGAATCAAAAGCTCAGAGAGGTTAAAAGACCTCAAATCAATTCTCTAGTTAGTAGAATCTAACTGCTGCTTAAATTCCTATTACAGTTCATCCTACAAAACAGAAGTGAATACATTTGCAGGTTTTGTTGTTGTTATTCCTTTTTTTTTTTTTTTTCCTTTTTGAGAGGGATATACTTTTCTGCTCTGCCTAATTCATAAAAGCATGTCAAGCTTTCAGTTTGCTTCTATGAAGCAAATGCTTTGCAGGGTCAGGGTCTTTTTTTTTTTAATTTCTTTATTTTCTTTTTCTTTTCCTTATTGTTGGCACCTCACCTGAGACCTGTGAGTACCTCTGGGCTGTGTGTCTCAGAGTGATAATTGAATTTCTCGGGGTGTAAGGTGCTGGGAAGCTAAGTTTGTGCTACTTAGTGGCACTACCCTGGTGGCAAATTTGCTTGGTATTTCTCTTTTTTTCTGGGCACCCCCACCCTCTCGCAGGCTGTCACAGCCGAGGTGTACACATCAGAGTGCAAAAGGACCGAGGATCCACAAGGTTATCCATCAATCGAAGGGTCAGGACTGAGGCTCACAGTAGTTAATCCTCTGCCTGCTCTACCCTGACATTCTGGGTGAGGTTAACCTATTTGCCCACACCTTGTTAGTTCAGATTGACCTCAGGGAGATGTGTAGAAATGCCTTCAGTGTGTGTTTGTGCTTCAGTTAAGTCAAACATGTCTGTTTAAAAGAGTAAACATATGGGTCTGGGTATAGCTAGGCACAGATTGAGGTACAGGGATTTAGTCACTTGGGCTCCTATTAGAGGAAAGGCAAAGGTGTGGAGCTGGGGCCCAACAGGTAATGTGGGGGAAGGAGGGGTCATTGAGATCTTGGGTAAGGGTATGGGAATGACATGTTGCCTACTCACTCCTCTCCACAGTGATTTTTTTTTTTTTAATTTGAATGGTGGTGGGGTTGGTGGAAAAGTTGCAAAAGAAACAGGAATTTCCAAAGAACTTAAGAACTTACAGAGATGGAGAAAAAGAGAAAGGAAAAAGTACTGCCCCAAGAGAACAGGTCATTTCAGAGCATTCCGGAAGTCCCGGAGGAGACTCTTGACACGGTCCAGCTGTGACACAGTGAGGGCCTGAAGTGAGTCAGTGGTGGCAAGAAGGAGGAAAGTTGAAGAGAGAGTGGAAAGAAGGAAATATGGTCTGGGGGCCTCCTCCATGGGCATGGGAATTTCAGATTGGGGCTGTGATGTCACTTCTTATAATTTATTGTTGTCGTGTGGGTGGTCACACAGGGATGTGCATTCTCTTCTTTCTCCCAGTTCCATGTAGTCAGGACTATAACCAGATGAATACCTGACAACAACAATGGCAGCCAAAGCAAAAGCCACAGAAAGTAGAAGGATCCCCAGGAACTCTCAAGAGCTAACTTCTTTGTGTGCAAGAAAAATGTGGGGACTGCAACTGAAAATAACCAAAAATTAAAAATTAACCTCTAGATTCACAAACTCCCCAGGCTAAGTAGGACCATGTACGTCAGTGTTGTGTCTTTTAACAATCAGACCATTGTGTAGGCAGGACTTATGAAGAAACTCCTTTTCCCACCAAAGAATGCGGTAAAAAGGCCAGTGAATCTTTGAGAGAAGAGTTAGCACACCCAAACTTGCCTGCTTAGCTGGCAAAATGATTCCATGCAGCACACTTTAGACTAGGTGTTTGGTCTCTCCACATTGATATGTCAAGAGGTTCTAACGAGGGTTTAAATAACTGTAAACCATTAGGAATGTACTCACACATTCTTAATGGTTGTGCTGGGGTGGGGAACATAGCATATGAAGTCCTTGACCTTCTGGAGACTTTATTTTGGTCAGGGAGAATACTAACTTGATTGATTGATTGGTTTCTTGCCATGTTCTATAAAAATAACTTAAGTAAGGATCGAAATGGTCAGGTATCAGATGCTGATGGTCTACTCATGGGCTAATGGACAAAGACTACATTTTGTCTGAGACACATAGCTTAGACACATAGCGGGCAAAGTGAAAACACCTGGTCAGGCAATTAGGTGGTGATCTCAAAGCAAGGGGGAGTCCTGCCCTCTGATATGGAAAGAAAAGAGAGCTCTGGCTGCACAGAAAATGCCCAAGTCTGGAGAGTTACAGATTTGATTCTCCTTCAAGATTTGGGGAGCTCCTACCTGGAGACCTGGAGATGCTGTGGGGAGTCTTGCTGAGCACCTGTAAGGCTTGGTAACGACAGCATCATTGAGGGTGGGCGCTTTGGGGACTTCATCCACTGAACCTGAACCCCATTCGAAAAGGTCTTGTGCCTCCTCCAGGTAGCTATTTGACTTGATTATGGGGACACTGACTTCAGGTCGATAAGTTTAGTGGGAAAGAAGAGGATAGAAACGTTATCTGCCCTCATTTCTCTCATGGAAGTCATGTAATCTAAGGTTTCTCTAACTTGCTGGGGTGAAAAGAGGAAAGAAAAGAGGAAGGTTTAAAAAAGAACAAAAAGGTGGTTGCTGAAGAGACATGTAGAAGAAAGAGAGAAGGAATAAAGATACAGAGTAATCACATATAAATTCTACCCAGAAAAAGCGTATCTGAACATATGTGTGTGACACACACATGAGTGTTCTAAGGCAAGCCTAACGAGAAGATTCTCAGTGTTAGAACAGAACTTTCGTCTATGGTGAACTTCCTAGTGGTCTGAATTATACAAGACCCTAGGGACAAGGGGGGCTCTTCTCCCTCAGGAGAGAAAAAACCATTATCTCATCTGTGTCAAGACCCTGGAGGCTCTTTGACGTCAGACTGCTCGCCCCTCCTCCCAGTGGCCTTTGGCAGATGCCTGCTCCCAAACCCTGTTTCATTCTTCACAGAGACATTTTTACTGCTCTTGTCTTCCCAGTGGTGACGTGCCCCTCTCCCAGACCCAAGGGAATCCAAGTGCTGAGAGTGATACCCACCCTTGTAGTGATTTGAAGTCAGCTTTGTGCCCCCAGGTGCAGGAGCCTGGGGTAATTGAGAGTGTAGATGGAACAATGATGTCAGGAAGAGCAGGGCCTTCAGCCAATCCTGTGGTTGACCAGAAGGTCAATGGTGAAGGGTAAAGACCCTTATCTCTGGATTGTCTTCACTGTCTGGTGTTGGTTTGCTGTTGCTAGACCCCCACTTTCTCTGTGAGGTACCTCAGCCAGGTCCGATTCCCAAACTATAGAAAAATCAGGGGGAAGAGGTCTTATTGAGAAAATGTTCTGGATACTTAGAATAAAAGTATTTGAAAATCCTAATAAAATGGAAAGTTCACATGGGACAAAAGACTCATTGCTTTTCCCTCCTGCGAAGCTTCTTTTTTTCTACTGCTGACATTGATAGATATCCATCCCAGTTTTCCAGGCTCTTAAAACATTCTCTGTCCTTTCTGTACACTGCCTGCTCCCCAAATCCTTGGGATTCACCTCTGAAATGCATTTCTTATTTGTGCTTTTACTTATAACAATAAGCCTCAGTTTCCACAGTTGAAAATAAGAATAATAATAGTATCTACTTCATAGGGTTACTGTAATGATGAAATGTGATATTATAAGTAAAATCCTTAGCACAATAGTTAGCATGTAGTGAGCACTCAGTAAATTGAGCTATATGATTATTTTTATGATTATTTCATTACCAGTCTCCTCTCCAAGCCTTACCACCTCACATCAAGATTCCTGGAGTCCCTGCCTGAGATCTCTCTTCTCTCCTGTGAATGAAGCCTGCACATTCCTGACACATTAACATTTCTTGAATGCAGCTTTTGCCATACTATTCCTTTGCTCAAGAGCTTCCAATAATCACCTGTTATACTGAGTAGACATTCCTCAGACTAGTATCCTATCTTCTCCTTTTCTGATACTTTAATCCAGCATAGAACTTCAACTCCATCATTTTTTAGTATGTCTCTGATGTCAACTCAAGCTCAAGAGACAGCTCACATTACCTCTTCCCTTCCTCTTCCACTCTATCTTACTACTGAGATATACCTGTCTTCCCTTTCCTTTCTCCATTCAAAATCCATTTTACCTATCCCAGCTACAGTCCCAGCACCTCAACTCTCTTTGCCTACCAGGAGTACAGAACAGATAGAACAGAACAGAAGTCTCTGATGTCAACTCAAGCTCAAGAGACAGCTCACATTACCTCTTCCCTTCCTCTTCCACTCTATCTTACTACTGAGATATACCTGTCTTCCCTTTCCTTTCTCCATTCAAAATCCATTTTACCTATCCCAGCTACAGTCCCAGAACCTCAACTCTCTTTGCCTACCAGGAGTATGGAACAGATAGAACAGAACAGAACTCAGCCCTGGTCAGAAGATGGCATTCGATAAATGTATCAGATGGGTTTCTGAGAGCAAGAGGGTGTACCTCCATAATTTATTCCTGGAGATCGATTAGTTCATCCTGATTCAATTACACCTTTGTCTCTCTTCCCATATTTGCATTAGTGAAATTCCAGGCCTTGAGTTTAAATCAGTTTAGTATGAGAAAAATCCACTGGTTTTCAAATGGGGGATGTGAAATGGAAATTTTTTTTTCCCCTCATCAATATTTCTTAGTTTGATCAGGGAAGAAAAAGTGAAAATATAGGAGAGAGCTAAAATTACATAAAAAATTTTCCCAACTTTTAGAGAGGAAATATCTCAGTGGATTCTACAATTTGAGGTAAACTATAAGAAAGAAAAATATTAAAGAACATGAATAGTTATTCTAATCTTTCTTAGTCATGTAGGATTTTGGTCATACATTTGTAAAGAATCTCGGAATAAAGTTATGTTGTTTTCTTTAACTCCATCATCAATATATCCTTATTGAATGGCCACCCACAATATAAGTTATACTACCAATAGTTTGAATTTCACTTTTTTCCTCGTATTTCAGTTTCTTTACTAGAAAAAAAAATGAAAAAAAAAATCTCTAGAGTAGAACAATAATAATACACACATAAAGTGAATAAATATTCACTGTGTGTGGAGAAATGAATGTACACAGAATAGAATAACAGGTCTCTAGCAAAGCAATAGGCAAATATTATAAACTACCACCTGGGGATACTTAGATTAAACACAGGATATTCTTTCCTGTCCCTATCACTATCTCTATAGGGTTTGAAACACAGAATAGCTTTGCAAAGATTCATACGGGTTCAGCAACAGAGGCTGGAGAATGGATGCAATGACCCCTCTGGGTCCCTTTCAGCATCAGTATCCAATAACTTTATGATCTCAAAGAATAATCTGTCTGCAGCCAAACATATTTACAGCCTGCTTCCTCTCTCTTCCCCTTTCTCCACCCCACCCGATTTTTTTCCCTAAAAGACTAAGGCTTTGATCGAGGATCATAACCCGAGATGATGCAATGTGTTTGTTTTGGCCTCCGATTGGGTCTGTGTCTGTTATTAAAGGGTGTGCTAAGTCTGACCTTCCTACCGGCTTAGTCCCAGGTTCAGGACCCACTCCACCAGGGGTATGACTCACCTCTGAGTTGAGGTCTTCTTGAAATCATGGGCTATGGTTGGGTATCCAGGGCTTGAAGGGGTGTGGGCTCTCTGCCTCCACTTTTCTTTTTATCTGCATGTGACATATCCAGATCCCTTTGTGTCTCTATATCTTTCTACTGCTGTACATGTTTGTGTGCCTTTCTGGCCATGGGAAAAATCTCAATTGCTTGATAGTGTTTCAATTAAATACAATAAATATTTACTTTCTGCAAACAGTGCTTGGATATAGCGATAAAGTTTGTAGGCAGATATAGAAACAACCATTAAAAAATTTTACAGCAAATTGTTTGTTTTAGAGAAAATAGAAAATACAAAAAGGCAAAAACAACAACTATAATATAGTATTCATATTTTGAATATATCCTTTCAATCCATACACATATTTTAAGTAACATAAAAATGGGATCAGTCTATGGCCATGCTACCCTGAACAAGCCCGATCTCTTCTGATCTCGGAAGCTAATCAGGGTCGGGCCTGGTTAATACTTAGATAGGAGACCACCTAGGAAGACCAGATGCTGTAGGTGTAAAAACTAAGGGATTGTAAGCTGACAAGGTCTTTGCAATCTGTGAGGTAAACCAAGGGTTTCCTCGCCTAAAAAACACCAAAACACTTTTTGACAACCTGATTTTTATTATTGTTTTTCTCCTTAACAGTATGAAATAAGAATATCTTAAACTTCTATAATTCTAAGCTTAGATATACTAGTACCTTATTTAGAGCTATACTGTCCAATACAGTAGCCAGTAGCTATATGTGGCCATCTAAATTAATTAAAATTAAGTTAAATTTTTGAATTTAATTCTTCAGTCAAACTAGCTCAGCAGCACTTGAATATTCCCATCATTGTAGAAAATGTTATTGGATAGTGCCATTCCAGCAAGGTACATTTTCACAAGAACCACCTTGAAGAAAGATCTTAAGAGCATCTATATGCAATAGTTTCCTCAAATTTACAATCACTAATGGAGAAGAAACTACTCAATCTAATTTTTAAATCAACGTTTTATTACTTAGTCTTCTTTTTCTTGATTACTTCTCTCCGCCCAGCGTTGATGATACATTGATCCATATCTCCTACATTTGAAGGATGTAAAAGAGATTATAGAGGCCCAGTTTATAGAAGGCTGTTATGGGCTCTCTGTGTGTGTATGTGTTTCCATGAGATAGATTGGACTCTATTCTACCAATGCTGCTCAAACTTTAGTGTGCATCGGAGTCACCTGGAGAGTTTATTTTCCTATACCTTAAGCTCAGAGATTTTGATTCAGTAGATCCAGCTGAGGGCCTGAGGATCTGCATTTATGTTAGGTGTTATCGACGTTGCCTGTCCATGGACCACACTTTGTAGAGCACTGCACTATATTACTTTTATAATTACTTTTATAATTAGAAAAAAATATGGTTGTTACCTGCACTATGACAGACAGATTCCTCTGGTACCCTAATGATGAATACACAAAAGAAATTTCTACATTCTGTTAAAACCACCAGGTTGACTACTAGGTGCCAGGCACTGTGCTAAGGGCTCTTTATCCACATTCTTTCACCAAGTTCTCATTGTGCACCTATAATGGTGTTTTTGAAGCACTGTTGACTCATTACTTAGAAGTCTTACTATGTTTCAAAGGACAACCTTTGATGTCTAGTCCCATGCTCTCAGTGTCTTTTAACTGAAGACTGAAAACATCACTGCCTACAAGAAATAGGCAAACCGTGGCAACAAAACTGGCTACATGTAATTCAAAATGAAATAGAATGTGGGCCATGTCAGGCTAGAAAGCACATACCCCACAAAAGCGACCATAGCAACCTTTGCTATGGGAGTGGTCAGGCCCTGCTCTGCCTCAGTTTCCAATTTTTTTAAAGAAGCCAGAAATCCAGAATCTGATATGAATTTTTCCAATTATTAATTGTTAAAAACATACCCAAGTTAATTTTTTTTTTTATTAAATAGGGGCTAACCATCACGGCGAACTCAACTCAGCCTATGGGCCACTAGTTTGTCACCTCCATTACAGCTCCCTAGATTCCTCCAGACCATTTCTTAGCAAGCTCCGGACTAGTAGTAGGTTTATACTTTTCTAGTGTCTCCTGCCTAATCTTTTATACAAATATTTTTTGCATGTAAAGCTTCAATTCCTTTCTCCCTTCTCACATCTCTATACCCCTGCCGCCAGCTAGTTCTTAAGGACAATAATGACTTGGGTTTTCTCTTCCGTTTTGTTTTGTTTTGTTTTGTTTTGTTTTGTTTTGTTTTGTCTTAAGTGAAGATTTCAAGTTAAGTTTCCCTTCTCTTTCTCTGGCTCTGGTTTCCTTTTTGGTTGCTCATTCTTATATTAAATGACCAAAATCACGTCCTAGGATGGGAAAAAATAAATTGAATGAATCACCTCACAGACTGACCAAAAATCTCTGTCGACATCTAAGCCATCAGTGTTTCATGTCAATAAACTCAGTTTAATTTTTATAGACTGGTGATGACTAACTCTATAGGGAAAATTTGGGCTCTCGATTTTTCTCAAGGCTTTTAGTCAAGGTTCAAGAAAATGGGATCAGCTATGGAAAAAGTGCTCAGAAATACCTTTTAAAGACATTCTTGCCTCTTAATACCTGTCTGCACAAAAAAAATCCCTCCATGAGGAATATAAAAGTATCATTTTATCATCATCATTATGATTATTAAGGGCTAACACTTACTGAATACATCTATGTAATAGACATTATACTAAGCATTTTACATACTTTATTCTCATTTCTTCCTCACAATAAATGATGGAGTCTTTACTCCATTTTTAGGCCCATTTATAACAGCTATTCTCCTGCTTTCAGTTTTAATGCTCACAGAAACATAGGAAAATTAAATTCAAATTAAGAGAAATTGTGAGTTGATGTCATCCATCCCTCAGCCCCTAGGTAGGATAGAATCTTGCTCATTAGGGAATTGTGAGGGGAAAAAAATCTGTTTAAAAGTTATTAAAAAGATTCTTAATGAAGATTCCTCAGCCTCTTTCAGTTACTCATTTTGATATATAATGATCTTTACATTCCAAATTCTTTTATTTGATGTACGGCCTACAAATCTTGAGACTTCATTTGGAATTTTATCTGGAATTTCATCTGGAATTTTGTTTGTTTTTCCAATTGAGATTTAAAAATAGGTTATTTATTTATCCTGGGACCCTCCTTTTATAGTACACATAGCTCTCTCTGAACTCCCCAGAGTAATTCATTCAAAATGGGAGATAATATGTGTGAATATGCATGTGTATAGTTTGGAGATAATTCAAGACAAAAGCTACATAAAATATCTGCCTAGTGTCTCTTTAAGCCAGTATTGTTATTCAAGGCTGGGGTCAGATTCTTGCTATTTGTTTTCCATTATTATATATTTGTTTTCCATTATTTGTTTTCCATTTGTTTTCCATTATTTGTTATTTGTTTTCCATTATTATATATTATACATCAACCACGAACTATGTCATGGGGTAAAGAAAGCCAGTGACTGTTTTCTGTAGACTGGATAGAAAACTTGGTATGTTAAATCCTAAAACTTTCTGTTTTCATACCACCCTTCACTAAACCACCTGCAGTATCTCCTCTTCCTTGTGGTGGGCTGCCTAATTAATTGTTACTGGACATGAACAGCAATCATAAAAGTAAAAGTGCTTTGCAAGTATTGATTAGTTATTAATTTATCATTGCATTCATTTTTTTAAAGTGTGTTTACATCAGAAACTATCTTTATCCCACTTTACAGATAAATAAATCAAAGCTAATAATAGTGGCATGCATTTATCTAAGGTTACACACCCAGAAAATGAAAGAAGGATGCGTGGGTGTGTTTGTTTGTGTCCGTGTGCATGCAGTAGGAGTATCAGGTGTGTATATGAAAGCTGGGGTTAGATTTTTGGCCTCTGAATTTTCCTCTCTTCCATGGCCATCTATCTCTATTAACTGTACAAATGGCTTTTGGGTAGTAATGTCAAGCAACTCCTGACACAGGCTATTTAATAACATAAACAATGTTATAAGGAGAACTGATGACTGCAAACTTGCAACTATCTCTCTGGTTTCTCCAGAAAAGACCAAAAACTGTGGTTCCCAAGGAGCAATGGTGCAAAGGGAAATCCAAGAATCCTGAAGCAAAGAGAAGATGCTCAGAGGAAGAGAAAAGGGACAGAGACTGAGCAAGATATACTATTCCAATAGTCAGAAAACTTGAACCAAGAATTGCTATTTCCTGCTGGTTCAGGCCTAGGACCAGATCTCAGGGAACTCAGCCAGGGAATTCAGTCTTGCATAGGAGGAACAGAGTGGACCAAAAAGGATGATGTGAACTCACCCCTCTCCCTGTAGCCAGCATGGAGGTCCTCAGCCAGAGAGACACTGATTGTGTTGGGTCAAGCTTATGAGAGAGCCTTAAATTCTGAAAGGTGGTTGCAGGGACAGCCTTAGCCTCTGTCTGGGTAAAGTTGTTTGCCTGTGTGAGGTTACATGAGGATGCAGTGTTATTTTTATTCCATTTTTTCTTCTCTTAACTACCCAACCCTAGGTTTCTAATTTTTTTCCCCTTAAGGTTACTTTTAGAAATTATATTTCCTTATCTCCTAACCTAAACAGATTTCATTTCAGCCTGAAATCTAGGGGTTTACAAGAAAAGTTCCTTTCCTTCTTTTGATTGTCCATGTTCTTCATTATGAAGATATAACAAAGAGAAATCATCGAACACCATCTGCTGGATCACCATTAATATGCACCCCTGGGCACAAGTTCTTCTCTATTTTCATGTCTCTTTCACCTAGAACCTAAAAGATGTCATCGAACCCCTCAACCACCCCTCCAGGAATCCATGCACAATTTATTTATTAAGAAAAAGTTTATTTTTTTGATTTTTTAAAAAGACACTTCTGTAACCCTTGTTATGTGTCAGGGGCACATACTTCACAAGTATTAACTCATTTAATTCTCACAACAATTTAATGAGGTTAGTACCACTTTTTAGATGAGAAAACTGAGTTATAAAGAGGTGATATAACTTGCTCCAGCTTCACAGCTCATCAGTGCGGAGATCAGAATTCCAACCTAGACAATATGGCTCTGGAGTCCTTCAGTTTTAACCATCACTCATGCTTCTGAAGCTCCATCCTGCTGATAATCACCTCCTGTACTTGCCCTTTAGTTATTTAGGTACTAAATTTTCTTATTCATATGGGAAGACTTCCTTTTTTGAATAGAGATTCTGGTGTTTATCTCCTCCATGGTTCTACTTGCCTTATATTGAAAATAGTTTATATTGACTGTGCGTTTAGCTCAGGCTTTTATGCTTAGAGTTACGGGGCTGCTGGGGCCTCAGATGGCCCCATACAACTATTTTATAGGGTTTGAAGATGGATATGACCAAACCTGGCACCTTCTTCTGGACCAAAACCACACAAGGAAAGAAGAGAAACAGCTCAGTAGTCAAGGGTGCTCAGTCAAGCCACATAGTTCAGATTCTTAGAATCTGGTATCATCTGCGCCACCCATGATGAGTCACTTCCAGGCAGTCCCTGCCTTCTTATGGGCTGGAGCCTGGTCTTGACGGTGAGGAATTTCAACAGGAATGGATGTCACCAGCTCCTTATACAGTCACAAAACCACTTCTGTTGGGTTCAGAGCCATGGAGCACCCGCACTACATTCCTTCCTGCCTGTAAAGCTTCCATGGCTTCCCCGACACCCAAAGGAAAGAGAAGAGAAAAGGGGAAAGGAGAAGTGAGAAGGCAAGGAAAGAAGGGGAGAGGAGAGAAGAGAGGGGATAGAGGGAGGGAGGAAAGAAAATTTTAAGACTTAAATCATCCAACAATCTTTGGACTACTCTTTCTGTCTCCCCTCCAGTAAGTGTTTCACATATGGTGCTCTAAAGCTTCTTTCCATTGCCAGAATTCCACTGCTTAAGACCCTCTGAGACTTTGGATTGCCCAAGTTCAAGTCCAAACTCCTAAGCATGGGGGAAAAAGTTATTCATCATCTGGTCTCCATTTTGCCCTTCTGTTTTGCCTCTCTACACTTTCCATATTCTCACATTCTCTCTCCTTTCATTTCCTCTCCCCACCCCTCCCCTTCTCTCCATCCTCTTTCTGTCCCTCTACCCCCTTACCCTCCATTCACACTAGACTGCTTATAATTCTCTAAAGCCAGTATCCTCCTCTTGCCTCCTGATGCTCACGATCTTCCCTTTCCCTGGAATTCCTTTTCCTATTCCCTTAATCTGTTCATAATTTCTCCTCAGTGTCTAGGACCGCACCTAGCTTTTCTCCAGGGAGCCTACTGACCAACCCCCCTCTACCACCCTTTATGCCTCATTGCTCTGTAATGCAACAGTATGCCTCATAGTATTTTACTCTCCGGCCTCGATGGAATCTTTGTCATGTTATCTCTGCAAAACACAGTGCTTGGTACATAGAAGATATTAGTAAATAGTAGTTGAATGGATGACATCAATACTGCATAGCTGTGCAAACCGGTGCCCATTCCAGGCAGGGGTCTCAGATTACTTTCCTCATGTAACAGATTAGAAACCAGACCCAGAAAGAGGTCAAGTCATTTGTATAGACCATGAAGTTATTAATATTACAGCTGGGACTGGAACCCAGACCACCAGGCTGTGAACTCCTTAAGGACAAGGAACACAGCTTATTCATCTTGTGACTCCAGTGCTCAGTGTCCTGTCTGGAAGGGAGTAGGTGCCTAATGAATGAATGTATGAGTACACTGGCACCGAGTTCTTTCCACTGCCTAGGGCAATGTGGAACAGCAACTCAGCAGTATTACATTGGGTTTGATCACTCTAGACTATGAAACTGAACAATTAGAACCATCCAATTCGGATTAGGGCCCAAGTTACCTGTGGCCAAGATTCTACCAATCAAGCTGACAATTGTCAAATTGCTTTGACATTGTACAATATTGATATAAACTACATTTACTTCCTGAATTGGTGCATTGTAACAACTTCTTTGGCATCACCTACAGACGTGGCCTAGATATACCGTTACCATCATTCCAAAAGAAAGAGGCTGCTGTTATTTTTAAAGTTCCTTTGGAAAGTAGTTGATATGATCCCCTTGCTTATTCATTCTGATGTCACTCAAACCATTGGAGAGGAAAGTTCCTCTTTACGTCTTGCTACAATCGCTTCTACTTTGTGTTTGGAATGTTTCTGCCAGGAGGTCAGATGACAGCAGATAGGACTGGCTTTTGCCCCAGTATCTGCCCGATGTTCCTGGCTGAGTGGGTGGTACAGATAAGAGCAAGTAAGGGTCACGTGATGCTAACACAGACCACAGCCTGTATGCAGGGACTGGTTAGCCCTGCCACCTGCACAGAGGAGTTGCAGAATGGAACAATCTTGTTAATTTTTTCAGAAGGTGACTCTCAAGTAGTCAGGTTTTCAAATGTAAGTTTTCCACTTAAATAACTTGTTCTAAGTTCACACAGCTAATACCTTCTCTGGACCATTTTTCCCATCTGTGAAATAGGCCTAATGATGACTATCTTATGGATGTGTCGAATATAATTTATATAACACACTTCATAAAATGCCTAGCACATCATGTACAGTAAATGTGACACACACACACACACACACACACACACACACACACACACACACACGCCTTCCAGGGCTGTGAGTAGTTATTCTCATGGGTAAATCAGCATCTGTGCTGTGAATTTTTATTTGGGGGCTCATTTAAAAACACTGTTTTCTCTGTTCATATCCTCTTTATCACTCTATTGATTAGCAGCCTTCCGAACATGCTCTGAGGATGACTGCCCAATATCTCCCAGTTCCCCCAGGGCCTCCCAAAGCAAATTTCGTGTTCATCGCCATAGCTAATATTTTAGAAGACTACCTCAAATGTGCTCCTCAAATTTAGTGAAAGTCATTCCCGTTGTTTTCTTTTCATATGATATGAGAGAGAGAGAGAGAGAGAGAGAGAGAGAGAGAGAGAGAGAGAATTCTATTTATATAGGTGAAATATAACAAGAGGACAGTGGACAACCTACCTGCCTCTTTCTGCTTCTCACTACAGAGCATGAATGTACAACAGAGACTTGAGCTTGGGAGCATGGGAGACCCAAGCATTGGATAAAAACCATTCCCAAATTAATGGGTCCTTTTAGCATGTATATCAGAGAAGAAAAGCTTATATTAAAGACAATTTAAAAAATCGTGGCACTCTGGTGAGTGTTGAGCAAGCACATCACTAAAGTCTGAGTAATTAAGGACCCCCAGGGAAGAAAGCCCAGGCCTATAGCACAGAGGAGGTGACAGGAAAGCTGTGGTTGTATCAGAGAAGGTTCCACTGTAGCAGGATCTGGAAGCAGAGAAACCCCTCCTGGCCTTGGCAGTGACTTCCCTTGTCCACCTTAGTCAAGGGTTTTTACCAGATCCTGGATAAGGAGTTGCTGGACGATGGCTACCAGATCTCCAGTTACTGCCAGTCGCATCCTTGTATATTTTGTGCTGAAATAATTTTCAGTGGTTTTCATTCCGTGTTTGTAACGCATACTTAGTGAATACTTCTGTCAACTTTAATAATGTTTGAGTAGGACAAACTCTCCAGCTTTGTTCAATCTAGGAATCCATTAAATAAAAATCTTCTACCCAGAACAAGAAAAATCAAGGTAAACAGCACCTTTTGATCTTTAAAGAATCTTGTCTTACGAAAAAAAATTTCTATCATAATCATCATCTTAGATTTCTAAGTCAGGGAATGATTTGTTTGCTGCTTGTCACTAAAACATGAAAATAATTTTTAAAAATAAGGCAGCACTGAATGGGTCCCACCTCCCCAACTAGACTGGCATGTCTTTGGCAGTAGAATGTTGCCAGCTTCTATCTCTGGGTGGTGGAACTAAGACTCGATCAGCTTCATGGTGGACGCAAAGGATGTGGAGATGGTGATGGGGAATGCAGGGGCCTCACCTTCCCTAGGGACGCTGGGGAACAAGATTCACTCTGCAGCCTCCGCAGTGCTTAGCCACAGTCCCAACTGAAGCCTAGGTGCCACGACTTTGAGGGGACATTTCAGCCTTGGCAACGCAAAAGTTCAGCAGCCTCCCGAGCTGTATAAAGTGAGCACTTTAGGGTCCCTGAGTGAGTATTTAGACAAGGTCATCCACTTAGTCATGTTATTCTGTTTGTTTCCCATAATTCTCCCAATCAGAGAACCCATGTTGACACAAAGGCAGAGTTTGCTGGTCTTTGTGGGTCTGACTGTTTACTTTGCCGCTGCTGTTGGTTTTGAATCCCTCCTGCTTTTCCAGGGATAAGGCTCAGACTGGGGGAGCAGCTTTGACAGTTGGGGAGAGGATAGGGGAGAATTCTGGCTCCTTAGAACAGGGCAATCTGGCAAAATATTGGACCTATTAGGACACATGTAGGGGACTTGGCCCACAAATCTGCCCTAGCTTTAGTGTTGCCAAAGATACTTAGTGGAATAATTAAAGCATAGGTTTGTCTAACAACTCAGACTTTTCCAAAATTCCTTTACAACCAGAGCTCTATTTATGTACAAATTAGGGTAGGACTGCAATTATTCCCATGTTACAGAGGAAAACGTGGATTTCAGAGAAGTTCAGTGACTTTTCCTAGACCACACAGTAAGTTATTAAGGACTGGAGTCTCTCAACAGTAAGTTCATGTCTTGTAATGTTTTTATCCCCAGAGCCAGGCTAATAGAAGTTTGTTGAAAAATGAGGCTGGCCTGGAAGCCAGTCTTTTCTCCACTATTGGGGTTGTCTAATTAGGCAGATAAAAACACAGGGATCCCAGCTAAATTTGAATTACAGAGCAACAAGGAATACATTTTTGGTATAAGATGTCTCAAATATTTCATTTCATGGAAAATCTCTTTTCTTCTCCTCTGCTCCTCTCTTTCTCTCAATTTGTTCAGTTCTCCCCTTTAAAGGGATTCATTTCAATGTCTTCTCATTGGTAATGTTTGTTGCCAACAACTAAAATTCAGTAAAAACTTCAAATGCTAATGTTTTTTGGCTTTCCATTCATTGCATACTTTAACGAAAAATTTTCAATATATTTGGAGTCAAATACAAACAAAATGTAAAGAACTTGATCACGAAAAGATACCCTTACCCTAAAGACCCTTAATTTGATGTACTAAGTAATTCTTTTAACAGATCAAATATTTCTAACATTTGATTCATGAGGAGCAGCAGAGTAAATGTGTGTTCTGCCATGCTAAATTATTATTTTGTATTACATATCAGCTTAGTCACATAAATTTGTAGTGGAATTTTTCTGTGTATATTAAAGCATTTCTAGAATTTTTCCAGCACAGCTGCTTTGTACAGAGTTCCTGCATACTCCTTGCAGTGTCCCTCATCGGTAATGTTTTACATGACCATGGTACATTTGTCACATAAAAAAACCAACAGTACTATTAATCGAATTCCACGCTTTATTCAGATTTTACTAGATTTCTATGAATGTTCTTTTTCTAATGCAGGATCCCGTTTAGGATTCCACACCACATTGAGTTCTCATGTCTCCCCTGGTCCATGACAAGTTCTCATCTTTGTTTTTCATGACCCTGAGCACTTTGGGGAGGGCTGGCCAGGTACTTTGTAGACTGTCCCGCCATTTGAGTTTGCCTGACGTATTTTTCACGGTTAGTCTGCGGTTATTGGATTGGGGGAGGAAGACCATAGCGTGAAGTGCCCTTCTCGTCACCTCATATCAGGGACACATGCTGCCAACATGACTTATCACTGGTGATGCCAACCTGGACAACCTGATTAACTCAGTGTTTGCGAGGGCTCTCTACTGTCTAGTCACCTTCATCCCCCTTTCCACAGTTTGTTCTCTGAAATCCAGTCACCACACTCAAGGGCAGGAACAGGGGGCATTAAGCTTCTCCTGTAGGAGGAAGTATCTAAATAAATTATTTGGAATTTTGTAAGAAATATTTGTCTGCTCTGTCTCACTTATGTATTTATCTGATCATTTATATCAGTATGGACTCATGGCTATTTATTTTTACTCTGGGTTGTAATCCAAGACTATAATATTAATTTGTTGCTCATATTGTTCCACCTTTGGACATTGGGAGCTTTTACTGTTGGCTCTTATGTTTCCTTCATATACTCGCATCATTGGGGACTTTTTAGTGCTTCCTTACTTTCAGGCACTTCCAGATAATCTAGGTTATAGCTATTATTTTTAAATGTTGAACATTAAAGTTTATTTGAACAAAATTAAAAATTATCTGTGCAGCATAATTGGTTTCAAATATATTTCTATTCCACTGATTTCCTAATTTAGTAATAAGATTGTTTCACTAGGACATTCTCCACATATAATTTATATTCATATAATCATTACAAAATCAATTTTATCTTCAATATCACACTGTTAACTAAATTTGCAGCAGCATTTATAATCATGTCAGATGTTTCACTTTCAACACACAGAATGAACTTTAAAAAGCTTTGGTTTGATTCCGTGAATTGAATGCAAAAAAAAAAAAGGAACAATAATTGGAATCAACCAACTTTCTATTGGTTGTATCTATAACATTTATATAAGATTCTTCTCACTTAACTATTGGCCAAGTTTCCCCTCTGCTAATAAAGCCAATACATAATAGCTTATCTTCTTTTTTCATTTATGTACAAGAAAAACTGGACTCAAATGTAAGCAAAATGAATTTAGAATGGTCATTTCATCTAAACGAAAAGTCATGTTACACCAAATGATATGTAAATACACTGCAATTTACATGTTAAATTGTTATCTTCAGGCACATTCTTCCTAAAAATAACAACCAACTTTGGATAGAGATACCATTGATATTTCAGCAGATTGGTGTTTTCTAGTTTTCATGTGAGTAATAAGAACACTACAGTCCCCGTGATGGATGGCTAATGTAGACAAACACTTTCTGCAAGTTTCACGTTCATTGTCTACTTTTTTGAGAAATGGAAATTCAATACCTAATTTTTCATTAAGCTTACTCTTAGTTTTTACTTTATGGTTACCAAAGGGTTTCTTGTAAAATGAAAAACATTACGAAACAATAAAAAATTATTATGTGTATATCATGTAATAGATGAAACAAACTATTGTAGCAAAAACAGTCAGTACTCTATATTCTTAGCAGCAAGATAGCTTAGACTGTAT
>NW_006431920.1:11668683-11688908 GCF_000325575.1 Pteropus alecto | reverse complement strand
CACCAACCTGTCAGCTTGCTATAGTACATGACACAGACCACAGGAACTGACTGGTACAGCAAATAGCTGGCAGGGACACCACCACTGAATTCTTCTCACACTACTTCCTGAGAACTGAGAAATTTACTTGCCCCGAGGTGCTCATGTTCAAGCATTTTATTTTACCATAAAGCACCCCACATGTTCTCATTGAAAGATTTCCATTATGTTACATATGAAAAGTCAGGAAAATGGAAATAAAGGTCACTTTCAAATGTAATCTTGTGTTAAAATATGTTTTACACACTGCTGTACATGACCACGAAGGAAGCTGCAGTTCCAAGATGGAATTTAATCAAACTCCTAATGGCTTATTTTAATGTAGCTGTTAATAACGATACTTTGTTGGAAGATGAAAAGTCCAAAATAAATGCTAAACTGCACAAGACACTAGGACGGTAAGCATAAACTGGAGCTGTCCTAGGTGAACTGGGACATATGGCCAACTTATTTAAAAAGTTTTTTCACCATTGCGTAGTCCTCATGGATTCCAAGGTTTTGGTAAGATTCATAGCAATGATCTCCTTCGGAGTATAGGGGACTCCTGTTGGGGTAGAATTTCTCTCTCAACTATTTGGCACCTAGTACCTTGTTCTGCTATCTCCTGCCATGTTGGGTTCTTGAGAGGAGCCACCCAGGGGACTGTCCAGCAAAATTCTATCCCTCTATGACCAGGATTCAAACCATGTGAGCCAGACTAGACAACACAGAGATTTTGAAGATTTCTCACTTCTCTTTGACCTTTCTCCTTTAAGAGAGGATTTGCCATAGGTCCTAAGCTGGTATGCTTTTGTCCCTTTATCCAGGGACTCTCTTAACCTTTTAGGGCTGAGAATGCCTCCCATTGCAAAGATTTCCAGAGTCCAAGTCTTACCAAGGAGAAAGATAAAGAAGAAAGTGAGATGGGTTTTATGAAGCCTTTTCTCCCATCATCTATGGATAAAGCTCCTTGGCTGTGATGGGCAGGGCACTGCATACAGCAGCCTCACTGTGTGTGCATGTGTGAGGTTGCCATTCATACAAGAGACAGGTCCAAGCTAGATAGAGGACAGTGTGTGTGTGGAGTGGAGGGAAGGAGATCATAGCATATACTAACAACTATACTCATGAATTCACTCAATAATTTATTTTGAGCACTTAGATGGCAACCTTAGATAGCAACTAGGCTACTTCTTAGGTATAAAAGAATATCTAACACACAACCGCTGACCTCACAAAGTTTATAGTCTAAATCAGAACCTTTATTACTACAACAGAAAACTGAAAAGTAGATTTGCTCAGTCCGATCACAATAATATGCATATTTTGGGGAGCAGTCCATGACATTGAATCTGAACGGAAGCCAAACAAACCCACCAGCTGCACATTACCATGCTCAGACTTGGATCCAAACCCCAATACAACCTGGGAACAGCTGCCCACTACGAAGAACTGTAATGCTGAACCAGGGTGTCTTGGTTTACAGCTGGCGCTTGGTGGTTGAGAGAAATCATGGATTTTGGCTCTTGTGGTATTTGTTCTCTCAAGCACATATGATAAGTTATGGCAATCAACTAAATCCTTATGACAGACATAAATAGTAGTAAGAGATATATATTTTTGTTCATATAATTTTCTCTCATTTTCATTGCTAGGCCTCTTTTGGTTTGGGTCTTATGATGGCTTAGTGCTGGACCCAGATCATGTTTCATTAAGGGTTTGCTCTGAGAATTAGGGCTCCCTCACCCCACCAGGAAAATTAAACCCTTCTCAGAGGAAGCATGGGTCTAGAAAAATTTATTCTGCGAACGTGATCGACCGTGTCCTATGTGAAAAGTGTTCTGGGTGTGTATGAGTGGACTGCTGCCTGGTGATGGGTCTCTTCCGTTGGGTTCCACTGTTTCCCTTGGCCTGCACAGGACTCTAGGGAGGATGTGGGACCCCTTGAAACAAGAGACCAGCCTCAATCTGCCAAGGGAGATATTATGTGTGCAATTGTGGAATCACCAACCATCAGAGGTGATCAGAAACAGAGGGATCACCTGAGTTAGGGCCTCTCGCTTTACCAAGGCAGAGATTAGCCTGATGGCAGAATGGACTCCAGCACCCAGGCCTTTGGATTATTAACTAACTATAGCATTCCTTCTACTCAGCCATAGACCATAGGGTAATGTCCTACTTTGCTCTCATTTGGATCTAGATTAATGTTGACCATTAAAGGATTAAGGGAAAAAATAATAGCAATAATACTTGCTATAATTATACCAGTAAAACTTGAGTCAAAGAGAAATTGAGACTTTGAAAATAAAGACATGATTGACAATTGTGATGGATAACTTAATAAGCCTCTTGCCTATGTAATATGTTTTCTGATGACAAATGAATTTATGCTGGAGGTTAGCTCCTGGAGGCCAGCTGTGGGATTGCCCCATCTGTGAAATCACCCACCAACTTCCTAGCCACCCTCTATGGAGGAGTTTAGCATAGACTTGCTTTATTCTCCTTAATTTCCTACAGGGCCCATTGTGAGATCTACTGAGAACATCAACAAAAAGTAGTTTCTAATAAAAACAGAATGGGTCAAATCCACAAAGATCCTCCACAAGGCTGTCCTCTCTGCATTCCCTGACAAATTTGGGTTTTTTTATACTCTCATCACCATCACCCGTCCATTCATAAAAAAAAAAAAAAAGCCTCATAGTTAATTTCTCTATATAATGAATAGCATGATTATATGATTCTAGGGGAGTGAATGAATTTACAGACCAATTAAGTTAAATGTTGCCTATAAGTGAATACTCAAAATTCCCTCTTCCCTTTTCTGAAGAGACTCTATTTCTCTTCATTTAGCTTCAAAATAAAGGATGGAGGAGGAATCTGTGACTGCTTAAAGTCATTTCAGACCTGGGTACTCAGCAGAGAAAGTCGGTGTCTATGAAATGCATCCGGCACGTACCAACCAGAGGCATAGGGCTCATGTATATATTCTACCTCTTCCGAATATCCTTTCTCACTCTCTAGTTGCAATCCCTAATTGCAAGGGATCTCCTCGCCCTGATTAAGAGTTTCTAAATGAGCCAAGATGAAATTTCTTTTGCTGCCTCCTTATAACAAAACATGGCTTTGGAAGAAAGAGAGCCCTGGGCCCAAACTTACAGGAGAAGGTCAGGCAGTGTCCATGATCCCGAGGGCCAGCTGGGGGATGAGGGGCCACTGGTGGCCTGACTGGTGTAGGCAAGTTGCAAGGGACAGAGAAGGAATGATACTGAAGAGTTTCTGTGGTATTTGACCCATCTGTCCCTGGTAAAACATGTCTTTTCTCTAATAACTAAGTAAATGTTATTCCTGGTGACCAATCATGGTCTCGAATGGAAGATTTTCACTGGCTGCAAACTGGGTTTCATTAATCTCTATTGTGGGTTCAAACTTCTGTCCATGGGCTCAAGTGTGGAGAAACACTGCACATCTATTTCCCATTAATCAACTAATTTTATTTCCTATCTTGGGGTGTCAGGAATTCAGTTTTATTTTTTATCCCCCAATCCCCACTTGAGATCAGGGCTGAGTTTTCAGGATCTCACACATAACCCACTTCTTGAAGAGGATCCCATGGGCTTCAGCGGCCTGGCCACTCTCTCGTGGCAGAGATGTCCACTCTTGTGCTCCTTTCAGCTCCTCCTCTCTGCTCTTTCATGCCGTGCTTGGAGCCGTGGAGGAAACTTCTGGTGAGGCACTGAATGTCAGGCTGAGGACACGTCACCCAATACAACTCTTAGTTTTTCCTCAACAATCTTCCCACTCCTTTGCACACCACCAGGGAGCTGCCCACAGAATTCACTCTTAATCCACCTTCCTGCCCTAAAGAATCCCATTGTGGGCAAGTCAATGTCTTTTTCTCTCTCCACGTTTCTCTCCATGGCCTAATCCTTCTGTCCTCAAGCTGTAGTCTCTTCGATGTGCTTACCTTCTTAAAACAACATCATGGAAAACCTGCCAAATCATTCTCTTGAAATAGCAAACATAAAACCTGCTGTATATCTGAATGGTGTGAGGACAAATTGGAAACTGTGGGGCAAAAACACAAATTAAAACCCAAAAACTTCTCTAAGCCACTACCCAGAATGATTAAATATAAAGATACAGCATGATCTTTTTTATTTCCCTCCTTTCCTCTCATTCTACCTTCCTCTCTTCTGTCTTTTCTTTCTGCTTTCTTAAGACCTTTCTGGCTATTGAGAGCAGACCATCACGACTACCTCCTTGCCATGTTCTCTGGGTTCTGATAGCACAGCCTACTTGGAATTTGATTATACAGCTCTGAGTCCTATACTTGGAGCTTCTTTCAGTTGGACTGAATCAGACCAGAGCTCCCCAGGCCAGTTCAATGGCTGAAATTTTGTTCTCCGCCTGTGTTTGCTTCTTTGTTTATTTGATCATGAATACCTTCAGATGGCCTGCTCTCTCCAGATCATGGCCATCTTGCCTACCTCTTTCACGAACATTCCATACCTAGCTCTTGAAGACATTTGAGTTGAAACCAGTGACTCAGCTCTTTCTATGGGATTGCGGGGATGACCGTCAAGTAAGGCAATGACCTCTCCACTATTGGACCACCATATGCCCAGATCTAATGGCGATTCTTCCAAATTAGGCAATAAATTGGATTGGAAGGCCTCTAAGTGATCCAGTCTCTTAACTTTTAATAGTCATTCAGGAATTAACTGGGGTCAAATCCTGGTTCTACCACTTACTAACTGTGTGAGCTTGAGCAAGTTAACTCTTTCGACATGCCTTCTTTATCCAAAAAGGGTACTAATGACCATACCTTAGAGGATTGTTGGGGAGATTAGACAAGATACTGAATGTGAAGCACATACGCCAGTGTGTGGCATATAATAAGCTCTCAGTGAAGTTATTTATATCTACGCTCGCCTTTCTTTCCTAATTTGCTGAACAGGACTGCCCTATCAGCAGTACAGGTTTGATGGAGTGATTTCAGGGTTCATAAAACATAAGAGTGACCTGAATGTCTTGAGAATGGACATTCCAGTAGAGTTTTCTTCCCAGCCTCAAACCTGGTCTCATCTTAACCTCACTTACTCACAGGGATCCTGTGGCACTTCTCCCAGAGAAGAGCCTGCCACCCTCAATGCTTTTTCTGAGAGAACATTTCCAGAATGTGCAGGAGAGAAGAGTTCTATTACTTTCCTAGGGCTGCTGTAACAAATTACCACAACTGGGTGGTTTAAAAACAACAGAAATGTTAAAAAAAAAAAAAAAAAAAAAGGAAAAAAAAAAGAAAAAAAAAGAACAGAAAAAAAAAAACAAACCCAGAAATGTATTTCCTCACAGTTCTGAAGACTTGAAATTCAAAATCAAAATGTTGGTAGGACTATGCTCTCTCTGAAGGCTCTAGGGGAGAATCCTTTCTTGCCTCTTCCTAGCTTCTGATGGTTGCTGGCAATCTTTGGTGTTCCTCGACACAAAAGGGTTATTCTTTTACTTTGACTCTCATCACTTTGTGGGCAGTAATGAAAATTGGGGTCTTGCAGATTTGTTTAGATTGGAATAATTTTGTACATCATCACAATGCCAGTTGTGCATTTGCCCTTTAGAAAGTGGGCAAGAAAAAGTTATAGAGTTTCTATTCTGTAGAATTAGAAATGAGTGACTGCAAAATTGATCTGCTGCTTTGGAGACTGCTGCCTCTTTAACAGGTATGGTGGATTCTCCCAACTTACTTTTCAGTCTGATTCATTCCTTGGTTCATTGCATGGCATTACCTGACTACTGAGATTTGGCCCATGGTTCCGTCTCTTTGTTTCCCCACATTTTCTTTCCTTTCCTCTCCCAGTGGGGTATTCAGCTTATCCTAATCACTCAGAGTTAGAGATCATGGCAAGCTCTCTTTAATCTAATGGTGTGGGTATTCACTAGGAGTAGTTTAGGCCAGGTGTTCAAAATATGATGAAAAAAGGTATGGGCTAACTGGCATTGTCCAACTGGCCAAGTGAGAATGGCTTCCCAATCTTTCTAACCCTCCAGTGGCATGCCGGCTGGCTTTCTCTAATTGCCTAACACACTGTATCTATACTCTGACTATCACGTATTTTAGTCAAATTTGATATCTCCTTAAGCAAATTATGAATAAAAGGGCCTGGTGGAGTCTGTATATAAAAAACTTTTTTTTTTTTTATCAGAAAGCTATAATTTTGGGAATTGTAAGCAATATTTGTATTTTAGAGCGGAAAAGGAATTTAATCACAGATCCACAATGCCCTACCTCATTTGTTTTAGAAAGAACACATTTGTCAGCCTTAGTTTTTCGGGCACTAGATGGATCTCTACCTCCTGTTCCAGAATGTGTACCTCCTAAGCCAGTGAAGTGTCATGATGCTGATGCTTTCAACTGATAATAAAAATTCTACCTAGTAATTTAACTTGGATATATCTTTAAAGAATGCCTTCGTCCAAATATTTATTTACCCTTGTCTAATATCCAAAAAGTTGCTGTTCATTTTTTGGTGAAATACAGATATGTTGTTTAAGCAGTTTCTTACAGGAGGCAAAGCTATTGCAATAGGGACAGAAATGTCTTCTGATTTTATCTAATGCAGGAAAAAAAGACCATGGAAGGGAGGTGGCAAGGGACTCTCTCAACTTGGCCCAGGTCTGGTGTCATTTTAGATAGGATAAGCCAGAGTTTGACAAATCTACTGTGGACCATTGTAACTGTGTTCAGATCCAAATCTTGGGGTGTGGGGAGTGGTTGTGAGGAGTCATGGAGTTTCCCAGGAAGGAAATGGACCTTTCTACAGAATGATTTATCATTTTTGTTTTACCTGTACTACTATTTCCATGGGGAAACAAACAAACAAACAAACAAACACCTCCTGTAGCACATTTAGGAAAAATCAGACTCTTTAAGGAGAGTTAAGCATTCAGAAACCAGAACCAGGGCAGCCGCAGTGAAAACAGCCCAGGCCATAATCATTTAGATAATCATTATCTCACGAGCTAAAGTCCCATTACTGCCATACCTTCAGCCTCTATTGCAGAAGAAAAATATCAATTCTACATTGAAACAAAAATGGTCTCTTCTAGCTACAATTTGTTTAACACAAAAATTTTAAGCATATGCCAAAACACAAACCAAAGCTTTTTTTCATCAAGTTTCCATGTGTATACCAGGACTCTAAACAAGTAAAGCTGTGAGAGTAACTCTTACAGGTGCCCTTCTGTAAGAGTTCCTCCAAAGTACCTCCATCACCATTAGGAGAGAATTGATTAGTGATGCCATATTCTACTCAGTACCCTCTGGAAATGTCTGAGGATTCCTGCACAAGGAATGGAATCAAAATGTTAACACACTTAAATTTTATAAAAGATATACATTTCCCACCATCTATAATCTCAATTAGATACATACCATGTCCTGTTAGCAGAGATTTATATATTTGTTTTATATCCCATGAAACCAGGGAAAAGACATTTCATCTATCCCCATGTCTTCAAGTGAGAGGATAAATGAGGGAGACAAAAAGAAAGTTGGGGGTGGGTGGGTTAGACACAGAGACAGAGAGATCACTGATATACCAGCTGCACTGATATTGACATATTTGAACAGCGATAATCATCAAACATCTCTGCAGATAACTGAGTCAGCTGCTTCAGGGTCATATGGAGCTGGGTTTCAATCATCATGCTCTCCTCTACAGCACCAAACACAGTGTATCGTGTGTTGTTTAAACAGCTGCTTGGTAACTGTTAAATGTTGAATGAAGTCCCCTAGGACTTTAGTGGTGGGTGGACAGGTGCTGGGAGAAAAGTACCAGTGAGGAGGCAGACACAGTTAGAGGAAGGAGGATTAATAGATTGAGATTTTAGCCCCTCCCTCCTCTTTCATGTTTGTTCAGTGATTGGGCGTTCGAATTATTTCAGCAAAAAGTTCTTTCCCCTTTCATTCAAGCTATCGCTGGGAATAAATTCTCTGCTGTTCCTTCATCCCATCTCCACAGTAGGAGCTCTTAAGGATAGGATAGAAAATCCAAGAAGGAACCCAACAAAGCTTGAAAAAGTAGAGCCTGAACACCTGGTTGAGAGATGCTCTCATCATCCAATTTCTTTTCATGGTTAGGGTCTTCCAACCAAATATACCCCATGCGGGGTACATAGAGGAGTTTAGGTGCAAGGGGAGAGAGAGAGGGATTGAGAGAGAGGGAGGAGGAGGAAGAAGAAGACAGACTGAAATACTGGACAAGCCTGTAAAAGCATTTTACACAAGAAATCCACCCAGAGCAGGTCTGGGTTATAGGCCAATGTTATTTTATCTCTTAGTGGTTCCACATAAAAGCCATCTCCTTTCCTCATTCTCTCATTCCTGGAGGTGAATTCATGTCTACATTAACACTTCCTAATCATGGCTGCTCCTAACATGTTCACAATATAATTCAGAAGGCCAGTTGAACTCGTCCTTTCTTATACTCCTTCCTTCCAACTCTACTCTTTGGACTTTATCTCCCATGGCACCGGAGACCAGGAGGTAGCGCACAGCAGAAACTGACTCCATATTCAGTTCTGTTGAATTAATGAATAAGTGGCCTAGAAATCATTTGGCAGCTGAGACCCCCACCCCCATCTAATCTCACCTCATTCACCTAACCTCATTTCTCCCAGGCTTCCTGCTCAAGCTCTATATTGCAGCTATCACTTCCCTCCTTTTCCAAAACCCAAGTCAGTCCTTAAGTAGCTCTTACCCTCTTCAATGCCTTTATTTCCCTGCCAAGAGGCTTCGCACCAATTCATACCCTGCTAATTTCTCTTGTTCCTTGAAGTTTTCTAGATCTGTTTCCCCTCAAGGAAAGTTCTCCTCCTATGCACTTGTGCTTGCTAATACTTGATCTGTGCTTAATCACCCGTGCTTATTACTTAATTCATGCTTTTAATTGGCCTTGTCTTTTCAACCCAGTCACAAGCTCTCTGGGGGCAAGGGGTAAAGTCTGTGTTCACATCTAAAACGCACACCACTTAGCATCACCTGAGCCCCTGACAGATGAGCAATAAATCAACCTGAAATAAGTTGCCCATTTTCTTGCTTAGGGGATGGCTCAATAGGCTCATGGAAGTGAATGTCAATTTGAACCAACTTGGTTAAAAAACAAGTATTAGGCCAGTGATTGCCTTTGTCTCAGGATGGCCTTCTGAAATGGATTGGGTGAATGGGTCACTTCTGAACACCATCACTGTCCTCCTCCCCAGCCTGTCCAGATAGTCCTGTCACAGACACTGGGACAGCCACAGGACAGGAGAGTCAGAGTCTGTGGCCCATGCCAACTCAGAATATAGGAAAAATGGACCAGCAAAAACAACTAACAGGGTGTAGGGATCAGGTACCTACCTAATAGGAGAAGAAACGTTAAAATTAGTACAGACATTCAGAAAGACATATCTAGAAAGACACTGACATGCGAAATAGGAGGCGAAAGCCTATTCGTGTTTTAAACATCTATCTATGAAATTTTAAATATGAATAGCCTTTCACCTCCTATTTTACATCTCAGTGTCTTTCTAGAGATAAACTCACATGAGTACACAGTTGGCACCAGCTAGTGTGCTTACTGCAACCCCTTTTATAACAAAATAAAGAAACCTAAAATTCATCAATAGGGTAAATGTTAAGTAAACAATGAAACACCCATGCGATCGAGTGCAGTGTAGTTTTCTTTCTCGTGTTTTCAATAAGGTTGAACTTTATGAAGACATGGTGAACCCCCAAGACAAGTTAAATGGAAAAAGAAAAAAATAGCTAGCCTGCAGAGCAATCACGCAGTATGATATAATTTACTTACAAATACAAAACCAGCCCTACCTTCCCCCCCCAATAATGTTCTCTGTATACATTTCCATAAATGTAAATATAAAGAAATGTTTCTAGAAGGATTCACATCGAGAAATAACAGTAGTTACATCCGGAGAGAGTTACAGAAGAAGAGGGGTTGCGGAGAACTTGAGCTTTATCCGTAGCATCTTAATTCCTTAGACGCAAAGCATCTTCACAAATCACCTCTGTTAATTAAAAATAAATTAAGCTGTAAGGAAAATTCACCTGAAATAATACATGAGACTAGAAAGTGGAAGCAGATGAAGAGATTTATGCCTGTGGCTTTCTGACTCATAGTCACACCTCTGGGTGGAGTCCGTGGGCAAAGTGCAGAGATGAGATGGGTGGGTTTAACCAAATATAATAGATATGATGTAATTTGTGACCCTTTCTCAGAGGGAAAGAAGCTTAAGCCAGTTTTTTGGTTTTTGTTTTTTGTTTTTTGTTTTTTTTTGCATCAGGCTCAATCTCTGGACAGAAGTGGAACTCTTAGGAAGGATGCCCCTATCACCCCTAAGAAGTTCAAGTTCACACCAGGAGCAAAATCTAAGTTCCCAACTTTAGATCAGTGGCTCTCAAGTGTGAGCGTGCACAAAATCCTTTGGGGTTTTTGTTTAACTTGCAAAATCCTAGACTCCGCCAGTAGGGCTGGTTCTGGTTCATAAAGGCTAGACTGTGTGGCCTGAAAATCTGCATTTTAAAAAGTGCCTCAGGGGATTCTGACACGGGTGAAATGTCCATCACACTCTGAGAGTGTGGGGGAGCAGAGTAGGACAGCCACCTTTCCTGTCTAAGGCAGACTACCCTCCACAGTGACATCATGAAAAACCTTGTTTTATAGTCCCTCCTTGCCAACTGCTTCCTCTCCCACTCCCAGTTTTACAGTTTCTAAATGTTCAAACATCCATAAGAATTAAATACAGAATCCCAAGGAAGGGCCAGAAGATAGAGGAGGCAATATGGAGAAAAAAGAGTTAGGAAGGGGTGGTGGAGAGAGAAGTAGGGGCCAAAGGGTAAAGATAAGTCGGTTTAGTTGGAAGGGAGTGAACGCCCTGGGGATAGGAAGAGGAATCCTTTCCCTATGGCACGTCTGCCATGCATATGAACCACTGGGTTTCAGAGGTGTTAAGTAACCACCTCTTGCATCTGTCTAATAAGGTTTTATAATTTGTAGAGAGCATTCACATGCATGATCTCATCTGAGCTGGGTGGAAGTTGCCATTCACACCTCTGTCATTGGGACCAAAATACCTTATGACTTCACTCAGCAGCTGGCTGAGGGGTGTGAGGAGCTCAGCTGCACAGGTGGCTGGATGAGTGGGGAGTGGGGAGGGGACCTCGGAACTGTCTCTGTATTCCGGGGGAAGAGGGGCAACTATCGTTGGTGAGTGGAAAAAAGGATGAGCAAAGCCTGGAAACCTGTCAAATGGAAAACCCATGGGTATTTGTTTACCACTTATTTGGTGCATCTCCTTAGGCCACATTCAATCGAAATGGAAAAGGAGGGGAAAGCGCTCAGGATCCTGGAGCTTTCCTGGGGTAAAAGTTGATTCTGCTTCCATGGGGGTTTCAATGCTTAACAAATTCAGAACATTTTTTTTTTTTTTTTAGCTTGATCTAATTCCCCCTGCTATCATTCCAGTTTGATTTCTTCTTCAAGATAACATGCTTTTTTTTTTTTAATTCTAAATTACTAAATTCTTTCAAACTCCTTTTTTAAGTAAATGTTCCTATCTGATACCTTGATGTTCCTACCCGCCACAACTAGGAGCTGGAGATGAAAGTGAAGAACAAAAAGAGAGAATAGAATATGAAACTGTAAAATAGAATATGAACTGTAAAACTGCAAAGTCAGAGAAGGCCCAGCATCACCTTGATATTTCTCATACAGGCTAGTACCCAGCACATTTTTGCTTACTTCATATACGTTATATGGAAAATGAATAAATGGAGAGAGAAGGAGAGGGAGAGAGAGAGAGGTGTGGATCAGGGGTTAGAGAATACAGACATTAAATATGTAAGCTCATACCTTTCTTTCCACAAATTCCCACTCTTTAAGTAGATTATCTCATTCATCGCTCCAAACCTAGATTCTCCAAATGCAATGGAGGAAAACAACAAATTCAACATAACACAGTCCCACCTCTGAATGCCCAAACCAGAGCTAGGAACCCATACAAATACACCCTGTGCACGCATTCTTCAGTCTTCAGAAATCGAATGCCCATTTCCAATCTGCCACATGTCTTCCTCGTATACGGGATACATTACTGGCAAGAGGACCGTCCCATATCTCTCAGTAAAAAGAAACTGAGATTAGTTTATCCCCATTGACTCAAGGGTGGAATCAAAATGAAAGATTCTTCTTAGGGCAAGTCAGAACGGGATCAAGAGAACATGAAAGACACCCTAGCGGCAGTGGCCCCCACATACGTAAAGGTGGCCTTACAAGATCATTGTGACTTCTTCCATCTCTAAATTCTGGTTTCTAATTCTTGGAGCACTGTCCCCAAAGACTGTCAGCAAAGCTTAAAACATGTAGGGACTATTATTTTGCAAAGGGCTCTCAAAAGCTGAAGCAAATTCTTTTGAATTTCTTCACTGGTGAGATGTTTTCATTCCTTTGGGGTAAGATTTGATTGGAGGGGAAAGTTATTCAGAACCAAAGTTGGTGAATAACATGAGGGACTGAGCTGTGAGTGGCACTTTTGAGCAAAAACAGTGTGCGTGTGCATGAACGCGTGCATGCATACGTGTGCACTCACATGCATTTCATGCTCTAGTGAAAGATTTGGAAAGATTTCAAGTGGATTGTACCATAGCATTATGTAAAAATATGTGTGAAACTTCCCATGTGAGATTGAAGGGTGATACTTATTTGGAAGAATGCACTATTAAAATCAAAGTTAGCTTCTCTTGAATATGACCTACTCATTCTTCTTTCCCTGATACCATCATGTCTGACAGGATAAGCTTACCATCATTGAATCTTTCCCTTCTGTGTGTTCCAAATACATATATTTTGTAAAAACCCTAAAGAAAATATTAAGGATTCATGAGATGAGCCATACAAGTATAATTTTTTCGATAGCTTTTCCTCCCTGCCCTCTTCATGTCTCATTTCCTCTTCTCTGGGGAATGCCAGAAGAGGATAGATTATTATTATATTAAATAATAATTCCTGACTTTCAATTCTTGCTTTATGACTAGCATGGATATAGGGCTGTGTTTGCTCAGGGAAAATGGGTCACAGATTGCTAAACTAGCTCCTCACCATACAGTGGTTAAGAGCTGTTTGTTTTTCAAATACCTTAATTGTATGTTCTAGCAGAAAAGAGCAGCACTGGAAATTATACCTCTGGACTAAATGCAACCAGATGGACAAAAACAACAAGGCGTCTGAAAAAGATAAACGACCCACAATCCCCCTGTGGTTGGTTTTATCGCCAGTTAATTTTATAATGGCTTCTTTTGGAGCAGAGGGATATTCTCCAGGGCTAGGAGTGGTCTCTCAGCAAAACCTGGCAGCCTTCAGAGGAAAGGGTCCTCTTTGCTGCCCATTTGGGTAGAATTTGAGTAAACGGTTTGGTTTGGGGGCTGGGGTAATGGGTGGAGTTGATGGGAAAGTGGAATTCTAAGCTGAAGAGCATCAACACATCTTTCTTTGTTTTGTATTTCTCATTGATATTCATTTTGCAGTGCTTTTTGCTAGTTAAAAAGCAAGAGGTTAGTCTGGTGTTGGTGACTAGAGCTGAGGATGTGAGAAGCATGGCATTAAACTATCTGGTTGGTTATCTGCAGGTTAAGGTTCCAGAAGCCAGAGTTGCTATGGGAATAATATCCCATGTTGGGTGAGGGTTATGTGGACTCATCAATGGACTCAGGGTAAGACCGATCCCTGGATCTTTGTTCCTCTTCCCAGGACACTGTACCAGGGTGACAAACCAGCTTTGTGAGTATGCCTTAAAATCCTGGCAACCAGGCTGCTGGACTGTTTTCAGGCCATAAGTAATTACATATCATTTCTTGTAGTATATAATAAACATACTGGATTCATGGTTGGACAGCGATGGAGATGTGGGGAGAAAGTCTAGAAAGAAATGTAAATTGGAGACCTCATTGACCCTCCTCATGAAACAGCTGTGATTTTTCTGGGAATTATTGAAAGATTTCATCATTTTGGAAAAGAGTTTTTCTCATATACCCCATCTCCTACTCTGCCACTATTGCCACCAACAGAAGCCCTTGAAAATGGAGGACAAGGAATTTAAGGTACTCTAAGTATTTGTATTATAAAAGAGAAAACTGATGAATTGAAAGAGAGAGAGAGATCTGTGATCGTTTGAGGTTTTAGTAAGTTGCTGATACAATTAAAACGAAATGGTCAAAGAGTTATCATTTCTTCCTCTTTTCTTCTATAAGAGTTTCAGCTATAGCCTTTGGTCTCTATGCCTACTTAAATTAATAGCCACAGGTTTCCAGAGCTTACTTCATGTAAATGCCTCCTCGTTCCCTCCATAAAATCTTTTCCTTTCCCTGAAATCACCCTTAAAATCTTTGTTCATGAGTTCTCCTTCAGAAAACATCAAATTATGTACTTCAAATATCTACAGTTTATTGTATGTCAATTAAATAATTAATAAAGGTGTTTAAAAACTGACTTTTTTGTTGGTCTTATATTAGGTCACAGTCTTTAAAAAAACTTTAACTTTTAAAAATTTGCATACAATAAAATGAACAACTTTTTACTGTAAAATCTGATGTTTTGATAAATGTATACATCCATATCATTACCATTCCAATTGATATTCAGAACATTTCAATCATTTAAAAAATTTCCCTCATACCTTTTCCAATGAAAACATACATCCCACAAGAAAACACTTACTTTTGATTTTTATTACCATATATGTTAATTTTGCCTATTCTTAAACTTCAGAAAAGTTTATTATTAATTATATAGATTTACTGTTTTCAGCCTGTCCTCTCTCATTCAACTTAATGATTTTTAAATTTATTTATATTGTTGTAGTTATTATTTATTATTGCTGCATAGTAAACCACTGTATGAATATCCCACAATTTGCTTATTCATTCTTCTGGTTATAGACATTTGGATCAATTCTAGTTTTTGAATGATGTAAACAAAGTTGATAGGGACATCCTAATATGAGTCTTTTTGAGATGCATGCTTTATTTTTGTTCAGATGAATATATAAGAGTGGATTTACTGGGTCACAGGGAAGATGTATGTTAATTTTTATTTTTTTTACTGAGATAATTTACATACCATAAAATTTACCCTTTTAAAATAAAAAGTCAATCATTTTTAGACTACTCACTCACATGGTTGTATAACGATCACCATGGTCTAATTTTTTGGAAGAGTTTGAGAAATATTACTGTTAATTCTTTAAACATTTGATAAAATTTATCAGTGAAGTAATCTTGCCCTGGGCTTTTATTTATGGAAGGTTTCTGATTGCTAATTATATCTCTCTACTTGTTATAAGTCTATTCAGATTTTTTATCTCTTTTTAGTCAATTTTGGTAATTTTGTGTCTCTAGAAATCTGTTCAGTTCATCAAGATTATCTAATCTGTTGGTATAAAATTGTTCATCTTACTTTCTTATAATTGTTTTATTTTCTGCAAGGTCAATAGTAATGTCACCTCTTTAATTCCTGATATTAGTAATTTGAGTCTTTGTTTAGTCAGTCTAGCTACTGATATGTCAATTTCATTGACCTTTTCAAAGAATTAACTTTTAGTTTTGTTAATTTTTTTCTTGTTTTCTATCTTCTATTTTCTTTATATCTAAATATCTATTATTTCCTTCCTTCTGTTTGCTGAGCAAAGTAGTTTTCTCTACTTTTTCTAGTTTCATATGGTGGAAGATTAGGTTATTGTTTTAAGATATTTAAAATGTAAATGTATAAGCTCTACATTTTCCTCTGAGTACTACATTCTCTGCATCCCATAAATCTTGGTATATTCTGTTTCATTTTTATTAATCTCAAAATATTTCCTAACTTCCCTTGTGATTTTCTTTGATCCATTGGTTATACAAATTATATTTTTATACAATGTATGCACATCAACATAAATTATAATTAGTGTTTTATGCAGTATTCTTTTATCAGATAAATGAACAAAAGAATTATAAAAATACGTTTATATTGTCTTTTATATTTATCTATGTAGTTCTCTTTACCTTTTTTTCTTTCTTCACGATCATTCAAATTACTCTCCAGTGACCTTTTATTTTATACTGAAGGACTACTTTCAATATTTCTTATAGGGTAGGTCTTCTAGAAAAGAGTTCTCTCAGTTTTTATTTATCTTGTATCAATTTCTTATTTATTTTTGAAGGATATTTTTGCTTAATATCAAATTCTTGGTTGACAGTTTTTCTTTCAATACTTTGAATATGTCATTTATCTGACTTTTTGCCTCCATGGTTTCTTATAAGAAGCCAGCTGTTTATTTTATTAAATATAACTTGTTCATGATGAGTCACTTCTCTCTTCCAATTTTCAATAGTCTCTCCTTGGTTTTAGCTTTTGATCATATGACTAGGTGTGTATCTCTTTGTAGTTTTCCACTTGGAGTTAACTAAGTTTCTTAGATACATAGATTGTTTTTCATCAACTTTGAAGGATTTTGACCATATTTCTCTAAAAGTTCTTTCTGTCCTTTTTTCTCTCTCTCCTCTCTTTCTGGGGCTCTCAAATTTGGTGTGTTGCTACTGGTGTTCCACAAGTCTCTGAGGCTGTATTGCTTTTTCTTTGTTCTTTTCTTTCTGTTCTTCAGACTGGGTTATCTCCATTGACCTGTCTTGAAGTTTGCTGATTCTATCTTCTGCTGTTCAAATACAATGTTGAGGCCCTCTAGTAAATATTTCATTTCAGTTGTTCTTTTTTTTTCTTTTCAGTTGTTCTTTTCAAACACAGAATTTCTACTTTGTCCTTTTACATAATTTTTGATCTTTTTATTGATATTTATATTAATATCAATATTGATTTCCTTTAGTTTTCTAAAGGAAAGATTTTATTTAGTTCTTTGAACATACTTTACACAGCTGAATTAAAGTCTTTGTCTAATAATTTTAATATCTTTGTTTCCAAAGGAAGTTTTTTCAAATTGCTTTTTTCCTGCATATAAACTATAATTTCATATTTCTTTGCCTCACTTTTTTGTTAAAAACTAGATATATTTTAAATAATATAGTATGAAAACCCTGGAAATCAGATGCTCCTTTCTCCTGAGTGTTTGTTGTTGTTGCTGTTTGTCATTGACTTTTGTTTGTTTATTGCCTTTCGTGAACTAATTCTATAAAATCAGTATTCTTTTCTTGTGCAGACACTGAAGTCTCTCTTTAGTTATCTTAGTGGTCAGCTAATGTTTGAGAGAGACTGTTTAAATGCCTGGAAACAATAAATCTTCCAGTATTTGCTAAGGTGTTCTGTGTGCATTTTGAGGTCAGTCTTCAATACACAGCCAGGCAGATTTTACCCCTGCCTTAGCCTTTACTTCTTACTTGTTCAGCGACTCAAGATAGCAATAGGTGAGAGTTTAGGACCTTCTCAGATCTTTCCTGAGCATGCACCGCACCCTTAGCATGTGCACAGCCACACACACATGCATGCAGCTTTTTAGATTTTCAGGAACATGTCAGAGATTTTCAAAGCCTCTATGCATACCTCATCCCCAATTTTTTTCTTTTAAATGTTTTATTTAGCCTATTTTTTTTTTACCTCAAATATTATCCACTAACTCATTCAATCACAAAAATAAGCAATTGTCTCTAATTGTTTTCTATTAACACCCCTGGGGAAAGGCATTTTGTAGTGGAAGAGCCCAAGTCAGGTCACATATATTCAGCCTTGCAAGTGACATCTTCCAAAGGAACCATGAGAGAGGGTAAATAATGACAGTTCTCTGGGAATTAAGCTCTGAAGGAACTCTAACCATGTTCTGCCCCTCTGGTGGCTTTTAGTCTGCTGGTTTGTACCAAGAGTTTAATAAACATCAGCCTGCAGTCCAAATAAAATTTTGTCTTTTTGTTCATTTTTTATAAAAATCTCTTGCCTTGAGAAAACTTTGCTCTCTGTAAGCTAGATGTATCAATTAGCTCTTCATCTCCAAACTTAGTAGGATAAAACAATAACTACTTACTTAACTAAATTGTGATTCAGCAATTTAGGGTCAGCTCAGCTAGGTGTTCTTCTGCTAGCCTCATTGGGTTTACTCTGCATTTTTAGCCAGCTGTTGGTCAGCTAAGCAAGTCTGCTTTTGGAGGGTTTGGCTGATTGTTGATTGGAGCAATGAGGGATATTGTGCTATTTGTCTCTCTCCTTCCAGCAACGTATCCCAGGCTTGTTCATATTGTGGCTCTGGATTCCAAGAGACCAAGAAGGCAAGCTCCTATTATCTAGATTCTTTTCAAACCTCTGCTTTATCATGTTTGCTAATGTCTCATTGGTTAAAGCAATTCACCTGGTTAATCCTGATTTAGAGGGGGTGAAGAATAGACTCCACCATTTGATAAGAGACAACTGCAAAAGTGGGAGGCCATTTTTGTATTTACTACATTGGCTCTGGATGCAGTAAGTGAAATGTGAGGCCAAGAAAGAGGTGTATCAGGTTATCAACAAAGGCATGCCCTGCATCACAAGGATGATGGGAACATAGCCTATATTACCATCCAGCTAAGGCTTTAATCTGTAGAGACTTCTCTTGGTGAATCAACAAATGCATTTCACTTAGAGACTGCTAGAAAAGCATTTGATTGTCCAGATAGCAGAAACATAAACTTTTCTTTGTTATCTTTCTCCTGTTCTTTTTCCTCTTTCCTTCAACTACCCTACTCTCAAGCCCATTTACTGTCTTTTGTAACAGCCTACCATCGATTGTCCTGGATTTGGTCCCTGTAAATTATTAGAAAAAGTGCCAAATACACGCTGCTTTATCTGAAATGGGGCATGAGGCTCATAAGCCAAAAAATGAGATCAAAGAGATCTGACAGACCAGGCTAAATTCTCAAATCCAATTTTAGATCCTTTTGGGTTGAGCTAACAGCATGAACACAAGTGCACATACTTGAACACTCACCACACCTCTAGCCATGAGTACCTTCAAACACACACAAACTAAAACATACAAAGGTTTATTTTAGCAAATATGCTTTATAGAATGGGGTGAGGGTGGACCACCAGGGAAGCAAAAGAAGACGTTTTCTATAGCATTGCAGTGTCAAATTTTCTTCTATCCCAGAAGTGCTGAGGCAGCTCTCTTGCCAGTGTTTGTGTTTACTCTCCTAATATTTCTCTTCAACATCATCTCATCATTATTAGAAGTTGTATCAGTCAGCTATTGTGTAACAAGCCACACCAAATCTCAGTGGCTTGAAGCAATAAACATTGACTGTGTACATTAGTCTGTGGGTTGGCTGGGCAATTCTGCTGATCTGAGCGATCCTCAGCTAACTGTCCTTGGACTCACTCATGAAGGGATATCAGCTGAAGATAACAATGGGACTGGCTAGTCTAGGATGACTTCAGCTGGGAAAATAGCCTTCCTCCATGTGTCTCTCACATTCTTGCAGCAGGTTAGCCCGGGAATATCCTCATGTTCATAGCCAAGGAATAAGAGGAGCAGGAAAGCAAACACCAATTCATAAGTATTTTCAAGACTCTGTTTGTGTTTTGTTTGCTAACTCCTATTGGCCAAAGCAAGTCACATCGCTGAGCCCAGAGAGAGGAGGCCAGCCAGAACATCTTGCCCACAACAGTTGTAGTGAAGAATTGGAGACATTGGTGTCATCTATTTATCATCCCAGTTTGTGTAAGATTCTGGTGATTTGAAAAATATCCATAAGATTATTTCTCATATTATTAAATGGTCCACAGTCCTAGCCTTGCCCTTCATGGTGTTCATCTGTTTTAGTCATTTTAAGGGTGTTTTCTTCTACATCTCAATGTCAGTGTGTTTTTCTGAGATCAAGTTAGCCTGGGTTGGTGAAGAGTGGAGAGAAGGAAAGTGGTGAAGGTAGCCAGTCTGTTAGTATTCCCTTGTGGGTGTACAAATAAATAAATGCTGTCTGATGTTAGCCCTGTGTCTTCTCTCCTTTGACCACATACCAGATTGTACCCCAGAGGACACACTTGTAGAAGAAAGGCTCTCAGCTTTTGAGCAGCAGACCCAGCCCTCTGACTCACAGACTTCCCTGACTCAGTCTAGGGCTTCCCCTCTGGGTTTCCAGTTTCCCTGTGTGGATGATAGGAAGAAATAACTCTTGGAGCTTGAGGTATGTATGTATATGTGTG